>NW_006262139.1:11268291-11571517 GCF_000493195.1 Citrus x clementina | reverse complement strand
TATCTTAGTAGGAGTTCTTGTCAAAGATCTTAGTTATACTACTTTTTCCTGAAAGGGTTACGTCCTAACATTAAAGGGCGATTGATCATCCTTAAGATTAACAATTATGCCGATTTGGTGGATCGATCAATTCTTGAAGCTCAAGTTACAAGAGATCAGAGAAATAAGAAGAATCGACAAGGTGGACCGCAAAATGAAAGTTCTTATAGGCAGGGCCCTCAATTGTAACACCCCAAATCTAACACATGCGGAGCACGTGAAGAAGGAGGTTACTCACAAATCATAATCTTTATTCATAAATTTCAGACTGAAATACCTCCAATTCTTATTCAAATAAATCCACAAATTCAAAACGTCTAATATTAAATAATCTCTCCCGATGACATAAAAATAATAACAAAAGTCTCGAACTCCAAATTACACGTTCATAATAGAAATAACTAAATAGAAACACGAGTCTATTCCTCCTCTTATTCGAATAGCAACGAAAACAGAAAATTACTAACTCCAAAGCTAAGCGCCCCTCTCAAAGAAACTTAATCTGCAAAAAGTAATGACGAGGGGTGAGCCGTCAACTCGGTAAGTAAAGCCATTTCTAACATACTTGGCCTATCGATACAAAAAAATATTGCAAGCCTTCTTTTGTTTAAAACATATATCATAATCTATAAATTTCATAAAACGATATATCACGATAACATAACATAAATTCTTAATAATTCAGAGTATTCAAAAACATATTTACTTTCGAAGCAAATCATATAATACGTATACAGAAAACAAAAGGTTAGCTCTTGTCACATAGTGTCACTTGTAGTCCCAGTGACCCAGCCAGAAACAGAATCAGAATATCGTGTGCACACTCAAACAGAAACCCAGTACTGGTCCAGACAGATATATCGTATATTACGATCAGAATCAGAATAACTATGGACAATGAGCCAAAACATTAAGAATCTCATACAATCATCAATAATTGAAATCAAACATAAGTACAAAACATTTGTATCAGTTTCATAAAAGTTCATATCAATAATTTAGGCTTGCATAACATTTTAAAGATAACATCATAAAAGGTTGTCATGTCATAAAATCATTTACATATTAAAAAGTATTTATAAAATACTTTGTTAAAAACAATTTAGGTTTGAAAACATTTACATAAAACTAATTTTGTTATCAAAATCAATTAATCCTTTAAGTAGTATCAAAACATTTATACTTATAATAATAATATCAAAATACTTATACATATCCAGTACATTAGGAATGAAGTTACTTACCTCGAGAAATGAATGAATAAACACGCCTCTAAGCTTCTAAGAGCCTCAATCACCTTCAATACCTTAAACAAATACAAGATATGACAATCAATAACTTATGCTAAGAATTTGATTTTCTAATTCATACCCGTACAGGTCTGATTCTCAGAATTGTAACTCTTAATCTAAACCTCAGAATAATATAATATTCTATGGAACTATTCTGGACATCCATGAGTACCCCATGTAAAATTTACAAGAGGATCCGATATCAAAAACATTTTAAAAACTATTTACTTCTCAGCAAATTCGAAACTGTTTTCACATAATCTAAACTAAACAGAACGGGTTCCGTGATTTTTACAAAATAAAATACTAATCAGAAAATTATGACATTAAAACTAGGAATCCTAGACACATATATTAACATACATATAAACTTTCAGAATTTTCCGAGTTCATTTGGTGGTACAAATAGTCTTGTGAATCCGATCACAATGCTGGAATCGTAGTTTTCCAGTGCAGTGGTTTCTATTTCGAAAATACATATAAAATTGAAAACGAAGTCGAATTTAATGAAATAAAATTTAATCAAGAAGCCTTACATGTCTAGTTTCCAGAAATATAAATTTTATATGAAAATTCGTTCAGAAAATATAGGTTTAAATTCGAGATACTCATGCTGTCCAGAATTATCTTATGCTTAATACGTCAATGATTGATTAACTAAACTCATAATAAATCAAAACCCTAAACAACGCCTAAATACATTTTAAATCTTGCATTATGATCTACAACCATCTAGAATCGTGCCAATATAAATCCTAGCTAGATAGAGTGATTAGAAATCTGTTGAGAACAGAAAGAATAACTTACCTGTCGCTTTGATTCTCTTCTAAACAAAGGTTTGAATCCTAAGATTTGGGTAGGAGCGTAAAGAGCAGCAGAAAAGAAGAATAAACGTTGTGAACTTAGGGTTATAGAAGGGGAAAAAATATGCATTTATAGGGAATCTAAGAAACCCTATTTAATTAGTACCCCTTTCTTAATAAGGGTTATAGGCCACCCATAATTCTCAATGAAAGCCCAATTTCCATAATTTAATATGTATGAGAATTTGTGGCGTTACAATTTCTCCCCTCCTAACAAAAATTTCGTCCTCAAAATTAAAAGGTTACTTTATGCATGGAAGAGTTGAGGATACTTCTTCAACATTTCTGCTTCTCGCTCCCATATGGCTTCCTCAATAGAATGATTCATCCATCGTACCTTCACTAGGGGAATAACTCTATTCCTTAATACTTGTTCGTTTCGATCAACAATCTCAATAGGCTGTTCCTCATACAACAGGTCTTCATTTATCTGAATCGGTGGATAGTCTAGCACATGTAAGGGGTCCGCAATGTACTTTCTTAACACAGACCCATGAAATACATTGGGAAGCCAAGACGAACTTGGTGGTAAAGCTATGCGATAGGCCACCAGACTAATTCTCCCTAAAATCTCAAATGGTCCAATAAATCTAGGGCTAAGCTTCCCTTTCTTCCCGAACCGAAACACCCCTTTCCATGGCGATACTTTCAAGAAAACAAAATTTCCTTTTTCAAATTCTACTCACGTCTACGACGATCTGCATAACTCTTCTGTCTGCTCTGAGCTATTTGAAGATGTCCTCTAATCAACTTGATTTTATCAACAGTAATCTATATTAATTCTGAACCCAAAAGTTTTCTTTCACCAACTTCATCCCAACAGATTGGGGACCTACACTTTCTTCCATATAATGCCTCAAATGGTGCCATGCCAATACTCGAATGGAAACTATTGTTATAAGCAAATTCGATCAACATTAGGTGTTGTTCCCAACCACCACTCAAGTCTAGTACGCAAGCTCGAAGCATATCCTCAAGGGTTTGAATAGTCCTTTCGGATTGTCCATCTGTCTGTGGATGGAAAGCAGTGCTAAATCTCAATTTCGTCCCCAACTCTTTATGTAAGCTAGCCCAAAATCTTGAAGTGAATAATAGATCTCTATCAGACATTATTGACATTGGAACTCCATGAAGCCTTACTATCTCCTTAATGAACAACTTAGCTAGTTGCCCTACATTGTCTGTACTCTTCCTTGCCAAGAAATGAGCTGATTTCGTCAATCGATTAACAATTACCCAAATGCAATCACATCCCCTTCTAGAACGAGGTAATCCAGAAACGAAATCCATTGTTATGTGTTCCCATTTCCACTGAGGAATAGGAAGCGTTTGTAAAGTTCCTGCTGGTCTTTGATGTTCAATCTTTACTTGTTGGCAGACTAAACACCGAGACACAAAAGCAGCAATATCTCTCTTCATATTTCTCCACCAAAAACTTTGCTTTAGATCACGATACATCTTAGTACTACCAGGATGCATACTGTAAGATGATTCATGCGCTTCTCTTAAGATCTCTACCTTCAACTCTTCCTCTGCTGACACGCATAGTCTTTGCCCCCACCATAATGCATCTCCATTATCAAGTCTAAATCTGGGCTTATGTCTTTTGCTCACATCTTCACGGATTTTATTGAGTTCTATGTCGTTCTTCTGAGCTACCTTAACTTTATCAATTAGAGTGGGTTGGACTATTAAATTGGCTAATGCTTGCCCATGAGCAACTACCTCAATCCCACATCTCCTCAAGTCCTTTACCAAAGGTGATTGCATGGTGATAAGATGAGCCATGCAACCAGATGATTTCCTACTCAAGGCATCTGCTACCACGTTTGCCTTACCTGGATGGTAATTAATAGAACAATCAAAATCATTTACCAACTCCAATCATCTTCTCTGCCTCAAATCCAATTCCCTTTGAGTAAACAAGTACTTCAAACTCTTATGATCGGTGAAGATCTCAAGAGTCTCCCCATACAAATAATGTCTCCAAATTTTTAGAGCAAACACTATAACAACCAATTCCAAATCGTGAGTTAGATAGTTTTGTTCATGATTCTTTAACTGTCTAAAAGCATATGCTATAACCTTACCATGCTGCATTAAAACGCAACCCAAACCTTTTCTAGAAGCATCACTGTAAATCACAAAACCTCCACCTTCAGACGGAAGAGTTAAAATGAGGGCAGTCGCCAAATGACTCTTGAGCTCTTGGAAGCTCTTTTCAATGCCTCATCCCAATTGAACTTCACATTCTTCTTAGTCAAATTAGCAATGGTGCTGCTATGCTAGAAAATCCTTTGACAAAACACCTATAATAACCTGCCAATCCTAAGAAACTCCTTACTTCAGTCACACTAGAAGGTCTTTCCCAATTCACAATTACCTCCACTTTGGCTGGATCTGCTGAAATATCATCCTTCGTCACTATATGTCCCAAAAATATCACACGATCAAGCCAAAACTCACATTTCTTAAATTTTCCATACAACTTCTTCTCCCACAATGTTTCTAATACAATCCTCAGGTGCGTCTCACGCTCCTCCTTACTCTTAGAGTAAATCAATATGTCATCAATAAAAACGATGACAAACTGGTCAAGATAAAATTGGAAGATCCTATTCATCAAATCCATGAACGTTAGGAGCATTAGTTAATCCAAAAGGCATAACTAAGAACTCATAGTGTCCATAACGATTTCGAATAGCTGTCTTCGATACATCCTCACTTCTTATTTTCAATTGATGGTAGCCAGATTGTAAATCAATTTTAGAGAATACCGCTGCACCTCGTAATTGATCAAAGAGGTCATCAATTCGAGGAAGATGATATTTATTCTTGACAGTAACCATATTTAACTGCCGGTAATCAATACACAACCTTATTGAACCATCTTTCTTCTTTACGAACAAAACGGGAGCACCCCAAGGCGACACACTAGGACAGATGAAACCCTTATCTAGCAACTCTTGTAGTTGGACATTTAGTTCTTTTAACTCAATGGGTGCCATCCGATATGGCGCCCTGGATGTAGGTGTAGTACCGAGGACTAATTCTATAGTAAACTCAACCTCTCGATCTGGGGGTAGTCTAGGAAGATCTCCAGGAAATACATCAATAAACTCCCTTACAATAGGTATGTCTTCAAGACACACCCCATCGGGATAATCAACAACTATATACACTAAAAATCTTTCACACTCATTCTTTAGCATTTTCTTTACCTTAACCATAGAAATCAAAACTTTATGACTCTTATGATTCCCTTGAAAATGAAATTCTTCCTCGCCAGGTAGGCGAAAAATAATTTCCTTAGCAAAACAATCCATTGAAACATGGTAAGGTCCTAACCAATCCATCCCCAAAATCAAATCAAAATCGTACATCTCTAAAGGTATGAGATCCACAAGAAATTCTCTATCACACAATCTGATCACACATGACTTATAGACATGATCTATTAATTGGCAATCCCACATAGGAGTACTAATTGTCACGTGAACATCCAGTGGTGTGATAGGCACATTAGCATAACGGGCAAACACACAAGATACAAATGAATGTGTAGCACCAGGATAAAAAAAGAACTTTGGCTTCTTTAGAGAATAAGGACAATGTACCTGATACTACATCATTGGACACCTCAGTATCTTTTTCTGTTAATGCAAAAACACGCCCTTGCACCCTCGGTTTCTTCCTCTGCCCTTCGTTAGTCGGAGTATTTGTAGTCTCACTACGTCTCTTTGGGCAATCCATAATCCTATGCCCAGATTCTCCACAAGCAAAACAAGCTCTAGTTTTCCAATTGCATTCACCAGGGTGCCTCCTTTCACAATGTCGACAAATGGGGTAGTTCCTCCGAGCGGTGTCATCAAGAACACCCTTGTTATCCCATTTGTTACCTCCACCATTATACTTCTGGGAGTGAGGACCCTGCCTATAAGAACTTCCATTTTGCAGTCCACCTTGTCGATTCTTCTTATTTCTCTGATCTCTTGTAACTTGAGCTTCAAGAATATCCTTCTCCGCAAGAATTGCTCGATCCACCAAATCGGCATAATTATTAATCTTAAGGATGGTCAATCGCCCTTTAATGTTAGGACGTAACCCTTCCAAGAACTTTCTACACTTACTACCCTCATTAGCAACCAATGTAGGAGCAAAACGAGAGAGGGCAATAAATTGTTCCTCATACTCCGCAACAAACTTAGTTCCTTGAGTCAACCTTAGGAAATCAACCTCCATCTAATGTCGAACTCGTTCAGGAAAATATTTTTCATGACAAGCCTTTAGAAATAACTCCCAAGTAATTGGTACATCTTGCAAGCCAGCCCTTAAAAGACGAGATTTGGCATCCCACCAGTGGTCTGCCTCACCCTGAAGGACAAATGAGGCCAATATTACCCTTTGATCATCATTACAACCCATAGCCACAAATATCTTCTCCATTTGTTTTAGTCATGCCTCTACAACCATGGGATCGACAGTCCCCTGAAAGGTAGGTGGTCCCAATTTCTTAAATCGTTCTAAGTTCAACATAGCTCCATGATCTCTTACGCCACCTTACCTTTCAATTGGCACATTCTCTTGTGCCCTAACTCTACCTCTAGCCATATCTTGAATTAACTTACTTTGTTGTTCCATCAATCTAACCATTGCGCGCATTATAGGATTTCCTTCGTTAGCCATCTCGCGCAAGGTTGGGTCAGCGTCGTCAGCGATACCTAAAACATCTCTCAAGCTAGAGGCATGCCTAGTACCTCCCCTACGTGACATCTTTTGACTATAACACGGAGAATAAATAAATAAATAAAAAGGGTAAATAATTCATAGCTAAAGGTCGTGCAAGCGCACAGAGTACTGAATAAGTAGTATAACTAAGAAAATTTGTTATTGTAAACAAGAGCAAAAAGTAGTATAACTAAGATCTTTGACAAGAACTCCTCCTAAGATAAATTGTTCGATCCTGTCAATTTCTGTCCATCCCTTATTCTTAACACTTTTTATACCCATATTGTCCTTCTTCATGTCTACAAAACAAATGTAATCGATTTAATTAGACAATCTAATTAAACCGTAAAAGAAAGTCTACAGAATCCTAACCTAGTTGCTTTGATACCACAATTGTAACACCCCAAATCTAACACATGCGGAGCACGTGAAGAAGGAGGTTACTCACAAATCATAATCTTTATTCATAAGTTTCAGACTGAAATACCTCCAATTCTTATTCAAATAAATCCACAAATTCAAAACGTCTAATACTAAATAATCTCTCCCGATGACATAAAAATAATAACAAAAGTCTCAAACTCCAAATTACACGTTCATAATAGAAATAACTAAATAGAAACACGAGTCTATTCCTCCTCTTATTCGAATAGCAACGGAAACAGAAAATTACTAACTCCAAAGCTAAGCGCCCCTCTCAAAGAAACTTAATCTGCAAAAAGTAATGACGAGGGGTGAGCCGTCAACTCGGTAAGTAAAGTCATTTCTAACATACTAGGCCTATCGATACAAAAAAATATTGCAAGCCTTCTTTTGTTTAAAACATATATCATAATCTATAAATTTCATAAAATGATATATCACGATAACATAACATAAATTCTTAATAATTCAGAGTATTCAAAAACATATTTACTTTCGAAGCAAATCATATAATACGTATACAGAAAACAAAAGGTTAGCTCTGTCACATAGTATCACTTATAGTCCTAGTGACCCAACTAGAAACAGAATCAGAATATCGTGTGCACACTCAAACAGAAACCCAGTACTGGTCCAGACAGATATATCGTATATTACGATCAGAATCAGAATAACTATGGACAATGAGCCAAAACATTAAGAATCTCATACAATCATCAATAATTGAAATCAAACATAAGTACAAAACATTCGTATCAGTTTCATAAAAGTTCATATCAATAATTTAGGCTTGCATAACATTTTAAAGATAACATCATAAAAGGTTGTCATATCATAAAATCATTTACATATTAAAAAGCATTTATAAAATACTTTGTTAAAAACAATTTAGGTTTGAAAACATTTACATAAAACTAATTTTGTTATCAAAATCAATTAATCCTTTAAGTAGTATCAAAACATTTATACTTATAATAATAATATCAAAATACTTATACATATCCAATACATTAGGAATGAAGTTACTTACCTCGACAAATGAATTTGAATTAACACACCTCTAAACTTCTAAGAGCTTCAATCACCTTCAATACCTTAAACAAATACAAGATATGACAATTAATAACTTATTCTAAGAATTTGATTTTCGGATTCATACCCGTACAAGTCTGATTCTCAAAAATTTAACTTTTAATCTAAAACTCAAAATGATATAATATTCGATGGAACTATTCTGGACATCCATGAGTACCCCATGTAAAATTTACAAGAGGATCCGATATCAAAAATATTTTAAAAACTATTTACTTCTCAGTAAATTCGAAACTGTTTTCACATAATCTAAACTAAATAGAACGGGTTCCGTGATTTTTATAAAGTAAAATACTAATCAGAAAATTATGACATTAAAACTGGGAATCCTAGACACATATATTAACATACATATAAACTTTCAGAATTTTCCGAGTTCATTTGGTGGTACAAATAGTCTTGTGAATCCGATCACAATGCTGGAATCGTAGTTTTCCAGTGCAGTGGTTTCTATTTCGAAAATACATATAAACTTGAAAACGAAGTTGAATTTAATGAAATAAAATTTAATCAAGAAGCCTTACATGTCTAGTTTCCAGAAATATAAATTTTATAAGAAAATTCATTCAGAAAATATAGGTTTAAATTCGAGATAGTCATGCTATCCAGAATTATCTTGTGCTTAATACGTCAATGATTGATTAACTAAACTCATAATAAATCAAAACCCTAAACAACGCCTAAATACATTCTAAATCTTGTATTATGATCTACAACCATCTAGAATCGTGCCAATATAAACCCTAGCTAGATAGAGTGATTAGAAATCTGTTGAGAACAGGGAGAATAACTTACCTGTCGCTTTGATTCTCTCCTAAACAAAAGTTTGAATCCTAAGATTTAGGTAGGAGCGTAAAGAGCAACAGAGAAAAAGAATAAACGTTGTGAACTTAAGATTATGGAAGAGGAAAAAGTATGCATTTATAAGGAATCTAAGAAACCCTATTTAATTAGTACCCCTTTCTTAATAAGGGTTATTGGCCACCCATAATTCTCAATGAAAGTCCAATTTCCATAATTTAATATGTATGGGAATTTGTAGCGCCCATACACCCCAAAACGCGTCTTGCCAATTAAGGTGTGGATCACCCCTTATAAACCCAGCATCTTTCACGTGCTTTGCCGATGTGGGATTCGCCTAGGATGTTACATACACCCCACCTTAGGGACTCAGCGTCTTCGCTGAGGTTTGCCCCACCATCGCTCAAGAGAACACGCGGAGCTGCTCTGATACCATAATGTCATGACCCAACTCAGACCTAGCAAGATATTGTCCGCTTTGGGCCTTAACAAGGCCCGCACGGATTTGTTCTTGGGGCGCCCATACATCCCAAAACGTGTCTTGCCAATTAAGGTGTGGATCACCCCTTATAAACCCAGCATCTCTCCCGTGCTTTGCCGATGTGGGATTCGCCTAGGGTGTTACAAAAGGTGTGATGTATTAACACAGAATTTGATTCGCCCCACCGCTGAAACCAAATTAAGGGCCATTGGATACTGGCTTACATATGGGTAAGGGCTGCCTTCTTTGGGAAAGCTTTAGAAATTGTAGCTGGCATGGAAGAGCATGAAATACTGCCAAATAAAACGAAGTATAAAAAGATCTATATGGAAATGCATTCACAGATGTTTACAAGAAAGCATGCCTCACAGGCCAAGCACGACAGAAGGAAAGAGAGAAAGAAAGCAGCTGAGGCTTCCAAGTTTTGCTTGGGTCTGCCCAACTAACCATTAAAAATATAAAATTCCAGAGGAATAGCTATTACCACCCAAGTGTTTTGCTTCGTTCAATTCTGACTCCTTTTATATGCACATGACATAGATCGTCTCTTGCAAATATTTACAGTTGAAAAATACATGAGGGCTCAAAATAAGTCAGCAAATCCATGTTTTGGCAGAAGGTAAACTACACTAATCATACGTCGAAAGCATGTATTGAAACTTCTGAAGACAGCTAGAAAGATAAACAAAAAGTTAACCTGCCTTTTATGCCGCTCAACTTCAGCATCTTGATCTAGAAGATGGTTGACTCCGTGAGTAAGATGATGACAGCACCTGCAATAGAAAGCATCATCTATGGTGAATATTAAAAATTAGTAAGTTAGAAGTTAAGATAAAAGATCCATTGTCGAGCAATATATACATGAACGTTAAGTAATCTGGGATATAACTAAGCTAAAAGATCAGCTGGCCAAAGGTGCCAGAACGGTGGATTCCCATATTCAGTTGGCTATAATATTTCCATATAAAATGAACCAAAAAAAAAAGGTAAAAGGAAAAAAGATACCGTTGGGGAAAACGCTACCATTGAGGAAATTCTTTCTCCTATTGGCTTAAATTCAATATATTTCCTTTATTTATTGATATTTGTAATCATTTTTCATTCTCTGATGGAATGTCTAGTTATTTGTTAGGAGCTGCGGAGACGACAATATTACAATACCTGATATGTCTTTGGCCCTTTCTTTAGTAGAAAACCAGCAGTGTTTAAGTTATCCACAAATATATCGATATCAGGAACTCTTAGGCCAATCCTATCAGCCAAACTGTATATTTCCTGCAGTAAAGCAAGTACCTACATGGATGACTTCATATTGATGGGGCAAAACTTATTTCTAGAAATGCCAGAAAAAGAATGGGTGCATACAGAAATAGAAAAGCTGTCTTTCTGCAGCAACTCTGATTGCTTATTGAGGGCACTTAAAAACCGTTTTGCTTCTTTCTGTTGACTCATTCCCCCACTTCGACCAAAATCCACAGAACCATGCTCGTCAACGTACTTATCATACAAGGATTCTCTCATTATTTCGACCACCTCCTGTGAATAGATGCTCAAATAAAATAATAGAAGAGTCAAAAGCTTTACTTTTTTTCACTTAATGAAATTCTAGGTATGGTGAATTGTTTAGCTGAAGACTTCAAATAAGTACTTGTTATCTGCAGATTTCAAGTAAGATTGTAGTTGTCAAATTCAAACATGTTCTAGGATTGCGTCACACCTAAAAGTGCAGAACAAAAGCAGTTAACTTGATCTGAAGAATGATCTACTGGATGATGGAGCTCACCTTATGATAAGCGACATTACCACATGACATTGTCTGTTAATCCATAACCTAAACACTATTTACAGAGAGTCACAAAATTCTGCCTTGTCTACAGGTGCTCATCCTATGGTGAGCGCTTATGCTCACTAGATCATCTTCTAATTTAATCTTACCATTTTTATCCTCAATTTCACCTAAATTTCGCTGTATATCTAATTTGTTTTAAGAAGCTTTGGTTTTAAATTTGATACAGAAGATTCTATGATCATTTCTCAAATGATTATTGGAGATCCTAGTATTTTATAGTTCACAAAGTACTTAAGCGTCCCCTGTAAGTTTGCTAAAAAGCTAATTTAGATTTCAATCCACAGATTTAAATTTTTATGAGAAGTACATTCAAATGACCATTCAGCTAGAACAGACGTTGCTAGACCATTTTCTAGTCAGATAACTCACCAAAGCATTTTCAGCTGTTATTTCTTCTCTCAAATCTAGCCTTGCCCGGGCTTCTGCCAGTCTGACCAAACTCTCAAGCTGCCTTGCTGTTATTGGTGTACCATCAGCTGACGTATTATGGTCTCTCAGTTTTAAGTAAAATTTCTGTAATATTTCAGCTGCCGGTTTGGTCATCCTGACACATGTAGATAAATTAAACTATTACTTGTGAAGATATTTCTATACATTTCAGGGTAGAGAATGCATGTAGAGATTTCATTAACAAGTCACCTCGGGAATACAAAAGTCCTTGCATAAGCAATATATTTGCGAAGAAGTGGAGCAGGTAATGGATGAAAATCACCATCCTTCTTTGGGTCAAGTCTCAACTTTGAAACGAGAGAACCACTTTTTACACTTAAATCTAACCCTCCAGTATTGTGATAGGCTGCATTTCACAAAGAAATAAGGCATATTTTGTAAACGCAACAATTCCAAATCAATTTGGAGTAATTCAATATCTAGAATATTTAGAAAGTTGAAAACACAGTACCTGTCCTTGGTTTTTTGACAGCTGACGAATGTTCTTGATATCCAGAATGAAGCTGCAAGAGAGACACCCAATCAATATTACACTGTGAATGTCAAAGATTACAAAAAGTTTGTGTGTGTTGTACCTGAAACACCCATATACATATAGAGTAATTTTTCAATAAGGGATCCGGATAAGTTAAAAGACAAAAAAAAACCACACAATCCAATGCAGCGTATTTTGTCTTATAGTATATTAAAATCTGTATTTTTTTTATCTTTTATATTAAAGTAATGGAATGCTTACTAAAAGCGGACTCATATATTCATATGTGTGTGTAATGGCAAAATATCTAAACTTTAGACAGACTTCCTCGCCGCTCAGTAGTATGTGCCAGTATAAAGTTTCCAGATTGAAGCACTTACTGACATGATGTGCTCTGAAACTCTCTTATCCAGTAGTTCATCAGGCTTATCAAGTAAAATGAAAACCAAATCGAATCGCGAGAGAAGAGCTGCACTCATTTTCAAATTTTCGTTCACTGTTTTTGCACGGCTGCAATTAGGAAATTCATATTGCGAATTATAACCTTTATATAAAATACCATGTAATTTAAAGGAAACCCCTATGACCATTCTTCTGCTATGTAACATGAGTTTCAATATGGGTCATGGATAGAGAATATTCAGAATAGAGCTCTTTCATTAAAGTCATTACAGACAAACGTTACTGGACATAGTGAACTGGAGAATTTGAATAATACAGTAGAAACATCAGAATAACAAAAAATAAGAATGGTTATATTTTCTCAGTTTCAAGTAACCCAGGAAAGGAATAATAATTTGCAGTGATATTAAAATGTATTATCATAGTTTTAGGCAAAACACTAAATACTTCCATTTTCACATAAAATATTCATCCATGAAAAATACTGAATAATAGTACTAAAAGATTACTTATAATGACCACCAACAGGGTTTGCTGCTGCCAAGACTGAAGTTCGTGCTGATAAACTTGCTACAAGTCCAGCTTTTGCTACAGAGACACACTGTTGTTCCATGGCTTCCAATAGGGCCTGAAGTAATTGCATTAAGGCAACAAAAGTAAATTCTAGCCTCAATACTTGGCGATATAAATAAAAAATGAAAAGCTGTCAGGACAAACCTGGTGTTCAGCAGACATTTTATCAAACTCATCAATACAGCATAATCCACTATCAGCAAGTACCATGGCACCTATTCAAAACTTAATTGTCACAAACATGGGTAAACTTTCAAATGGAATATTTTTATGATATTAGATACAAAGACATTATCATTTCCTCTGCAACACCATGTTTTAGTGACAGAGTTCATCCATTAAGAAGTTCAAAACCATCACATGAGCCTCCTGAGCCAAGTCAATTAGTGTTCTCACCAGTTCATTACAACCTTTGGCCACAAAACATCCAAAATCACAATACTTATATGAATTTTTCCAGTCCTTTACAAAGCCATCTAAAAACCAATGATATCAAAAGACTTCTAACAACAAAGGAATTCAGGTATCTAATTTTTATCCTATATCATATATCTAATTCTAGGAGTAATAAACTAGAAAATTTTGAAAGATGGGAAAGGGACTACTTTCATAATAGTCTTGTACTCCATTTTTCTTACAACTGTTGAATCCACTATGTTATTTTGCCAGATAGATTTAAGGTGACAAATAAAATAGCCAAAACATCACACAAGTTAAAAAACAAGCAAGTAAATGTCTACCAGCCTCAAACGCATAATCATTTGTCACTGAATCCTTCACTACAGCAACAGTGAGACCAGCCTTGGTCGTGGCATTACCACACACATATATGCCACGAGGAGAAACTGCAGCTGCTGCTTGTAGTAATTGGCTCTTACCTAGACCAGGATCACCTACCAAAAATGAAGACCAACAATGAACAAGTTTGTCCACCATATCAGAAACATGCTTATGCGGACTTTTGATGTTAAATTTTTATTATAACCATTTATAAGTGAGGCAAAACAGAAATCCAATTTTAACTTTTTAACAAAAGCAGCAGAAAAAATGAAGCATACCAACAACAATGACATGGATGTCTCCTCTGACAGGAACCTTGTTCTGATCCATTGAATGTTTCCGTACACCACCAAAAAGTGCTAATGTTATTCCGGCTGTAAGTATTCAATAAAGTTACATAAACATACCATTCTAATAGTCAAATCTTGATATCTTGCTAGCAAAGGGTTTCTCAAAGTGCAAGCAGCAAAAGTAGGTAGTATACCATTAAACATATGGCTCACATCATGCTACTTGGCATCACAACCATTCCAAGAAAAATGGCAGATGTCGCCAGGCCATGCAATGACGAGAACAAGTAAATGAGAACAACTAAATTTCATATCTAAACTCGAATAATTCTCCAAAATGTTGATATTTTTGCTCATTTTAGCAATAATGCCCCTTCCTCAAAAGCTTGGACAAGGAGTTTTGGTTGGAGAATTTCACACTAGAAAGCAACACATTATATGTTTCCCAAAGGGGTAGAACATCATATTCATAGTCAAAAGATAATGTGCAAGTTATAAAATAGAAGAAATGATAGGTAGATAAATAAAACCAGTACCAGAAAAAGAGAGAACTAATGAGGAAAGACTGAACATATAACGTCTACCTTTAACAAGTTCATGCCCATATATAGATGGACATATAGATTGAACTATTTGCCGGAAGATATCAGAACCAGATTCCTCTGAGAATTTTACAATAAATTCCAAATCCCTAGGAGAAAACGAGAATAAATTAGCCTGTTCTGAAGCTCTAGCATTGCAATTAGAACCTTGCAAATCCTCAGTATCAGACTGTGACTTGGAATTTTTAACAGAAACAGCTTCCAGAAACAAGTAGTAGAATCCTTGACTTTTGCTTTTTGATTTACCTGAAAAATGATCAAATTTCGCTCACTATGATAGTTATGGGAAATAACTATAAGATATGCTATCTGTATATATGAACTATTTTAGCTTGAAGTACATATTGTTTAATATATTTCTGCATTTGGTAGAGTATGTACTTTGCCAGTAAGTATCCTAAGAAATCTCGACATTGAGAACCCCAACTGAAATCACATTAATCATGTAGTGAGACGATCATTGCATGACTTATTATTCTTTGTTACAAAATGAAATATTCATAACATTGCGGAAGCATCATTCTAACATGGCATAACACAGGCCTGTAGCATATCAGTTTTATGAATTTGCAGCATGATTCTACATGACATCCCTTCTAGGTGAACCATGCTGACTAAGATTATCACATATAGTACTTTATCAATGACCTTATCTAGCTGCCAAGGAAGTTAAAATGCACATAAAAGAGACACATAAATAGAGGTCGTGAAGATTTATGAAAATATGAGTATTGCATGCGGATATTGGCTATAACAAATTTTCAGGGTAGGATGAAGATGTAAACAATGTTTACAACTGTCAGAAAACCCTCTTCACTATACCTCCACCAATATCCATGTAATTGTTAATTACTCTTATGATTCCAGTAACAGTTACAACATCTCCAGGGATACACACATCAACAAGATCTTCAGACAGTTCACATTCGACTGTACGTGGCACTCGGCCTTCTTCATGGTCCTGACATTTTAGCAACTCCTGCAACCTGGGGAGGTAACATAAACAAAACAAGTTAAAACAATTAAACCCAAGAAGTTATGATGGAGAATGGCTTTGCACTTTAAATAAACTCACGAAACAACTGAATTTAAAGTTTGAATTAAGGTGCTTACCTTATTTTCTGAAAATCTATTTTCCTAGCAGAAGCACGAATTGGAGTAAATGTTTTGCTCTTGCACCCATGTAATGTGCAAACTAATGGCGGTGAAAATTTTCCCTCGGGAAAAATACGCAGAATTTCAGATTTACACTTTGAGCATTCAAAATCCATCCGTACAACCAAAGGCCTGACTGTGCCAGCTTTTACAACTGTACCGCGCACGGATACTAGCTTGTCTGTAATTTCACCAAATAATATGTGACCTACGACCTTCTCTTAACATAACAAAAGTCCGCAGAATTCAAATTTAAATTTACCAATATATGCTGCTTTCAAATTCTTCAAAGCAATCATAGATTCAGGATAATTGTATGGACGGATGTTTATCTTCATGCCATCCTCCAACTTGTTCTTGCATTGTATTAACAGAACCTGCTTCAACATGCAAGTAACTAATAGTTGTTTGGAAGTGATTTTGGCACCCAAAAAGAACTTTCAAATAAATAAATATACGATTTTTGTGATTTTCTAATTGTGTTTCATTGAGATAATAAACATAAGTAACTTTCAGAATTTACGTATAAAGCTCTTAAGATTTATTTTGAATAATTATTTGATAGTTACAGATTCTAAAATAAATGTACAATGCACTTGAAGTACTTTTAAGAGAAGCACTTGAAAAGTACTTTTAAAAAAGCGCTCCAAAACCAAATGCGTTCTAAATATTCTAGCTCCACTAAAACTCAATCTAAAAAAAAAAAAAATAGAACCGTTCTGCTAAAAAAGCTTGTACCTTGTGAACTGCAGCACTCATACATGAGAGAGTCATTCGAGGTTTCTCTTCTAAAGTTTCAAAAAACAACTCAACATCACAAATTTTTCGAAATTTCTGAAAATCAAGCGACAAAATTAACACGCCTCCATCATCCTTCACCTGATCCGTATCAATTAACACAGCTAATTAATCAACAACAAAATTGACAATTAAAGAAAATTAGCTATTGATGACTTGTTGACCTGCAAAGCGAGATCTAGGCCTGGAGAAACGGAGAAGAAGCGAATGAGATCAAGGGTGAGGATCAACTTATCCTCGTCTATCGAGAGCTCGTTGTCGGCGAAGTATATGGCCAAGATGTTTTCGATTTCGCTTGTATCGGCCGTGCATTTCAAGCTATCTCCGTTAGTTACGTACATCTCGATCGAATGTTGACTCACCGAGTTGCCGGTTGCAGGGTGTTTGTGAAATTGCTCAAATTTTGCTTTTCGTTGTTTTGGCGGGAAAAATAAATTGCAAACAAGAGGCGTGTTCTGGAAGGTGGAGGGAGTGGTTTTCTAGTCATACACTTACGCGACCGGACCGGGCTTCGACCGGATCCGGTTTGGTCGGATTTTTAACTCTGGAAACAGAGTTTAACCTTGAGTTTGCCATGAATATTGTTGCTAGTCTTTCAGTCGTGGCTTTAAATATGGGATGGGATAATCACAAATTTTTATATAAATTAATGTGGCGTTAATTTATTGGTTGAATTAAATATCTCTTGCTACTAATTTTTTAGTCGTGGTTTTAAATATGGATCTAAGTACCCATATCTTAGAAGAGTAATAATATAATCACAAATTTTTGTATAAATTGATTTTGTACAAATTGATGTGCCGTTAATTTATTGGTTGAATTAAATATCTCTTGACCTACATGATTTATTTATATTATTTTATATTTTCATTCAGCTAATAAATTAATGTCACATCAGTTTGTACAAGAGTTTATGACTATATCATCACTCATTTTAGAAATGCCTTTCTTTTTTAGTATTTTTTTAATAATTCTCTAATTAATAAGTTTTCTTTTTTAAATTATGTATTGTAGGAAAGCATATCTATATTTGTGAACATTAGTGTTAAAGAAATGTAATTAATAATTTTATTTAACCATTAATTTATTCATTATTAGTCTTTCCAAAAAAAAAGTAAAATATGTTATCTTTTCAGTTTTCTAAGAAAGTCTAATTATTTAACGTTTGAATCTTTGACTTTTAGTATTCTTTTTAATTTTTATTAAAAACCTTATAATCTCAAAAATTAATAAATAAAACAACTTCTTGATGTCTTATTTACAAAGAAAATTACTACATTCGCTAGTTCATTTAAAAAGAAAAAAAATAGTTTCTTGAAATATAAAGTCCATATCCATGATTTGATTATCAATTTGTCTTCTCAACTTTTTATATGCTAAAATTCTAAATATTATATTTGAAAATAGTATATTTCTACATATTTGATTGTTTATTTTTGTAATGGTTCTAATGGAAGTAAAAAAAAAAAACTTCTTCACTAGTTTTTTGGTTTTGTTTTTAAAAATTTTAAAGATCTTTTTAATTATTGTTGAAATTCAAATATGGAACGAATTTTGAGATATTTTATATTTCTTTGAGTATTGAAGTTATAGAATAAAAAGAAACCTCTTAAAAATAATTGGCCTAAGGCCCCAAAAACTCTAAAGCCGGCTCTGTAGTCCCTCTATATTATTAATTGATTAGTATTAAAAATTGTTTGATTATCAAGCGATAAAAATGTTATTTTGTGCTTATATTATAATTTATATTTGTATATATGTAATATATTAGGAATTATTAATTATGTTTTACCTATATTTATTTTATGTATTTTTGTCGGTTTATAAGGTAAAATATTAATTTCATGTAATTGGAGGCTCTAAATAAATAAATAGATGTCAAATTTGAATTTTAGAAGTCTGAAAACCTTAAAACGAGTCAAGATGTAACACCTGTTATTTTTATTATACTATTATTATTATATATATATATTTTATAGAATATAATATTTTGGGTTAATGTATTCAAGGGTATTTTATTGTATTTTATTTTATTTCATTAAATCTCAAATCATTTATTTATTTATATATTTATTAAATACCTTATTTAAAAAGGAAATAAATTCTTTAATGGGTAAGGGTTTTAAAAAAGGCTTGGCCTATAAAACCCTCCTCTACATTATTTTGTTTTTCAAAAAACTTAGAGGCTAATAAAGAAAAGAATACAGCAGCCAACATAAGAGTAAATTCATGTTTTTGAATAACAAAAGGGGAAGATTTTGATTGTGTTCTTGTTTTCCATTAAAGGAGGTTTTAAGCTTGGATTTTGTCTTGAAGGTAAGAAAGAATTTATAAGACTTTGAACCTCTGATTTTGATTGTGATTTGATGTGATTGATTGAATGATTTGTATGTGTTGTATTTATAAAATTGTGAAAAGTATGTTAATGTATTGATTTATGTGTGATTGAGTGGAAGTAGTGTTGTTATTGTTGGAGAAAAATCAGTTTTTAAATTTTTATAAAAACTTTTAGGATTGATCTCATACAATATATAAGAATTCGTAATCTAGAAATCGTACCTTGAAAATCTGAGAAGATGAAGATTCTTTACTTTTTCCACTGAAGTGATTTAGACTCCCAGATTACGATCCATCATCACCACTCCTGTTAGATCACGATCCGTCACAAAATAATCTTCCCGGCTATGACTCAAGTTTGATTTGCCTTTATCACCACTAAAGCAACTAGTACGAGAAAATTTTTCTCTCAAAATTAGAGAGATAATTTTTTTTCTTTGATGTGTATATTGCGGCTCTCCTCTATTTTCTTCAGAAAAAATAAGTATTTTTATATCTCATTTTAGTGAAAACCCTAGGCTTCAAATAAATAAAAATCAAAAGTCACGTTACTTGTTTTTTCTATAGGGGGACTACCTTGTAAAATAACATAAGGCCCCTTACACACAAGCATATTAAATGGATCATCCCACTAAATGTTATATTTAGACTTTTGACCAAAATACGTAGTTATCTTACTTATTAATCTAGTAGTGGTGCAGTCAATTAAATGAGTTAACTCAGGGATCATTTGGGAACATACAATAGTGGTTACAATAATTACGCCTGTAATTAAATTAGCTCAATTATTTAATTCCAAATCTACTCCACCAAAAGATTAGATCTGACCTCCATAATTGTATGCTCGAATAATAATTCATCTCAAGCCACATTGATTTCTTTACTGCATAATCCTTTATACCACATCATTAATTAAATCGATATCTCAACTGTCTAATCGATTTAATTACATCTTATTCCTTGACACTTACTGGTTTTCTTTAATGATCATTTTCAACATACTAAATATGTTGCCATACTCTGAGCAGAGAATTCTATGATCAAGTGCCGAAAACTCATCAAGAGATGTGTTGTACAAATTCTATATTGTTAATCTATAATTCCAATATTCATAATTGCTCCTACTAAGATACCGGGTAATCTTGACTACAAGTGTGTGTCGTGCTCATTGGTAACTCAAATGGAATAACAATTACAATCATAAAATTATAACTAACTCAAGATTAAGATTACAGTAAAATCAATGCCTATGAGATTTAATAAGTCTGATATTTATTTCAAGGTTAATTAAATCTCATATGTGATTCAGCTCAATGTAGTCAAACTACATCAGTAAATTCATACTTGATTAAATAAATTCATACATGATTAAGAAATATTATTCAATGAATTTACTACAGTCTAAACATAAATAGAGCGCCCAACTCGATTTATCAACTACGAACTTAATTTATTTAATCATAAGATAACTTGTATTTATGTCTTCTGTGAATCCATATAATGATCACATAAATACATATAATCTGATTAAACGAACCTTATTCAATATATTTATGCAATTGAAAAATATCTCAAATATTTTATTAATCAGAAAATAAATGAATATACTTTAAAAGAGCACATAATCCCAACAGTTATGTTATCCTAGAAACTGTGAACAGTATAGATTGAACTTCATACAACTGTTGATTTCATTGTGTTTCATGCATAAAAAATTATATATTATTAAACAAGACATCTTTATCTTTCTATACATATGTTTATTGGTTAAAAAACTCATTTTATATAAATTATTTTGAGTTTTCGAAGTTGGAACACTGATGCTGGAACATTTTGATTTTCAATAGTAATTCTCACTTCTATGATTTCTTTCAAACCCCAAACGACTTCTAAAAATTTTGGAAATTTTTATTACTGCACATACATATGTCTATTTTCTATATTTTTAATTTCGTAATTTTTGGCATTATATAAAATCATAGAGTTTAGGGTTATTATTCATCACTAAAAATCATAGAGTTGGGCTGCCGCAATCCTGGAAACTGTTTTCCAGAATTGCAAAGGATGATATTAAAGCGAGTTTGGGTTATTATTCATCACTAAATGCCTTATAAATTTTTAATTATGATTCCTTGTTGTCTTCTCTGATCGTCAAAGTTTGAATAACTATTTTTGAATATGTATAAATAGAGTTATGAATTTTTGAATTAGCAGTCCTCTATTTGTATCGTCACTGGATAATTTTGATGATTTTGTGGAAAATCAATTTTCAGAGATGATTATGAACTCTAATTAATATTGTTAAATTTTATATTGAATGCCAACATGTTTACAATAGCTTTTTGTGATATTTATGATTTTCTGACATATTAATAGCTTGATTGAAATCAGCTCCTGTATAATAGTATAATATAGTTAGTGAATTGATGTGTTTAAGCAAGAGTACATGGTTTAAGGATTTCTGGATTTTCCTATCTATGTCAGAATTGAATAAGATATTGATAAGAATTTTTTCTTGATAATTATAGGCCAATAATGAACTCGTGTGATTGGGGTCATTGTTGATTCTATTGGATTGAGGTAAGTGAATTCATGCATAATGTTTATTATAAGTATAGATGTAAATATTTATAAATAGAATAAATTTGTTCAAATGGATTGGCAACTTATAGTTTTGAAGCTATTTTAAAACATTTTTCTTAAATTTGTTTTAAAATAACGTTAAAATGAAATGTTAATTATGCAACCCAAGAGGGGGGTGAATTACGATTTAAAAACTTAAGTTAAACAAACCACACAACAATTCAATCTATTGCCTTTATGAAATAAAATAAATAAATTTAATAAAGTAAAATAATAAAAGAGTAAGGGAAGAGAGAGAGTAAACACAATGATTTTTACATAGTTCGACAATCCTCACCTACGTCAACACCTCTAAGCTCACCGGGCTTGAGGATTTCACTAAGCGAGCCTCCAAGACTTCAACAACTTTTACAATTGACTTCCAAGGTGTCAATAGACCTTTACAACAAGAGATTATTCTCAATCTCTTTACCCAAATGTATCCCAACACTTACAATCACTCAAAAACCAAGATTACAAATAAATTTTCTCTCACGCAATGTAAATGATTACAAATAAATGTTCAAAGTGTGAATAAATAAAACAAGAACAAGTTCAGGCTCAATGAAGGTTATATTCTCAATAGCAAGCTCAATAATCACTCTTGGATCACTTTTTAATTTGAATTTGATTGAGTCATTTTATAGTTGGAGCTGAAAACTAGCGTCGTTAACTTTATGAGAGAAATCGGATCGTTGTTAACTACTATCCATTAACCATTTTGACTAGTCCAAATGACCGTTGGGCTGAATTTCAAAATAATTGATTAATCGTTTGAAATTATCGGTTTGCTGTTAATTTCCAGAATCTTGCAAAACAAATTTGGCTTGACCGTTTTTGCTAAACGGTTCAAGGTTAGATGTAATTCTATTATGGAAATTATCAGTTAACCGTTTGACAACAACGGTTCGCCGTTTATTTATAGAAACCTGCAAAATAAATTATACTTATCCGTTCTTGCTAAACAATTTAAGATTAAAAGTTAATACCTCTGTGGAAGTTATCAGTTAACCGTTTGCAGTAAACGGTTCACCATTATTTTCCAGAATCAGCATATTTACAGATTTTTGCATATAATAATTTTTCGATTAAAGTTAACAATTATCCAAATTTCATGAACATATCTAGAAAAAATTATATGGCTTTTAAGAATTTGTTTATTAATGAAAGCTCTAACATTTTTAATAAAAAACATATAAAGTTTGTTAGCATCAAAATCAATATTATAGACATATACATGTTAACATAAAATACTTTTTTTAATAAAATATTTTTCTGAAAAAATATTTGTAAAGTTTTACCAATTCATTGTCTTATAAGCATTTTATTAAAATATTACTGAATGATTGATATTGAAAGATTAGAAACTATTTTTAAGGTTTTGGTTCATTATCCGTAATTATTGTTATTGATATTGAACAACTAGTTGTATTGTGCGCATCTATTGACGGATTATTGCAGGGTAAAGTACCTTGATTGAACTATTGGCCGGGTCACCAAGAGTACAAGTGACATATTGAACTATTGACCAGGTCACCGGGGATACAGGTGACACTATGTGGCATGAGTAAATTGAATGAAAAAAAGGTTTTATTGAGAAAAGATTTCTCACGCAATTATTTATTGAAAAGGATTTTTACGTTATGACTTAACTGATTATGAGTTATATATGATTATAAAATGATTATTGTTTTCTTGACTTATAGTACTTCATAATAATGATTATATATATATATTTTGTATTAGTAACCTTATGCATGAGTTTGCTTACCGAGTTGATGGCTCACCCCTTGTCTCCAACATTTTGCAGATTGATTTTAGATATGTGGGCTTTTGGTCTAGCGGAGAGGATTTGTTAGAAGAAACTTTGACATTTTCTAGATGAATTAATTGTAGCTACTTTGATTATTACTTAGAGCTAGTTTTTATTTTGGAGGATTATTGAGTTCTTTATTATTTTGGAAAATATATTTTGCCTACGGACAACATTGGCTTTATTTGGGATTAGTTATAAGATTAATGTTATAAGACTTCATTCCAAATTTCTCTTGAGTTTTTCTTAGGTGAATTTGGGGTGTTTCACAAGATCAACTTAAAATTAAGCTTGTACACAAATTTGACTTTTTGATTGATCGAGCACTGATTGAATGATAAAATGAGCTTACAATAGATATGAATGCATTGGATAATTGTCAATTTTGACTAAATCTCAATCATTCATAATTCACTGGCTATGATCATGCCACGTGGCAATGATTGGTGAAGCAAGTTGAATGATCCGAACCTTTGTATTCGGGTTGACTCGATCCATCCATTAACATGCCAAATCTCAACTGTTCTTTGATCGAATCGGAAGCTTCATATGATGGCATGTGTAATGTTAACTTTTGAAGTTTGATCAACCGTTGGATATTGATCTAATGATTGTGTGGAGCACATGCATAAAGTTTATGATGGATCGCAAAACATTGGATTATGAATGTATTTTTCTATAAATAGAGCCTCATTTTTATATTTGATCATCTCTCTTCTTCTCAATTTCTCTCTTAAAATTCTCTATAATCTTATATTAATAAATTTCAGTTGTGTTTTAATATTTTACATAATTATTTTTATAAATAAATTTAGCTTTATTTTCAATTTTAGTTGTTTTTATTCCTTTTGATTATGTGTAATTCAATTTTAATAATTATTTTTATTTCAATTATTCTTAACAAAATAATAATAGTCAGGGTAAGGTAAAATTCTTAGGAAATAAATATGATTTAATCAAATTCTATTTTTAATTATATAAGTTAAAGTATTTTCTTTTTAATTTTATATATATTTTATATTTTGAAATTTTTATTTATTGTAGACAAATAAGGGAGTTTGGCACAATAAATTCTTAATATCTTAATATAAGGTATGGAAAAATAGTATTTTGACTTATTGTAGGCAATTTAAATTTTAGTACAATAAATACTTAATCCATAATAAAATTAATGGAAGAATAATAATAATGTATACAATTAATTTTTTGGGCAATAAATCTAAATAAATAAAAATAAAAAGAATTTACTAAATTATATTTACTGCTAAGAGTGGATCCATAACCCCAACTAATTTAATTTCATAGTTTCGCTTTATATTTAAACATTATTTTCAATTTTTTAGATTTACTAAAATAAACAAATTAAATCTTTTCTCTGTGGATCGACCTCGGACTCACCGAGGTATATTATAACTAGACACTCTTATACTTGAAAGTAAATTAAATACGTTTAAGTCGTGTCAAGTTTTTGGTGTTGTATAAAATGAAATTCATATGTTACAATTTATATTTGTGTTTATGCAATACAATAGGAATTATATGTTTTAACTATATTTAATTTTGTATATTTTTATAAGTTTATTAGGTAAAATATTAATTTTACATAATGAAGACTCCAAACAGATAAACATATGTCAATTTTGGATTGCGGAGGTCTGAAAATCTTAAGATAAGTAAAGACCAGCTTAAAATTGGGTTTGTACGAAATGTTGATTTTTTTATTGACCGAGCACTAATTGGATGATAAAATTGGCTTACAATAAATAGGAATGCATTGGATAGCTATCAATTTTGACTAAATCTCAACGAATTCATAATTCAATTGCCATAATCGTAATACAAAGGTTCGGATCCTCCAACTTGCTTCATCAACCATTGCCACGTAGCACGATCGTGGCTATTGAATTATGAATGGTTGAGATTTAGTCAAAATTGACAGATATCCAATGCATTCATATCTATTGTAAGCTTATTTTATTATTCAATCAATGATCCGTAAGTAGAAAAAGTCAACTTTATTTACAAGCTCAATTTTAAGTTGGTCTTGACTTATCTTAAAGTTTTTTTAACCTCCAAATCCAAATTTGACAATCATTTATCTATTTAGAAACTCGAATTACGTGAAATTAATATTTTACCTAATAAACACACAAGAACACACAAAATTACATATAGTTAAAACATAATTAATAATTCATAATATATTGCATAAACACAAATATGAATTGTAATATAAGCATAAAATAATGTTTTTATCCCTCGATAATCAACAATTTTTAATACTAATCATACCCTCAACCAGCTTGTTGCTAACCCCTAGTAATTAAAGTGCCATATTAAATTATGACTTACAAAATTCACATGTAAGTTAATAGTTGTTCATCTATCCTTTAAACTGCCAAATAAATAAACTCTCCCAAATTTCTTTAACTCTTTGTCGTTCAATCATTATTGACACAACTTAAAAATAAATTTTAACTCCCAAGTATAAGAGTGTCTTGTTGTATTATAACTCGGTGAGTCCGAGGTCGATCCACAGAGAAAAGATTTAATTAGTTTATTTTATTTTATCTAAAAATTGAAATTAAAACTTGAATATAAACAACTTAATTTAAATGAAACTATGGAATTGAACTAGTTAGGGTTATGGATCCACTCTTAGAAATAAATAAAACTTAATAAATTCTTTTTGCCAATTTTTTTTAGATTTATTACCCAAAAGATTAATTATACAAATTATTATTATTTTCCCTTTAAATTTATGATGGATTAAGTATTTATTGTGCCAAAATTTAATTTGTCTACAATAAGTCAAAATACCATTTCACCATGCCTTATATTAAGATCTTAAGAATTTATTGTGCCAAATTCATTTGTTTGTCTACAATAAATCAAATTTTCAAAATATAAAACATGTATAAAATTAAATAGAAAATAATTTAATTTATAAAATTAAACATAGAATTTGATTAAATCATATTTATTTCTTAAGAGTTTCACCTTCCCCTAACTAATATTATTTAGTTAAGCATAATTAAAATAAAAAGAAGTAGTAAAATTGAATTACTTATAATTAAAAGAAATAAAAACAACTAAAATTGGAAATAAAACTAATTTTATTAATGAAAATAATTATACAAAATATTAAAAACACACCTGGAAATCAAAATTACAAGGAGATGGAGAGAATTTGAGAAGAAGAGAGTTGTAGAGAGATGATTAAAACATAAAAATGAGGCTCTATTTATAGAAAAATAAATTCATAATCCAGTGCTTTGCGGTCCATCATAGGCTTCATGCATGTGGTCCTCACAACCCTTAGATCAAGATCCAATGGCTGGTCAAACTTCAAAAGTCAACATCACACATGGCATCATTTGACTCGTCCGATTTGCCCAAAGAACGGTTGAGATTTGGCGGGTTAATGGGTGGATCGGGTCGACCCGAATACAAAGATTCGGATCCTCCAACTTGCTTCACCAACCATTGCCACGTGGCACAATCATGGCCATTGAATCATGAACGGTTGAGATTTAGTCAAGATTGCCAGTTATCCCATGCACTCATATCTATTGTAAGCTCATTTCATCATCCAATCAGTGCTCGGTCAACAGGAAAAGTCAATTTTTTTTACACAAGCCCAATTTTAAACCGATCTTGACTGATCTTAAGGTTTTCGGACCTCCGAAATCCAAATTTGACCTCCGTTTATTTGTTTGGAGCCTCGAAGTACGTGAAATTAATAATTTTCGTAATAAACACATAAAAATACACAAAATTAAATATATTTAAAACATAATTAATAATTCATAATATATTACATAAACACAAATATAAATTATAACATAAGCATAAAATAACATATTTTCGCTTGATAATTAAACAATTTTTAATACTAATCAATTATCCAAAATATCATTTAAATATTTTTTTATGCTTAAGTAATTAACACAATACTTATGGGGCTTCATTAAAAGAAAACATCATTTTCATTCTAAAATTCATTAGAAATTTTATCTTAAGACAGTAGATTATTTACACAATTTTTAAAACATTACATTTTTAACTTATGTAGCGAGTTTTAGGCCAGTGACTTCTAAGCCAATTGGTCTTAGGGCACTAAATGTTGAGACACCCCTATGAACTTGATAACTCAAGTTTCTAATAAATAAGCAAACAATATATTTATAACTCATGTAGCAAGTTTTAGGCCAGTGACTTCCAGACTAGTTGGCCTTAGGGCACTAGACGTTGAGACACTCCTACGGACTTAATAATTTAATGGCCCATTTTTATTTACTAAGAAAAATATTATTTTATACTTATATTATAATTTATATATTGTGTTTATGCAATATATTAAGAATCATTAATTATGTTTTAACTATATTTAATTCTGTGTATTTTGTGGGTTTATAAGGTAAAATATTAATTTCATGTAATTATAAGCTTAAAACAGATAAACCGATATCAAATTTAGATTTCGAAGGTCCAAAAACCTTAAGCTAAGTTAGGACTAACTTAAAATTGAGATTGTACAAAAAGTTGACTTTCTTGTTGATCGAAAACTGATTGGATGATAAAGTGAGCTTACAATAGATATGAATGCATTGGATAGCTGTCAATTTTGACTAAAGCTCAACCATTTATAATTCAATGACCACGATCATGCCATGTGGCAATGGTTGGTGAAGCAAGTTGAAGGATTCGAACCTTTGTATTTGGGTCGACCTGATCCACCCATTAATATGCCAAATCTCAACCGTTCTTTGACCGAATCAGACGCTTCACAAGTTCACATGATGTCATGTGTAATGTTGACTTTTGAAGTTTGACCAGCTGTTGAATCTTGATCTAATGATTGTGTGGAGCGCATTCATAAAACTTATGATGGATCGTAAAATACTGGATTATGAATGTATTTTTCTATAAATAGAGTCTCATTTTATGTTTTGATCATCTCTCTCCTTCTCAATTTCTCTCTTAGAATTCTCTGTAATCTTATATTAATAAATTTCAGTTGTGTTTAATATTTTGGATAATTATTTTTATAAATAAATTTAGTTTTATTTTCAATTTTAGTTGTTTTTATTCATATTAATTATGTGTAATTTAATTTTAATAATTATTTTATTTCAATTATGCTTACTAAATAATATAATTATGATACGTGAACTCTTAGAATAAATATGATTTAATCAAATTCTAATTTTAATTATATAAGTTAAAATATTTTCTATTTAATTTTATACATATTTTATATTTTGAAATTTTAATTTATTGTAGACAAATAAGGGAGTTTGGCAAAATAAATTCTTAATATCTTAATATAAGATATGGAAAAATGGTATTTGGATTTATTGTAAAGAAATTAAATTTTGGCCAATAAATACTTAATCCATAATAAAATGAATGGAAGAATAATAATAATTTATACAATTAATCTTTTGGGCAATAAATCTAAATAAATAAAAGTAAAAAAAATTTACTAAATTATATTTATTACTAAGAGTGGATCCATAACCCTAACTAATTTAATTTCATAGTTTCACTTTATATTTAAACATTATTTTCATTTTTCAAATAAACTAAAATAAACAAATTAAACATTTTCTTTGTGGATTGACCTCAGACTCACCGAGTTATATTATAACTAAACATTTTTATACTTGTGAATAAATCAAACACTTTTAAGTCGTGTTATTAAGCTTGCTCTTGATTCAATTGAATTTGCCGATCAACAGTTTAGCTTTGATTCATGGCTTCAACATCTTCTATACTAGCAAAGCAACCGGATTTTATCGAGAGAAAATGAGATATGTGCTACAATTAACCCAAGCACTAAATGAAAAAATAGTTAGGGTTTGATTTTTCAAATGTTTGAAATTTTATTAATTTTGGACTATTTTTAAAATTTTCTTATTTATTTTTAAATTTATGACTGATTTTTAAATATTTATATTTGAATTAAAAGAATGAATCTTCGTGAATTTTATTTGAATGAAAAAAAGGTTCGCGTAGAAAATAATATTATATCCAAAAGTTATCTCTATTAAATATATTTATTTCCTAAACTATCATACATAATCTCTTTTTTTTTTGACTTATAAGGATATAAATATCAAATAACTATATTTAAGATTTTTTTTATTTATAAAAACTAATAAAACGCTACTTAGGGCTAGTTTGGTAATGCTATCGCTTTTTAAATAATTGTTGTTAGCTTATTTTGTTATCTCAATATAATTAGTAATAATAATAATAATAATTTATAAAGTTAATAAATTTTATTTCCTAATTAATAAGGATAATCTTAGATTTTTGTAATATATATGAGGATATATATGAAATTATATTACATATAAAAATAATACTCAAAATCTAATTTTGAAAAGTTACTTCTTCCCTTCTTTTCAAAATTCACTGTAGGATGGAGTATTTTTACTAAAAGTAATTTATGAAAAAAATTACCAAACATCAAAGTTATCTTTTAACTTTTCGAAATTATTTTTGAACCTTCAAAAAGAAATGCTAAATGGACTCTTATATTCAAATGTTAAAAAAAGAAAAACAACAATGTCATCATATATTTGTATTCAAACACATTCAGATTTCAAATAAATTTATACATATCCAAATTTCAAATAAAAAACAAATGCTACCTAACTCTCGTTAGGCTAAAGTTATTTAAATATTTAAGTGAATATAGGAATTTCTTTTGTGTTGGTTACAAAACCACTTACGCTACTTTGGGTTAAAATTACACATGGTAAGATTATACTGTTGGGAAAATATGCTCTTTAAAAGCATATGTGTTTATTTAATTGTAATAAACAATTTTCTGATTAATAAAATAAATGAGGTATTTTATTCAAATATCTTAATTGCATTAATATTTGTATTAAAGTCCATTTAATCATATTATATGTATTTATGTGATCACCATGTGGATTCAAAGAAGACATAAATACAAGTTATCTTATGATTAAATAAATTTAGTTCGCAGTTGATAAATAAAGTTGGGCACTTTATTTAGGTATAGACTGTAATAAATTCATTGAATGATTTGTCTTAATCATGTATGAATTTATTGATGTAGTGCGACTACATTGAACAGGATCACATATGAGATTTAATTAACTTTGTAATAACTGTCAGACTTATTAAATCTCATAGGCGTTGATTTTACTGTAATCTTAATCTTGAGTTAATTATGATTTCATGATTGTAATTGTTATTCCATTTGAGTTACCAACGGGCACGACACATCCTTGTGGTCAAGATTACCCGGTATCTTGGTGGGAGCAATTATGAGTATTGGAGTTATGGATTAACAATATAGAACTTGTACAACACATCTCTTGATGGGTTTTCGGTACTTGATCATAGAATTCTCTGGCCAGAGTGTGTCAACATATTTAGTATGTTGAAAATGATCATTAGAGAAAACCAGTAAGGATCAAGGAATAAGATGTTATTAAATTGATTGGACAGTTGAGATATCAATTTAATTAACGATGTGGTCCAAAGGATTGTGCAGTAAAGAAATCAATGTGGCTTGGGACGAATTATTATTCGAGCATACAATTATGGAAGTCAGTTCCAATCTTTTAGTGGAGTAGATTTGGAATTAAATAATTGGGCTAGTTTAATTACATGCCTAATTATTGTAGCCACTATTGTATGTTCCCAAATGATCCCCGGGTTAGCTCATTTAATTGATTGCACCACTACTGGACTAATAAGTAAGATAACTAGCAATTTGGGTCAAAAGCCTAAATATATCATTTAGTGGGAGGCTCCATTTAATTAGCTTTTGTATAAGGGGCCTTATGTTATTTTACAAGGTAGGTCCCCTATTAAAAAAGCAAATAACGTGGTTTTTGTTTTTTGATTTTTGGAGCCTAGGGTTTTCACTAAAGGGTGATATAAAAGGTTTATTTTTCTCTAAAGAAAAGTGGAAGTCACTTTATACAGATCAGAGAAAAAGATTTTTCTCTCCATTATTGAGAAAAAAATTTTCTCGTGCTAGTTGCTTTGGTAGTGATAAAGGCGCCCACACGTCAAGTGCAGATCGAACCTGAGTCATAACCTGGAAGATCATTGGAGACAGTTCGTGATCTAACAAGCGTGGTGGTGACGGATCGTGATCTAACAGGAGTCGTGGTGGCGGATCGTGATCTAGGAGCCTAAATCACTTCAGCGGAAAAAGCCAACTCAGATTTTCAAGGTACGATTTCTGGATTACGTATTCCTATATATTATATGAGAGCGGTCCTTAAAAGGTTTTATAAAATTTTAAAAACCGAATTTTTCTCCAACATATACTTGTCCAAAGATACTGCTATATCAGGTGTGTCAAAAGTAAGCTCATGAACGTAATATTGATTATGTAATAAAGGAATGAACCAAAATTATTTGTAAATATTTAACATTAGTCGTGTAATATGTGTCAAAAATTTAAAAAAAAAAACAATTTGATGATTTATGATAGTCGATCCATAATATATACAGAAAATAAATCCTCTATATTGTTGATATCAAATCATAGTATAAGAATATTGTGATTCTCCTATAATTTGCGCATCATCGCCTCTTTTGACAAAAACATTCGGTTGCTATAAATGGCATCTAATTCTTTCTCTTTGTAAATAATTCTTGCTATACATTTTTAATTTTTTTCAAATGATGAGATTTATTATTTAAACAAGTAGTTATCTCTTTTTGTGATCCATATAGCATTGACATACCTGTTATGGATGGCATTTTTAACTCCTGGTCGTTCAAGGGAAAGAGCTAAAATAAATAAATAAATAATAATAATAATAATAATTAAAAAAATTACATTATTAATGGATTGAATTCTCTTTGTAGCTTTTTAAAGATGCCAGCACATTTCAATGAGGCAAACATTAAGATAATATTTACTTTTCCAATTGGATTAAGAATCATGAGAAATGGGAATGTTGAAATTGAGAGTGTGGAGTGAGATTACTTAGAGCATCTCCAAAATGCTCTTTAAATTTTACTCTTCAAATTTCAATTTTCTTACTAATGTGGCAAATAAGTGTATAGAAAAATACAATCCCCTCCAAAAAACTCATCAAATAAGAATAAATTAATATTTTTTAATAAAATCTTTTCTACTATCAAATTGAATTGTTGTTATATTTTTGAAAAAAAAAATAAATAATAATTATTGCAGTCTTATCTTTTCAATAAATATTAATAAAAGAGTGAGAAACTCACTCCGCAATATTGAAGAGTAAGAAACAAATCTTATTTGAAGAATTTAAATTAACGTATCTTTTGGAGTGTTTAATATTGGTATGACTCTTCAAATAAGAAATAGAATTTTATTTAAAGAGTTTTTTGGAGATGCTCTTATCCTAAGGAGTGGGGTGGAATTACATTATCTTAAATTGGAAGTGAATTATTTCAAATTACAGTTTTATTAATAGTTAAAGAATTGTAGTTTTTAATTACAAAGTGAATAAAAAATATATTTCTAAAATAAACTCTTTATTTTAATAGTAATTTTAATCATATAAGTTGATACTAATTATTAATATTCTTAATTATGTAAATCACAAAAAAAATTTCTGATTGTAACATTAACTATGTAAATTAAAAATTATTGATAAGAACAACTCAAATGAAACATTATGATTAATAATATACAATAAAATTAATATTTTATAAGATAAACTATTTACTATTATTAATTATTAATATCATATAAATATAATACTATTGAAATTAAATACATATAATAATATTATATTGACTAAATATGATATTACTGTTTTTAAATAATTGAAACATTATTTTATTTTAATAAACATAATTATATTATATTTAATATTTTATTTTAATAAATATAATTATATTATATTTAATATTATATTTTAATAAATATAATTATGCTATATTTAATATTTTATTTTAATAAATATAATTATGTTATATTTAAAGGAAATGGTAAAAAAAGAAAATTCATACTCTTGCCTCCTTCATGGGAGTGAGAATCCCACTCGTCACTCCAACCGTGCATGGGATCCACAGAGTGGGATTCTCACTCTCACTCTTAAATAAGCATGTAAACATTAGGGTGGGAGGACTTCACACTTTTCTCTCTCTCTCTATTTAGTAAATTTAGTTAATCTTACTTAATTTTATTCTAAACATTTATTTTCAATGGAGTTCCTCGTGCTTAATTTGGTACCTCCATTATAGATATGCAATTTAGTGTCAAATTTTGTTAAGTTTCGAAACTGAATAGGATTGGTTTGGTGATCTCCTATCAATAATAGTTCAAATTCAAAAAAAGATAAAGCATATCTATTAATTTACTTGACATGATTTTTTATTTTTCTTGTTGCCAATGGGTAGTGATGAATGAATTATACTTTTTAGCTACATATATTAAAATTTCAACTTAAATTTTTGACTTAAAATTTTAATATAAATTTTGAGCTATTGCTCTCGTATAGTTTAATGATAAACAAATTAGCATCATTAAATGTTGTTTTCATCTCTAAAATTTACCACTCTTAGAGATTAAAGTACTTCATAGACAAATGTAAATGTATCAAATATTTGCATATAAGGTATGACGAATGTAATACAAAAATTACATTCCCAATTGGCGCCCATGCATTTACTCTCGCAACAATCCCGTGTCGCGATGTAAAAGATTTCAAAGAAAAAGTTACATGGGATTGTTTCACTATCTTAACATTTTATGACGGTTAGACGATCTAATAATGTTTTGTTATGTGATAAAGTAGTAGGTATCTAAATGGGATCTACTATCTATTGTAATAATAAATTTAGTAGGTTTTAAAATAGAGCTTGTGCATGGTCCTATTTTGGGAACCACTACTTTGCCTCATAATAAAACCACGATTAATAGTCCTATCACTTCTGCATGTTACGGTAATAGAACGATCCTATATAAATTTCTCACAAGATAATAAAAATTGATAAGAAAAAAAAAGTCCTAAGGCTATATTTGGCATATATGATTAAATTGGACAATTATTAGATAGGATTTGATTAGATTTAATTGTATTAAATAGGTTATATAATAATATCGTCTTATGTTTCGTACAATATTGGATTGGATTATATTAAATTATATTTGAATGAAATTAAATAGTATTTAAGTTGACATTTCTATGATCTTAGAACTAAATTCAAATTTAGTACCATAATCTAATCTAAAATGGAACTTACCAAACCCAAGATAAATAAATAATTTCAAAATTAATTCAATCTTACTTTTAATCGTAACTCCCAAACATAGACTAAGTGTCTTTTTGGTATGGCTTATTTAAGAGTCATAAGTGCTTATTTAATCGCATAAGCACTTTTTAAAATTTTTATAGTGTTTGGTTATTTTTTTAGTAAAGTTTTTTTAGCTTAAATAAGCTAATTTACCTCTACTAGCAAAAGCCCAAAATTTGAGCTTTTGGGAGTAGAGATTAGAGAGCTTTTCTAAAAAATATATAATATAAAAAATATCACACATTTTAATGGTTTAAAAGTACTTTTTTTATTGACAACCAAACACCCAATGATTTTTTATCCAAAAGCTCTATTGGTATAAGCTATATTGATATAATCTCTACTGCTATAAACTATACTGTTATAAGCTCTATTTAATAAGCTGTACCAAACGGAACCTAAGTGGTTAAGTTCAGTTCTAACTTAGTTGAGCTCTTGGATAATGAGACAATGATCCTTTCATTGTCTTTTCTTCTCTTGACTCTCATGTTCCATGAGTGGATAGATTAATTTTGTTTTTTTTTTTTTCACTTTGTTTATAACTAAGTTAATTTTTTTCATTTGATTATAAAGACAATGGAAGGAGAAAAGAAAAGTAAAAAAAAAAGAAACAACAAAAAAAGAAAAATCCTAATCTGACGAAATGGACCTAACGAACGGGGCACCTATACCTTGAACAGACGCCGTCAAGTGACACGTGACAGGATCCGAAAGTATTATCTTTTGATCACCACTCGTAGATGGTCTCCCCAGTACAACTACACAACAGTGGCACTTCCTTGCTTTAATTCCAATCTCTGGTCGATGTCTCCACGTGTCCTGCTCGTGTTTTCAAGGTCTCAACATTTCCAACAAACTTCCAATAAGAAAAACTGAAAAAATAATTTTTTTTAAAAAAACGAGGAAACACAAAACGATCTGTGTTTGTTCCTACCAGTCGCCACCGAAGCTGAAACTAAAAATTTCAACTTCAAGAAGCTTTCACTTCTTCAAACTATTTACTCCTCTCTGTTCACTCAACAGCATTAAACTTCACAATAAGTAAGTCGCTTCATTCTGTGTTTGCAAAGTTTAATCTTTAATCTCTAAGCCATTTTCAGGCACTGTTTTGAGCCCTTAATTCTATTTCTAGGGTTACGTGATGTCTGCCAAACGCGACGGAATCGATTTAAACATCGACGCTTTTTCTGGTGACCGAGAAAACGAGGGCGATGCAACGGGAAGCGGAGACTCTGTAGCGGAAACCCTAACGGAGACTTGTACAGGCCAGGGTCAGGGTTCGGAGGTTGAGAAAGTTAGGGTATTTGACTCGGCTAGGGTAATTTGTGACTTGAATTTTGGTGGAAGTGATGTTAATTTGAATAGTGAAGGAGTTGACAGAGGGGATGTTTTAGATAAAGTAGAGAATGAGGTCAAAAAAGGAAGTGGATATTTAGATAGCGAGGTTCATTGTAAATGTGGTGATGACGTCAAAACAGTAAGTGAACGCTTAGATAGAGGGGTTGATGCAAAAGATGAACAAAATAATGGGAAATGCAAAGATGATGCCTCTATGAACGATGAAAAGGAAGTTGAAAAAGGAAATGAACTACTAGGTAGAGGTGTTGTTGCAAACGCTGATGAAAATAATGCGAAACGTGGTGAGGATGTCTCTACGGATGATGAGAATGAAGTCGAAAAAGGAAGTGAGCCGTTACATACTGGGGTTGAAGCAAAAGTTGAAGAAAATAGTGGGAAATGTGGTGAGGATGTAGTTGCGAAGGATGAAAAGGAAGTCGAAAAAGGAAGTGAACTGTTGGATCGAGGGGTTGATTCGAAAGCTGACGAGAATAATGGGAAATGCGGTGAGGATGTCTCTGTGCATGATGAAATTGAAGTCGAAGAAGAAGGTGAGCATTTAGATAGAGGTGTTGATGCAAAAGCCAAAGAAAAGAATGGGAAATGTGGTGAGGATGTCTCTACGCATGATGATCATGAAGAAGAGGATGCCCCAGTGGCTCTAAGACCTTCTAGAGAGGCTGAGCCGCATTGTAATACGAATGTGGGTCCTGTGGGGGAGGAATGGGAGAAGGGCGTCCATGGTGGAGATATGATGGAGTCATTGCATCAGAAGCTTGAGGAGGCTGCTTCTGATGAATTGAAAAATAAGGCAATGGAGATTGATACAGAAACAGAGTCAGATGTATTGGAGCAGGAAACTAATGGTAAAGATAGAGTTCAGTCATTGCATCAGAAGTTCGAGGCGGCAACATCTGATGGGTTGGAAAATCAGGCAATGGAAGTTGATATACAAACACAACTGGAGTGCAATCGGGATCAGGTTGTTGATGTTCCTGTTTCAGAGGTGCAGGATTCTTGTAATGTTTTAAATGAGTCACATGCAGTCAATCTTGTTGTAGATTTGCATCCTTATATGGCCAAGGATGGAAATGCATCCAGTGAGGTGAATGCAAAATCAGTTATCACAGAATTTTGTGAGGGTGATTTGGTGTGGGGTAAAGTAAGGAGTCATCCCTGGTGGCCAGGGCAGATATTTAATCTTTCAGCTGCTTCCCAAAAGGCAAAGAAATATTTTAGGAAAGATAGTTATTTGATTGCTTATTTTGGGGATCACACGTTTGCTTGGAATGAAGCATCAAAGATAAAACCTTTTCAGGAGCATTTTAAACATATGCAAAAGCAGACCAGTTTGGAAGATTTTCACTATGCCGTCGATTGTGCCTTGGAGGAGATTGCTAGGCGGGTGGAGTTTGGGTTAGCTTGTTCTTGCATTCCCGAGGAAGCCTATGCAAAGATCAAAACTCAGACAATTGTTAATGCTGGAATCCTGAAAGAATCAAGCGTGAGAGATGGTGGGGACAGGTTTTCAAATGCAGCTACTTTTGAACCTGGAAAACTCTCTAAGCATATTAAAGCATTAGCACGACTGCCATACAATAGTGACTTTGACAGACTGGAACTTGCAATATTAAAAGCTCAGTTGTCAGCATTTTATCGTTGGAAGGGTTATTCACAGCTGCCTGAATTCAATATGCTGGGCGAGTTGTTGGAAAGTGAGGCAGAGATTCCTCTTTTAGATATGAAGTATGACGCTGAATTGACTCAAGGTTCTCCTCCTGATTTCAGTGATGACAAGAAAGCATCTTCCAAAACAGGGAAGTTAAAGAATCAAGACGGCTCTTCTCATAAGCGGAAGCGCAGCTCAGCGAACAGTATTCGTCCAAACAAAAAGGAGAAGAGCTTATCAGACTTGTTGGCTGAGAGGTGTGCAAATAAGTCAAATGGTAAACGAGGAACAGCTGATGACGGCAATGAGTTGATTTTATTATCTTCTGGAAAGAAACATAAGTCAGTTGATTCCATATCTGATGACAAAGTTGTAAAACATGAGAAGTTAGATTCAATTTCTGACGATATATCCTTGAAACATAAGAAGAGTGATATGTTGGTGGTCAAACATGGGAAGGCTGAAGTGTCAGGAGGTGCTGCTCATAAGTGTCTACCAATGAAGAAACCTTTCGGCATTGGAAATAGCATACTTAAGGTCGCAAGCCAACTCAATGGATCAAGCCCAATATTCAAGTCTGGAGATGAAGTGTCTCAAAAAACTGTGGTTAAGAATAAAAGCAGGGAGAAATCTCTCTTTAGAAATTCTCAAAGTAAAAAGCAGTTTCCATTGGAGGAGACTTCCCTTGCTGATTTGCTATCACAGCTCTGCTTGGCTGCCAGAAATCCCATGGAAAGATACAAGTTCTGCTTGATTTCCCTGGTTAATTTCTTCGCAGACTTCAGGGATTCAGTCAGCCTGAAACAGTCTCAAGAAGAAATTTCTGGTGTCAAGACTGGTAAAACATGGAACAATTCAGAAACAACTGAAACATCTGAGTCGGAGCCTATGAAAGACACTTATTGGACGGACAGGGTGATTCAGAACGTCGGTCAAGAGCAACAAACTCTTGAGAATAAAAATGACGCAGAAGAGGATGAGACCCCAAGTCAAAAGGATACTTCCTCTGTTGAACCAGTATCAACTGTTCAATTAAGTGCCCGTCTGGAATCCTCATTGCAGACTGCTGGTGAAAATTTTGAGCAGGAAGCAGAAAAGCCAGCAGACCCCTTAGGTGGGTGCTGTGATGAAGATCTTTCTCCGACGGCTTTGATTCTGAATTTCACAGATATGGATTCTGTTCCGTCAAAAGACAATCTGAACGAGATATTTAGCCGTTTTGGACCAGTAAATGAATTAGAAACTGAAGTTAAGAAGAGTAAGCGTGCCAAAGTGGTTTTCAAGAGGCGTGCAGATGCAGAAACAGCTTTCAGCAGCGCTGGGAAATACAGTATTTTTGGGCCATCACTTGTTAGTTACTGTCTCAAGTACATGCCTTCGATGGCAAGTAAAAATTCTTCCTGCACAACCAAGCAAGGCCAAAAAGCTGCAATAACTGAGGAGGAAAATGCTACTTGATACCTTAAATTCTGGTAAAAATTTGTTGAGTTAGAAAGTTTAGGCATTTGTTCTTAAATATGATTGGATTTCTCAGTGCCTTCACATGAAGCAAAATGCATGGTATCAATGGTTGACTTAGTTTCAATTCTCAGGAAGAAGACTCAGCTATCATATCGACCGTCTTGATCGTGCTTTTTATTTGCTGTCACAAAGAAAGGCATTTTGGAGTAGGTTAGTTACATTGCCTGGTTTATTTTACACTTGCTGATTTCTTAAGCTGTTAGGGCCCAATGAAGCTTGGATTGCTTATCTGCTATGGGCTTGTAACTGGAGATTAGGTGTACATGATTTGTGAATCAATTGCCACACTCTTTAAATTATCTAGTCTTAATTTCATAGTTATTTCAATCTTCATTTTTATCTGGTTAATGTGCGTCATATTAAGAAGCAGGCATCTATGTTGATAGCTTGGGGAGGATCTGAAACCTGTGCTGCTGTGGTTTCTGTACTTGTCCATGAATCGATATGCATGAGATGTAAAGACTTTTCATTGAGCAACCAAACCTTAGCAGCATTCAGAGCTAGAAATGTCAATAGCTAGATTGCAGTAATCTGAGCTAAAGAAAGGATCATTGCTAGCTTAGCTCTTGAAGAAAATCATATTGTATGATGAAAGAATCTTGAAAATGCCCAACCGACTTGAATTCAAAAATTAAGCTTTGGCTTTGATCAGTTTTGGGTGTTTGCGTTCTGAACTGAGTTAGTTTTACATTGGTTCTGTTTTGATCAGTTTTGGGTATTTGAAGTTGGCTGTTGGCAAATTTTGAAACCTCCATGGATTTTCTTCTTTATCCTGATTATGCTAATTACTTCAAAATCGTAACACAGGACATATGTATTCTCCTTTTCAGAAAGATATTTGGTTTTGTTTGTATTTTGATTTTTGAATTTGGATCGTGGGGAGTAATGTATATTCATTATGGAAAATAGACACATTTTCTCCTCTTTTTTAATGCCCCATCATGAGCAGAGTTTAAAACATAGTCTAATGAGAAGCTTTTCAGAATAGCAGCGCCTTGCCAAGTTGGAAAATAATTGCGGGTGGCTACTATTGAAGCCAAAATGGCTTTTAATTTTTTTTTTAAAAAAATAAATCGATAAAATGAAACACTAAACTGGCAGCCAAAAAGAAAAAAAATGGAAAATGTAGATACAAAAAAAATGGAAAATGTAGATACATACATACATACATGATTTAGAAAGGGCTCGGGTTAAGTTGGATCATCTCCAACTTAAAGCCAACTAACCGCAGTCGTTAGATAGTCACTTTTAAAGTAAGGGTGAAGATTATATATTCAGGAAATCTACGTCCAATGGGAACGTGAAACTTCTACAAAAGTTACTGGTTCCATTCTGATAAATAGAGAATGATGAAGCGAGAAGCGTTGATATTTACAGGCGAGCTTGTTGGCATGGTGAACACGGTGGTCACGCCAATAACAAAGCATCTTCTTTATGAAATTGCATTGACGCCAACAACACACTCTCATTCTCACACTTAACTGATTTAAAAAAAAAAAAAAAATAAAACATATTCCATATTCTAAAATTCTCTCTTTGTTTCTTCTTCTTCACACAGTCGTCTCTCTTACATTATATAATCTCACCCAACATCTCATGTTGTCACTTCTTGCGTTAGAATAATACGCATCACCAGCTACTACCAGCTGCTGCAAAATACGGCTAAGATCACTCTTTGAGGTTCAGCCTAGCCACCCACTTGATCAAATCAGAGCTATCCTCTAAACATGATCATTGCCCATTTGTATTTGGTGGCTTGTTTGTTGACCAAACAATGATAGCCTCATTTGTTTCATTGATTAACATTCATTCCTTTAGTAATCAAACCCTACGTTTTGTTCATTAGCAGCACCGGGGATGTGGGTTTCTGTCGGTGAACTTGTCGATGAAAGGAATTGGTGAAGAGTATGTTGGGGAATCGACAAAAAGTTAGAGGTAAAATGAAAATAGTAAAGGTGGGGAGGAGGAAGATGAAGATCAGGTAGTGCAAGAACAACCATTTTATCCGATCACCTAACATTTGTATTAATAATTTTAACGGTTAAAAAATAGCATAGAGATCCAACGGTTGCGGTTAGTTGGCTCCAAGTTGGAGATGATCCAACTTAACCAGAGCGAAATAAAATAGTGAAAACATTTTTTTAAAGGAGTTTGACTTGCAGCTTTAGACCTAAATGTGAGACCCTAATTTCATTCGTACGTATCCAAAAAGTAGAAAATACAGTATTCTAATCTAGAATCTTTAGAAAGAAAAGAAAAAAGAAAAAAAACGTCAATTCAGTTTAAAACCGGTTGATCTCTCCATTGGGCCCCCCACGACTTATGGTAGGCTATAAACGCTCCTAATCATTTTCCCTTTTTGCGGCATGTACATACATATTTACAATTTTGTCCTCGTAGTTTATTTTTAATTATTTATAATTTAAAACCGCCGCTTCTCCCAAATTCAAAAAAAGCTCTCTCCTCCCTCTCTATAGAAGAATTGAATTTACCGAATTTACCTCAGTCCCCTTACCTTCTCTCTCGATCTCGAAAACATATGATCTAATTAATTGATTAACATCTAAATTACTTTCAATTAGGGTTTCGATCTGTAGACAAATCGCTCTCTGTGCCGATGGACGAGTCTGTGGAACAGAGCAATCTCCAAATTCGAGAGCTTAATCTCATCGACGTCTCCTTTGAAGACGATTCCCTCATCAATTTTGCCGGTCCCCTTGAACCTTCATTTTCAGGTTCATTTATTTTGTTTACTCTAATCTCTTCCTTTCATATATAATTCGTAAATTAGGTTATAAATTACAGTTTTTTTGTTTTCTTTGTACTTTTCAAAATCTTGATGCATTTTCATGATTACAAAGTTATTTAATGTTACTTTTATGCAGGATACTTTTTTTTTCTTTATTTTGTTGATGATAAATGCTAAAATGCCCGTTGCTGAACAATCTTGATGCGTTTTTATGATTGCGAAGTTACTTGATGTTACTTTTATGCAGGATATTGTAATTTTAATTTTGTATCTTGTTGATAATAAATGTTAAAATGTTTTTTCCCAAATAATCTTTAGGTTTCAAGTCGGATTACAAAAATACTCTCAGAGTGTTTTTGGGGAATTGTTGAATGTGGTTGTAAATCTTTAGCGGCTTATGTGAGAAAAACATTGCAAGATTTCTCCACGTGGTAATCTTGAACCTTTTTGTAGAGAGTTTGGATTATATGGCTGCATTGGTGCAAAATGATTACTTATTCTTGTATTACAATTTCTGAATTTTTATTTCTGGAATTATGACGTTTATATTTTGTTTTTTAATTTCGTTTTATGATTCTTCTATTTAGTAGAGAGCTTTCTGGCTGATTTGATTATTTGTGATATTCAGAAAATCAGGAGCAGAAACAGGTTAGGTTCTTGGACCCTTTTGATTCTCCCAATGCAGAAGCCTCATTTAATTCTCTCAAAGAGGGGGAACAAGGGTCTCCATTACTCGGATCATCAGAAACCGAAAAGGGAAGAAGTGTGAAATGTAACTTGCGGAAAAGTTTAGCCTGGGATAATGCATTCTTCACAAGTGAAGGCATGCTTTTATTTACATTTGAAAATTTGATCTAATGAGTTCCCCCCCCCCCCAACATTTGTAACCAAAATCTGGGAACTAAAGGCGTATCTTTGATCTGATCAGGTTTTCTGGAACCTGACGAGCTGTCTAGTATGATTGGAGGCACTGAGAAAAGCAGTAAACATGTATTACCTGGAATCGAAGAAGACTTTCATAGATCTACAGATTCACTATCTACGTTAAGTAGTGATACCAGGACATTAAAAAGTCTTGAGGGTGATTTATTTGAAGATGTAAGAGCTTCAATCCAGAAATCGAGCATGGCATCCAATGTGGCAAACTCAAATAGTAAGAAGAAACTAGGAGTGGCAGAGTCTCAAACCATCCAGTGTGAGTATACTTCTTCATATACTTCTTCATTTGTTACAAGAGAAAATAGTTTTAAGTATCTGGTCTGTTTGCTAATATGCCATTTGATTTTGCTGATTTTGACACCGAATTTCTTTTGTATCCTGGTATAATACTCTAATGATAATCTCCTTTTGTTCTTTGGGTGCAAAGTAATATCCTGGCCATTACTGAGCTACTTATATTAATCAATTGTAATTATTTAACTTTTGTATAATGAGTGGAAGCCATTAATTTCTTATGTGTTCATGATCCATCACACTAATTCTCAAATTAACATACTTCTTCTTTCAGCTTCGAAGGTGGACCTTGCCTCTCGAGATAAGGTGAGGTCATTTTACATATGGTAGCAAACATAATTAGTCATTATTTTGTGAGCATTCTATCATATACTAATCAACTTTGTTGTAACTTTTAGATGATGCCCAAAGCTCCTCTCAGAAAGCCAAGTGTTGGCACTCAAGGATCAGGAAAGGCAACAAAGCAGGTCTCTGTTCGCCCCCAAACCTCACAGGCATGTATTTACTAAATATGCTTAGTATGAATAAATGGATATTTGATTGTTCCTATCTATAAACAATCAGGTTGTTTCACCAGCTTAAACTTTTCGTATGTATTATTTAAAGTTCAAAACTGAAAAGACATGTTTTGGCTGTATGTCATGCTTCTGCTTATTTTAAACATCAAGCATTCTGAGGCTGTAAATGTTTTTTAACTGACCCAATTTCTTTACAGTGTGTTGCTAAAAATGATTTGTCAACTAGATCTCCTTGTAAGCCGCCCAGGGTAGTGGGTAGGAATAGTTCCATCTCAAATGTATCAACCAAAAGGTCTTCCCTGGGTGCTAATCGTATCAAATTGGAAAAGGATAACTCCAGAACAGCATCGGGTAATTTTGCTTCATTTTATTCAGTTTAACCTATTATACATTGGCTGATTCTGTTTTGCAGATTACTTTCTATATAGGCTGAATTGATGTTATTCTTGTTCTGAATGTTCTTTTCCTTTGACCTGTTTTGGATGGTGCAGTTAGAGTGGTCCCAGCACCTAAAGTAACTTCTTCTGGTAGTTCACAGAATGTTGTTCCTAGACCAACCCCACCTTCCAGATCTTTGCATTCTTCAGCTGCAACCAAAACGCAGCTAACAACTTCTTGTTCCTCATTGGATAGTTCTGGCAGTGGTTCATCAGGCAGCACTGGTAAACTTTCCTTGAATTCCCTGAAAAGAAATGAGTCTAGATCTCGAACTCAAAATTGTTCTTCCTCTGGTTCAACCGTCAAAAGCCTCTCGAAAACTGAATCAAGAAGTAAATGTCAGTCTGAGAGTTCAAATCTGACAGCTTATTTGAGATCTGCCACAAAGGCTTCTTCTAGCAGATCACCTGCCAGCTCTATCAGTGAATGGTCCTCAGAATCAACATCATCAACTGCTACAGCTATTCACAAACCTAAAAGTACAAGAACTAGCCTGGACTCTAGCTCTTCCGTGGGGGTCTCAGTAAATGGTGATGCCCCTCAAGTTTTGGATTCCCATAACAATTCTAAAAATCAATGCTCGGTTGGAGATGATTCTAAGGCTCCTGGTTTTCTAGGTGATCATATAAAGGGAGCTTCAATGGGAACCAGCGCACTTCTTTGTCCAGCTTCCTCAAAACCCTCAGGACTCAGAATCCCTTCACCTAAAATTGGCTTCTTTGATGGGGTCAGTAATGGATGTTCCTTTTAATTGTTGCATTTTGGTAGGGAGATCATTTGTTAAAGCAGTTTTCTGGTTGTGGATTAAAGAGAAAAATTGATAACTTGATATACTTCATTTAGTCTTCCATTATTTCAAATTTTGATTTGATAAGCAAGTATCAAACCTACGTGGATTTATTTTTTTCCATCTGTATGCAGGTTCGGTCAGTATCCCGCACACCACCTGGAAGTCTGCAATCACATTCTAGTTTACCCAGTGCCCTGTCTAGAATTGGTGCTGCAAGCATTAGTCCAAGTGCAGGCTCAAACAAGGCTAAACTTGGAAAGTCTCCATCTGCTAAAACTATATCGGTCCAAAGCACCCAGCAAACTTCATTGAATAAAAAAATTAGACCATCTTTATCTCTTCAATCACCATCTAATGTTGCAGTAAAGGTTTCTAGTGTTTCAAGAAATGTAAAAAGCCCACTCATATCTCCAAAATTTCAGAATAGAATATCTCCTAAAACTGGTAAAGAGAGGCATTTGAAGGCTGGAGAGGCTGAATATAAAGTACATGATATAAGTACTTTAGAAAACCCTCTTGTTTTGCAACATAAGATGAGCCCAGAGAGTGAGGGTATGGCCGATGCTCTAGGTACGAAGTTCAATCCTATGAACAAAAGCCTTGACGCTTTTGGTGATCTACATTCTGCTTGTGATGCTGAAAATATCAACCCCTCTCAGAAAGGGGATAAAGATGCGGAATTTGTCCAACATTTACCCCAAAATGACTTGTATCTACTTACCAATAACAATGAGAAGGAACAACCTTATATTGAAGATCAAGTAAATTGTCTGAGCAGACAAGTAGGAGCAATGGATATGAATGTGAAGGTAGAGAAGACAGTCACCTCTCTTTCTACAGAGAGCATTTTGACATCGGGTGCTGAGATGGTGTGACTGTTTTGCAGCTGCATTTACCTGAGGTACCTGATTTTCAATGTTTCTTCAATATTTTCTAATATGGGGTAGAATTAACAATTTTAATATATGCCTATTGTATTTGATTCAGTTATATCTTCCCACAAGCTACAAATCTATACATTCAGATCATTTATAATCGATTTGTTAGTCTGTTTTCTGATTGTTGTTAAACATCTGACATTTTGCTTTCATGCAGGTATTCTCGCCTTCATATCTTTCTGAAATCTGCGATCTAGACATGAAATTCTTTTACCGGATTTAGAAGTGTGCATGCAACCATGCAGTACGATAGCTGAATAGTATTACAGGAGAGTAGAATTTGTGGCTTGGATGTATATGTTATACAAAAGATCTATGTATTTTGATTATTCATCCGATTTTTGTCTTCAGGAGATTCATCATGAAGTGCTTCTGCTGCGTTCAGTAGCATGGACTTTTAATTGTTTGTACTTTGTTCCTGTGCCATTAGCTCTTTTTCATTTCAGTAAAGTCTTTCCACATCGGAACTAACTCTCTAGTGAATGACAGGACAACAGATCCAAGTCAGATTGTAGATTTTTGCATAAATGAAGCTGATCTCTGCTTGTGAATTCATGAGATGTTTTCTGTATATTTGGTGGCTATTTATTCAACTGCTGTAGAAATCTACCTAGTCTCTCTTACTATTATCAATCCAAAAATTAGGGCCATTCCAGGTCAGTTGCTGCATCTGTATGAGGCTTGAGACAATTCTCAGGTGGCCGTTTCCATCTCTAGTAGTCTTATTGATTGGCACTAGGCCTTTTGATACTTCCATCAGCCTGCACCATTCTAAAAGAGTTAAAAAATTCTCACCTTGCCAGTACGTCTCCTAGATTGACGCTATACCGTTCTCATACAACTCTTGATTTCTATCATTCTAATTGCTAAAAGTTCTTACTAATCTGCATCAATATTCCATTGTGATCAGAGCACTGAGTTTGGTCTCTAACGGTTAAGGGGGGGCTTTGGGTTTAAAGAGGGCACAGCATGTCTTGGTGGCCAGTTACACCGATTAATTTCAACCTTCGTATCATCTCCAATTCTCTGCCGCGGCCTTTTCAATAACACCTTCCTCTCCAACAAGTTCTCCTGGTGTAGGAGGGATTGCTCCCCAGATTTGCTTCCAAAAAGCAACTATGTTTTCGGTACCGAGCCTCCAATATCTCAGCCACTAAGAATCCTCAGATTGTAAAATTCCAACTTGCCCAATGTATTTCTTCTCCGTTGCTTTAGAAATTAGATCCCCACCATAAGTCATTCGACATTCTCTGATATCATCACACTCCCTTAGGAAGTTTAAAGCACTCAGTAGAATTCGAGGGAATTGCTTGAGTTTATGCTTTAGTGAGCACCCCCTTGCCTCCGTTAGAAAAATATTTATGCTGCCGGATTTTAACTTTGTTGGCAACTCTAGTTTCAGGTCGTGGCTCCTTTTGTTCCGTCCTATCATGGAGGGGACTCCTTGATACTTCTCATTTCTCATGAGTTTGGCGGGTAGGTTGAAAAGCCTGACAGGGACATGTTCTTTGCGGTCCTTGCTGAGCATGCAGTGTTCCGTTATGAATAGTAGGGATTCTTTATTTAGAGTTAAACTTTTGACTCCCAAATGGCATAAAAACATTTGAAGTGATAATGCATTATATCAAACATGACATGCCTATTAATTATTGTTCTTTCACTTGAGAGTGATAATCTTCAATCACCAAACCCGAAGGACCCTAAATTTGCAGTTTGTATAACTTACATATCCAATGCTGAGCAACCCATATCAGTAGGTTAGTGATGTAATTCTTCAAAAAACTAAAGCAAAAGCCCATTTCAGATTATATGCCAGTTTTATTACTCTGTAACACCGAAGAGATTAAAGCATCTAATTCACCATTAGTCGCGAGTGGCACCAGGCCGAAATGAGAATAGTGAGCAATTATAATTCATTTAAGAGAAGAATGACAGCCATTTGAACTGATTAACCAAATATCAATTCTAGAGTCAAAATTGTACCACAGCAATACATTGACTAGACAATTGATAAAAAATTGTTCATAAAATCCACTCGAGAACAAAAAGTGACAATCCGAATTCTTTAAAAGAACTATCAAAGAGTTTGCAGGTTAAGACAGGTCTCTTCTCTTAAGACCTGGGCTTCTCCTTCTTCTCTTTGAAGAGAGCCAAGAGAGAGACACCAGAGACCTTCACAACCTTGAACCTGACACCGGGAATATCACCGACCGCATGTCCCTTACGTCCAAATCCAGCAATCAACACCTCATCCTACAGTAACACATGATATGTTTCACAGTCAGATACCAGGGGACAAACAAATAAAACACAATTAATACCTCACAAATTAATGAATTCTACGAAAAGTATAACTAACATTTTCTTCAATATAGTTCAAGCAACCATCATTTGGAACAAAAGCGGCAATCTTCTTTCCGTTTTTGATAAGTTGAACTCTAGCACACTTACGAATAGCAGAGTTAGGCTGCTTAGCTTCAATACCTCTGCAAATTTTGTACAGATTTTATTAGATATGGAACAATCTTCAGTTGAATAAGCAACTGTAGAAAACTAATGGCAATGCAGTCTTACATCTTCTCAAGAACAATTCCTTTAGCATGGGAAGAACCAGCAAATGGCTTCTTCCACTCATTGCCGAGGTGAGACTTTTTGTATGACTTATCAGCCCACCTTTGAGTCCTACGGTGAGTCTTCAGCTTGCGACCAGCTCCCATACCACGTGTCTTCCTGCAAGCCAATTGATCTTCATATCAAAACCAATATAAATTTATATGACCAAAAAATGCAAGCTTGAACTAGCCGTATAAAGAATATCAGTAACCTTCCCACTTCTCACATGCACCGTGTGAAAGACCTTCTGAAAATTTGACCAACTAATAAACAAATTGAAAGTTCCAAATTGATACCAAACATTCGGGCAGAACACCCACAACCTTCATATCTAACCAGACCCAGAATCTAATTCACTAAACCCCCCACATGCAGCAATAGCTTGATGAGCTTACAGCTAATTACAACTAACATTTATTGGTTGTCAGAGGCATATCACCAGAAAATTTGCTTAATGTTTTGAGTTCAAAGCAGTTCTCACATTACAAATAATACAATGAGTCACACAATTTATGCCCAGCATCAAAGAGAAAAGAAAATAAAAAAATTATAAATATTGTTTCTTTTGTCTTCGTTGGCTTTTGAGCATCTGGGAATTTTACAAGTAGAATGAAACCAACATCAAAACCGACCAAAACCCTCAAAAACTTGTGCTAATTTTTTTTTTTTAAATAAAAACCTAGATTTGTAACCAAAAGCTGATTCCATTCTATTATGAAAGTTGAGTTAAGAGTCAAAGAGAAAGAACATTTGCATACCCCATGATTCCTGATTGTAGTTACTCGACTGCTACGAGGCTGTGTAGAAGTTAAGGCGAAGAGAAGAAACACCAGCCGCTTAGAAAAACCCTAGCGTTGGAAATGGATTGCATGAGCTATATATAGAGACAGACGTGTAATATAATTTCAATTGGCGCACAGGCGGATCTGCGAAGATTGTTTTGGGCTTACCTAGGTTTGGGCATAACTTTTGTTTTGAAAGATTGATAGGCCCATGAGAGATCTGCAATGTGGAATCAAGCAACAAATTAATTTCATCTAGAACCACCCCCTTATTGTTTTCTTGAATCCAGTCGAATTCGTTTTGGGGGGCGTTTGGTTCCCTCATTATATGGAGACGGATTGCTAATAAATGTCGGATTTAGTTAATGCGGCATTTTTTTTTTTACTTTGTAATAATAATAAATAAATATAAATTTTTTAATTTAATATAATATTATATTACATTCTAATTTTTATTATACTAAAACCATAACTAAATAGTGTATTATTTAACCATGTTCTAATAATTAATATATAAAATTGATTAATATTTAATAAGTTAATATAACTAATAATAAATACTTAAATAATACAATATAATATAAAATTATTTAATTATATTACAATAATTAAATCAGTTTTTTTAAATAATTCAATATAACTACTAATAAATATTTAAACATGAATAAATTTGAATAATATTAATTTAAAATTAATAATATAAATAATTACTAGATTATTTAGCATAATTACTAGATTATTTAGCATAATTCTTTTTGTTACTGAATGAATACGTTACAACAATGTATCATTTTATTATTTTGTAGTTAACTTCTGGTATGTACAAACTTTTAATCTATGATCCTAAGGTGACCTTTGAACTAATCTCGTAGGTTTTAACTATTTATTTATATTGTTATATTATTTAGAGGTTATTTGATTAAATTATTTGCTTCACTTTATTTCATAGGTTATATATTTAGAAAATACTGAAAAATAAATATTATACTTTCGAAAATTTAAGGTTATAAGTTTCATTCTTTATGAAAAATTATGATATTTTCTAAGTACTAAAAAATATTATTTTCTAAATATATAATTTAAATTTATCACAAAAAATTTAATAAAGTACACTGCAGTATGCAGCACCAAATATAAATTATATAATATAATTAAAAATTAATGCAATACAAAGTAGCACTAGATATTGTACAGTATTGTTATAATACATTCCTAATGTAATCCATCATAATATAATATATCTCCATTAAAATAATGTAATATAATATAATACAATATAATGTGCCAAATGCACCCAAAAATAATGATGTGCAACGTATAATTTTTGTTTGAAATTATATTACAATAAGCTACTAGTATTATTAACTTTATACTGACAAATCAATAGATTCCTACGAGGGACTTGAACTAATTTCCTTCATGATGGAGGTGGAAAAAGTCTTTTATCACACAGTAAATGGCCTAAACTTACTCCTCACTCACTAGTGCATGTACAAATTCTTAATTCAGTTAATTAAATTATGGGATAATCTTTTTATTAAAGTGTCATCATACTATTTTAATTATGTTACGAATTTAATAAATTTGCTTAATATGCCCCAAAGGTTTGGTTAGATTGAGTGATTTTTAAATAGTTTTATTTAATTAGCACATAAATTCTTCTAGGAAAAATAACGGATTAAAAAAAAATTAAATTTTACCCTCCTCTCTATCTTTTAAAAATAAATAAAAAAAACAAAAACAGAATCCACCGAATAAAGTGGCAAATTTCATTGATGGTTGCAATTGTTTGATTTTATATTTTACACTAAATGAAACAAGAAACCAGGACTGATTACATGAATCCAACTCTGTTGTGATTTAGGCCAATTCTCATGTCATCAATAACACCGAAAAGGACACGCTAAGTAAGAGGGAGGAGGCTTAACATCAAAACAAGTGAATTAAACTCCCACAAGGGTTCTCAAAATTCGATCGACGCACAGTGTTTTGTGTTCCAACAATAAACAGATCGAGGGTGATTAATCAATGTAAATTCTTAGCCATTGATTATGTCAGTGGTAGAAAGTTCAAGAACATAACCAATCTCTTAGCCTGATGACATGAGAGAACGTGGCTACTAATAATAACATCAGGGTAGTTGAAAATTGTTGAGAGGGGCAACAATGAATCAAGAAACAGAAAGGATTGTTAATTGGTGCTGATAGATATGCTGCATAATCAGCAAATTTCAAATAACAAAATAAGACTATCGGTTCATTGAAGTTCATCAATGGCTCCAAATTCATACAAATATTCCCCATCTTGTAATGGCTTCGAGATACACTGCTCGATCAACATAAACAGTTTGACGGTGTAAAGATTAGAGAGTATTTGCAGTCTCCGTCCAATGCCCCGAAAACATAGGTGAAATGAAGTTGAAATTGAACTGTTAAAAATGCCCAGTTGCCACATCTATACAGAGTTCACAAAAGAGTTTAAACGTCTCCCAACTTTTGCAACAGCCTTGACAACCTGCCAATATAACTGTTAAGATAAAAAGGAAAATTACATTGAAAAGTAAATGAATTATATAATAGAATAATTTGAAACCTGAGATGTCGTCCATCTATTTCTGGCCTTTCTTCCATAGTACCCCGAATTTCTTCAGCATGTTTGCATTTTTCTTCTTGGGTGAATCATCGTCCAGTTCTTCACAGTAAGGAGAACCAGTATTTCCAATCATGGGACTGTATTGGCCGTCCAGAGAACCTGTTCTCTCTACAAATTTCCCATTGTTCCCAGCAGAGAGCATTGCAGTGGCTGCCTCAGCTGCTTTCCTCCACTGGTCTGACTGCACCTTCAATTTCCTCAACTCCGCCTCCATTTCTGTACTTGCTGCCTGAGCTGCATCCAATTGCTCAGTTACACGTGCTGCTCTTCTGCTACTTTTATCAGCTTCTTCAGTTAAGAAGCCAACTTTCATCAAAGCCTCTCTCTCCGCAACCCTAGCTGCTTCTGCCAAGGAAATAGCCTCATCATTGACTTTGTTTCTCTCCATTTCCCTATTTTCAATCTCCATCTTTAGCATTCCATTTTGTTCAGTTAAACTCATCAACTCTGTTTCCTTGTCCAAAATACTCGCCTTAAACTCAACCACTTCTGCCTCTAACTTATTCAGCTCCACAGCAAGTTTGGAATCTCTTTGATTAGACTCGTTTGTCTTGATCTTCAGATTCAGTCCCTCATTCTCCTCTGAAATACTCTGCAATTCTGTTTCCTTGTCCAACAAGTTTGCTCTCAACTCTTCAATCTGAGCTTTCACGTTTTTCAATTCTGTCTCCAGATCAGCCTCTCTCTGGCTTGATTCAGATTTAGCACGTTCTAATTGTTCATATGCACTTCTAATCTGCAATGTGCTCTGAATATATTCTTCCTGGTACCTGGTCTCAGAAGCATCTAATGCAGATCTTAGTTGGCGCAATTCATTTCTAGCAAGATCAAGCTCCCCTTTGAGCTTGTCTATTTCTTCATTTTCTCCATTCTTTTGAGAAAGGTGAACATCACCCATAGATTCCGCCAATTTGTTGCTACTATTAAGTAGATCATTCTGGAGTTTGCTTACAAGTTCCTCCAATGATTTAACTCGAGCTTTTGACAGCTCCAGCTCCAATGATAAGGTATTATAAGCCTCTGTGGCCTTGATACCATCTGATCGCAGCATTTCCAAATTAGCATTTGCAGTTTCTAGCTGCATTTGAGATTTGCGAACATCCTCAAGAGCCTGGGATTCAGATTCTTTGCAATAGCTAAGCTCGTTTTTCAGTTTTTCAACAAGGGATAAAGTTTCAGTAAGTTCTATTCTCAAGTTCTGCATTTCAGCATATGCAGACTCTGCATGCTTGGTTTGGGCAGCTTCAGACTCTGCCACCTTTTCCAGCTGAAATTTGAGCCTCTGAATTTCATTCATGGCAGAACCCAAGGCAGCAGAATCCATAGACTGCTGTTTCTGGACAGCATCAAGCTCAGATTGCCATGCTTTGTCTCGATCCTGTGAGAGCTGTCTGAGCTCTTCAACTCGTGTATCCTCAGAAGTAGTAATCTCCAGTAGCTGTTGCTGAGATTCCTCGAGCCTTGCTGACATGGCTGAGAGCTGCTTCTTCGCCTCCTCAGCCTCTTGCTGAGCTCGCCTCTTCCAGGAGTCAGAAGCATTCAGTTGTTCCTTTGCCTTCTTGAGATCCTCTTGAAGTTGGGCAAGCTGGGATTCTAGTTCAGACACTCTGCTTGGTCGCTTTTTCTAGAGTTCACAAACAAAGAGCAGATATCAAGCGAGAAAGTGACAATTAAGGAACCTTTGGCAATTAGTAGGGTAAAAGTTATTATGCTCAAAAAATTTGAATTGTCAAAGAAAAAAGTTCTACAATTAAAAATTAAATAAATGCCATTACACGAGTTTATTATAGCAACAGAAGAGAAGCATCTATTAGTCCGCCAAATTCAGCAAATTCCCTATGCAATACGAAACGAGATTGAAACAGTATCAGTTATATAAATAATAGGAGAGTACCTCCAATGCCGGACTCCTAGGTGATTTGCGTTCAACAACTTTAGGACTTCCTTTTGGTGTTTTATTCATGGGACTTGCGGCAGATGAAACAGAGTCTGAATCTGATCCTGGCAGTTTGAGTTGGCGAGCAGTTCGAGGTGTTGCAAGAGATTTTCTTTGAGGCACTTCTGAAGAACTGGTTCTGTTGTCAAAGCCAGTAGGATGAAAACCAGCATAAGAAAGAATGCATAAAAATCACTGAAGCATCCGGTTACAGCAACTAATGCAAAACAAAAGAGACTGCATGTATGTTAGAAACAAATAGTGAAATAAAATATTCAACACACGACTTAACAATTTCACTCCGGTGTTAAATAGTGACAGTAACAGATTTGCTATCAATATTAATATATTTGTTTCCAAAGAATGTGCCCACATTCACAGCTCATCCAAAACAAAATGGTTTCATCAAAATTGTAAATGCATTTATTATAGCAATAGGCTGGCAGCAATTTAATGATGCATTGCTCACTCAATACACAGATTTTACATGTATGTTAGAAACAAATAGTGAAATAAAATATTCAACACACGACTTAACAATTTCACTCTGGTGTTAAATAGTGACAGTAACAGATTTGCTATCAATATTAATATATTTGTTTCCAAAGAATGTGCCCACATTCACAGCTCATCCAAAACAAAATGGTTTCATCAAAATTGTAAATGCATTTATTATAGCAATAGGCTGGCAGCAATTTAATGATGCATTGCTCACTCAATACACAGATTTTACAAGACAAGTAAATCCAATAGATGAGACCAATACTATAAATTGGATTAATTTCACTCTTTCAATCAATTTCCAGAATCATGAAAAGTAGCAAATAGGCAGAAGCTTGAAATCAGTTTAGATTCTTTTGAATTTCATGCACTATTTGTGTGAATTAAAATTAACCAGAACTTCATAAAATGCAAAAGCAAGTGAAGTCAGAAACAGGAATAGTGAATAAAAAGCTGCCTAAAGCAATAAGAAACTGGTAGGGCCCATTTTTTGATTTCAAGATCAGAATAACAGAACAATTAAAAAAAAAAATTCCCAGCTGCATATTTAACTTGAGAACAGTGTTTATCATAGAAAAATAGAATTCCGCAAACCAAAAAGCACTTAATAAGTGACAATGTTACCTTGCTTTTGGTGTCTGCATAGCTTCTATATCCGCTCTGCCAGAAGTGGAAAATAAATGGCCTCTCCTTCAAATCAAACCCCACCTGACCCACAACACCTGCAAATGTTCAGAGAAACATTTGGCTGGGAAAGAAGAATGAAAGAGAAACTAATATATATGTGAGCATTGGAAGAATAAGCATAATGGTCCAAAAACGACAGCCACTTCTAATCACTATGCACAAAGCCTAACAAACAAACAAACAATACAGTCGCTTCAAAGAAACTCCATGGAAACTACTCCCACTACCACCAACCATAAACCAGAAGACAAAGACAAAAATTGAAAATAAAGAAAAAGTTGCAATCAAATGAGTTCATAAAATATCATTAAGGAAAACCAGCTTTGCAACTTTTTATCACTTGTTTTTTACTCCAGTACTTGAATAGTGCTAACCAAAAAAAAGAAAAAGAAAAAGCATTATTGAAGTCACAATGGGCCAGCAATACATAAAATGGTGACAGTACACATGTGGGTGTTTCATTTTAATTTGCAGATATGCTAATGACATAAACCGGATCATCTTCTTCTTAAGAATGCTTTATTTTAATAGCACCAAATATACCATATTTCAGCTCCAAATACTAGAGCAATTTTCTTTTTTTAATTTTTTTTATTTAAGTATTTCTCATGCGGTGTGTTCTTCTAAAGCGTACTGATTAAAATGAAAAAGAAAAGAAAACTCATTCAACCTGGAAACTGGGAATTTAAAGTTGGAAAAAGGGAAAAACTACCAAATCTTGAAAGAACCATACAATTTTTAACTAAAAGCACACAGAAACAAGAAATCATATACATAGAAAAAAAAAATACTTAGATCGATGGAAACTCAACTTGCTCTATATCAACTTGGCACTGAAATAAAGCTAAAGCAGAGCCAAGAAACTAAAATAACTTCTCTTTTCAAAATACCACCAACGCACTTACAGAACCAAGCAAACATAAATTAAAAACCCAAAGAGCCGGAACTCGAAACGTATGAACTCACAGAACCAAGCAAACATAAATTAAAAATAAAAATTAAAAACCCAAAGAGCCGGAATTCGAAACGTATGAACTTACTCACATTGTTCATTTCTAACCTATGAGCTTCTTACATTTTTCATTTCCAAGTAGCTCTAAAATAAAAAGACCAAAAATAGCGGCCATCATCATCGAAACCTATGAACTTCTCACATTCTTCATTTCTAACCTATGAGCTTCTCACATTTTTCATTTCTAAGTAGCTCAAAAATAAAAAGACCAAAAAGAGCCGCCATCATCATCATTACTATCAAAAAGTATAAGCCAAACCCAGAACCGGGATACTGACAACATCTTTAAAAAAGCGAAAAAAAAAAGAGAACATTTAAACGTCGAACAATGTTTGATGGAACATAAAGTACTTCACCTGAAGAAATCAATGTTTGCTAGCTCCGGCTGTTTGGTTACTGTTAGTTGCTGTTTGGAGTTGAAAAATCCTTAAAAGAGGGAGAGAGAGAGTTAAATGTGGGTAGCCAAACGCGGTCTTAAGGAAAGTGGATATAGCTTTGAACTGCAATGCAATGCAGGTGCTGCTGCGCAGTTCCCGAGTGAGTCTTCGTTTCTGTCAGTGGACAGACCAAGCAAGCTACCAAAAGAGTTTACTGGGCGTATTTTCCTATACGTAGATGCTTCTTCCTACTAACTCCCTTCGCCCACGCTCTCTCTTCCCACGCGCGCTTTTCCACGCTCCCATTTTCGCTTCACGTGATTTGATGTGGACTGCCGCTGACTGGCGCGGGCGCCTGCCCATCTGCGTTTACAACTACTACTTTCCCCCTTTTGAATTTTGAACACTACAAAAATTCCCTAACGAAAGATTTTTTTTTCTTTTTTTTTTGTATTTTATTGTTATCTATTAATTTTGTGTATTAGTATAAATTAGAGGAAATAAAAGACAATTTATTTATCATAAATTTCTCTATTAATTTCGTAACGTTTCAGTTTTGTAAAATTGAGTTATTGTATAATTTAACTCATTGAATGAGCTCACCAAAATTTTATCCGGGAACAAATAAAAAAAGAGAGAATGAAATTGACCAAGTATTGGGAATAAATTTGCATTTGATAATGTGCATTATATTCTGGGTCTACAGGAAATTTTGATAATGTGCAGAAATATATATATTCTATACTTTGTTAAAATATATATATGGAGACCTTACAGGGTTCAAATTTATATCCTCAAAGTGATCTCCTTTTTAATTTACCGCCTCACTTCTCAGAATAAAAAATGATTATGAATTATAATAAAAGTGTTAAATACTATAATATGAATCATTTAAGTTGGTTACTTATTAGATGGATTAAAGTATCACAAGATCTACCTAATTATTTTCTTTTGTGTCATGTAATTTATAAAGCAATTTTTAAATATATCACTACTGATTATAATATTGATCAATATGTATAAAATTACTCTTTTTTTTTTCTTTTTTAAAAATATATTGAATCCAGAAGAGTCTCTAGTTCTTCTTGGGATGAAACCGTTACTTGCTTTTTGTGCGTCAATGGAACTTGATATCTTGAAACTCTAAAATGGTATACACTTCAATGATCTTGTTGTTTAATGTTGCCGTAAAAGATGGAGCATGCAGTGGGGTGGGACACGAGAGTTATAATGTGGGTCTACTACCTCCACAGTTTAAACGTGCGCCCAGATGTCCAATTTGGGCGATTCGAAGGACGCAGTGGTTGTTGTATTTTAAATTCACGGGGGGTGTCTTAAAATTTCATTTGATGCGACGATATCATTTAATACTTACCCTCGTGCCAGGGCACATATAAATGCACAACTTGAATTTGGTTTTAAAACTGATCTGCAGCCTTTTATATAACTTTTATAATTTTTGTCTGGTACGTTACGATTATTCTTTATTTATAATCATGTCCAGTAAAAATTTAATTATACGTTATCCTCATTAAAATAACTATCAATTGAAATATTAACAATCTGAGTATAAGGCACAACTCGGTAAGAATCTAAATTTGATATAAAATACGAATCTAGAGCACAAGCCAACAAATAAAGTGTTATTCTTTAATTAGATGATAAGATAATATAATTAATTTACTTAAATCTCATATAAAATTATAAATCAATCAATGAATTCCACATCTTATATCACATTGTCTGAAAAATAATCTGAAACAAAAAATTTTAAAATCTCTATCATTAAATAATCTAACATCACCATTCCACTTGGTTACTGGTGCTTCTTTTTTTTTTTTTTTAGATTTTCTTTTCCTAAATGAAGAACGTCGAGAAGTATAATATATTAGTTCTTATAAAAAATTTCAACACCACCAAATTTGTACGATAAAAAGCATAAGACAATGAATTCAATTCAAATCTTTAAATTCAGTTTTTTTTTTAAATATAATAATAATTTGCCCCTTTAACTCATTAATATTGATGTATTCTAACAACTTAATTATTTTCTAATGAGAAGTAACTTTCAATTGATTATTTCGTTACTAATATCTTTTGATACTAAATCATTTTCGTTTTACTCCCATAAAAAGAACATATTTCAAACCATAATTGTACACCAATTTAGTGATTTTCCAACGGATTAGCATTCTCTACATCAAACGGGTCAGTCGAAGAAATAAGATAAAAATAAATGAGTACAAATTTTAGATTTCTTATCTAACAAAACAATAAATTGATTTCAAAAAGGCAAAATTAAACATGATTAATAATGATACGACACCAAACTGCTTCTGCAATACCAGTTACCAGGCTGTGGAAAACACGACATGAAGTCATAAACAACCATTACTTGGACTATTGGTAATTCAGCCATGCCTGCGATCTCATAGCATAAGGAAGAACTTTAGGAACATTATGGAAAAAGAATGGGAAAACAAAGTAGGGGGAAAAAGTGAAATATTATTCCATTGGGTATCTAATTATCCAAAAATATAATGTCTTGAACTGTTTAATTATGATTAACATTTACCTTCTTTAAGGATGAATCAAAGAATAAAGTTGATGTTTAAGCCCTTGCTTTATTAACAATGAAAGCAGCAGCCAATAATTTCAATAGCTTGTGGCCTTTGGTCATTCCCCTTGGGCGGGCACCAAGATCAATTAAAGCAAGCACTATAACGCAACCCCATTTCATTGGAAAGAGACAAAAGGAAATTGCACCATTACATGACCCGGGTGTTGAACTTTTTACCAAAACAAGAGATTAAATGTCTTTCAAATCATTATAAGAAAAAGGCAAATAATTGAACTTAAAATGCTTTTGTTCTTTAAATAATATGGTACCTACTATTGTCTTTTTGTTGTCCAATTGAGGTAATAAAGTTGCAAGGTGCAAAACTAGGGGGTTATTGAGCTAATGACAAACATATTACATAGAATGTATTACAAATTGTACTAAATATATTTATAATGCTACACCAACAATATAATGAATCATAAAGAGAAACGTATGTTAATCTTCATATAGAAGTCTTATTGGTTGTTAAGGGACTTGCAAATTATCTATTGATTAAAAATAACTTTTCTATAACATCCAGATCTTGATCTCTAATCTTCCAATGAAAGCTAAACTTAATCCTTAACCAATTGGCTCTTTCATCCTAACAACCAACATTATAGATTTTTTTTTTTTTTTCATTTTCCAAAAATTGAGTATAGACAAGGCAAAAGTTTTGGCCAAAGATAATTAGAATCAACCTGCATAACCAAGAAGTAGAACAGCCACTGTGATAACAAAAAGGGGTTTGGGTGGGGGAGAGAAACTAGGTTCCAACAAGCCAAAGCTCACCATGATGATGAACCTTTGATTCAAGAAAACAGTGTGTTTAATTTTGTTATAAGTCAATCAGATGGTTTGATGAGCACTTAATATGAACTTAAAGGGCAGTACTTTCATGCTTCACTGCTTTGTTGTCATATATAATGTCAATCAAAAGCCAGCTCAGAAATCAATCTGTAAAAACGCTAGAAGTTTTTACCAATTACACTCCCAAGTCATAAACTCCTATGAGTTTGGTATAAGACATCATCATATTTTCTCTACGAAGCAAGTGAGAAAGACACTCTACTGGGCAGACAACTTTCAATGACAAATCAATCCACATTTAATTTTGAAGAAAAATTGATATCACATTAAAAGACCAGAAAGTTTACTTGTGCTATACAATCTCCTCTACTTTTTAGTCTTTGCAAGATATAAACACTAATAATATTTATTGGCTGATACTAAGCAGATGTCAATGAAGATTACCTGGGACGCAATGATTAATAGCAACACTACAATCCCAAATTTCTTGAAGTAAGTTTGTCTCCCAACAACGTTATCTTCCAGCAGTCAACTCGGAACATGAGGACAGAAACCTTTTTAGGAACAACTGCAAATTACCCAAAATGAAATCAAACATCAAATAGCTGAGCCACAGTTATTGATGACTTTATGCACCCCACAACAATAATAGACTCAAATGATGTCTTACAAACTTAATTTTCCCTATAATGCAATAATGCATCAAGTCCTTGTGGTACAAGAACCTCAACAGCTGCTCTAGATGTGAAATTCATAGAGTTATTGTTGACTTTTACCTAAAAGCTTATATCTTGCTAAAGTCCTCATGATGCAATAACATGACAGGTGCCCTTGATGTGAAATTTATGAGATAATGCAAATGAAACCTTCATTGCATGTTTAAACTTGTAATGTGCTTTCCATGTTTTTGACACTTTTTTTTTGTCTTCTCCCAACTATGCCAATCATTACTTTTTTTTAAAATTTTTTCATTTTTTTATTTCACATTATAACATCACTGAGGAAAAAGATGCATCTAGAGTTTACAAGAAACTAAAAAGTGCAATCATTGAAAGAGATCCGCATGTATACACCAACATTTGCAAAATTATGTTATTATATCATTTCCAAGTTAAACTACTTGGCAAACCAAGCACAGACTTAAAACAAATGCATATGTGGAAAGAAGCTCAAAAAAATTATTTGAACCATGCATAATAAGTTGGAATAATTTTGGCCATATTAATTTAAAGTACATAAAAGGCTGAATTACCATGAAATTTATCATCTGGTGTAACCATCCCAAATGTTTCTGTAGTTTCACGAATCATTATACCACTCAATCCAGTGAGAGCAGATGTCTTACACTCTGCAACTGCAAAAGAATTGGGAGGATTATTGAAAGCAATCATTTTATTTTAGTGCAATTGGCATCTCTAACGGGGTCGAGACCACGAACACACTCCCTGCCATTCAACTTTTTGACAGGACTTGGCCTAAAGAGCAAATTACTAAAATAAACTAACATGCTCTGTTAAAGACAATAAAATGTTTCTCCACTAACAACTTGTTCATCCAATTGCTCCTCTTTATGAGGCAGTTAGACTATGTGGAGACCTGATGAACAACAGAGCTCAGCTGTTGGTCTTTCTTGAGCACAATTGGTTTGTTAGCACTATAATGCTCTCCTTCAGCAAGACAAGTTTAAGAGTTCTGTAAAATCAGAAAAGAGTTGCATATGTGCAAATAGTCTTACACATTAAAGATCTGCCCAAGTTTGTATGGTTTATATAGTTCTTGGACCAGTTCTAGCTGAAATGATCATGTTTAGAAAATTTTCTCACAATGAAGAAAAAGAATAAGAACAAGAGAAGGTGAGTATGATTTAGATAATTTTCAAAGAAGACAAGTTTAACAATTTTTTGAAAACAGACGAGAGCAAATTAGAAGTAGGAGAAGAAAGTAGCTTCTGTGATTCCCATTGGTGTTTATTACAGTAAAATTGACGTCACAGATAAGAGCATGTTACCTATAATATTAGCACCGTGTAAATCTGCACTAAGAAGACACTGGGCCAACTGATTTTTCCTGCATGATTGAAGGGGGTACCGAGCTCGAATTCCAACAATTATAATGAAAATTCAGAAACATTATTAGGAAATGATATCACACCCAGTGCTTTTAAGAAGTTGTGTAATATAGCCCTTCCACATTTCATGCATTGGCTTATACTTCTCAAACCTGCAATCAAACTCAAAACAACAATTTTAGGCGAACTACTTCAAGAGGAAAAAGAAAAGAATTGCTCATATTAAAATCATGTTATAACATACATCTCCAAGCACATAATTTTGACCATGGAGAAGAAATCCATTGATCAAAGATCTTCCTATCTCTCACACATTCAGGAAGAATGCACTATTCTTTCATATTTCCCCCCAAATATATAAAGCAAAATCAGGAAAAACAAAAAGTTTATTTTTATATCTTCATGGTTGAAAAGAAGACAATGTCTACGCTGATCTGATCAAATACGAAATGAAATAGAAGACACTGCAAACCTAACAAAGATCACTCAATATCAAACAATAATGGTGGACCAAAATACAAGTGCAGATGGAGAGAAACAAAGACATTGCAAACTACCACCATATACACAACCATATGCATCTCTGGTAACTCACTTTTGCAGATCCTTTGGCAAATCAAGTGCTCCACTTCTTTTAAGCTGTTTCATGGACATGTGCTTTCTAGACCGTTTTGAGTGGATTTGCAAGGCCTTAATGTGAGAGCCAGGGGATACATTACGTCCTTGTACATAATTATCGAGGAGGATCCAGTTGTCAATTTTCATGCTTCTTGATCCCTGCAGATACTTCTGAGCTGAATCACCATTTTGAAAAAGCCCATGCAAAACATTATCTACTGTGCTTCCTCTACTAGAAGGCTGCAAAGATTCCAAGAGATGTTCAGACAAAGAAGCTAAAATATATTATCCCGTGAATTGTAAAACCATAGCTAGTTTTGATTCTTTCAGCAAAAACATACCTCGACATTGGTTGTCAGCAGATTCTCATGTATGGACTGGGGGAGCTGAGAATATGTTAATCCACTTTCTTCCAAATCTGTACAATATCAACAATCGATATACTTAAGTAACATGAAAGCACAGAAAAATGCCTTCTATTGAGAAAGAGGAAAAAAACCATTAAGCATGAAGTAATACCTTGGAATGCAGTGTAACCCGAGAAAGTGAAATTCCCTACGTATAATCCAAAATGCAAGTAAAATTTGGTTAATGTGGAGGCAATGATCAAAATGAAATATAGTAGATGATGTAGGACACTTTATACTCCACAATGAACTGCACAATTTCTAGAAAGCAAAGAATGAATTTAGAAAAAAGAACTCAAGAAGCAAGTGAAAATGGAAACCATGAGTACAATATCCAATTTTAAGCAACTGAAATATGCCAACCTTTCTTAGATAAGGATTTCGGGGTGTTAGCAGCTGATCTATCCGTTACATGCGGTGAGGAAGCAATATGTGAAGAATTTGTCGCAGGAGTTTCCATTTCATCATCGTTGAGTGATCTCTTTTTCCCATGCTTCACTTGTTGAAGCGCCTCAGCTTTCGCAGTTGCAAACCTTCGCTCCAATGCCTCCATAGTGCGTTTTCTTTGATCTTCCGTGCTTGTATTTGTAGCCATTGCTTATATGGTTATACTTTTTTCTAGCAATAAGAGAGAGAGTCGGAATATACTACAAAGTAGTCCCAAACCTGGTTATAAATTAAGAAATAACTCAAGGCATTAGGCTCATTTCATTTAATAAACCTTCAGAATAAATCTATTTTTCAAACTTTGTAATGGTCCATGAAATTCACTTACCTAATTAATTTAGCATAACATAATATTATAACTTCAGAATCTAGAGGATTACCCACTCTACTTGAAACAATGATGCTAGTAATCTCAAAGGAGGCAATTATCTTAGGCATGTTTAAACCATCAAAATTTAGAAGTAAACACATGGTGAAATTTTCACTTAATACACTTTTGAATAATCATGGTCCATCAATAATTCACTTGATATGCACAATTAATCAACACACTAAGCAGCTAGTAATTCTGTAGTTTATTTCACAAGTTCATATGCACAGATGGCAAAAATTGCTTGTTTTCTATCAAAGATACTTCTTTGAGGCAATTAATCAAACACCTAATACACACAATACATGCAAAAAAAAAAAAATCATTTACATATTTATTTACTGACTTGAATTTGCTTTTACTGCCCGTAATAAACCAAAAAGGAGTAAGAATAATCACACTATAATCAAAATATAAACTCAAAATAATCAGTAAGTGTGGTCATCAATCACCAAGTAAGCAATGGTTCATCTCTAATGTAAGGGTTGTATCAAAGATTTAAATAAATACTAATATAATTCAATGATTTCAACCCAATTTAAAAGAATAAAAGCAGTAAATATCAAAACAGAAATGAATTTAGGGGTGGGCAGAATCCAGTTCGGCTTCAAAAATTGAATACGAACTGAATTTTCGAACCAAACTGAAGTTGGTTCAGTTTGGTTCATTTCAGTTTTTTCAGCTGAGCATTTTGGACTCTACAGTTGCAGCTTTTCAGTAGGGTGGGCGGTTCTCATTCCAGTTCTGGTCAGAACCGAACCAAACCAAAACCAATCAGTTCTGGATAATGAGAACCAAGGCCGAGCTGAACATTAGAGCCGAACAGAAGCAAAACATTTCGGCTGCGATCGGTTCTCCATTTTCAGTTCAGTTTCATTTTCTGGACAGATTTTGCAGCTCTCATTTACAATTTCATTTTCAACTGTATTAACTGAACTTTACAGATTTTGCTTTTCACCTACTAACTACGCATCTACACACTGAATATAAAGTCCTCAATTCAAAATATAATAACAAAAATCCCAACACCCAACAAAGTCACAGCTCACAAACACACATAATTAAAATACTCAATTCAAAACAAAAAACAAAAGTCCGAACACGTAACAGAGTCACAATTCACAAACACACATAATTAGAAAATTCACCACAAATCATAAATCCATAATTACATAACAACAGAACATCAAAAGTTCCCAATATCACATTGTCGGATATAAAAGCAACTCCAAAAGTTTCATTACCATCAACATTTCCATGACAAGAAATGAAATTAACAAACCAATACGGCATCTGTTTTAAACTAACCAACAAAATTTCATCATCAACATTGCAAAACTTTTTGCAACAACAATTATCCACGTCCAATGTCATCAGCAGCATTGCAACAACACAAATAACACCATGACAGAAATCAAGTCAAATAAATACTATGGATGCGGAATGAAAGAAAATTTAAAACATTTGCTGAAAATTTTATTAAATTGAATTATTACAGTATTACTCACAACTCAATTAACTTGACTAATTCAATTCAGGAAAAAAATAATGAAAAATAAAAAAATAAGTCTCAACTCACTGTCTTCGGCGGCCAGCAGGATGGCAACGGCTGAACGCGGCTGCAACGGCAACAGCTGAGACAGCAGGGTGAGATGGTGACCAGAGACGGAGAGAGTGAGAGGGGGCGTGAGAAAGGGGCTGCTGCAGCTGTATGTGACTGCGTGCTGAGAGAGAGAGAGAGTGAGCGAGCTGCTGCTGCGCGTGGTGCTGCTTTGCTGGGCTGCTGCTGCACGTGCTGCATGTGCCGCCGTCGGCGTCCTGGTGCTGCTGAGGCCTGAGAGAGGGGCTGCCACCGCTTAGTGCTTAGAGACAGTAGGGGATTTACGAATTAGAGACAGCGAGGCATTTCGAAGTTTAGGGATTTTGTTTATTGGGGCCGGTTGTTATTGCTTGAACCGCTCGGTTTTTGCATACGGTTCGATTTTAGATTCGAACCAAAGGCAAACCGTTCAGATTTTGTGAGGCAATTTGCGGGCCTGGGCCGGGTGCAAGCCCAGGCCCACAAAAGCCCATCTTTAATTTTTTTATTATAAATTTTTAATAAAACTATAAACTTAAATAAAAGCTTAAATTATAAATGATTATATTATCCAGGGTCTAGCTACCTTGCAACAGTTGCAAGCTACCACCCATTTTTGTCTTTTGTAATGTCAAATTTAATTGAACCTCTTACTTTCCTTTTTATTTACAATTTATTTATGTTGTTATGTATTTTGACAGGTGACTTTTTAAAATATAATTTTATTTTATTTAATATTATTTACTTTTTTATTTATAATTTATTTATAAATTTATGTGCTTTAGTTGGCGATATGCTAAAATGTAATTTTATTTCATTTAATATTATTTAACTTTCTAAAAGAATAAATATAACAATAAGCCTATGACTAGATAATATTAAATAATATTTTTAATAAAATAAAAAAATTAAAAATTTATTCTTTTAAATAAAATAAATAATATTAAAAATAATATTTTTTTTTAGGACTCACAATTGCTTATTTAATATTATTTGATTTTGAAAAATAAATATAAAAATAAGCTATGACTAAATAATATAAAATAAAATAAAATAAATATTATTAAAAATAATATTAATTTTTTGAGACTCATTACTGATTATTTCATTTTATTTAACATTATTTAGTTTCATGAAAGAATAAATATAATAATAAGCCTATGGCTATATCACGTTAAATAAAATCAAATAAATAATATTAAAAAATATTTATTTTTAATAAAATAAATAATATTAAAAAATATTTATTTTTAATAAAATAAATAATATTAAAAAATATTTATTTTTAATAAAATAAATAATATTAATTAAAAATTATATTTTTTTTAAGATTCACAACTAATTCTTTATTTTATTTAATATTATTTAATTTTTTAAAGAATAAATATAATAATCAGTCTATAACTAAATAACATTAAATAAAACAAAAATAAATACTATAAATAATATTAAATAAAATAAAAATAATTAATATTAAAAATTATATTTATTTTTAATGCTCACTACTAATTATTTTATTTTATTTAAAATGTTTTATTTTTTGAAAGAGTAAAACAACAATAAGCCTGTAACTAAATAATATTAAATGAAATGGGAATAAATAATATTAATTAATATTTTTAATAAATAAATGATGTTAAAAATTAATTTTTAAATAAAATTTATAATATTAAAATAAAATTTATTTTTTTAGACTCGCTACTAATTAAACAACATAAAATTTTAAACAATTTGGACGTATGTGCTAAAAGTTTTAATTCTTTAGCTCTTTTGTGTTTTTTATAAATAGCAGGAGTATAATGTTAACATTCAAATAAATGAATCTCTACCCTTGAATTTACTTTTTTATTAAATTCAATGACCAATAATTAAAATCACAAAAAAACAAAATCAGGTGGTACCTCACAATTGTTGCAAAGTAGTTGAGTCCTATTATCCAACATACAAAATACTTGTAACACAACCTAATAAACCATAAATAATCTTTTTAGAATTATTTGGCTAGAAAGATTATGCCAGCAAACCTTTCTCATTCTGTTTAATTATAAATGTTACAATTTCAAATTTGTTGAAAATCAAAATGCATAAACATGTAATGCAATTTAAAAATCGACACTAATGCAGTGATGCTTCCTAATCAATGAGAAAAGCAATAAACCAGCAAATTGTAACTTTGCCCAAAATTAAAAAACAAAAACAAGGAAACAAATAATTGCAACTTTATAATCACATTAGCATATATGTATGTGTGTGTATTCAAAATTAATACAGAAAGCAAATTTTTTTCTACAAGAGAAAAAATCGAAACTGGCGCTGATTATTTCTATCTCAAAGATTAGTAGATCTCGTGGGTATGGTGGATTCAAGGCTTAGAGTGGGTTCGTTGCTGTTGGCGTCCGTGTGTTGCGCTGTAGCCGCTGCTGTTGCTAGGTTCGTCGCGTGCTGGCCTTGAGACTCACGTGGTTGCTTGTTGGCTGCTGCAGTGCTGGGCTTGTGACGGTCGGCAGTGATGATGGCTGTGAGTGAGGCAGCGAGGACTGAGGGTGTGCCGGAGTGCCTGGTGTTGGCTGTTTGACGCACGGTTGGCCGGTGGGCGGCTGGTGTTTGTTCAATTTGTTTTGTTTAACACTTTAATAGGGATGGCAATGGGGAGGGGAGGGGAGGGGACCAATCTCCCCATACCCATCCCCGATATTTTGCATATGTCCCCGTCCCCTCCCCATCCCCGTCAGAATTGTTTGAGAGAATCCCCATCCCCTCCCCGAATAATAACAGGGGATCCCCGAGGGTCCCCGGTCCCCGAATAACTAATAGTCTAATACATTTTTTTATTTTCGATTTTAAATTAATCATATTAAAATAAACTCATACCGCTATTGTAAGCTCGTAACCAACTTTGACAGCACATTAAGGCCTCCAATGTGCTTGGATGAAGTTTGTTATGGTATGGGCTCATAACTCTACCACTAGTGTTAAAAGCTGATTCAGAAGCAACTGTTGTAATTGGAATTGCCAAAATATCTCTAGCAATTCGAGCTAATGTAGGATACCTATTAGCATTTGTCTTCCATCAACTCAAAATATTAAAATCTTCCATCCGAGGTATAACTTTCTCATCCAAATATGAATCTAATTCATCTACAACAAATGCACAATCTCCATTGTTTACATAATCATCAAAACCTGTCATCCATTTGGTTGTTTTCTTATAAGAATCCCCTGTAGATCTAGTAGAAGAACTAATACCAGTATAATCAAAGCAATAAATAGTTGGTGAAAACTTCAATTAATACTCTTCAACTAACTCCCGGTAAGGGGTGACCACTTTCCCAACATACAACTATTTTGATATTTATTATTTTTAACAATATTTATAATTTTGTTATTTATTTATTAGTAATTTTAAAAATAAAAATTAAATTAAAAATTAAAATGGGGAAATGGGTAGGGGATGGGGATTCCACCTCATCCCCGTCCCCTCCCCGAATAAAAAGTTGGGTAAAAAATTTTCCCCGTCCCCTCCCCGAAAAAAAAATTGGGTATAAAATTATCCCCGTACCCTCCCCGAATGGGGAAAATCCCCGAGGGTACCCGTCCCCGTGGGGATTTTTGCCATCCCTACACTTTAACTTATTTGGGAGTGTAGTGAGGAAGTTGGGCTGTCAAATTCCAGATATTAAGGTGTTTGGTAATACTTGTAGCTGGACTTTGACAGTTTAGTAAATTTGTTTTCTCAACTTCTACTCCACAGCTGTAGCTTTTACTCCACAACAGCTGCAACTTAAAAGTTACAACACTTCACTCCCAAACACATTTTTAGGGTTATTGCTTAATGGGCCAGGGAGAACAGGCCCTTGATTTTTATTTTTTTTGTTTTCTTTTTCATTTTTTTTAATTTTAACTGGTTTATACAAACATACATACATATATATATACATACAATATTTCTATTATCCGAATGTCCGGATATTAGTTATCCTCCGCATGTTGAATATAAGCGGTTGGATCAAATTGAGTCAATCCAACGCTCTTAAAACCTTTGCGCGCTAAACTAGTAAAGTGCAATAAATATTATATTGATTTATTGCCGTAAAAGAACCCTAGTTATATAACTAGTTGTCTGCCTATTAACTAGTTGCCAAGCCAAAACACTAATTATCATTGACTTTAATTTTTAATTTTGATCGCTACTGTTGGCGGGTTCTCACAATTAATAACAGGTATGCTAAATTCTTTTAAAAATATATATGTGTTTATTATTTTACTCATGAGTCATGAATGTAATCTAATGCCTTTTATTTTATTATTTGTATTGTTCTATTCTTGTCTGCATCTTTCTAATTTCCATGAAGCTAAAATCCATTTTCATATTAACTACTATAGATCGTGATGTTATAATAATTTTTTTTCTTGTTTGATTTATGAAGAGAATGAATGATATTGGAATAGACACTGGGGAAAGTTATGAAGAAGCCAGGTAGGAGTAGAGAGACAAAGTTTACAAACCCGTAGTCATACCACATGATCATATGCCCAGGTTAGGACAAGAATTTGTCTTACTAGATGATGTTCATGAATTTTATAATGAATATGCAAAAAAGGTTGGTTTTAGCGTGAGAATCAATTCTAGTAGGAAAAGTCACAGAGGCGAAATTGTAAGGAAGGAGTATGTATGCTCTAAAGAAGGGGCAACCACTAAAGAAGTAGTTGAAAAAAAACGACGATGCAGTAAAGTGAGAGAGGGTTGTAAGGCAAAACTAGCAGTGGTTAAGTCTAAATCGGGAACTTATGTAGTTAGCGTATTTGAAGAGGATCATAACCACCCATTAACAACACCCCGAAGAGTACACCTTTTAAGATCTCATCGTAATGTGTCAGAAGTAAAAAGATCATTGACTCATCAATTAGCAGCAGCTAATATACCAATACATCAACAAATTAGTGTCCTTGAGTTGCAAGGTGGAGGTATACAAAATATTGGATGTCTTGGGAAAGATTTATATAACGATGAAACGAAATCCAAGAATAAAGTGAAAGGACATGATGCAGATATGTTGTTAGAGCATTTTCAGTTGGAAAAAGAGAAAAATTCAGCATTTACTTTTACAATTGAGTCCGATAATGAAAATAGAATTACCCATTGTTTTTGGGCTGATGCAACATCTAGAAGGGGTTATAATTCTTTTGGTGACGTGGTGGTTTTTGATACTACTTATAATACCAATAAATATGGTATGATTTTTGCACCATTTATCGGGGTTAATAACCATGGCCAGACAACTGTCTTTGCTTGTTCATTCTTAAGCGATGAAACTACTGAGTCTTTTGTTTGGTTGTTTGAGCAATTTAAAAAAGCTATGCCTGGTGATCTACCAAAAATGATTATTACTGACCAAGATCCAGCTATAACGAAAGCCATTTCTGAAACTCTTCCAAATACATTTCATAGGTATTGTATCTGACACATACTAAATAAATTTTCTGATAAGGTTCATGCAATCAAGCATAAGGATTGTTATCCTGATTTTCAAAAATGCATTTGGAAGTCATTGAGTAGGGATGATTTTGATAGAAATTGGCTGGAGATTATAGAAAAAGGCAAGCTACGTGATAATGCATGGCTAAAATCAGTTTTTGAAATTCGTTCAAAATGGGTGCCTGCATATGTGAATCACGTCTTTTCTGCTGGAATGTCCAGCAGTCAACGAGCAGAGAGCTATCATTTTTTCTTCAAGAGGTACGTGTCTAAAAAAAATTCATTATTGGATTTTATGATACGATTTAATAGAGCACTTAATCACCAAAGACATGAAGAGTTAAATGCTAATCATGCAGACATCAATGAAAAACCTACTTTGAAATTGCCTTTGAAGATGGAGAAGCAAATGGTTAGTCTTTACACACGTGAAATTTTTTATAAATTTCAAGATGAATTGTGGGATAGTTTGCAACATAAAATCGAACTTGTAAAAGAAGATGCTCATCATTGTGTGTACAAAGTTGTGAACCAGAATGAAGATGATGATGTGCACGAAGTTTTGTTTGACAAAACTTTAGATTTTGCTTCATGTATTTGTAAGAAGTTTGAGAGTAAAGGAATTCCATGTAAACATATTTTAGCTTATTTTCATAGAAAGCAATTTACATATTTGCCAGATCAATACATACTGAAGAGATGGACAAAATCTGCAAGATGTGATAAAGTCATTGGTGATGGTGGTTTAGAAATAGAAGATTGTTTCCAGAATTCAATTCTCATGAGACGTACTGCATTATTTCAACTCGCTTCAAATGTTATTGATAAGGCTGTCATTAGTGAGGAGGCAAGTAAGATACTGATGGATGATTTCGAAAATTCACTTCGGAAGATTAAGTCAGTTGTAAGTCAGGATCCAAAAGCTATGGAGAAAAACAAGTGTACTGACCAACATGTATTGAATGATCCACTTGTAGTTAGGGCAAAAGGGTGTGGAAAAAGGCTGAAAAAAAGAAAAGAGAAGGCACGAGCTAAGGATAAAAACAGGCGTTGTCATGGATGTGGAAAAATTGGACAATCACATGATAAAAGAAATTGTCCAATGCTCAAAAATCGGTAAGCATGTTTAACTTAACATATAATTATTATACAACATTTTTTTACTCTATTTTTACTTCACATAGGTCTTCTTTATTGGATGATGCAGATAGTTTTGATGAAAGCTCCTCCTCTACAGGTACATGGTCTTTGACATAGCTATAAATATATTTTGCTGTATTGACATTTGTGAATATGAAGTAAGAATCTAATTAATTATTTGTTCATGCATGTGTGGTTGACTACAGATGAATGATGGTCAAGATCTGGGTTACTTTGGATTCATTTGAGAAATCATGGTTATTATTCTGACCATGGGCTTAGCTAAAATGTTTGGGCAAATTAGAATTTTTTTCTTCTGTAATTAAATTTTACAGTACTTAATGAGTGTTAAATATTCTTCAATTAATTTACCTTATATTCCCATTTGTCTTTTATTAACTTTTTTAATTTTATAGTTGAATGTCATTCAATGAGTTGGTTGCCAGTGAATAGTAATTTTTTTTTTGAAAAGAGGATTGTAAATTAATTGAGAAAATTAATGCGGTTTAATTAGAAAGATGTAGAATATTTATAAGAATTGAGCAATGAAATAGAAATAAAATATATAATTTTAAAAAAATCATGAAACAACAATAAAAGAAAGAGCGCTTGATTACATTCATGATAATTAGTATATTGACTTGACAAGACTTCACATGGGATAAGTTATTTAAATAAATTTATATTTTACCGGATTTTACAGTAACACAATTTAATAGACAACTAGTTATATAACAATGGTTCTTTTACGGCAATAAATCAATATAATATTTGTTGAACTTTACTAGTTTAGCACGCAAAGGTTTTAAGAGTGTTGGATTGACTCAATTTGATCCAACCGCTTATATTCAACATGCAGAGGATAACTAATATTCGGACATTCGGATAATAGAAATATTGTATATATATATATACACACATACACATGCATACATACATCACGGGCTTGGGCTGGGTTTGGACTTCTAACATTTTTTAAAATTAACCTAAAAGAAAAAACAAAAACAAAAATGCTTAAATTAAAAGAGGATTATCTAATACATAGTATAGTAATAATCCAATGTGTAAAATTTCAAGTCAGCGCTCTGACCATTGGTGGATATTACGGACTCATTTTGAGCTTATAACCTTATTGAATATCAATTAAGAAATCTAGTAGGGATGAGTAATTTTGAGTACAAAACTTAGGTTCTATGGTTTGGATTGCCACGAACAATATTATGCATGTGACTCCTTTTTTTGTACTAGTTTTACTTTGTTGATGGAATTAGATATAGATATAGACTAAAAAATTAACTCACTAGGAGCTGCAAGGATTTTTGTGGGTTAAAATTAATTGTCTCTAAAGTTATAACTTTATTTCAACTCTGTGAATTCTTAATCTTTTATTATCTGGGTATATAAGTTTTAGTCTTTTGAAACTCATTACACAAGCACAACTAAAACTACTATTATTTTTTCCAAGTTTTTCTTTTTTCCCCATGTTTTCACCTTATCCATAAGTTTATTCAAAATTACAGAGATACAATTTGATAATTCAATTGCAACAAATCAAACACCAATTTTACAAAAATTCATAATGCAAGGCTACATAACTACATCATAAGTATGGCTCATGTTTTTAATCAATATAAAATATAAAATATAAAGCTCATAATATATAAAATATAATTTTTTTAATTTTTATTTTATAAAATATAAAGCCTAGCTAAGCCCAGGCTTTTCTCATAAGCGTATAACTAGGCCCATTCTTACAAGCTTTAAATTTTTCGGCCCATGATTAGGTCCTTATAATGTAGGTCGAGCCTAAAACCCATGGGCTTAGACTTTTTTGCCTACTCTAAAATTTGGTATCTATCTATAATATTTTTATTTTAAGTTGGATTTTTTTTTTTGGGATAAGGTTTGGTATTAGTATTAGTAGTTTTTAAGGCAAATTATTTTTATTACTAAGTGTTTGGTAAAAAAAATTTTGAATCAATTTTTAAAAAATAACACTAGTATTCAATCAAACACTAAACGGTGTCGTCTATTTCACGATTGAAACTCAGGGGGTAAGAGAATTGTATGTATACATAGAGAATGTCCCTTTCTCTTTCTTCCTTTCTTTCTTCATAAGAAACACAAAAGTTCTACATTTTAAAAGGTTCTCTCACCAAATTCACTCTTCACTCCAAGTAAAGTACTTGTGTTGTGCTTTTTACATAGAGATAGAGTCAAGTATAGTTATGAAAAATGCCTGTACCTTGGTTAACTCAATTCAAAACCCTAAATCTACACCAAACATGCTATTTCGCATCTGCAGCAGAGATGGCTTTGAGCGCGTCACAGCATCACAATCACATAATTTAAAAACCTAATTCAATCATAGCTCCGAGTCTCTGTCAAAAGCCAAACTCTATCCACTAACTAAAACCTCGTATTAGCCAAATCACCCTATGATCTCCTTTAATTCACTAACAAGGCCAACATAAACACACTTTCATCTTCCTTTAACATCTCCTACAACTCCATCATTTTCTTTTCCTATGATAGTGAGTGAAACATCAAAGGCCCCAACTTCAACCTGGCTAGATCCTTCGATCGAAAGATGACCATGGACAATTTTGATGGTCAAATAGATGCGGATCACCTACTAGGATAATCTGCATTACAAGTCCATCTTCTTTGATCGTGATGCACTGATGCATTCCAGCATTAGGACAATACAATATTGTTTCTTTTGCTGATATTCTGGTTTTTTCTACAAGGGACTCAATTCTTTTTCCAAGTAAGTTATTGCTAAACCATTGAAATAAATTGAGCTCATGTATATGTCTAAATATAACATTTTCAGTTTGAAAAACCTATGTGGGCAGTGCATATTGTTATTGGAAGAAGAGATGGTATAAAGTGCCATTAGCTTATGATGCATTAACTAATATTCTTTCATTTTTTCCTAACTTTGCCCAATTTAAGCAAAATTTCAACAAACGTGGGGATGGTGAATTAACTTGGACCTAGCCTAGAGCCGGACAAACCTGGATTATCTAGATATGCTTTAACCCTGGTTGGATGTTAAAATAATCCAAATCTGACAGTGATATTCTAAACCCAAATATTCAGGTATGACTCCAGGTTCACTTAAACCAAAAGCCAGATTTTTCTATTTTAAAATTCATTAAATAATTAATTAAGTATAAAACAAATAAAAAAAAAACCCTAAAGGATTGCAGTTGCCATTTCTCCTCTCCCCTAACATTTTTAAAGATTTAACCCCACAAATTCCAAATTCATCAATTGTCATCATCATCATCAAGACATCATTATCAAGCATCATCAATTCGTCTTCAATTAAACACCCCATTTGTGATTTGCCATTCGTCTTTGTTGCATTGCCTTTCTTTTTCATCTTCATTGGTTTGACTTTCTTTGAAGTTAGTGAGTTTCGGTCCATTTAGCATAGTAGTGTAGCACCAAATTGTTTTTTTTTTTTACTTATTTCTCTAATATTTTTCTCCTTATCATTAATTTATCATCAATCATTAATCATCATCAAGAAATCGTAATTTTAGAAGCTTACTTAAAAAAGTCATCGATCGTCATTACAGTTTCCATTGCATGATTTATTTATGAATCAACTCATTCTCTATAACTTGATGGCTTGTAACATGATTAAGTTTGAAAATTGAATTTGTATACTTTGGGTTCTTAGTTTTTTTTTTCTAGTTATTTGATTTCAAATTATTTTTTGTTTATTGTTGTTAACAGATTAGAGATCTAAAATTGAATTGATTGAGAAAAAAAAGATGGAAACTTGAACAACCATCTGGGTTGTGACCTAAAATCTAGAAATCCAGATTTTTCTGGGTTTAACCCAGAATCCAAAAACACAGATTTTTTTTTTAAATTTTAACCTAGACCAAACTCGAAGGATAAAATTTGGGTTTAAATTTGGATATAGTATTATAAATATTGATCTAGGTCCAAAACTAGAACAATTTTGATAAAGTGTGTCAATGTGCAAGTGTATACAGCAAGTAATACAATGAGGAGTATCAAGATCGTCTCTACAGGGATTGATGTTATAGGACTTGCTACAACAATCTTGACAGTGCAATTTTAGTAATAAAACAAAATAAATGATGAGATTAATGACCTAATGAAATTAAGAATACAATAAAAAGAATGAAATAAAGAGAATTAAAAGTGAAAGACAAAGATACATTCAATGGCAAAGGTACACAACAAGTAATAAAATGAGGAGTATCAAGATCATCTCCAAAGTGATTGATGTTATAGGACTTGCTACAACAATCTTGACAGTGCAATTTTAGTAATAAAACAAAATAAATGATGAGATTAATGACCTAATGAAATTAAGAATACAATAAACAGAATGCAATAAAGAGAATTAAAAGTGAAAGACAAAGATACATTCAATGGCAAAGGGATAGTTGGGTTTTAAACTCACTTACTGGTTATTGACTATCTTTCAATTGAGGCACAATTGCTACAGCAACTACTACAACATTTGACAGAATCTCTAATGCATCATCAACTGTCGAATTTTGGATATCTTATATTTATATGCAATTTAACAGTGACTAGTTGTTAAACTAACATTAGATATAACATTATATGCTTTTACTAATTTTAAATTAAGTATGACCCAATTTAAATCGAGATTAACTCAACTTAGGAAACCTAATCTAAAACCATGTATTTTTTTAATTTGTTTAACTAAGTCAAACATTTGTTAGGCTCTTTCTACTAAATGGGTAGTCAAATTGAAATACAAAATTGTAATAAGTAAAATTAAAATAAAATGCTAGCATGTTATGAGCAATATACACATATAAGTCAAATAACTATTAGGGAAATTTGTAACCTACCCCCAAATAAATTGACATTTTGCACAGCGTCCCCAATAAATTTGACTTGTTGCACTGTGCACCCAAACAAATTGACATTTTGCACCACGCCCCCAATTCCGTTATTTTCTCAGTTAAGTTTAACGGTGGAGGGGTAAAATCGGAAGTTTATTCCTTAAATTAATTTTAATGGGAATTTTCTTTATTGCAATTAAAATAAAAATCTTTAAAAAATTAAAGGAAAAATAATAGTGGTGACAATGTACATGTAACAAGAAATTTTTTTATTACAATTAAAATAAAAATCTTAAAAAAATTAAAGGAAAATAATAGTGGTGACAAATGTACATGTAAAAGAATTTTTTTTATTAAAATTGAAATAAAAATCTTTAAAAAATTAAAGAAAAAATAATAGTGGTGACAATGTACATGTAACAAGAAATTTTTTTTATTGCAATTGAAATAAAAATCTTTAAAAAAATTAAAGGAAAATAATAGTGGTGACAAATGTACATGTAACAAGAATTGTTTTTATTAAAATTGAAAAAACATCTTTAAAAAATTAAAGGAAAAATAATAGTGGTGACAATGAACATGTAAGAAGAATTGTTTTTTTATTGCAATTGAAAAAAAAACCTTAAAAAAATTAAATGAGCTAAAAATTTTATTTTTTTACATAGAGGGGCATTTTTGTCATTCAATCAAAAGTTAGATGGAGCCGTTAGAAATAACTGAAAAATTAACGGAATTGGGGGCGTAGTGCAAAATGTCAATTTTTTTGGGTGCGTGGTGCAACAAGTTAAATTTGTTGGGGACGCGGTGCAAAATGTCAATTTATTTGGGGGTATGTTACAAATTTTCCTAACTATTAATTATTTAAAACCCAACTAAATCAAAGTTTAGCTCATGATGAGCTTTAAAACGGTAACAACACAAATGTTTGCCATTAAATACATTGCCAAAGAGAGAACAAAACAAGCAAATATAAGAAAAAGTTGAGATACAAAAAAAACCAAAATGTCACATTTTAATCTTCAGTTATTTCTCTTCATTCTTCACGAAAAATGCCTCTGTTGCAGCTCTGAATTCTCTCTTTTTATTCTATTTGCGTCTATTAGTTGTCCTTTGTATTTTCTTTAAAATGTGTTCTTTTATTTCTTATAATTAGGGCAACAAAAAAGCATGAGGATATTTGTCTTTTTCTTTGCATCTTAAGACCACATTCCTTTTTGTGCTGCTTGCGACTATTTTGTCTGCACATGACAGTGGCAACACAGTAATGGCTGCAATAGAATTTGTCTATTAGCAGGTGAAAGTTTGGATAATTTTGTCTATATTTGATCTTGGATTGTTGTAGCAATTACTACAACATTCTCTCTGGTTCAAACTTATTTTTATTCATATGCAGACTAGTTTTTTGTCTTTTTTTTGCAGGCCTATTATTGCAGCAATGCAGTCCTTCTTCTAAAGCATCCATCAACAAGGCATAAGCTTTTGAGTCACCTACAATGGTGCACTTAATCAGAGCACAAAATAGTCTAAAATATATCAAACTGTTATAACTAAATTGAAATAGATACTTATGCAAAATGTAACTAGAAATGGGATAAAATTCATAATTTACTCTCTAAGTTAATGCTAGTTAAGCCTACAAATGTCATGATAACTCTCATTTTATAGAGTTATCACACCCCTAAACTTAAACCATTACTTGTTCTCAAGTAATGACAACGAATAAGCACTCTAATCACACATTCAAACATTAAACAACTTAGTTTTGCTATTTAGATTGCTTTGATTCAGCAATCTTCAAATTTCATTCTTAAACATGCAAAGTCACCATCAACAGTTCTAGTTCTCAACTTGGGTTTAATTCTATCAAGTGTGTGTATGTCATTTCAATCAAGTTTCATAGTTGCTACAACAATACTAAAGCATCATATACATCTCAAAGATAAAATGATAAAAAACATTTTGATTTACAAGGCGACATGGGTTATAAAGAGTTGCAAATTGTGCTACATCATTCATCATCAAATTTTTTTTAAGCTTTCTTATTTATATTCTTTACAGTGAAACATCAATTTTTTTCATGTGAATGCCTATCACTTGTAATGATGGCACTTAATTACTAAATCAATGCACAAATCAAAGTTGCTACAATAAAAGCATCTAAGATGCTACAACTATAGTCTTATCTTTAGATACCTTTAACTCAAGGATAAACATGGGTTTATGAACAAAATTGGTGCCAAGTACTGGAGAATGCATGTTTATACATGGTGAAATTATCATTTTATGCTCCAAGTCTCACTAACATTTTCACTTTGACATGCTTAAATGCTTTATGCTTTTATTATTTGTATTTTATTATAATTTAAGTATTTTATTTATTCAGGAATATTTTGATCATTTCACAACTAATGAGAAATCAGATAACAAAACGAATGACATTTTTGAACTCAAAACGATTAAAAACCTTAAGAAGAGTATAAAATGGTATTTGGTACTATTGACGTAAATTTCTGGTCAACTATAAAATTAATTTATATGGAAGCAATAAAATAAAAAAACACAGAGAATTAATTGTTGGTTTGAAAAAAAATTGCAGTGAAAATAGTTGGATCACAATTCTTATACAATATATAAAATTACCATAATATAGAAATCATACCTTTACTTTTTCACTGAAGTAATCTAGGCTCCCAAATCATGATGTCACCACCACTTTTGTTAGATCACGATTCGTCACCAAATGATCTTCTAGGTTATGACTCAAGTTTGATATGCACTTGACGTGTGGTCGCCTTTTTTCTCTGATTTGTATATTGTGGCTACCGTCTCTTTTAGAGAAAACAAGCCCTTTTTTTATATCTCTCTTTGGTGGAAACCATAGGCTTCATATTTATATTCTTTTTTTATTCTATTAAATAAAATTTGATTTAAATTAAAAAATAATAAAACTAAAAGTCGGGTTTCTTGCTTTTGTTATGGGGGTTGACCTTATAAAATAACAAAAGGCTCATTACACATAAGTACATTAAATTGAGTCTCCCACTAAATAATATATTTAGGCTTTTAACCCAAATGGCTAGTTATCTTGGTTTTTCATCCAGTAGCCGTACAGTCAATTAAATTAACTAACCCAGAGATCATATGAGTATATACAATAGTGGCTACAATAATTAGGTCTGTAACGAAATTAGCCCAATTATTAAAATTCTAAATTTACTCTACTAAAAGATTGAAACTGACCTCCATAATTGTAGGTTATCTAAAATAATGTTCTCAAATAATAATTTGACCCACGCTACATTAATTTCCTTACCAAACAATCTTTTGTACCACATCACTAATGAAATTGATATATCAACTGTCCAATCAATCTAATTACATCTTGTTCTTTGACACTTATTGGTTTTCTCTAATGATCATTTTTAACATACTAATTATGTTGACACACTCTGGCCAGAGAATTCTATGATCAATATCGAAAACTCGTTAAGAGATGTGTTGTACAAATTTTATATTGCTAATTTATAATCTCACTACTCATAATTGCTTTCACCAAGATACCGGGTAATCTTGACTACAAATGTATGTTGTGCCTATTGGTAACTCAAATGAAATGATAATCACAAATATGAAACTATAATTAACTCAAGATTAAGATTGCAATAAAATCAATGTCTATGAGATTTAATAAGTCTGACAGTCATTTCAAGGTTAATTAAATCTCATATGTGATCCAGTTCAATGTAGTCAAATTACATCACTAAATTCATACATGATTAAGATAAATAATTCAATAAATTTACTACAGTCGAAACATAAATAGAGCGCCCAACTCTATTTATCAACTGCGAAATTTATTTATTTAATTATAAAATAACTTTTATTTATATCTTCTGTGAATCCATGTGATGATCACATAAATACGTATAATATGATTAAATGGACCTTATTCAAAATATTTATGCAATTAAGATTTTGAAAAATATCTCAAATATTTTATTAATAAGAAAATAAATAAATCAATATGCTTTAAAGAGCACATAATCCCAACATTAACGTGATTCGACCTTTGGCTTATGTCCACGGGCAGAGAAAGATAAATATTTTATTAAGATCGCACGTACAACTCAACTCTCCCACTCTTTACTATATTTGTTTTTTTAGTGCATAACATTATGAGAGACCTTTGGTTTTATAGCCTTTTATAGATAAAGTTTTTTTCTAACTTAAACTCTATCTAACTCTCCTCCATCCTCTAGGATTCTAATTACAAAATATTTATACCTTTTCATAAATTGTATCCGTGTCAGACTCTATTTAATTTGTTTTTTGGACAAACCAATGTCCTTCTATTGTCAACTTTATTTTGCTAGGCTTGATTCAGCGATAGCCTCTTTATTTGGGCTTGGCTTTTCCTATACGGTTCATAATCTAAAACTGGGTCAAGGGCCCCATGGACCCGTGACTTTTGCCATCCTCCACTCTTGCTCCCCATTCCTGGGGGAGCATGATTCTTGGAGGAGCATGGTTTTGCTGCTCCCTATTCTTGGGGGAGCATAATTCATGTTCCCTATTCTTGGGATAATATAATTCCTACTCTCCATTCTTAGGAGAATATGGTTCTGTTGCTCTTTATTCTTACGGGAGCATAATTCCTGCTCCCCATTTTTGGGGAAACATGATTCTGCGGACTCCCATTTTTGGGGGAGTATAATTTCTACTCCTCATTCCTGGGGGCGCATAATTCCTACTCACCATTCTTAGGGGAGCATGGTTCTACTGCTCCCCATTCCTAGAAGAACATAATTCTTACTCCCGATTCATTGGGGAGCATAATTCCTGCTCCACATTCTTGTAGGAGCATGCTTTTGCTGCTCTCTACTCTTAGGGAAGCGTAATTCTTGCTCCCCATTCTTGGGGACGTCACTTTTTACTTTATTGACTATTTTATATTTTCTACAACAGCTGCTCCTCAGCTCTTAACTTTTTGTTCCACCAGAAGCATAATAGCTCAAGTTGTTTCTCTTCTTCTCATTTCTATATAAATAATCCTTTGCACCATTCGTCCACTTTATAGAGTTTCAACCCTTTGGTTTTCGCTTTACTTAGTGAGTGTCTCTTATCTTATTCTCATTTTTAGCAATTTCAATGTCTTCTGATTCTGAAAATAACTCTAACTCTTTTTACCAAGAGTACCTTGAAGATGATGATGATTACTTTCATATATCCTCTGACCACATAACCCTTGTTGTAAATTTTGCTCCTGCGTCATTTGTTTCTGATGACCAAACTAATGTCTAATCCGACTAGTCCATTGATGGGATGGGGAATGTAATTTCTGAGAAATTCATTCCATCTCTTAGAGTCAAGTATGAAATTCCAAGTTTAGTTGAACTTAGGAAGCCTCAAATTGGTGAGCTCGCTAGCCAGCTGTTGGTTATTTTTATAATTAATTGCTACCAATGCCAATGTGCAAGTATATACAACAAGTAATAAAGTGATGAATATTCAAGATCATCTCCACATGGATTGATATTACTTGAAATGCTATAGCAATCACAATAGTGCAAATCAACTTAAGGCCGAAGTAAACAATAGTAAATTGAGTTCTATCGTAATTGGTGATTGCGAGAGAATAAAGTAAACAAAACCGTAATGAAATAAACTAAATTAAATGTGTTTAAGATTCAATTAAGATTATAGTAGTTGAATGATCAAACTCTCATTATCGGCTGACTGTTTTATTTATCAAATTAACTCCAGTTGTTATGGCAAGTGCTGCAGCACTGAGCAGAATTAATCTGCATCCTCAGCTGTCGCATATTGGAACTCTCATACCCTTAAATATACTAGAAATGACTAGTTGCTAATCTACTTATGATATGGCTTTATGACCCTTTTTATCTCTCCACCCTACAAGGTGAGCACCTATGTCTAGTGTGTCACAAGTTTTAACTTCAAGTATTGCCCTTATGGGATTCAAGATAACTTAATACAGGAAACTTAACTTAAGATCAAGTAATACTATAATAATATCCGCTAAGACATGCCTTTTTGCTGCTCTATCTTAGCTGAAACTATTAAATGGGTGGTCAACCAAAATAATAGTTATATTAATAATAGCTACTAGCGTAAAATACTACAGCAATGACATAACAACACATAAGAACAATCAAGAACCCATTGGATTGTTTGTCACTCAACTACAAGCAAATCTACTTCATTTTCTGAATAAGAAAACAAACATAAATATGTTGTTCATGGGATACATTAGAACAATAAAAGGAAGAAGATAATTATAAGTTGAGCATAATGAAAGACGAATCCAAATAATTCTGCAAGACTCCTCAATGTTGCCGGAACAACACTTTTTAATTCTGATCTTCTTCTCCTTTCATTTCTAATGATTCTAATAATAATTCCCTTGCCGCCTTTCTACGTGGTGCACGCCTCCCTTTTATACTGCAAAACTAGGGTAAACAAAAGTCTATGGGCGTGCATGAGTTAAATTAGGAAACATGCACATCACGATTATGGTGTTGACTCGCGCCTAAGTTTTCTCCCGCATTGCTCTCAGATTGATACAGCACTGGTTGCTCTAACATCCGCTACAACACTACACTATTCCTGATTGTGCTTTACTTCTTTTACGACCATCTTCTTTCCTCTTCTTGCTCATCCACTGTGTCACCATCCCTCATGAATTAAGACTTTTTGAAAACCTACAATTATGCACATGATTTTAGCACAAATTACTTTGATTTAAACAAAACTATTAAGACTCAACTAAAATGAATGTTTATGCAAAATATAACCAAAATGTAATAAAAACATCTTATTTGTTCTCTAAATGATCTTGATTTAAGTCTAGAATTGATGTAATAACTCTCATTTCCTAGAGTTATCACCAGCCCTCTCCTGGGCCGTTGCCTTTCATCCTGATTTTTTTTCGCTATGGTATCAGGTTGCCATTGCACCTCTTCTCAAGTTACATGCTGATTTGCTTGAACTGTGTCCTGGTACACCTTTCCCCCATGAATGGTTTGCCATGATTGACATGTACATCTTATAGAAATTGAGGGGCTTTTTGGACCTCACATTTAGTCAGTTTCAAGGAATTTACCAACTAATGAGTCTTTCAGGTGATAAAAACTCCCATATCAAGGATTGGCATTATGTCCGTGCTTGGGCTAAATCTTCTTCTTTAATCGCCTAGGCTAAATCTCATGATGGTTACTGGAAAGATTTTTGGCTTTTCATCTTTGAGGATTGAGAGCTAGGAAGTTCTGTTGATATATATCTTGGATATCGGGTTCAAACTCACTTTTCTACTCCAGGTAGCTTTATAAGAATTGTTATAGGAAATGCTTTTTCTTTATTAGTGTACTTATTCTTTTTCTTTGTGTTTCTTTTTTATAGTGTTATGGGCTGCACCTTTATTGATCCTGCTGGGCAATATCAAGTCGATGAAGTTTTTAAAGACCCTATAAACTTGCGGTCTTGACAATATCTTTCTCAACTAGGCTTTCTAACTGCCTTTGACTTTATCCCTTCTACTTCTACCAACATTTCATCTCTAAGTGAGTTTTATTCAAGCATAATAATTTTTATTCTACTGGGAAGTCGTAATATTTTTTTTCTTTTTCCTTCTTCTGTTAGTTATGGCTCTTAGGACGATGTTGTACGAAAAAAGAAAAAAAGAAAAGATAAATACCTAGCATCAAAGATTAGTATGAAACTTAAGGATAAACTAGTCTTTCAGTCTATAGGATCACCATTTTAAGAAATTGCAACTGCTCAAGGGTCGCACCAGACTCCTCAAACTGCACCAAGGTTACAGTTAGAAACTTTATTTCTATTTTGCACTCTTAAAACTTCATTTTCTTAGTCTGCTGGCTTTCATTATGCATTTGCTTCCACTAATGCACCTGCTCAAGAGTTGCACAAAACACCTGCAACTGCTCTATGATTACAACAAGAAATTTTATTTCCAACTTTCACTTATGAAGGTTTATATCCACAATCTACAGGTTCTGGCTCTGCATTTGCTTCCACCAACGCTCCTATGTCTACATCTCTTTCAGCAGACCCAAGCCAAGGAACTTTGCCCTTGTTTGATGGTTTATAGAACTTTACTTGGGAAGATCCTTTTCAAGCACATCTGAGCTCTTTTACTCAATCTTGACCTTTGTATGTCTCTGCTGATAATATGAGACAAATGGAGAACTCTGATCCTGTTGAAGCCATGCTTGTAACGTTTATCAAGTAGTAATACTATTGCTTTTGCGTTACTATTATTGATATAAAGTTAGATCCTAACTGTATTCACCTTCCTGTAGCTTGGTTGTGCTGTTCAAATAACTAAAAAAACAGATAAAGTCCCTAACACTGGAGAGGAATGCTTTACTTGAGTCGGACTAAGCTTCTAAAAAAAAGATTGATGAGCTGGAGAAGTTTCTACGTGAAAAGAAAGCTCTTGTGGCCTAATTAAAGTTGGAACTTAATGCTGAAAACGAAAAATTAGCTCAGTCCCAGTCCTAAGTTCAAGAATTGTCCAAGTCCCTTAATTAATTAAACCTTTTAATTCTAAGCATTAAGGCTTCAGCCATTGAAGAGTTCAAAGCTTCTATTGATTTTGAGAATATCCTTGATGAAGAATTTCTAAAAGGTGGTGCCAAGGTTAAGACCATGATTGAGAGCTGCTACTATCAACTTGATTACGTTTTCTAGAATACTGATGATGCTCGTTATCAATTAAATGTTGCCTCTTCTATTATCTTCCTAGTTTTTAGTTGTTTTCTTTCTTCTTTTCTATTGCTCTTGCAATGAGGTTGTTTTAGTAATAAAGTTGTAAAATAAACATGTTCCAGTTGTTTTTATTAAAGTATTTGCTTTTTAGTACCTTACTGCTCATTGCTCCTTACTTGGTTTTATGTACTTTTATAAAAGTAACAATTTTTTTTTACTTTCCTATTTTTTCTTTTTCCTCAAGAATTCTATTAGTTTTTTTACTTGCTCCCATGGGAGTATAATTTATGGGGAGCATGGCTGCTCTCCCTACTTTTGAGGGCATGGTTTATGCTTCTAAAAATTCTTTTTACTTTTCTTGCTTTCCTTTTTTACAAAGTCTTTCAAATATGCTCCTTGGATTAAAGACTTTATTTCCTCTTCAAGATCAAAGCAATCATTAGTATTATGACAATGATCTCTATGGTACCTATAGTACTTGCTTCTGTCTCTTTGATTTAGTGTGGTCTTGATTTCTTTGGGCTTCCACAATAAATCTAGCTCCTTTATCTGCATAAATAGTTGTTCTCTTAGTACATTGAATGACGTGTACCCATAATACCTGCTTTGTAGGATTCTTGGTCCCCTTTTGTCTCTTAGTCTACTTTTTCTGTCTCGATTTTCAACCTGTTCATCATTTCTTTTCTATTTTTCTTTAGCCTTCTAAGAGTCTTGGTTTGCTCTTTTTTTTTTTTTTTGCATTGGTCAACTTATCGGCATTAGAGTATTTTTGAGCTCTCGATAGTAACTCGGTGAAAGTCATTAGTGCATTCCTAGCAAGCGAGTAATAGAATATTCCTGGTCACAGGCTTGCTATTATGGCTATTAATGTAACTGCATCTGTAAAATTTTCTACACTTACCGCCTCTTTGTTAAAACGAATAATATAGTCCTTTAATTTCTCATCCTTTTATTGCTTCACTAATAACAAGTGAGTTGGGGAAAGTATATAATCTCTTGCTTTCACAAATTGACTAATAAACATCTGACTAAGGTAGGTAAATAAAGAGATAGAACAAGGCTTCAGTTTTCTATACCACTTACATGCTGCTTCTATAAGCGTCAAGGAGAAAGCCCAGCACATGGTTGCCCCTGTTGCCCTCTACAATTTTATCCATGATTTAAAGGTCTTCAGATGCTCAATTGGGTCTCATTCTCCCCATATAACTTTATTTGGGGCATCTTAAATTTTACGAGCAATGAGGCCTCCAGTATATCCTTGGTGATCAGTGGTTTTACCTCCTCTAAGAGTGGTTTTGCAGGACTTTTTTTCCACTCGTTTATTAAGCTTTTTCAATTCTGCTTGAAGACTTACCGACCTAGTACTAGCACTGAAGCCCTTTGATTCATGCTTCTTATATGGACGTTTTGAATTCATCTTGTAACACAAATCCTACTTGGCTTCCAGTACATGTCGGAGGTCTCTCAGGTGATCAATATGACTTATATGAGTCCTTGCTTTTCTAGCTGATCTTTATGGTTACTTTTATGATGGACCCTTTATGAGCTATTATTGTTATCTTCTAGAGCATCTTGCAATATGTAAGTGTACACAATAAGTAATAAAATGATAAATATTTAAGATCATCTCCACAGGGATTGATGCCATCAGACTTGCTATAACAATTTTAACAGTGCAAACTACGTTCTAAATTAAAACAATTCAACTAATATAACCAAGTAACTTAGTAAAATAAAATCACAATAATTAAAAATGCAATGAATAGAATTTACAAGTTTAACAAAAAGGTTAAACCCATAAGAATAGAGTAGTTGAGTGATTAAACTCTCTTGATGGTGTTGACTGTTTTATGCATGTTAAGTGCAATTGCTGCAGCATCTGCTACAACATTGGGCAGATGCCAGCTTTATCCTCAGCGGTAGCATGTTAGATGTCTTATATCTTTGTGCAATCTAATAATGACTAGTTATTATACCTACATAAGATATAACATTATATGTTCGGATTCTCTTTACCCTACAAGGTGAATTCATATATTTAGTTCATCACTAATCTTAGACTAAGCATGGCCGTTTTAGGACTCAAGTTAAACTTAATCTAGGAAACTTAATCCAAGAATGAATATTGCTTTGATATGTTCCACTAGGATAGGCCCTTTTGTGGTTTTTTCCTAGCTTGTATTATTAAATGAGTGGCTAGCCAAAATAATGACTTTAAATAAATACTATCAAAGCAAAATAATATAGCAAACATGCAGCAACATCTATATTCAGTCACTTAACTATCAAGCTAGTTTAACACTCAATCACAAATAAAATTAGTTCATAATTTGGGAAAGGTAAATAAATAACCAAGTTCTAGCCATCGAATACATCTTCATGATCAATGAATAACAACTAAACAAGAAAAGAATGGGAAATAACAAATTCCAATCGGTTTTGCAATTTATCTTCCTAGTGCAGCCTTGATCTCTGCTCTGGAATTCTGTTTCTTCTTTTTATCTTTTCTGTTTTGATCTTAATTGACGGCTTCCCTTTTTCTTTTCATATACGCCTCCTTTTATAATCGCAAATTAGGGTAACTGAAAATTTTAGGGCGCACATCTTTAGATTAGGAAACTGTAGATTGCAATATTATGAATATCTTACCCAGATTTTTCTGTCAATGCTTGAGGATTGCTGCAGCAATGTTTACTACAACAATGGCTACAATATCTTCACTATTCTAGACTTGCTTCAATTCTTTTATAACCATGTTCTTTTGTCCTTTATAAGTCCATTGCAACAACATCATTTCCATAAAATTCATGTTTCCAATTACCTACAATTTAGAATATGTTTTAGGTATACAATTATTCAAAAATCACATAAACTTTATTAAACTCAAACTAAAATGAATGTAATGCAAACTACATTAAAGTGCACTAAAACATATCAATTACTCTAAGTAGCATTGATTTAAGCCTAAAATTGCCATGATAACTCTCATTTAATAGAGTTATCATAATTCTATAGTCCTTTTTCTTTCTGCAGAGGTGGATTTGGGTTTACTCTATACTTCTAGTTCTTTAAATATTGGAGAAGGCTGGCCATATTCTACGTTAAATCAGCCATTTACTGCGCGAGTGGTGGATGTGACCTAATGTTATTGCGCTACCTTATTAGTGGAGTAGGAACTAGGGGTTTAATAAGACCTTAATAGCAGTCTTTATACCATCCCATGGACGGTGTAAAACTGTTAATGCAAATTTATGATCAACTAGAAAATTAATTTATATGGGGGCGATATAATAAAAAGATATAGCGAATTAATGTGGTTCGGTATTTGGCCTATATCTACAAGCAAAGAAAGACAAATATTTTATTAACATCGCACTTACTGATTTGCAACTCAACTCTCCCTCTCTTGACTATATTTTTTTCGGTGGTTGTATTCGTGTCAGAGTCTATTTAATTTGCTTCTGGACCAAGCAATGTCCTTCCATTGTCGGCTTTTATTTTGCTGGACTTGATTCAACGATAGCTCGTCTATTTGAACTTGGCTTTTCCTGTGTGGTGCATAATCTAGAATTAGGCCAAAGGCCCTATGAACCTATGACTTTTGCCATCCTCAACTCTTGCCCTTTATTTCTTGGGGAGCATAATTCTTACTCTCCATTCTTGGGGGACCATGGTTCTGCTGCTCCCTATTCTTGAGGGAGTATGGTTCTACTACCCTTCATTCTTCGAGGTATCACTTTTTGTTTTATTGACTATTTTATATTTTCTACAATATGTATTATTCATGTATACGACACTATTAATAAGTATGACATTGTTCACATATACTTTACGATGACGTGGATTAATCAATGACGTGACTTTGATTGATGACATGGTAGTATCATATTGGATCAATAATGTGGCATTAACTTATTATGTGGCGTTGACCCATGATGTGACAGAATGCTATTGGACCAAAATACGGATGTCGCATGGACTGATGATGTGGCAACATCTTGTTGGACTAAAATACTGATATGATGTTGAGTGATGATGTGTTCCAACGAATCAAAACTTACCATGTGACGCAATCCTTAATGTCCGGATTGTTTTCATCCGATGCCCATGATTTATCTATTGTATCTATAAATAGAAGGCTACCCCCTAATTTGACACCCCTGAATCTATTTTTGAGCTCCATCTTCTATAATTCTCTTTTCATTTTATATTTTCTTTATATTTTAATACATTATCATTTTACCCCTTGTTCAATTATAAAAGGCTAATTTAGTTTCGAGTTGGGTTGAATGTGAAGTCTCAACATGATCCATAAGCTTGATTAGATAAGTTTATTTTGTTTTCCTTTCTGATTTATGTGGTTATTTTGACTCATTATCGACAGACAATGTATTATGTCTAGATTAAATTTTGCACAATATACTGGTTCCCTAATGAAAAATCCTTACTATATGACACAATAAGCACTTAAAACCATATTAATTAGAGAGAAAATTTCCCTATAGTATTTTGTAAGTCATCTTGACTTAGTGTCGACAGAGAGTGTATCTAAGCTATTTAATGGATGATCTTGCTATGTTATTGACAGAAGGATTATTATTGTCTGGCACAGTGTGTTCTTAACGTCAATTGTGTGCTACAACAATTGATATTGTAATAAGAGCTCTCTTCAACTTAACAAAGGCCTTCAAGCAATCCTTATCAAAACTAAAAGGACTGTCATGCTCGAGCAACATGAATAAAGGTTTTGATATTTTAGAGAAATCCTTAATAAACCTTCTATAGAATCCAGCATGTCCTAAGAAACTCTTTTTGCCCTTAACTGAAATAGTAGTGAGAATTTGTCAATCACTTCTATTTTTGCCTTATCCACTTTTATCTTTTTTTTTTTAAGAGATCCTATGGCCTAGGACTATCCATTCTTATACCATGAAATAACACTTTTCCTAATTTAATACTAGGTTTTTTTCTACATCTTCTAAACACATTTTCTAGATTATGCAAATAGTCATTATATGATTTCCCAAAGACTGAAAAATCATCTATAAATACCTCAAGTATTTGCTTAACCATATCTGAAAAAGTTGACATCATAAACCACTAGAAAGTTGTTAGAACATTGCACAGGCCAAATGTCATCCTTTTGTAGCCTGAGTATCCATTCAAAAATTAGTAATATTCTTTCCCAGCAAGTCTGTCCAGCATTTAATTTATGAAAGGTAATGGAAAGTAGTCCTTCTTTGTTGCCTTATTTAGCTTTCTGCTGTCCATGCAAAACCTTCATTCTTTTCATTTGCTATAATTGTCACTCCACATTTCTTTGGAATACATTGTACTAGACTCACCCATGAGCTGTCTAATTCTGAGTAGATGATTCCAGCATCAAGCAATTTGATGATATTTTTCTTCACATCTTCCCTAATAATGAGATTTAATCTTTTTTATTATTCTATAGACTTGTTGTAGTATCTTCTAACAGAATCTTATGCATGCATATAGATGGGCTGATTCCTTTGATATTTGTCATTGTCCATTCAATAACCTTTTTGTATTTCCCCAATACAGCAACCAAGCTCTTTTCTTGTTCTACATCCAAAAAGATGAAATAATTACATGAAGTGTGTTGTGGTCACCAAAGTAAACATATTTTAAGTGTGAAGTTAAAGGTTTTAATTATTCTAGAATAAGAGGTGACTCAATAGAAGGTTTTACTTTCCGATTTGAGAGGTTAAGAGATTTAATTTGCTAGTCAGTTCTGAAAGGTTGCTTTTCTTCTAGCCATGTTATGTCAGTTGTTTCAAGGGCTTAATGTTCATATTCAAGTTTTTCAAATATTGCAATCTTAATTTCCTCTTTTCTATATCAACTTTTAATCTCTCTACTATAGCAAAATCCACGACACTAATAAAATTAGAATCTTCAACATTATCAAGAATCTTCATAGCATCTAGCACATTGAATGTAACTTACTGATCATTAACTCTCATAGTTAGTTTTTCGTTTTACACATCAATTAGAGTCTTGCCAGTGGCTAAGAAGAATTTGCCTAAAATAATAGGCTCTTCTTTATTTGCTTTAAAATCTAGTACTATGAAGTCAACAAAAAAATAAAAATTTATCCATTTTCACTAGTACATCTTCAATCTTGCTTTCTAGATAGGCATGAACTATGTCAGTAAGTTGTAAAGTAACTGCTATTAGTCTAACTTCTCCAACCCCTAGTTATTTGAACATAGATGAGGACATGAGATTAATGTTAGATCTCAAATCACAAAGTGCTTGCCACTATATTCATTGTCGATAGAGCATGGAATTGTGAAGCTTCTTAGATCCTTCAATTTTTGAGGTATCTTGCTTTGAAGCATGCAACTGCACTCTTGTGTTAGAGAAACTGTTTCAAATTCTCCTTGCATTTTCTTTGCCAAAATATCCTTCAAGAGCTTCACATTATTTGGCATTTGTTTTAGAGTTTCCACAAAAATGGATTTTGATATGCAACTGGTTCAACACTTCCAAGAATTTACTGAACTACTTATCTTGTTTCTATTTTTAAAACCTTTAAAGAAATGGTGGTGGGTGCCTGAGCTGTTGAGTTACAGTAGGTTGTGTAGATTGCTTTTCTTTTGCCATGTTCTAGATTAGTGTATTCGTGGTGCAACATCTTCATCAATAGGTATTGGATAATTATTTTCTATAGATGTTGTAGATTTATTATTCTCAATAGTGTGCTGTAAAATGAAGGGTTGTGGCTCCTCTTTAACTTAAGTTTCTTTCTGGATTGAAATGGGTTCAATTATTCTTTTTGGTACACCAACTAGTATGTGAACATCCTTTCCAAATCCTAACTTAATTACCTTGCATTGCTCTTTCTTTATCTTCTTGGTTCCTTTATGTTGCTTGGTAAACCACCTTAAGGTCTGTTAATGTTTTAGTAAGTTGTCCCATCTGATTTTCTAAGTTTCTCAAGGATACAACTTGACTTTGAACAAATACTTCATTCTTTGTAATCTACTCTTTAGTTAAAGCTTCAACCGAGCTGAGTTGAGCATTGCTGACGTTTCTTTACTCTAGATTTTGCTATCCAGGTTTTGAGCAAGTCTGCTATGTCTATTGGATGCTGCAGCAATTGAATCTAATTCTCATTGCTCCATTAGAAGTTTGGGTATTGCCTTCATCTAGGGTTGTAAGTATTTGAATAAGGATTGTTCTAATTTTGTCTATTATAGTTACCCACATAATTGATTGAGACATGACTTCTAGGACATTTATCAGACAAATGTCCTTCTCCACAATAAACACATGACACCTCAACAATTTTGTTGACAGTTGCTGGAGCAGTGGACATAACCTTGATCATATTTGTCAATAGAGTTACTTGGGTTGATAATGCTATCGAGGCATCCACATTGTGAACTCTTGCTATTCCTTTTGCTGTAACTTGTTTGGTAGATGACCACTAATAGTTGTTTTTGGCTGGCTATCATTTCCAAGATATCATAATCCTCATTGTAAGACTTAGATAACAAGGCCTCACTTGATGAAGCATCTATCATCAATCTAGTGCTTAAGTTTAGGCCATTATAGAAAGTTTTCGTTTGTATACAGTAAGAGATACCATGATGAGGACATTTCCTAAGCAACTCTTAGAATATTTCTCATGTATTATACAAGCTTTTATCTTCAAGTTGATGGAAAAATTTGATTTTATTCCTTAACTTTACATTCTTGGTAGGTGGAAAGTACTTCATTAGAAATTTGTTAGATGGAATCGGGTGGTAAAGAGTTTAACAAAACTCTTACTTGATCCCTCAGAGAAAATAAGAAAAATTTAAACCTCAATTCTTCATGTGATGCTCTAATAATCTTGAAAGCATCATTCACTTTCAAAAACAGTTTAAGGTGAAGATAAAGACCTTTTGATGGCAGTCTATTGAATTGTCTCATTATCTATAGCATCAAAAACATTACTAGTTTAATCTCAAAATGATCAGCTTGAACTTCAGGTCTAACTATTCCAGGATTTATGGCTTGAGGGGTCAATACTGCATAGTCTCTATCATATGCCATGTAGATAATGTTGTTATTCTCTAGTTGCTCTTGGCCATTCTGCCAATTTTGACTTTTTTGAGCTCCTTGTGCATTAACTAGATCTAAGATGGGAAGATGATTATCTTTTTGGACATTGATTGGATTCTTTCATTCCTAAGGATTCAAATCTCCCACATTTTGCATACCAGCCATGTTTGCGACATATCTTAAACCTCTATGCTTTTTTCTCAGTCTCCTTACACTTTTTTCAATTTCTGAATCAAACTGAAATTCAATAGGTTTATACTTACGCATGCAAGGGTTGTAAGAGTAATTATATCAACACAATAAACAAATTAAAAGAAAACTAAAATTAAGACCGAATAGATTGACTTTACAACTCACAATATGCACTCAATCCTTAGAAACGACACCAAAAACTTAGAGAAGTGTGTCAATGTGCAAGTGAACATAATAAGTGATACAATGATGAGTATCAAGATTGTCTCCACAAGGATTGATGTTATAAGACTTACTACAACAATCTTGACAGTGCAATTTTAGTAAATTAAATAAAAAATAAACGATGAGATTAATGACCTAATGAAATTAAAAATGTAATAAAGAGAATCAAAAGTCAAATACAAATATATACTCAATGGCAAATGGGTAGTTGGGTTTTAAACTTACTGGTTATTGACTATCTTTCAGTAGAGGCATAGTTGCTACAACATCTATTACAGTACTGAACAGAATCTCTAAATTATCTTTAGTTGTCGTATTTTTGATATCTTATATCTATATACAATCTAACAATGACTAGTTGTTAAACTAACATTAAATATAACATTCTACGCTTTAGACTTCATTTACCCTACAAAGTAAATCCCTATGTTTAGCTCTTTACTAATTTAAAATTAAGTATATCCCTATTCAAATCGAGATTAACTCAACTTGGGAAACCTAATCTGAAACCATTATCATTTTTATTTGTTCTATTAAGTCAGACATTTTCGAGGCTCTTTCTTAACTAGTGTCCATTAAATAGGTAATCAACTTAAATAGAGAATTGTGATAAGTAAAATTAAAAAAAAAATGCTATAGCAAGTTCTGAGCAACATACACATGTAAGTCAAATAATCATTAAGCTTATTTAAAACTAGGGATAGCAAAATAACCCGGACCCGGCCCGGACCTGGACTAACCCGGATAATCCGGGCCGAGTTGAACCCGTACTGGAGTGTAAAAAAATCTGGATCTGGAATGAATTTTAGTAACCCGGTTTAATCCTGGTCTGGGTCCGGATTTGGGGTAACCCGTGAATCCAGAACCCGGACTCGGATTCATTTTTTTATATTATTTTTATTAGTTAATATAAATAGAAACATAAAAAAAAACCTTAAAAAATCGCAATTCATTTTTTTTTCTTTCTAATTTCTATCACAAATCGCAATTACATAAGAAAAAGTGAAAAACCCTAGCTATGCCGCGGCTGTCGCCTCCCGCTGTCTAGCAGGCAAGTCAAACAACCATCGCCTGGGTTCGTCACCGTTGCAAGGTTGGGTTCGCCGTCGTCGCAAGGTCGGGTTCGCGGCGTTCGCCACTGTCAAAAGCTTGGGTTCCCCACCGTCGCAACTCGCAACTCATTTGGTTCACCACCGTCACATGCTTGCAGCACTGCAGTTCCTCTATTCATCATCATCAGCTCCTCTATTCGTTTGATTCACCACACACTTGCGTATTTGCGGTTTTATAATTAAATTATTTACAGTCATCGTGCTTTGCTCACTTTACTTACCATATATAATACTTGATTATTTCAATAATATCTCGCTTTAGTTGCATATTTAATACTTAATTAATTTCAAGACTCATATCATCATGTTTTTTTTTCTTTTCAATAATGCTATCAAATGAAATGATTTGATAAAGCCTTGAGAAATGCCATGGGATTGGAGATGGTGGTTGTGGATTGCCCACTTAACTGACTTTTTTTTTTCCTTTTTCCTCAAATTTGAAGCTTAGTAGCTAACCCACCGAAGAGAGAAAAATGGATGATTCAGTACCCATGCCATAATATTCACTATTTGAATTGCTTTCTGGAGTTTTCTGGAGTTAGTTTTGAGTTATTGATCCGGGTTCAAAACCCAGAATCTGGGAACCCGGCCCGGAACTGCATAAGAAAAAGTCGGGTTTTAATCCGGGTCCGGGAACAAAAAAATAGTGTCCGGGTCCGAAACCAGGAAGGCTAAACCCGGACCCGGACCCGAATTTTTCCATCCCTATTTAAAACCCAACTAAATTAAACTTTAGCTTATGATGAGCTTCAAATAGTAACAACACAAGTATTTGCCATTAAATACATCACCAAAGAGAGAACAAAAGAAGCAAATATAAGAAAAAAGTTAAGATACAAAAGAACCAAAACATCAACTTTTAATCTTCAGTTATTTCTCTTCATTCTTAATGAAAAACGCCTCTGTTGCAGCTCTGAATTCTCTCATTTTATTCTTTTAGCGTTTGTTAGGTGTCCTCTCTATTTCTTTAAAATGTGCTCTTTTAAAGAAAATTGCCTCTGTTGCAATTTTGAATTTTTTTCTTTTAAGGGAAATTATCATTCGTATATCCTTAGTTTACTCCGTTATAAAAAATGCTACAACATTTTTAGGGTGATCGTCTACCCTAAATTGACAAAATGTATCTGATGTCCACCAAACTGCTACTCGACGTTTAAATATGATAACGTCAGAGGGGTAATTTAGTCTTTTCATATGATACAAGTGAAAATTTAAGTGTATACAAAATAATTTAAGGGTATACAAGTGATAATTTTTCTTTAATTTAAGTTTCAAGGGTAAAATTACCAATTCATTATAATTCCGTTAACTTTCAAACGGCAGCTAACAGTTTGGTAGTCGGCAGATAACTTTAATCAATTTAGGGTGGACGATTGATACACCTTCAAAGTGCTGTAGTATTTTTTGTAACAAAGCAAATATAGGGAATACAAATGATAATTTCTTTTTTTTTTTAATTCTCTTTGCGTTCGTCAGCTGTCCTCTATTTCCTTAAAATGTGTTATTTTATATCTTGTAATTAAGTCAACCAAAAAGCATGAGGACACTTGTCTTTTCTTGCCATCCTTGGACTTTGTGTTGCCTACCATTGTTTTCTCTGCACATGACAGTGGTAACACAGTAACGGCTGAAGCAAAATTTGTCTGTTAGTATGTGACAGTCTGGATAGTTTTTATTTGTATTTGATTCTGAATTGTTGTAGCAATTCCTACAACATTCTCTCTATTTCAGACTTATTTTTGTTCATATGCTGATTAGTCTTTTGTCGTTTTCTACAAGCCTATTGCTTCAGCAATGTAGTCATTTTTCTATTGCATCCATCAACAAGGCATAAGCTTTTGAGTCGCTTATAATAATGCTCTTAATTAGAGCACAAAATGGTCTAAAATATATCAAACTGTTATAACTAAAATTACATAGATACTTATGCAAAATGTAATTAGAAATGGGATAAAATTCATCATTTACTCTCTAAGTTAATGTTAATTTAGGCCTAGAAATGTTATGATAACCCTCATTTAATAGAGTTATCAGATCACGACCTAGATTTTGCTATCCTAAGCAAAGGCCTTATTGCCTATGACCTTGTGAGGTCCTTTCAAATACACTTTTATTGAAATGTCTTTTATATCAAATTAGAGCAACATGACCATGTAATTAATCAATTAATTAATTAGGTGGGCAAACAATCAGATTTGGCCATTGCAATTTGTTCAGCAGCAAGCTGTACAAGTTTTTAGGAAGACGAGCTCAAGATCCTGAGTTGGACCATGCCAAGACACTTTCTTGAGACCAAATGTCAGAGCCTAAGTGACACAACAACCACTGTTGAAAATTTTCATCCACAAGGTTTTTTTATAACCTTTAGTGATTATAATATACTATGCTTCATTGGTAGATAAAGTAACACATTGTTAAGGCCTGAACTGTCACGAAATCATTTCCCTACATAGGTGAGCAAATATCCTAATAGAGATTTTCTGAAATTAATATCCCTTACTATATCAGCATCTGTGTACACTTATAACATATTTTTGTCACCACTAATACATAAACATGCTCTGGAAGTTCCTCTAAGATATTGAGAATCCACTTTACTGTTATCCAGTGCTTTTTGCCCGAATTAAATAAAAAAATTGATTGACTACACTAATTGTATAAGCAACATTTGGTCTTTTACAAACCATGACACACATTAAACTACCAATTGCTAAAGCATAAGAAACTCATCTCATCTCTTACTTCTCTTTCTCACTTATAGGACAATGCTCGAAATTAAGCTTAAAGTGGTCTGCAAGTGGAGAACAAAAATATTTTGCTTTGCCACGCTAAATTTTTTAGCTTTTTTAAGATAACTATGATTTCCCAAATTTTCTATCATGGGAAATTTTCTTGCAAAAAATCTATTTTACTAGTTCTAAGTCTTTTATTACAAAACACTTGTTAAGCTCTTTCTTCATATTATTAATCTTACTAACATCCTAGCCAACAATCAACATATTATCCATATAAAGCTAAAGAATTATAAAGTCATTATCATCAAACTTCTTCACAAAAACACAATAGTCAAACATAGTTTTGCTGAAAACCATTATTCTTCAAATAGAATCAAATTTCTTGTATCTTCGTCTTGGTGCCGATTTCAGTCCATTCTAACTTTTTCTTCAAATTGCACATAGTTTTTTCTTTGCCTTTGACATTGAACATTTCACGTTGCTTTATACATATTTCCTCTTATAAGTCACTTTTGCAAGAAAGTTGATTTTACAACAAGCTATTCAATTTTTAAATTCAAGCTAGCTGTTAATCCTAAAATAACTCGAATAAAATACATCTTCACCATAAGAGAAATTCAAGCTAGCTGTCAATCCCATAATAACCTAAATAGAATACATCTTTACCACAAAAGAAAATCTTTCTTCAAAATCAACACATTTCTTCTAATTGAAACCTTTTACAACCAATCTAGCCTTGTATCACTGTCGTGAGTTATTTTCAACCTTTAACCTGTAAACTCATTTGTTCTTCAATGCTCTTTTTCTCTTAGGGAGATTTACTAAGTTATAAGTGCGGTTTTTATTTAGGGATTTCATCTCCTCTTGCATAACTTTAGCCCATTCATTTTTATGCTGATGAGACATAGCTTTTTCAAAACAATCTGCCTCTCCTCTATCTATAAGTATCATATACTTACAGAGGATATCTAATGGAAGATCATCGTTCTCTTGTATATCTCCTCAATTGTAGCTCAATTAGCAGTGCAAGTGATTCTTGAGATACTTGCTCAACTTGTTATCCTGGATTATCATTATTATCCTATACAGCTCCTCCATAATCATCACAAACTAAAGGTGGAGAAACTAAAGTTGGAATAATAGGAATTTTTAGATATAATTGAGACTCACCACTCTTTTATTTAACACAAACTATCTAATTCTCAAGGAGCATAACATCTCTACTTCTAATCAGTTTTGTTGTTTGATCCCATAATATGTACCAAAATTCTTTATGTCCATGGCCTAGTAAAATGCATTCTTTGGCTTTATCATCAAACTTCGATATCTCATCTTTATATGTGAATATATACGCTGCAACTAAATGATCTCAAGTGTTTATAAGAAACACCTTTCCCAGTCCAAACTCTCTAAGGTATTTCACCATCTTATGGAGTTGAAAAATAAAGGTTAATCAAATCAACTGCAATATATATGGCCTTTGCCCAAAAAGATTTAAGAAACTTGGCATCAGAAATCATACACCTGGTCATTTCTTCCATTGTTCTGTTCATTATTTCTATAATACCATTCTGCTGAGGAGTTCTTGGTATAGTCTTTTCAAGTTTGATTCCAAAGGATCTACAATACTACTTAAATGGCCTTCTGTACTCTCCACCATTGTCTGCCTAAACGTATTTTAACTTTGTTTTTGTCCCTCTCTTAACATAAGCATGGAAGAACTTAAATGTATCAAGTGTTTGGTCTTTAGATATCAAAGTAAAAGCCCATACTTTTCTAGAACAATCACCAATAAAAGTTATAAAGTAAAGTCAACCTTCTATTAATCTACTTTTACATCTTACAAACATCGGTGTGAATCAAATCAAGAATATGTAAATTTCTAAATGGGGAAAAATATTTAAAAGTTATTTTGTGTGTCTTTCCAACCAAACAATAAATACAAGTCTTAAAAGACATACCAACGAAATAAGGTAGAGATCTTTTTATGGTAAGAGTTTCTAATCCTTTCTCACCAATGTGACTAAGCCATTTGTCTGTATCTCAATATCAGCATCTTTTACAGCCACATTCACATATTTTTTTCTTGATCTTAGTTTTTATCACATAGAGAGTGTTTAATTTTTTTTTCCTTCACTAACACTATGGAGTCTTTGGTAAACTTCCATTTTTCTTCTATTAGACTAGTTCTCCAATAAGAGGAATTGGGGACGGCACTTGTTTTTACATTCTTGAAGACTTTCTCCACTCTAGAACAATAGTAAGTAGTCAGTATAGCTAGTAGTTGGCCTTAAGCCTAGCTGTGTTAAGAATCGTGTTAAGGTATTTCCTTTCTTTAAATAGAAAGTTAGAATGTACTTCTGTTGTAAGAGAATGGCTTGCCGTGCCCATCCTTGTTCTAGATCTAGAATAGAAAAGTCAACATCGAGAAGAATGAGCATGGATGCTGGTCTTGAACTTTGTGAAGGCTTTTCGCTTCATTGGATAAAGGCAGAGATCATAGGTTTGTAATTCTTTGGCTATCATCATCACAATTGGTTGTGGAGATTAAATTAAGGTGAATATTTAGTATATATCTGACATCTTAAGTAACACCTTAAAGCCAACACTAGTTTCCAAGCAAATGTTTCCTATGACCATAATCTTGGATGCCCCTTCATTTCTCATCTGAAAATGGCCATAATCATCATTAGTGTAGGATATGAAGTAATTATGATGTGCGATAACATGAAATGAAACACCCGAACAATCATTGGTATGGCTCGTGAGATTTAAAGAACTCTCATAAAAAATAATATTTATATCTTTATCAACTATAGCTACAATGCTCGCTTTGTCATTTTCTAACCATCAGTTTTTTTCTTCACCTGTTTTCTTTTACACAATCAATACTCCCTTTTTATATGACCTATTTTCTAACAATGAAAGTGCTTAAGGTTTCTCTTTTAGGACTTAAATGTTCCTCTTGGGTTATCATTATTATGTTGACAGGAATTTTTGTTTTAACTTCTCCACCGCTTGTCTTGCCTTTCTGAAGCAATTGCATTTGACTTAGGGGGAATCACTTCAATATTTTCTTCTTCCGGATTCTTCATTCGTAGCCTATCTGTAACTATATCTAAAGTTAATTTCCTATGTAGCACTAAATTATTCACTAACACTATTAATATCTCTTAACTATCAGGTAAAGAACGGAGCAATAACAATGCTTACAACTCATCATCTAGAATAATCTTCATATTAGTCAATTGATCAACCAAGTCTTAAAACTTACTAGTGTATTCATTTATATTGTGCCCCTCTTTGTATTTCAAGTTAACAAGCTTTCTTTTATTAGAATGGCTTTATTTTATGATAATTGTTTATATATTGTTTCCAATTTCCTCCAAAGAACATCAGCTCTAGATTCCTTCACGACATGGTAGTACATACTTTGATCAATCCGTGACCTAATAGTACCCACGACCAATGGGTTTACGTAAGCCCTTTATTCAACAAATCTTCCATTTTAGACTTCCAAATACCATAATTCCATGACTTTAATTTAATTATGCATGCAGAAGACTCCTCCATCCCAGCCACACAAATAATAAAAACATACAACTTGACGCTCTAATATCATTTTGTTGGAAAAGGAACCCATTCAAACAGCTACAAATTAAGTGAAAATAAAACTATTTTTCTTTTTGTGTGATTAAAATGGGATGTATACCACAAATTAAGAAACAAAAATAAACCAATACAATTCAGAACAATAAATCAACCACAACAGACATTGTTTTTTACATGGAAAACTCAAATTGGTAAAAATCATGGGACATAGTCTAATATAACTTTTCACTATATTAATAATGGGATTACAACACAAACTCCTCTCTAGATAATACTAAAGGCTAACAATATCAAAAATCTCAGTAATCTTGGTTTATAGTAATAACTTAATATATATTTCTCTAATAAGTAGGTATCTCAAATAACAACCAACGAGAGGATAAAATAAAATCAAGACCAATAGAATTGTAGAAGGCAATAACATAAATTATCCTCCAAATTTAGGTGAAAACGGAGGTTAAATCGTCTTTCGATCGTCTGATCAAAGGATGAAACTGTTGCCCCTAAAACAAATATTATGCCACTATCTATCAGCTTCTCTTGTTTTTTCTTCCTTTTTTTATCACTGTTGCTGCTTGCATTTCTTTTTCTTTTACAACTTTATCCAAGTTCAAAACTTAATATTAATTGCACATCAAACAAGCATTTTAGACTTTCGACTTTTGAGCCACCAAAATTAGATGGACCCAACATTTTTCCATAAACTGTTTATCTCATTTAAGTATAAGTCATTCATTACTGTAACAAAAAAATTATCCATAACTTAATCAATGGTAAAACTAGCAATAGAGGAAAACAAAACAGCTGCAAATCATTTATATTTTTTCATAAAATAGACTCTACTAGCACTACTTTGTATACGTAGAGCTCAAGCATTATTATTTGAGTATAAAAAGATTATATAAATTTGTGCTCGTAGAACTCGCCAAATAAATTAAATCTATTCAAGATTTATAATCAGTCACCTATTAATTACTTAAATCTAATTAAACTCATTAAATGTTTTTCTTATAGGCCAAGGCCAAAAACAAATATAAATGGAAGATAGTACATAATATATGCTTGTCATTGGGGAAGGAGAAACAAAAGGGTTCTGCTAGGCAAGTCAGTTTCAACATAGATGAACTATATGCAACAAACAGAAGTGAACACAAGATAACTAGAGCAACATCCAACATATATTAGAAGAGCTACAAAAGGGTGTTCTAGAGCAAGTGAGAAACAATTTAAGAATCGCCATTAGACACCTTGAACGGGAGAGATTTATGTAACAGAAGCAGAAAAAAAAATTTTTATGAAGCAAGAAGGGAACGACAAAGATAGAAAATGCAATATCCAGTCATACAAATATGGCTAAAGCAGAAATAAGTCAAGAATCAAAACAAAAATAACACAAATTGCCGAGGCAAGATACATGGTAGCAAGCCAGCAACGAAATCCATACAGATGCTCAAAAGAGTTATCCATGGTGACACTACATAAGGACACAACCCAAAAGATAAGTTTTCTTTCTCATCAATATAATTTAAATTCCTTTGTGTGAGATCTTTCTGTCTTTATGAATCTTATCTTAATTTTTTTAGGCTCTTTTCTATGTTTAATGGCTCTAGAAATACTTTTCTAGACGCAACCATAATTTCTAGGTAACAATTAGTAGAAGCAAAGTACCAAATTCTTATTTTCTTACACAGTTCATCGAACATTTGCTGGGCATATATCTATAAACTCATCCATTCACAACATAAAGTAACAAGATCTCAATTAAAGCCTCATAATAACTTAAGCAAACAAAATGCCACATTTGAAATTTCAAAATTATTTCAAATTAAAGGACCCAAATCTCAAATAGCCCTCTTCAAACTCATTATCCATCATCTCATAAGCTTAATTTACCTTAATAGGAACTAAATCAGTCTGTACTATCAGTATAACATGCCATGTACAAGTCTTCCCCTTATCTGCTAACCCTTTTATCTTCTTTAGTATCAAAGCACCTCTTTTATTTTCGTTTTAAATATTTACAAGACATACTTCATTTATTTCATGATTTATTTTCACGATTGATAAATTTGATGATAATCTTGATAATTTTTACAAAAATCCATTTGCTATTCTTAAAAAAGATTCTTAGGCTTGGATACAAAACAATCCTTATATAAAGATATTAGAACATGTTTTAATATTGTAGAAACTGAATTACTAAGAATTAGTACACAACATTCATTTTTAGATAGACTAGGAAATATAAAGATTCTAGTAGACTATCCATTTTGTTTAGCTCTTGAAATAGAAAAAAAATTTAAGTATTACGCTTTTACAAATTTATCTATAATCATATTCAGAAGATCAAATTTACAATATTATAATATTAACAAGCAAATAAAATTATTAGATAACTATGAGAATTTAGCTTTAAAAACTAGAAATAGGCTAGAAGATTTAAAAAATTATTTTATAAATTTTCCGAAATTCGATTATTTAGATTTAGAAATTAGTAATCATAAAAAACTGAAATTAAATTTGACAAAAAGAATTAAAATTAGTTGTAATATAGAACATCTAGAAAATTAATTTAAACATATTCCACATACTAACAATAGTCAACAATACTTCATAGTAGATTTATTAATTAATTCAGGAAAACACCTAAAAGTCAACCTATAAAAGTTAAAAAATTCATACTACAACTAGGAAAATTCTTTAGAGCGTAGTAACTCATTAGATAATTTAGACAAAAAATTAGACATATTAACAAATAGAGTTGAAAAATTAAATTTGAATGGACTAATTTTAGTACCTAGGAGGGTAGATAAAAAGACATTTTAGGACCTAAAGTAATATTAAAAAGTAATGGAACTAACAAGAAATAGTAGTATAGATGTTATTATAGAAGAAATAATTAGACGATCATTATCATTTTCTAGTAAAGATGAAGAAATTATAGAAAAAACAGAAGTTATAATAGATGAATAAGATCCAAATAAACTATTAGAAAAATGTTTTAATCTAATTAGAAGGAAAAATTTATAAATGAAAGTATAATGTCAAAAACGAATCCTTGGACTATCCATTTATCTGCATTAAATTTTCATAGTCTCTAAATTGCCTTCAACTAAGTTATTCCTCTTTTATATTTCCGTCCCTATAAAATTTGTAAAATACCCAAAAGTACTGTAATATATATAGATAAGCCCTTCATTTTTCATCATCATCATCATTATTAAAAAAATTAGTAATTTTATTATTTTAATTATTATCGTCATTATTTATTTTTTCTTATTGTTATTTTTATAATAGATACAAATAATATTGAGCATAAAAATTAACAAAATACATTTTAATAATTTGTATCAGTTCATTCTGATTCCAAAATAAAGTAAATACATTAATAGGAATACAATCTATTTTGATTCCGATCTTACAGCTCAAGTAAACAACTTATTTTTATTCTCATTTCTCATTTTGATTACAGTCCAGTCAATTACCAATTGATAAACGCACCATCAAATCAAAAGTCCTCTCAAGTCTCAATATTATTTTAAAGAAAATTTGGACCTTTCATTTTTTTTTTTTTATAAAAAACACATATTTTAATGTATGACAATGTATATTGTATTATAGTATATATATTTTTATCTTTTAATTTATCTACTTTATCAAAATAAAAGATTCTTTATCATAAAATTATTGTATATAAGGTTTGATTTGGTGAGTGTCGTCGCCCACAATAAAGTTCCACAGCTCACTAAATGAGAAGCTACCATGTGACACATCACTCACGCACGCACACACAATCATTCTCAGGTGTGGGTGGGGGCGTAGATACATGCATACACATACACATATAAATTATACATATTAAGAGAGCTAATTTTTAATGGTATTAAACTGCACGGTTTTATAATTCACTAAAAAAATAAGCCTATTAAATCTCATAGTTGAATAACGTGTCCGCATTAAAAATTTAAAGACCCGACCTTAAACTGCCCCGCCTAACTTACAACAGATAGCCCACCAGTTTTTATAATTGTATTACAAGTTTTTTACTATTGTTGGTAACAAGGTCTATGTTTAGTTATAAATTTATGTCTTAACAGCTTTTAGATAAAAATAACTGTCAGTAGTAACCGGAAAAAAAAAAGGTAATATTCACTGTAGTATAGGGTTCAAAAGAATAAACTAGTAGTTTGAACTATAATGAAATGCTAAATTATAGCATTCATCGTGAAGATGCTTTCCAATTGCATGCGAAGTTGTATTTCGATTTTCAAACGCAGCTAATAAAAGAGAAGCCCTTGAACGCAATTATGCAATACCAGTGAAACCAGGATTCAGGTCAGGTAGTTAAGAGCATGAAACAATGCAATTTTACCAAACTATGGTTCCCATGATAATTCACAAGGCCAACTGTTTAGATGACATAACAAATAAAGCAGTTTTAACTATAAACACAGCCTTGTTCCTGCAAAGCATGAACATCAGACCAATTGATAAGGTAAAAGGTCATAAGAGCTCGTGCACAGAGCCATTTTATGACTTACGAGGCTCAAAGCCCCTCTCTTGGACAAAGCATGGGTTAAAAAGCAATAAAGATTGATCCTCATGCCCAGGCGTGTACCACTGAACAAGCCCAAATTGCAATCTTAAATTATACTGTCTCAGCCATTGAGTTAATTAGAAGCTTGTAGCCTTCTGGTACTGCTGTCTGTGCCTGCACACACTGTGCCAATGCAGGGACATCAGAATTGAGATCAAGAAACCTTGCCAGAAAGAGCAGCAAGTGAAAATCAGAAATTCGCTTCACTAGTGGAAGACTTGGGCTTCGGTTCAGATGACTCTTCAGTGCTCTCATGGTAACTTGAGTGGTTCTGTTCTCAATGGGAAAGGTTGATGAAAGAGGCCCCTGTATCAAAATAAAAGCTTCAACTCAGTGCCATAACATTATGGACTGAAGCACTCTGGCATATAGAATTTAACATAACAAATCATCTAGTAAACAATCAAATCAACAAAGTGAAGGACATAAGGCAGGTAGTATGTAACTTCCATATGTAACTTCCAATAAGAAACCAAAGGCAAAAACAACCTCTTCTCCCCAGAAACTCACATCTCAAGCCAAAATCAAAACTACACAAGTGAACACCTGAGCAAGATGAGGTTACATAAAGCAATATTACCAAAGGCTGTTACTATTATCCTAGAAAATATGTCAAGGACTGCCCACACATTCAGCTACTATACTATTCTATGTTATCCCGTATCCACAAATATAGTTGGGAGAAAAACAACTCCTCTCACGTTTATTCGCTCATAGCATAGGACATGGTGGCCAGAACAAAAAATAAATAGAGGCTCGTTTAAACACAAGACAGGGAATGTCAGGGTTGCAAAACATCCCGAACTCTAGTGGAATTACTATAAAAAGAAATCAGGGAAGCCCACCCACTACACAACTACTAGGATGAACCTGGAAGAAAGCTAACGTAACTTAGCTAAGAAGAACATGAAACCACATATGTAGTACCATTCTAGGTTCCTTGGCCAATCAAGCACCTGTCTTTTCAAACTAAGATGGAGATTAACTCAATATGATTATTCTTTTTCCTGTGAAGGTTTGAGTCACAACATAAATAGCCTCAAGATTCAACTCTGTATTTGACACTCTAAAATGTTGTAAGCCTTAAGATTGTGTGAAAAGGTAAGTATGATTTGACACCTACAAATTTACATACCCAGACCCAGAAATGACAGATTAATAATTTACACAGTCATACACCTGCATGCAAGCTCAACAAAAAGTATCAAACAAACCTTTTTTATATTCAAATGACATACTATTTACTTGTTTTCTATTTTCCCCTACTCATTGTTTGATTTCTGAGACAATTAAAAAGAACAAATGCAACAAAACCCTAGGTGGACTGCAACAAACAAAATATCAGAACAACAATGTCAACCAATGATTCATGAGTTGTGTCCAAAAAGCCTTAACTTAGAATAATGACCTTCAACAGACTTCCCATCAAATTTACCAGGAGACCCTGCCTAACCCAAGGCAGATGCAGTGGAAGTTGAACAAACATCATCATTTTACGATCCTAAAATTAATCTCAAACCTTCATGGTTCTTATGCCTAATTCCAATTATAACTAAAGTTGGACCACAACTACCAGTAAACATAGCATTTTATCCCGTTAAAAGCAATCCAATACATCCATTTTTCTTGTTTTCTAGGATGTTGAAGCAAATCCAACTTCCCATCGTCCTACAGCTATAAGCTTGAAAATTTTATCACACTAGCAAACACTAAACAAATTAATATAACTTCAACCATCAGTCAAGGGGGAAGAAACACTAAATTAAACAAAAGCTAACCTGATGATCCAAAATCTTAACAACCACCAAGAAAAAATCATTATCAACCTCCTTAACATCCTTCCCACCAACAACCACATCCTTCTTCATCTTCGACAACTTGGGATCATCCCCTTCGGCAATCTCAGTCTCAAACCAACCTTCCTTAAACAACCTCACGCACATATCACTCATTTGAAACGCCTCAAAATGGATAGCGGCACTCCCCTCCTCACTAACCTCCAATTTCACCACAGCCGTTACCCACTCCTCCATATTACACTCCGCGTGAAACTCAACCGCTTGCAAAACCTCCCTGTTGGATAAAGTATAATCCTTTTTGTTCTGCATTATCGTTTGTGTGAAAATAAACCCCACTTTCTTCATACCCAATCCAGCCGCAATCGCGTCCACTAACTTCTCCTCCTCCTCGTCACGTAAAATATACAGCACTTCCTCCGTCCCCTGCTGAGGCGGCTCGTAGATGAAATTCACCTCTACCCGTTTATCCTCCAAGACAGTGCCGTACATGAACCCTCCGCGTTTGACGGCAAACGCCAGCGTTTCATTGACGTACTGCTGAAAGGCGTCGGCGCAGTCACGATCAAAGGAGACGGACTCGCAATGCGGATTCTCCTGGCGGGTGACCCGCATCTGTTTGGCGATCAAATCGTCCATGGTCATCTTCCGGCCGAAGGATCCGGCCGGGTTGAAGCTGGGGCCCCTGACGTTTCGCTCGCCGTCGTAGGATAAGAAAACGATGGAGCCGTGGGAGATGTTGAGGGAAGATAAGGGCCTGTCTGGGTTGGCCATGTCGGTGAATTGGAGGAGATCGGAGGGTGATTTGGCTAATAAGAGGTTTTGGTTAGTGGATAGGGTTTGGCTTTCGACGGGGATTCGGAGCTGCGATTGGATTATGGTTTTCAGTTCTGCGACTGTGACGTGTGCGCCGTCGACTGTGACGCGCTCGAGGCCGTCTCTGCTGCGGATGCGAAGCAGCATGTTTGGTGCGGTTTTGGGGTTTCGAATCGAGGTAACAGGGGTCGAGGCTTCTTTCAGCACAAGTAGTGATTTCGGGTCGGTGTGTTACCTCCGGTGGGATTATTGCTGCTTTCGTGGTCAAAACTTCACCTATTCAAGCAAACGTCAATTAAGAGAAGGTCTTATAAATATCCCAAGAATCAAACAATACTTATTTGTCAAGCAATCGCTAAAACTGGGTGGTGGTGAAAGGTAGAATATAAATTACATCCATGCACATCAAATGATAAATGATAAAAAAATATGTTATAATATTAACCTTATGATTATGAAAGTATATTTTATTTTAGAACGGTTACAATATAGTTAGACCTATTTCTTAAATATCCAACGAATAAATAAAAATATTTTACCCAATAGAACAATTTAAAGCAATCACTTATTACTATAATATTTCATAAACCTAGTGATATGGCAAAAATGGAAAGAAATATCAAAAACATTACCTAAAGTGCCCAATATGAGCTTTATTCAAGAATTTGTCTCCCCTTATACCCCAAAACTAAGGTATTTATTTAAATGCACTCTCATACTTCAAAATTTTTTATATATTTTTTTAATGTGTAATTACTCAATTACGTTAATTCAAAATCTAATACTATTATTACTTCATGCTTCTGCTGCTGCTTTTTCTAACACCACAAATCCACTACTTTCATTGAAAATTCACCAAATTAAGGGTGATTTACCACATCTACTAGGGGTGGGCAAAATCGAGTTCGGGTCGGGTTCGGGTCAACCCGATCGGGTTTCGGGTTATTCGGGTTGTGCAAACATTGATCCGAATACAACCCGAACTTACAACCCGACCCGATCCGATCCGATATATATTCGGATCGGTTCGGATCGGGTCAAAAATCGGGTTGAATTCGGATTGAATCAGTTCGAATAAAAAATGGATCATATTAAATCCGGGTCAAATTAAACCAATTCGGGTTGATGAAAACGGGTCAATTCAAAACATATATACCAATACACCATGAAAGCTTCAAAATTCAAAACACATAAGGGACTAAGGGAGAAACTCGGGTCGGGTTGGAGCTTGAGCCTTGGAGCAACAGATCGGCGGCTGGGTTTTCGGCAGCAGATCGGTGGGCGTGCAGCAGCAGCTTGCGCACGGCTGGACGCGCAGCAGTTTCCTCGCGATGGCTGGACGCAGCACGACGGCAGCAGATCGTGGACGCAGCACGGCAGCAGCAGATCGTGGATGCAGCAATAGATGGCTGGACGCAAGACGGCAGCAACATGACAACAGCACGACAACAGTAGATTGCTGACGCAGCAGCAGATGGCCGGACTCGCAACACGGCAGTAGCAGATTGCGAGAAGGAGAGAATGTTTTCTTGCTTCTTGAGGGTGGGTTCACGGGTTGGGTGTTGTGATTTTTTTGTTTGTGTGTGTTTTGTGTTTGTGTAAACTGTAAAGTGTAACCTTTTGAGTATGTGATTTCACTGATTTGTGTGATTATGTGTGGTGTGCTGTGTGCCGTGTGTGTGTGTTTGGCCATAGATTTTTTTTTTTTTTAGCAACCCGATCGGGTTTTCGGATCGGGTTTTATCCGATCCGATCACAACCCGATCGGGTTTGCAATATTTCATCCGATCGGGTTATATTAACAACCCGATCCGACCCGAACCCGAAATTTTTCGGATCGGATCGGGTCGGGTCGGATCGGGTCGGGTATTTTGCCCACCCCTAACATCTACACTTGATTTTTACTTTATAAAGAGAATTTAGGATTTATAGCAGCTTAGGACTACATGCATTAGGGTTTTAAAGATTTTGTTGTGGAACATTTGTAGTGAGGTTTGAAGTCGAGAGGTGTTATGCTAACTGAGTTATATCTGACTCTTTGAACAAGAACTAAGTAACTCACGAACCCAGAATTAACAAATGCAAGACAAGAAAACAAGCAAAGAAAAAAACAGAGTAATTAAGAATGATCAACACACCAAGAAACTAACGTGGTTCAGCTCCACAAAGGAACCTACATCCACGACTGAAAATGCCAACTAGGGCAGAAGCTTTATTGAACTAAAAATGGCTGATTACAATGACCCTCAACAATACAGATTGAAACTCTCTAAGCTTAGTGTTTCCTCTCTCTGTAATGCAACCTCTCTATCTCCTTCTTCTGGCTTCAGAAGAAGCTTATATGTATTGCTTTTCACACGTGTGTATCCACTTAACAGAACCAAGTTGTAACAACTTATCTGCTTATTCTCTTGGACCCCACTAACGCCAGCTCACCAACCACCTCAGCAAGCTCATAACAGAATATAACTAATCTTTGGCTTCACAAATCTCCATTTTAGTTCTATTCTGTTCATGCTTCTCCCTACACTGCAACAGCAACAGTAAGCTTGTATTACAAGCTAACACTCCTAATCAAGTTCAGCAAGTTCCTGAACCTGACTGATGGCAATGGCTTGGTTAACATGTCAGCTGGATTGACCTCAGAAGGTACCTTGACCACATTCACCACTCCTTTACTAATTTTATCCATTATGAAATGCATTCTAACATCAATATGTTTAGTTCTCTCATAATACTGAGGATTTTTACTTAGCTGAATGTCATTTGAGCTATCAAAACTAACTTTAACAACTTCTTGTTTAAACCCCAATTCAGAGACCAACCCTCTCAGCCATATTGCCTCTTTAACAGCTTCTGTGAGTGCAATGTACTCAGCTTTTGTCGTTGAGAGAGCAACCACTGATTGAAGAGAGGACTTCCAGCTTATTGCACCTCCACACATAGTAAACACAAACCCTGTAATAGATCTTCTTATATCATTATATGCTGCATAGTCAGAATCTACAAACTCAGCAACTTCAGGTGATGCTCCATCTATTTTTCCAAACACAATGGCAGTGACAACAGTCCCTCGAATGTACCTTAGTACCCATTTCACTGCATTCTAATGGTCTTTATCGGGGTTCCCCATAAATCTGCTGATAACACCAACTCAATGTGCCAAGTCAGGTCTGGTGCAGACCATGGCATACATGATGCTGCCAACTGCACTAGAATATGGAATCTTCCTCATATAGTTAAAATCATCATCCGTTGTAGGTTCCAGAGATTTAGAAAACTGGAAGTGTGCTGATAGAGGTGTTGTAACAGGTTTTGAGTCTTCCATATTGAACCTGGTTAATACCTTCTTCACTTAATCAGATTAAGACAGATACAAAGTCTTTGAGTCTCTGTCCTTTATTATCTGCATGCCCAGAATTTTTGTAGCTACACCCAAATCCTTCATTTCAAATTCAGTGTTGAGTTCAACCTTGAGCTTTTCGATTTCTTCATTTTGTTTATATGCAATAAGCATGTCATCAACATAAAGAAGTAAGTGAATGCCACCGTCACTGGATAGGAATTTGTAATACACACAATTATCAAATTTGCTTCTGCAATATCTATGGCTTATCATGAACTCATCAAATTTTAAATACCATTGCCTTGGAGATTGCTTGAGACCATGGAAGCTCTTTTTCAACAAACACACATTGTCCTCTGATCCTCTCTCAATGAACCCTTCTGGCTGTGCCATGAAAATTTCTTCATCAAGACTGCCATGTAAGAAAGCAATTTTAACATCCATCTGCTCCAGTTCCAGGTCATAATATGCAGAGAGGGCCAACAGTAACCTAATGGAGTTTTATTTGACTACAGGTGAGAACACTTCATTGAAGTCAACTCCTTCTCTTTGTGTAAATCCATTTGCCACAAGTCTGGCCTTGTGCCTTGGTGGTTCCTTCTCAAAAGCTCCAACCTTGAATTTGAAAATCCACTTGCTGCCAACTAGTTTCTTATTATAAGGTTTTTCAACTAAGATCCAAGTGTTATTCTTCTTTAGTAAGCTTATTTCATCCTACATTGCAGCATACCGCTTCAGCTTATCTTCACAGCACATAGCTTTTCTGTAACTCAAAGGCTCTCCACCATTTAATTCATCAGCTACTGTCAGTGCATAGGAAATAAGGTCAATTATGCCATATTTCCTTGGCATTTTGATAGCTCTTCTCTCTCTATCCCTAGCAAGTTAGTATGATTTTAATTTTGATGATTTATTCCCTTCTTTGAATTGTTCTAATGGCTCCTCAGAAATCTTGCAATTATCAGAGTGCTCCACCTTCTGTCCAGTACTTTCAGCTTCCTCTGATTCTATAACTTCAATCTCAGTTTCTACCTTTGACTAAAGCATTAGATCTTTATCAAAAGTAACATCCCTGCTGATAAGTATTCTAGATGGTTTGCCATTGAGGGTCCATATTTTGTATCCCTTTGTGCCCTTTGGATAACCCAAAAAATACCATTTGACAGCCTTTGGTTCAAGTTTACTTTGCTTTATATGAGCATATGCTGGGCACCCAAAAATCCTCAGATTGCTCAGGTCTAGTGGCTTCACTGACCAGATCTCTTATGGTGTCTTGAAACCTAGAGCTGAGGATTGACTTCTGTTTATCAGGTAGGCAGCTGCTGTGACTGCCTCAGCCCAAAAACCTTTGGATAAACTTGCATTCAGCAGCATACATCTAACCCTCCCTATTAAGGTTTTGTTCATTCTCTCTGCTAGCCCATTTTGTTGTGGAGTATAGGTAACAGTTCTATGCCTTGCTATGCCTATTGATTTGAAGAAATCTTTAAACTCTCTACTGCAATATTCCAGCCCATTATATGTCCTTAGCCTCTTTATTTTCTTATCAGTTTGATTCTCCATCAAAGTTATCCACTCTTTAAACTTCCCTAATACTTCATTTTTGTGCTTTAACACATAAATTTATACCTTCCTTGAGAAGTCATCTATAAAGGACACAAAGTACCTAGCTCCACCTAAATATGGAACTTGTGATAGCCCCCAAAGATCTGAGTGAATGTAATCTAAGGTTTGCTTGGTTTCTTTTCTCCTCATACTGAATTTTAGTCTTGCAGTTTTGCCAAATACACATTTCTCATAAAATTTTAAGGAAGAAATTTTGTCATTACTAAATAAGCCTTGATTGCTTAACCCCCTGAGACCTCTTTCACTGATATGAGCTAGTCTCATGTGCCAGAGCTTAGTTTTGTCTTTGGTCACACTTGATGAGATCCCATGCTCAGGTGAGGATCTAACAAGTATGTATAGCCCATTTTTCCTAACCCCCTTCATAACAATTTCACCCTTATCTGTAACATGTATTTATCCATTTTCAGCTTTAATGGTACACCCTGATTGATCAACCATTCCTAGGGATATTAGATTTCTTTTGAGTTTAGGAACATATCTCACATGGTGCAAGTCTCTAGTGACACCATCAAACATTTTTAAACTAATGGTTCCTATTCCAGCCACCTTGCAAGCCAGATTATTCCCTAATAGTACCTTCCCACCATTCACATTTTCAAAGGTCTTAAAGAAGCTTTTATTTGGACACATATGAAAGAAACAACCAGAATCTAATATCCACTCACCAGTTGGGTGCCTCTCTACAGCCACTAGGACATCTGCTTCATCATAGTCACCTTCATCTTCAGAGGCTACAACAACCTTCCCATTTGACTTCTTTTGCAATTCTTCTAGTCTTTTTTTCTCAAAGTAATCCTTGATGTAGTGCCCCTCTTTTTGGCAGAAGTAACACTTCATCTCCTTCTTCTTCTTTTTCTCAACTTTATCTTTCTGGTTATTATTCTTCTTCTGCTTGTTATTTTTCTTTTCTGATTTTCTTTTAGCAATTAAGCCTTCTACATTGCTTTGATCTTTTACTTTTACCCTTTTCTTTAAATGCTTGGATTCTAGAGTATTTTGACATCTTCAACGTGAGGGTTTGTCTTCCATAGAGGAGAGTATCTACAAAGTGTTCATAAGATTCTAGAAGGGAACTAAGTAGGATGAGTGCCCTGTCTTCATCTTCAAGAATTATGTTGACATTCTCAAGATCAATAATGAGTTTATTAAACTCATCCACATGATCTTTCATGGCTACACCATCTTTCATCGAGAATGTGTATAATCTCTTTTTCATATATAGCCTATTTGCTAAAGATTTATTCAGAAACATTTCTTCAAGCTTGGCCTACAAACCAGATGCAATTCTTTCTTTTGACATCTCTCTCAAGACTTCATCAGAGAGATGCAAGATAATGACTCTTTGGTCTCCACCAAGACTTAAAGAACCTTCTCCCTTTTCTTTATTGGCCATAGGATCTTCTTCATCATCGAGGGCACTGTCAAGCCCTTGCTGAATCAGAATTGCTCTCATTTTTAAACTCTAGAGATAAAAGTCATTATCTCCATTAAACTTTTCAAAATCAACTATAGTGCTTGCCATTTTAGAATTCGATCCCAACCAACACCAAGCTCTGATACCAATTTGTTATGCTAATTGAATTATATCTGACTCTTTGAATAAGAATTAAGTAACTCACGAACCCAGAATTAACAAATGCAAGACAAGAAAAGAAGCAAAGAAAAAAATAGAGTAATCAAGAATGATCAACACGCCAAGAAACTAATGTGGTTCAACTCCACAAAGGAACCTACATCCACGGCTAAAAATGCCAGATAGAGCAGAAGCTTTATTGAACTAAAAATGGCTTATTACAATGACCCTCAATAATGCAGATTAAAACTCTCTAAGCTTAGTGTTTTCTCTCTCTGTAATGCAGTCTCTCTATCTCCTTCTTCTGGCTTTAGAAGAAGCTTATATGTACTGCTTTTCACATGTGTGTATCCACTTAACAGAACCAAGCTGTAACAACTTAACTGCTTAGTCTCTTGGACCCCACTAACGCTAGCTCACCAGCCACCTCAGCAAGCTCATAACAGAATATAACTAATCTTTGGCTTCACAAGAGGAAATAAGAAAACTAATGAAGAAATTTGATTTAATGAAAGGAAAATTAGAAGAGTTGACCAAATCAGGAAGTTTGGTGGTTTTAGGCTGAGAATTTAATGTTTCTTTTAAAGTGGTTTTAAGGTTAATTTTACATAGGATTAGAACTGAGTTTATGAAAATATTAGCCTATATATTGACTTTAGGAAAGTTTTTTATGAGAATTGAGTGGGCTTGTGCTGTTCATGGGCTTGTTTTTTACATAAATTCATAGAAGAAGCCACATTTTGGTGCTCTTGATACAATTTAGAAGCTACAGTTTCGAAGAATTTTGGGTTGAGATTTTCCTGGGTAAATTTTGTTTGAGAGTGGTGGCTAGGAGCAAAATTCAATTGGGTTTGTATTTGTTTGTGGAAGTGCTTTAGTTTAGTGTAGTTTATGTTGCATTGCATTTAGGTGTTTAGCTTAGATTTTTACTTTAAGCTCAATTTTTATTTGATCCCAACCTGCATCCTGAGAAAATGGCTTGTGTGAAATTGGGATCCAAAATTAATACCTTTCAATGGTAAGGGCAGGCCTATCATATAACTCCATAACTCGATTACTTTTTTTCTTTCCTCTGTGATGTATTTTGCCTGTGGATTCTAATCTCTAGTTTTATGCTAGTGATCAAGATCTTGCATTTTTGTGTGTTAATGTTTTCTTATCTGATTTAATACAAAAAAGCTCATCGGCCTAGCATATATGTTCTGCATGCAGCAAGTGTATAGGTTCGAAATATCCCATATATCGAAATAGGGTAGAAGCTTACTCTTTCAAGTTAGAACCTCTTCAAAATTGCATTCCTTTTAGTTTTTCAAAACTACCTCTTTAAAGTGGACCTTCTGCCAAATTACTTGACCCTAGTTGCCTATTTATATTATTATTTTTAAATAAGAATGATCATTTTATTATTAATGTATATGAATTTTATTAGTGGTGATTGTGGAGCATTTTTATTGCGGTACTTCGAGGTCCGAATCCATGGCCTCGACTTCAACACATATTGCCAACAAGATGATGTTATATAATATTGAAAAGTATAGGCTATCAAATAATTTGGACATAAATTGTGGAAACCAACTACGTAGTGTCACACTCTCAAAAACTTTATTATTGTGATTTTGCTATTTTTTTATCAATTATTATGAGATGTAATAGTTACAATAGGAAAGTAGTTGACATTTAATGTAATTGAAGATTGCATCATATATAATTTTATTGTTTGTTAAATGTATTATTGAAGGAATAGAAGATAGTTTTGCATAATATATGTGATAGAGTAGGATGGTCATAATCATTGAAAGAATACTTAGCCTAAATATACGACTATAGTTCAGTATCGTTATAAAGACAAGACTGCAGTCGAGTACTTTCATAGGTAAACGACTACAGTAGAGTATCTTCATAGATACATGACTATAGTAGAGTACCTTCATAGATACACGACTACGGTAGAGTATCTTTATAGATACACACGACTACAGTCGAGTACTTTCATAAATATACATGACTACAGTCGAGTACCTTCATAGATATACTCACCTCTCTCACTGGAATTCATAATGTTCTTGTGTTATTCTTGATCATTTGACACTTGTAAATCATTACCCATCAGTTAAACATCAATTGTTCACCTCTTAATAAATGGCTATAGTCTAATAAATTTATATATATACGACAACAGTCAAATGACTTCATAAATACACTACTACAGTCGAATACATGGATAGAGAACAAAAACTATTTAAAACAAACATCAAGATAATAACACAATCAACATAAGTTGTAACATATCAAACTTCAATACATCAATAACAAAAGCTTTTTTACATCAAATAATTTAGGTCCAATATATCTCAGAATCATAAATAAGTTTTAAGTGAATATAAGCTATTAAAATCATCATAGTTATTAATTTCCTCCAAACACTCAACCTCGCTAGTAGAGGCGAAGCTAAAGGAGCCCAGGTTAGCTTTTTGAAAAAAAATAATTAATTATAATTTATAAATTTATTTTATTAATATTTATAAAAAATAAAAATCTAATATTTGATAATATTTTTCTTATTTACATTGTATTTTTATAGTTTTATGGTTAGATTTTTGCTTATGTAGTGTGCTTAATTTCGTTTGTATAAAACAACTTTTTTGAGAAGTAAATTTCATTTTTTAAAAACATATAGCCCAAAATTTTATTTTTTTAAAAAAATCTAGCCCACCCAAAAAAAAAATGATGCTAGCTTCGACACTGCTTGCTAGTAGTAAGAATATATATCATAAACAGATAATGTTTGTCGGTACCTACACGCAGCCAATGCACGTTCACAAGGTAGTTGATCAAGTTCAAATTCCCGATCGTTGCATGTCTTATCAAGAATGTTGGCATGACCATCATGGTCAACATTTATAACAATAAACTCATGCAAGTTTAGTGCTACCACTTTACATGTACCATTAAATTTATAATGGTCATTTTGCTCAATCCATTCACCACGAAATATAATAGGCACACTTACTGAAGTCATTTTCTGTAATAATACAATGCACAATTATACAAGAAGTACAAAAATAAAATAAAATAAGCATATAACAGCATATGGAAATGTCTCCCCATTTACACGACTGTAGTTGTGTGAATTCATACATATATGACAGAAGTCATATAATTTACTAAAATACACGACTATAGTTCAATAAATAGTTAGAGGACATATTTCTTCTCTAAAAAAAATTTTTTTTTAGCACACTTGAACAATTGTAATTGTGTAAATTCATACATACATGACAGAAGTTGTGTGGCTTGTTAAAATACATGACTATAACCCAATAATAATTATAAGACATATTTAATACAAAAAATATATATTTTTTCACACATGGTGTCATAACAACTGCAATATTTTACACATTTGTATGACTGCAGTTGTGTAAATTCATACATACAAGACTACAGTCTTATAAAACGGGTCCAAAATAAAATTTTGAAAACAAAATGAGATTTCAAAAAATATAGTAAGAAAATTTATCACACAGCAGTTATATGATGTAAATGTAATGAAAATGTGAATTGTTTTGTTGGTTATCACAAACTAATCAAAACCCTAAAAATAATATAATGTAAGAAAATGAATAAATAACATAAAATAAATAAAAAGTTTAAAATACCTTATTCATTATATGAAAAAAAAAAACACCTAGTTGCAAATTAAAATCTCAGCGCATTGGCTGTTCATGAGTGATTTTAAGTGTGAAGTGATTTTTTGTTGCATGGAGTGATTCGCTACCTTTTTGCTGTTTGTTTTGTTGGCTTTTTTCTTTTAATCCCTCTCAAGAAGGTATATAATTTATTAATCTAATCTACTGACAATCTTTTCTATTAAAATATGATATATTGAAGTTGCAAAAGTTGTATAATATGACTCTCACACCAAGTATGTAAATTCTCTCTGTGTTTATTTTTGCATAATGGTAATCCCATCATGTGGAAAATGGTTCCACTTAACTTAATTAGTGGACTACTTTGTACATTTATAAGTACTTATCTAGACTTTCCTATAACTGTATAGATTTATACTTCAAGTTTAGTGAATTAAAAAAAAGAAAATGGTAATCAGTTTTCTTCCTTATGCTGAATTATTTATGAAATTCATAGATTTCACATATCATGATAGTTGACTTGAAGTTCACTTATCCTAGTGGGTTGGCATCTGCAATTCTCATTAATGGCTTTCATAGCCAAGGAGATCAGATGGCTAAGTACACATATACAATTGCAACCTTAATTGACTTCTAAAGATTAGAAGAACATATTATTAAATCAAATTGAAACTTGGAAAGACAAACAACGAAGACCCAATTACACACACACACACATAATTCTTGAACCTGTAAACCAATTTGCTAGTCGAAATAAAAGGTATATGATTATTTCAATGACATGTTTTATAAACATATTTTCTCGTTTCCTATTATACCTAGAAATTAAAAGGCCTCATAAATTTTAGATGGTCCATGTATCTTCACTTCTTTATAAAAATAAGAGTGACAATAATGTTGCGCCTTATAAAAATAGAAATGGATGATCGATTTTTAACTCTCATAAAGTGTCGTCATGTTTCCATCTGATTCTCTTAATTAAATTGCAAATCTTCCTACTTCTAGTACATCGAATTTGGACAATGCATGAGATAATGGCCTGCCAAATTATTTTAATCAATTCTTTCAACAATCATAGACAAGAAATCTCTAGATATCATCCACAATGCTTAGATGCTACAAAAAGCACCAGATCTCCATGCCTAATTTCTTTCACTTAGAGAAAAGAAATTTGAAATTACATTGTGTAGTTGACGACGGTTCACGACGACAAACAAACATGGAGGCACCGATGGCAAAGACAACAGTAGCTAGAATATCGAAGTGAATTGGCTCAAGAATGGCAGAGACAATGATAACTTAGAGCTTGTAACAATGAAGCAAATTAGCTCAAGTAATGGTTAGAAGCTGCAACGCCGGTCACCTAAACAGAAGTACTATTAACAGCGATGACGTGGGTGTTTAATAGCTTAGGCAGAATTACAACCAAGTGCCTAGGAGTGCATTTGAGCGTGCTGTTGTTATGAAGAAGAAGACTGTGTTGTTTAAGAAGAAGGGGTATTAAAGTTAAGGTCTGCGTCCTTCATCTCCCCCCTCCTTTTTTATGGGGCAAACCCAATATGACATGTCATATAAATAATAATATATATTACGTGTTGTATGATATATATATATATATATATCTAGTCGTATGTCTTTTCCTTTCTAATAAAATCTATTGTATGCAAAAAAACTCATGTCAACCAAGACAATTCGGGATCCTAACCAAAACAAGATCGAAACAACTTGTTGTCTCGATTTACTATTCAAGACAAGATCTAGATTGGAAAATCATTTGTTAATTAATAAAAAGATTAATCATGAACGATAATTAAAATAATTAAAAATGTACTCTAAATTTACATATTTGTATTGATTTATTAAACCTTTAGCGACGAAAGAATAATTTTGCAGCAATATTTTTTCTAATATTTTCAAATAAGGCACTATTATATCTCTTACTGCTAGGTAATTAGTGACAAAGATTAGTTCATTGCCAAAGATAATTATTAGCATGTGAAATATTTTTGGCGATGAAACAACCAACCTTTTGCAATGAAAACATGTCATTACTAAAACGTATTTCTGCGACGAAAATTATCTCATCGCTAAAACAATTAAAAGATTCTATTTCAAAACTCCTTTTTAACGAAATATTTTCATTGCAAAAAAAAAAAAAGTTTTAGCAACGACAACCATTTCGTCACTATAATCTTATTTCCAATATATAATCAGTGACAAAAACATTTGTAGCCCAAAAGTAATTATTGACGTTAATATTTTTTTCTAATATTTTAAAACAAGACAATTTTATATTTGTTCCCATTAAGTAGTTAGTGACGAGAATTAATTCTTTGTCAAAGATAGTTATTAGCATGTGAAACATTTTCAGAGACAAAATATTTTGTTGTTAAAACCTTTTTTTTTGCAGCAAATTTTATTTCATCTCCAAAACCTACTTTTTGCAACGAATTATGTATTTTATCGCTAAAACCCCTTTTAGCAATGAATATTTTCATCGTTAAAACATCTTTTTACAACAAAGTCGTTCCTAAAATAATTTTTTACAATGGATTATTATTCATTGCTAGAAGATTACATTTCAAAAAGAAGTTTTAGCGACAACAACAATTTTGTCACCATAAGTGTGTTTCTGGATGACTTAAATTTCGTCACTATAAAGTCAAATATCAATATATAATCGGTGACTAAAATGTTTGTCGCCAAAACCACCTTTTGTGACAAACCTAGTTTTGTCGCTATAAAGATCTTTAGCGATGAAAAAATATGTGCTATATAGTGCAATGTTGTCATTGAATATGTACTTTTAGTGACGAAATTATTCATTGCAAAATAGCAAAATTTGGTCGCTAAAGATGTTGGGGTCAATATTTTTTTTTTGTTGCTTTATTTTTTGGTGATGGTAACAATTTTTAATGGGAATATAGCATCTTTAACGACGAAGTTTTTGTCCCTAAATGTTTCATCACTAAAGACCAATATTCTTGAACTGAGCTAGTTGAATGGAGGTAATACAATATTGATTCAAATGTCTAACAAAAAACAAAAGCAGCTATATAATAATAGTTACAAGAAATGCAATATAGGGCTTATGGCAACCTAAGCAACTATATCGTAGATACAAAACATAGTGGTTATAGACTATGTTCTAGTATAGATGTAAAACATAAATTATATTAGTCAAACAAAATTTCTTTCTAATTAGACAAAATTAATCCAACTAATAAGCAATAACAATTATAAGGTTTGAAACATGGGATTCGATAATACTGCCATTGAACTAAACTTGTAAAAACTGAAGGTGGTCTTTTTCTTGGTCAGAATAAATAAAATAATATAATCTCTTCTTCTGTACAATTGCATTCTAAAATCATAATTCCATACTATCAGACACAACACAAAAATAATTCCAACAATGTGTTGGTAGCACATATTGTGGGGAATGTTAAATGTAAAGAATTGCAGTAATAATGGTAGAACTTTATTGTGTAAAGTAATGTGTTTACAACTCTGTATGTAGGAAGAAAATAATAGTAATAGGTAAACTACAGAAAAATAATGTTTACTTCAACACACGTTACAATGTTGCTTTCCTTAAGACATTATTTGCCCCACCATTTAAGTAATGCACATGGTTACGTCTCTAGGATACAATGAATTACTTATTTGTTTGCTTGTGTTGTGCATTGATGGAAGCAAACCAAAATACTCTTAAATGTTGCAAGCCTGCCAGAAACAATATATTATTCCTGCAGAAAATAATATATTGGATATTCAATGCACAATGAAATTCATTTTCAAAAAGAGGACTGAGAAAAGAATGGTGTGGAATTATTATTTTCATATATAAATAGTTTTAGCCTATATGGCTATAAATATTGATTTTGATGATAACAAACCGCATGTTTTGGTTAAAGAAAATTAAGAGAAGTTAAACAAAAATTTATATATATTGTGTTTTTATAACAAGAAAATGATTTTATGGCGTTAAGTTATTTTTTAAGTTATGAACTAAAATGAAAGAATTTTACAATCTTTGATTTTAATAAATATTGTTTTGAATTTCGAGTTTGGACCTTTTTGCAAATATTTAAATCTTTTGGAAAATTCAAAATTTCACATAGTTTGGGTAATATAATAATTTCAGAAAATTTTGTGAATAACAAGTATTATTTAGAAATTCTGAAATTGGACCTATTTGTAACTATTCATAATGTTTTGGGCCATAATACAGTTATAGAAAATTTTGGGGTAAAAATATAATTTTAAAAGATAGTTCACTGTAGCCGAGACTGTAGCAAAGCGGCTGACTGGATGTTACAAATCAGCAATCTGGTTATGGGTAGAAACTCACTAGAATAAAAGCGGCTAACCAAATTCAACAAAGCGGTATACCGTATGTTAAAAAATTTAAATTTTTGAACATAACGGTAACATGAAGCAGCTAACCGGATTCACAAAAGTGGCAAGCCGGTTATCACCAAAAAGTCAATAACGGCTAATTTTCTTCCTCAACTATAAATTAGTTTAAATCAAACTCATTCAACATGATGCAACCATTGATATTTTGAGCAATTCTCTGCAAATCTAAGAGCATAAACTTTGTATTCATTTAATTTAATTCACACATATTGAGCTTTCATTTGTATTCAAACATATTGTGTTAAAGAAATTTTTGTAAAATCAAATTGAGAGGTTGTAAGTGTTGGGATACACTTTGGTTAAGAGATTGAGGATAATCTCTTGTTGTAAAGATTCATTAACATATTAGAAGTCAATTGTAAGTGTTTGAAGCCTTGGGAGGCTTGGATAGTTAAATCCTCAAGCCCGGTGTGCTTAGAGGCGTGGACGTAGGCGAGGATTGCTGAACCACGTAAAAATCCTCTTTTATTTTCTGTGATTTATTGAATTATTGTGCGATTTGCTTACTTAATTTTTTAGTACCCAATTCACCCCCCTCTTGGGTTGCATAACTTGTATTTCATTTGGTATCAGAGCGAGATGCTCTTATTTAGACTTAACCGTCCAGAGCTAAAGATCAATGGCAACCCAATATGACTCAACCTTTAAGGAAGGACAGTCTACAACTAGACCACCGTACTTTGACGGAAATGACTACCCGTATTGGAAAATTAGGATGATAATTTATTTACTAGCACTAGATTATGAAATTTGAGAAGTTGTTTGTGATGGTCCATTTATGCTTTTGGCTAAAAATGAAGTCGGGGAAGATATTCCAAAACCTTCATGAGAATAGAATGAATTGGAAAAGAGAAAAAATTCTCTAAATTCTAAAGCTATGAATGCCTTGCTTTGTGCACTAGATAAGAAAGAGTTTCATAGAGTATCTAGTTGTGAAAATGCGAATGAAATTTGGCACAAACTTGAAGTTGTTTATAAAGGCATGAATCAAATGAAAGAGTCTAAAATTAGTAGGTACACTCGACAATATGAATTGTTCTAAATGGAACAAATTGAGAGTGTGTATTCTATGTATAGTAGATTTACGGACATAGTGAACACTCTAGGAGCCCAGGGAAAGACTTTTTCAAATAGCGAGAAAGTTAAAAAAATCATTAAGTCGCTACCTAAGGAATGAAGACAAAAAAGAACTATCATTGAGGAAGCCAAAGATTTAAACATCTTATTTATTGATGATTTAATTGGTTCTCTTATTTCTTATGAGGAAGATTTGGCAACCGAAAGAGGCAATGAGGAGAAGAAGAAAAGCATCGCTCTTAAAGCCACAAAATATGAAAGTGATGGGGAAAGTGAGCCGGATGATGAGGAATTGGCTATGCTAGCAAGAAGGTTCAGGAAATTTTTCAAGAAAACTAGTGAACGAAGAAAATTTAGAAACCTCAAGAACCAAAAAGAGAAGAAAGAGTTAATCATATGCTATGAATCCAAGAAGCCTGGCCATATAAGATCGGAGTGTCCACTTCTTAACAAACTCAAGAAGAAAGCCATGGTTGCTACTTGGGATGATAGCGATGAAGATTCAAGTGATGAAGAAGAGTCGTAAGAAGTATCAAATCTAGCACTTATGACAATAGGAGATGATGATGATCACAATGAAGTAAGTGATCCTACCTGTGATGAATTATATGATGCTTTTAAAGAATTGCATGATGAATTGATGAAATTTGGTAAAAAGAATGCATGCCTTAAAAAGAAAATGCAAGAACTTACAAATGAAAATGATGGCCTGCAAAAATGCAATGAATCATTGAATGAGAAGATAAAGGAATTAGAATTAGACAATAAAATATTGCATGATAGGATTGCATCTTTTAAAGGAAAATAAAACACTTCATATGAGTATGAAAAATCACATGTTGATGAATTGATAAAAGAGAATGAAGTGCTTAAGAAGAAGAATAATGAGTTACATGAAATTGTGTTCAAATTTACAAATAAGCAAAAAAATGTTGGATAACATGCTTAACTCTAAAAAATGTATATTTGAGAAAAGAGGACTTGGATATAAGTCTAACTTGAAGCAAAAGTATTATAAGAATTACTTTGTTAAATCTACCTCCACTAATGATCATAAGATTGTATGTCATTATTGTAATCAAAATGGCCATATGAAAAATAGATGTCTAGTAAAAAGAAATGCATATTATGGTGTGAAGTGTATTTGGGTTCCGAAAGGAACCATTGCTAACACTCAATGACCCAAAAAATTTTGGGTGCCTAAAACTTGAGATTTCCTCTACAGGGATTGAAGAAAAAAAAAATAAATGGTACTTGGACAGTGGTTGTTCAAGGCATATGACCGAAAACTATGCATGGTTTTCAAGTTTCACCAAAATCGAAAATGGTGGAGATTTTTCTTTTGGAGACAATTCAAAAGGAAAGATTCTTGGAATTGGAAATGTCAGTAAAGTTTCATCAACCCTAATTGAAAATATTTGTTTGGTTGAAAGTTTAAAACACAACTTAATTAGTATTAGTCAATTGTATGACAAGGGTTATAAAGTTGTTTTTGATAAGTCTAAATGTGTTATTGAGAATGCATGTGATGGCAAGATTTTATTTGTTGGAAGTATATGTGGTAATGTTTATACCATTGACATATAATGTGCATCAACTCATGATAAATGTTTTTCAGCATTGAATGATAATGGTTGGCTGTGGCATAGAAGATTAGGACATGTAATCATGGATTTAATTTCGAAGATTTCCAAAAACAATCTTGTTAAAGGTTTTCCAAAAATTAGTTTTTAAAAAGATAGAATTTGTGAAGCATGCCAATTTGGTAAATAAATCAAAACCTCGTTCAAAAGCAAAAATCATATTTCCACTTCAAAACCTCTTCAACTACTTTATATAGATTTATTTAGACCTTCAAGATATGCTAGTCTGAGTGGAAAGTATTATGCCTTTGTGATTGTTGATGATTTTTCAAAATACACATGGGTATTATTCTTAGCTAATAAGGATAATGTTCTTGATGCTTTTAAAGTATTTTGCAAGAAAGTTCAAAATGAAAAAAATGTTATTCTATTACTTGTCTTAAAAGTGATTATGGTGGAGAATTTGAAAATCATGAATTTGAAAAATTTTGTAATGATTTTGGCATTGAGCATCAATTTTCATCACCTAGGACTTCACAACAAAATGAAGTTGTTGAGAGAAAGAATAGGTCTATTCAAAAAATGGCTAGGACCATGTTGAATGAAAATGCATTACCAAAATATTTTTGGGCCAAAGCCGTCAACACTACTTGTTATGTTTTAAATCGAGTGTTGATTAGACCTCATCTCAATAAAACTCCCTATGAGCTTTGGAAAGATAGAAAACCCAACATTGGTTATTTCAAAGTTTTTGGATGCAAATGTTTTATTTCGAATACAAAAGATAATCTTGGCAAATTTGATTCAAAATCCGATGTTGGCATCTTTCTTGGGTATTCAAATTCAAGTAAAGCTTATAGAATGTATAACAAAATAACCTTAGTTGTGGAAGAGTCTATGTATGTTATTTTTGATGAGTCTAACACATCCTCTACGGAGAAAGGAGTTGTTAATGATGATGCAAATGGAGAGTTACAAGAAGAATCATCAAAGGATAAACAAGAAAATGCATCACAAGAAAATCGAGAGGATAGACACGAAGAACAAACAAATATGGAGCAATAAGAGGGTATTTCTCAAACACTCCCCAAGGAGTGGAGGTATGTTTTCTCTCACCCTAAGAACTTAATTTTAGGAGATCCATCACAAGGTATAACTACTAGGTTGTCACTTAGGATTGCATGTGAGCATGTTGCATTTATATCTCAAATTGAACCAAAATCCTTTGCGGATGCAGAAAATGATGAATCTTGGATTATGGCAATGCAAGAGGAGTTGAATCAATTTGAGAGAAATAATGTGTGGGAATTAGTTCATAAACCATAACATCAATCCATTATAGGTATCAAATAGGTATTTAAAAACAAAATGGATGAATCTAGTGTGGTTGTAAGAAATAAAACTAAATTAGTGGCTCAAGGATACAACCAAGAAGAGGAAATTGATTTTAATGAAACATTTGCACTTGTAGCTAGACTAAAATCCATTAGAATGCTCTTAGCCTTTGCATGTCATAAATATTTTATTTTATTTCAAATGGATGTCAAGAGTGCTTTCTTAAATGGTTATATAATGGAAGAAGTTTATGTGAAGCAAGCATCTGGTTTTAAAAATGAAAAATTTACAAATCATGTGTATAAGTTGTCTAAGGCTTTATATGAATTAAAACAAGCACCCAGAGCATGGTATGATAGGCTTAAAAATGTTTTGTTAGGCTTTATATGAATTTTCATCTTGTATGAGTAAAAAATTTGAGATTAGAATTTGTCATCATCAAAAAAGGGGAGATTGTTAACATAAATATGTTAATAATATTGATTTTGATGATAACAAATTTTAAATGATTTTTGATAAAAGTATTGGAGCTATTTCTTAATAAACGAGAGCCTTAGTAATCATTCCATTCATGCTTCATAAAAGATGGACTTTAAAATTAAAAAAAAAAAGATTCTCTGCAAAAACTGGTTTAAAATGCAATTCTGGTTATAAATGGTTCACCGTTTATTTAAACGGTTAACCGATAACAGCCAGAGAGCAAACATTTTCCCTAAACCTCTAACCGTTTATGAAAAACGGAAAACACAAAAGATAGGGAGGCTACTGGAAATTAACGGTAAACCGTTTTATTTTAAACGGTTAACCGATTATCACCAGAGAGCAACATATTACCTAAGCTCTAACCGGTTATGCTTAACAGAAATCACCCAAGATGGGAAGGCTACTGGAACCTAACAGTGAACCGTTTATTTTAAACGATTAACCGATAACGTCCAGAATTGATGGTTGTCCTCCTCTGGCACTGATTAACGAAAACTGATAAGGCTGAATTGTTGTGCAGGTTACTGGAGCCAAACGGCAAACCGTTTATTTTAAACGGTCAACTGATAATACCCAGAGAAGCCACTTTATGCAATCCCTTAACTGCTAAATGAAAACGGATTAACTAATGTTCATTTTGCAGGTTACTGGAGACAAACGGCTAACCGATTATTTCAAACGGTTAACCGATAATATCCAGAAACGTTACTTCATGCAAGTCCTTAACCGTTTAGTGTAAATGGATAACAAATGCTCTTCTTGCAGGTCTCTGGAAGTTAACGGCGAAGGGGCAATCCTAAACGGCAAACCGTTTATTTGAAATCTGGCCCAACGGTAACTTTGACCAACCGAAACGGTTAACCGTTAATGGTTAACGGCGAACCGTTTTCTGTCCGACAGTTTGTAACGGCTAGATTTTCAAATCCAAGCATAAATAAGCTCATTCAAATTCAAAGAAGATTGATCACAACACGACCATTTTGAGCTAATATTTGAGAATACAATCTTCATAGAGCTTAGAACACATTCTTGCTTCATCTACTCACATATTAAGCATCATTGTGTAATCTTATATATTGTGAGAGGCAAAACAGTTTGTAATCTTTTACTTTGAGTGATTGTAAGTGTTGGGATACATTTGGGTTAAGAGATTGGGGATAATCTCTTGTTGTAAAGGTCCATTGACACCTTGGAAGTCAAGTGTAAGCATTTAAAGCCTTGGAGGCTTGCTTAGTGGAATCCTCAAGCCCGGAAAGCTTGGAGGCGTGGACGTAGGCGAGGTTGGCCGAACCACGTAAAAATCTCGGTGTTTGAATCCCTCTTCCCTTATCTTTTTATATTGTGATCATCTTAATTGTTATTGCTTTGAATCTGATTTATAATTGTATTAAGTTTTTATTTAATAAATTGAATAATTTTTTAGAATCCCAATTCACCCCCCCTCTTGGGTTGCATACTTTTATTTCACCTTGGACTACAAATAAAATAAAATGCGGATGGAATTTTCATAAATCAAGCCAAGTATGTGAAATATCTACTCAAAAGATTTGGCTATGATAATGGAACTGCAAAAAGCACTCCAATGAGTACTACCATCAAGCTAGATAAAGATGAGAAAGGTAAGGAGGTTGACATCAAGACATATCGAGGTATGATCAGATCCTTACTCTACTTGACTGCTAGTAGGCCTGATATTATGTTTAATATATGCATGTGTGCTAGATTTCAATTTTGTCCTAAAGAGTCACATTTGCTTGCTGTCAAACGAATTTTTCAATATTTGATTGGCACCATCAATCTTGACCTTTGGTATCCTAGAGGAACTCATATTGAATTAACTTGTTATTCGGATGCCGACTTTGCCAAATATAAGGTTGATAGAAAAAGTACTAGTGGAACACTTCCTAGGCCATTCACTTATCTCTTGGTTTAGTAAGAAATAAAACTCAATTGCACTTTTAACCACCGAGGCCAAATATATTGTTGTAGGTAATTGTTGTGCACAAGCCCTTTGGATGAAACAAACCCTTAGAGACTATGATATTAATCTTGATCAAATACCTATCTTGTGTGACAATACTAATGTTATTAATCTATCCAAGAATCTCATTCAATATTCTAGGACTAAGCATATAAAAATTAGACATCATTTTCTTAGAGATCATGTTCAAAAAAGAGATGTTGTGATTAAATTTGTTTTTACTGAAAATCAACTTGCAAATATCTTTACCAAACCTCTTAGTGAAGAGCAATTTATAAAGATAAGACATGAGCTTGGAATGATAAATGTTGCACATTGAATTATGATTTGTTGCTCAAGTTGATATGTTTGTTAACATATGGATTTATGTTTCATGAATTAAATGACTTATTAAAAAGTTTTGAATCTCAAAATGATTTAAAATTGATCAATTTCTAAGCCAAAAATAAATCAGTGTGTATAATACAAGTCTAAGAGCTTACCAAATTCCAAAAATATTCTCCAAAGCTTAACCGTTATAATCAATTGGAAAGCCATTTATCTTATTGTTGCTCACTGGACTTAAACCGGTTAACCGGATAATGAAAAAATAGTAAACCTATTTTATTATCTCTTTTGCTGGAAAGAATCGGTCAGCCGGTTATGAAATCTAGAAAACCGGATTTTGTTTGATGCTTACTGGAACAATCCGGATTAACCGATTATGCAATCCGGAAAATCGGATTCGATTTGACAAGTTGCTGGACAAATCTAGACAACCGATTACAAAATCCGAAAACCTGAATTCAGTTTGACAATTGCTAGAAGCATCCGGATAACCAAATTTAGAGAACCGGTAAGTCGAATTGGTTTTAAAGGTTTACTCTTTACTGTACTTAACCGGATAACCAGTTATGATATCTGGAAAACTGGATTCTCAATTGTCTTTGCTGGACAGAACCGGATAACCGGTTCTTCAATCCGAAAATCTAGATTCGCATGGCTAGCTTACTGTCCACAACCGGTTAGGGAAATTCGGTTAGCCAAATTCGAACTTGTATAAGTTGTTCTTCTTCTTCCTCTTTTTAATAAACCGGATTCTATTCATTCTCTAAAAACTGATTCTTCCTCACTTTCTCTCACGCCAAAATCCATCATTTCAACTCGTTTTTCAACTCAAATCTATTCATAAATCTTATTCCCCATATATTATTGAGTAAAAAATCATCTTCAAAAACCATTTTCACTATCAAATTCATTAGATCCGAATCTCACTTAGGTTTTCAAACAAAATTTTCTCTCTCTAAAATTCCTTCGTCTTAAGCTAGTTTTGATCCGAATTGACCCTCAATATTCATTTCAATCCTCATCATCTCCCTTCTCATTGCCTTATTTCACTTCAAAACAATCCAAATCGCCATGTCAAGCTCACAACCGGTTCATGGAAAAGGCAAAGAACCGGTTCAACCCACTAAATGGTCACGGCAAGCAAGAGGCTCTTCCACCCAGTCCACCTTTGAGTCCATGCATTTTTCGGCCAAGCATTTGGTCAAACGATTTCACAACAATTTCATGACCCGTGAGGTACTCACAACATTTTTCGTTTTACCGGATTAGCTTCGTACTCTTAATATTAGTAATAGAAATTTATTTCAATTATTGAAAGATGTTGGTTGGATAAATGCCCTAATGATTGAATAAAATGTATATCCAGACTTGGTGAAAGTATTTTACTCGAATATAGATACTTCCGCGGAGAAATAAAATCGAGTAATCACCAAAGTTGGAGGAGTTTTGATTGAGTTTAATGATTCGGAGTTGAATTCTATCCTAGGAACCTCCGATGATGGCCTAGAAATTTTTTCACCTAGGAAAACTCCCAATATTGATGATTATGATCATATTGATGCTGTTAAGAATATATGTCGTCGTATTGACCTTTCTGATGATGATTGTACTATCCATTTCCCCACCAAATGTCTTCGTCTTCAAACTAAAATTTTAGTTCATTTTATTCAGAGTATTGTGCTTCCTAGATCATGCCATTTGGATGAGGTTTCCCATATGGATGTTGCTTTGATTGATTGTATTCTTGGACACCATCCAGCTGACATAAGTTACTCCATTAGCCGAACCATACTTTCTATTCCTAAATTGATTATCCGTTCACTTCCATAATAAAGCTTGGGTAAGAATTTCTATTAATAAGTGTACTTTTCTTGCTCCGAGTGATGATCGGCCACTCAACGATGTGGTTCCTGCTGATCAACTTCCTGATTTCTCACTTCCATTCCAGGGCCAGCGTAGATGTCGAGATCGTCCAGTGTCTACTTCTGCTCCTGAGGCCTCTACACATGTTTTACCACCTCTCGAGCCTCCTGTTTCTTACGAGATTACTCTTCAGCAGCTTATAGATGAGGTGAGGACACTCTCTATGCGACAGACTACTTTTTAGCAGCAGCAGCAGCTCGTTCATGGCCAGCGCCTTTTCTTTGAGCACTTCGGCATTCCATATTCGTATCCACCTCCATCACCACCATCTTCACCACCTCAGTAGTCTCTTATGCTTGTATTTGGACACACCAACATTTCATTTACTGCTTTATGTTCTTTTATTTTTGATTATATAGATGGTTGTTATGCTTTTGGATTATGTATTTGTTTTGGATGACATGGATTTGCTTTGACTGTTTGTTATGTTATTTCCTTATGCTTTGATATTTTAGACCTAATGTGCTTGTATTGAGGTTTTTATGATTGATAGGGGGAGTTTTTATTCTTTTTGATGATGAAGGGGGAGATATAATTTGTAAGGGGGAAATATGGGAAATTCATTTGTTATAAAAATATTCATATGCATTTATGCAAGGGGAGTCTTTTAAACCTTTTTAAAATTAGTTTTTAACCTTGCATTGATTAAGGGGGAGCTTTCCATAACTAAATCAATTTTCTATAATATGTTTTGTCATCATCAATAAGGGGGAGATTGTTTGCCTATATGGCTATAAATATTGATTTTGATGATAACAAACCACATGTTTTGGTTAAAGAAAATTGAGAGAAGTTAAACAAAGATTTATATATATTGTGTTTTTATATTAAGAAAATGATTTTATGGCGTTCAGTTGTTTTTCAAGTTATGAACTAAAATAAAAGAATTTTACAATCTTTGATTTTAATAAATATTGTTTTGAATTTTGGGTTTGGACCTTTTTGCAAATATTTAAATCTTTTGGTCAATTCTATAATTTCACATAGTTTGGGTAATATAATAATTTCAGAAAATTTTGAGAATAACAAGTATTATTTATAAATTCTGAAATTTGACCTATTTACAACTATTCATAATATTTTGGACCATAATACAGTTATAGAATGTTTTGGGGTAAAAATATAATTTTAGAAAATAGTTCACTGTAGTTGGGACTGTAGCAAAGCAGCTAACCGGATGTTACAAAGCGGCAATCCGGTTATGCGAAGAAACTCACTGGAATAAAAGCGACTAACTGGATTCAATAAAGCGGCATAATGGATGTTCAAAAACTAAAATTTTTAAACATAACGGTAACATGAAGCGACTAATTGGATTCACAAAAGCGGCAAGACAGTTATCACCAGAAAGTCAATAACGGCTAGTTTGCTTCCTCAACTATAAATTAGTTCAAATCAAACTCATTCAACATGATGCAACCATTGATATTTTGAGCAATTCTCTGCAAATCTAAGAGCATAAACTTTGTATTCATTTCATTTAATTCACACATATTGAGCTTTCATTTGTATTCAAACATATTGTGTGAGAGAAATTTTTGTAATCATTTAATTGAGAGGTTGTAAGTGTTGGGATACACTTGGGTTAAGAGATTGAGGATAATCTCTTGTTGTAAAGGTTTATTGACACCTTGGAATTCAATTGTAAGTGTTTGAACCCTTGGGAGGCTTGGATAGTGAAATTCTCAAGCCCGGTGTGCTTGGAGGCGTGGACGTAGGTGGAGATTGCCGAACCACGTAAAAATCCTCGTGTTTGTTTTCTCTTCCCTTAATCTTTTATTTTCTGTGATTTATTGAATTTATTGCTTTCGATTTCATTAAGGCATTAGATTGAATTATTGTGTGATTTGCTTACTTAATTTTTAAGTACCCAATTCACCCCCCTCTTGGGTTGCATAACTTGTATTCAAATAGTCTAAACATGACATCTATTTATAGATATACTTGTGCCTTTCCATTTGGGTTGTCATCTTACATGATACCCCTTCACTCATGGCCATTGATCAAATTGAACTATTACTATTTCAAATGAAATGTCACCATGCAATGATACATTTTTAAATGAAATGCCACCATGAAAAGATGTATCCTTAAGTGAAAAAATACCTCTTCTATAAGACAATTAAATAGACATGTTTTTACAATAAGATGCCATTTATTATGAAAAATGCTCCAACACAATGGTACATGCTAAATTATATAATAAGTCTTACCATATCAAATAAGCATCAAGAAAATGCAATGAGATACATCTATAAATAAAAATTTAAAATCACAAGCATAAGAAACTCTAGACAAATGTTACAACAATGATCAACAAACTATTTCCAATCTGCCGATACCTACATATTCGCAGATGAATTGCCTTTTATAAATTGATTGGCATATAAACCCTGCCCTTTATTCACACTCCTAACAATCTTTAATCTCATTGATCATATAATTTTAAAATTATTGAAAAACCATTGCCTAAGCCTAAGCTAATAACTAAGGGAGGGCATTTTACTCTACTCGACCCGAAAAATTTTAGGTTCGGGTCGGATCGGGTCAGGATTGAAACCCGATCGGATTAAAAATTACAAACCCAATTAGGTTGTGATCGGGTCGGGTGAATCCAAATACCCGATCGGGTTGTTAAAAAAAAATAAACCTAACACACACACACGCTGCACAACAGCACACACACACATGCTGCACAGCAGCACACAACCCACACACACACACGCTGCACACAATCACTCAAACAATCCCCAAATTCACAAAGACACAAACCTAACACACATACGCTGTCAGCCACACACCACCACAAGACAAATCACAAATCACAAGTTCACAATTTCACTGTCAAACTCAAACACAAACAACTGAAACAAGGCAGCCGCAAGTCGACAACCAGCCAACACAAGACTCACACACACCAGTCCACGATCTAATGCTGCCAACTACTGAAACAACGATCTGATGCTGCCAAGTGAAGCCGCGATCAGCTGCTGCTGCCAAGTCAAACCCGTCCAGCCGTGAGTCGTCCACGTCTAGCCGTGATCTGCTACCAAGTGAAATCGCGTCAGTCGTGACCTGTGTCTACTGATCTGCTGCTTGAAGGCCAAATCCTCACAACTCGACCCGGCTTTCTCCCCACCCGAACCCGATTTTGAAGCTTTCTAGTGGATCGAAGGAATTGAAGCTTTGCACTTTCCAGTGAGCTTGAAATTATTTTCCACTTTCAAGCTCAACTTTCAACTTTCAAGTTACCTAAGGGCTAAGTCATAACTTTCATGGTATATATATACTATATAATTATATATGCATAATTGGTTATTATGTAATTGATTATTATTTAATTGTTGTAAACTTGTAATTTTGTATTTATAAATATTAGTAATAAAATCAAGAAAATTGGTGTATTTATGATTTTGTTATGAATAAATTATGATTAATTGACTAATTGTTAATAAATAACAAATTTTTTTTAATTATTAATAATTGAAATAATATTAATTGATAATTGTTAATAATAGTTAATAATTGATTTTTTTATGAATAAATTAGCACATTAGGTAGGTTAAATATTAAAATCAACTATTATGTTGTATATATTTTATAATTATAATGTGTTATGTAATTATGTGCACTTGTCCAGTAGCTTCAAGCCTTCAACCTTAAAAAAATTAATAAATTCAATTAATATTTTATTGTATGTTAAATTGTTAATCATCCATTAATCGTTAAGTACAAGTAATTTGGGCTTGAAATTAAAGGTTTATAATAAGAATTAAGACATAGATAGACAAATAATATCATATTATTATGGGGAATGGGTAATTGGATATTATAAATTAATTAATTAATCATTAATTTCTTGCTTTTTGTTTATGGAGTATGAACAATTTGAATTGAAATTACTAATTAGATTATGTTAATAATATTTCTATGTTTTGATTTTTGAATTAATGATTATTTTTTATATTCAGATGCTTGGACATTCAAGATCGAATTCGATGAGTGACGAAGAAGAACAAAGTATACAAATGAAAGGAACTCAAAGAGGAAAGGAAAAGGCAAAGCAGAAAAGACCGCCAATGAAGAAAAGATCGGAAGTGTGGAATCATTTCACTTTAATCGAAGATAATCCAAACAAATGCATGTGCAACTATTGTGGTAAACAATATCAATGTCATTCAAGAAATGATGGGATTACAAATATGACAAGGCATTTAAAGACATGTCAATCATTCAAGACATTTCACGAATAACAAAGTAGAAGTCAACAAAATTTGACAGCTGAGGGTGGCAAAGAAAATGCAAGTAATTTGGTTTTGGGTAAAGGATGGAGTCAAGACGCATGTCGAATGGCAGTAACTAAAATTATTATTATAGGTGAGTTGCCGCTCAGTTTTGTAGACAACAAATGATTTAGGCATTTCTGCAGTGTAGGTATCCCGCAGTTAGTTATACCATCTCGAAGAACTATTAGTAGGGATGTTATGGAGTAATTTTTTTGGAAAAAAATAATGTTGAAGAGTTTGATTTGCAACAACAAGCAGCGGGTGTCTCTTACAACTGATTTATGGACTTCTGTTCAAAACATGAGCTACATGGTGATTACAACTCATTTTATTGATAGTGATTGGTGTTTGAATATGAGAATTATTAGTTTTAAGCGCAATCGAAGATCATAGAGGGAAGTCGATTGACAAAAAGATTATGGCTTGCTTACATGATTGTGGGATCGAGAGGTTGTTTGCAATAACTGTTGATAATACCACTGCAAATGATATTGTTGTTAGTTATGTCACTATGCAGTTGCTTGCTTGGAGAGTTGCATGCTAGTGTTACCGCTATTCGGAATACTGTGAAATACATGAGATCCTCCAGCATGAGGCTACGGACATTTAAACAATGTGTTGAGCAGGTGAATTGTCCAAAAGGAATTGTTGTTTTAGATTGTCCAACCAGGTGGAATTCCACTTATTTGATGTTAATGACTGCGCTGAAATTTCAAGCGACATTTGATAAAATGACAGAAGTGGATAAACCTTATGAGGCATACTTTGCTGAGAAAAAAAATAATGTTAGAAGGGTGGGCTCACCTGGACCGGAGGACTGGGAGAGTGCTGAACTAATTGTGAAGTTTTTGAAGGTATTTTATGATGCCACATTATTGTTTTTTGCCTCTTTGAGTGTTACTTCTAATCTTTGTTATGATATTATTGGTTTAATTGAGAGTTCATTGACTGCACTGCAAGAAAGTACAGATCCTTGGGTGTCCTCTATGGCTTATAGTATGAGGGAAAAATTTAATAAGTATTGGGAGTCCATAGAAAAGATAAACAAAATGTTGATTGTTGCCTCTATTCTTTATCCACGAGCGAAAATGGATTTTGCTAAACATATTTTTGAGATAATTTTTGGCAATGATAATTTGATGGTTGAACAAATGACCAAAGCAGTGAAGGATTTGTTGAATGAGTTTTATGATGCATATAGTGCATTCTCCCCCATTTCCACATCATCGATGTATGGTGAGAGTTGTCTTAGTGGCAGCTATGGAGGTACAAGTTCTTCTCAACGTTTTACAACTAAGGCTAATTTGGTGGATGTTGCTGGTGGTGAGTGTGATGACGCTTTTCAAGTTGCTCGCCCTTTCCTTGGATATGCCAGGAAGGTTTTTGTTCAGAATGAGAGTAGAAGAGTAGTATCTGAGGTGGAAAGGTACTTAAAGGACCCAATTGAAGATCTCAGCAATCTTAAACTTAATGTTTTGCTTTAGTGGAGGGTGAATGGATCGAGGTATCCAATTCTGGAGAAAATTGCACGAGATGTCCTCGTTGTTTCCGTTTCCACAGTGGCATATGAGTCTGCCTTAAGCATCGGGCGTCATATTATTGATGAGTATATGAGTTCTGTAACCCCGGCTATGGTTGAGGCATTGATATGCACTAAAAATTGGCTGCAGTATAAACTTTTTGCCAATCCCGTTTACAACCTCCAAGAAGATATTAAGAAGCAAATGTTTCATATAGAATTATAAGAAGGTAATGTTTTTAATTTTTTATCATACATTATATACATAATATATTTAAAATGCATTATAATTTTATATAGAACATCTACATGCAGTCATGCACTTGAGTTACTATTTTTTTTTTTTTGGATTTTATCGAGCTTATAAGAACGCAAGTTTCGACAGTGGAAGTGGTGAGCGCCGACATTGGTGTTATGGATGTTTGAAAGGTAACTTTTAATATATATTATTATTCATAATTTGATATTATAGTACTATTAGTACTTTGTTGTAATTTAAACTATAATTATAGTTGTTATAGTTTTAAATTTTAAGTGTAATTTATAATTGTTTTAGTTAGTGTGTGTGTGTGTATTGAAAAATTTAGTAAACATATATATTTATTTGTAATTATAAATTTATAATGATATAATAGAAATTAGAAAGATTGTAACACCCCTTTAGCTCAATTAAAGATATGAATTGGATTTATTTATTTGTGTTTGTGTTTGATGTGTAACCTTATGAATTTGGTTTATTTGCTCAATTTTTTATATGAATTGAATTTGTTCATTTGCAACGTGGCTTAAAGAAAATATTTATTGTACATTTCTTCAATCTTTCTCTAGGCAATCGGCACTTGAACTTGGAGTTCAAAATTTTGAATTTAAAACTTGTCAAAGTGCTCGCATTGAGCCATGGAGGAACCAAGAAAGCCTATTTAGTTTTAATGTTTGAACTTTGAACTTTGTGATTTGTGTTTCTAAATAATTTAATTATGTTTAAATTTTGTGACTTTGTGAGTTTGTGAGTTTGTGTTTCAAACTTTCAAAGACTAATATTTAGAAATTGTGCTTTGAACTTTGTAAGTTAGTATTAATTTTAACTTTTATTAAGTTTGGACTTTGTTGGTTGAGCAAATAATAGTCCTAATCCTACCCTCCAAGCCAATAGGCAAATAATCCTATTCTAGCATTTTAACTTTATTCATTTGATTTAATAGCATTTTCTTTTCTTTTTTTCAGTTGAAAATTATTGGTGTATAAATACTAATGCTATTAGTGTCAATGTGCAAGTGTACACAACAAGTAATAAAGTGATGAGTATTCAAGACCGTCTCCACAGGAATTGATGTTATCAGATTTGCTACAACAATCTTAACAGTGCAGATTTTGTGCTAAAATAAAATAAACAATTAATGAAACTAATGTACTAATTAAAATAAAAACACAATAAATAAAATGCAACAAAGTAAATTATCACGTCAAACTCAAGGATAAAACTAATGAGAATATATAGTAGTTGAGTGAATAAACTCTCTTAATGGTCTTGACTAATTTCTAATGGTTGGCTCAGTTACTGCAGTATTTGCTACAGCACTGGGCAGAATCCTTATGTATCATCAGCCGTCGCATGTTGGATATCTTATATCTATATGCAACCTAACAGTGATCAGTTGTTATGCCAACATAAGATATAACATTACATGCTTAGGTTCTATTTACCCTACAAGGTGAATCCTTATGTCTAGTTCATCATTAATCTTAAATCAAGCATGACCCTTTTGGGACTCAAGTAAAACTCAATCCGGGAAACTCAATTTAAGATCAAGTGTTGTTCTGATATGTTTCATTAAGATAGGCTCTTTTGCGGCTCTTCATTAGTTAATATTATTAAATGGGTGATCAACCGAAATAACGAATAAAATAAATACTATCAAAACAAACTGCTACAGCAAACATGCAGCAACACATATTTCTAGTCAATAAACCATCGAGATTGTTTATCACTCAACCACAAATAAATTTAGTTCATGGTTTGTAAAAGAAAAATAAAGAACAAAGTTTCAGCCATGAAACACATCCTCATGAATAAATAGAAAACACGAAAACAAGAGAAGGATAAAAAGGATTGAGCTCCCAATTGATCTCTGCAATTTCTCCTCTTGTGCAGCCCTTAATCTCTCTCTTGAATCTTGTTTTTCTTTTGTTTATTTGTGTTTTTCTCCTTGGGTGACGGCTGTCCTCAATCCTTATGATGTGTGCTTCTTTTATAGTTGAAAATTAAAGTAAACGGAAGCCTAGGGCGCGCATAAGTCATATTAGAAAACTGCAGATCGCAATTCTGCAAGTATCCCGCATGGAATTTTCTCTGTCGTTGTTCTAGGATTGCTACAGCAATGGTTGCTACAGCAACTGTACTGTTCCAGATTTGTTTCAATTCTTTTGTAGCTAAGTTCTTCCTCATTTTTGCAAGCCTATTGCATCAACATTCCTTCCATGAATTATAAGCTTCTGGAAACCTACAATTATGCACACAATTTAAGCACGAATTACTTTAAATTAAGCAAAACTCATTAAGACTAAACTAAAATGAATACTTATGTAAAATGTAACAAAAATACAATAGAAAGACATCATTTACTCTCTAAGTAACATTTATTTAAGTCTAAAAGTGTCATGATAACTCTCATTTTATAGAGTTATCAAAAATTAGTAAAAATGACTACAATTAATAAATATATCTTAAAACTATCATAAAAACTACAAAAATAGGAAAACAAAAGAGCTCAAAATTGCATTAACCGAATTGATCCGATTTCAACCGACTCGAATTGACCCGAACTGACTCGAACTCAATCCGATCTGTTTTAAATCCAACCCAAACTTAACCCGAATTATTGACCTGATCCGACCCGAATTATTCGGGTTAAGCTCGGGTTGATTCTTATCTAACCCGAACAACCCGAAACCTTATCGGGTTGACCCGAACCCGATTTTACCCACCCCTACTAATAACAGTAGACGAAGCCAATTGCACTAAAAGCTACAAGCCTACAACAAGCAACACAAAAATTAAACCATTGTTTTTTCAATTTTCCCCAATGCCCAAATACACTAAAAATAGCAATATAAAACTTAAATACTTATCTAGCAACCAACTCAAAAAAGAAATTATAATAATTAAGGAATAATAAAAAAAACAAATTCAATATAACTAGCCATCATTAGCATGAAATTGACTGAGCCAAGATGCGGCAACAATGACTGGCTACGATGACTAAGGTGACGGGTACACGGAGAAGACAATTACTATTGCAAGAAAATCGATGGAAATGGCGTGGCTAAGTCTAAGGGTGGCAAGTTGAGTCAGGATTCGTTTATTCGATTCGATTCAATGTAAATTAAATGGGTCTAGGTTTGAAAAAATTGATTCATTTAATAAATGAGTGAATTAGATTCAATTCGCTAATTAAATGAATCAAATATCGATTTGAGGACATTGATTCATTTATTCGTTTAGATTTCATTTAATAAATAGGTCATAACCGAATCAAATACGATCCATTCATTTAAAATCCGTTTATTATTTGTTTAATTAAATTACTTATTTATCCATAAATATGTATGAAAAAGGTTTAAAGTTTGAAGGCATATATAGTAATTATAATTGATAATAAGTTTATACTTTGTAGAATGTTAAATTTATGATCTTTTTATATTTTATTTTTCTTAATTTTTGTTTATTAATTATACTTTTGTAAATGAATACATATTCAATTCGATTCATTATGAATTCATAATAGGATAAATGAATAGTAAATAAATCTAGATTCGATTGGATTCATTTATTAATTCTAATAGATGAATTAAATGAATTGAATTGAATATTCATTTAATAAACTAATCGAATCCAAATTAGCATAATTTTGACCCAATTTTTTTACGATTCGATTCAAATACAATTTGTTTATTAGTTTTGCCACCTCTAGCTAAGTCTATTCTGGAAGTGGAAAGGTGTGTGAGTGACTACGGTGGTGTGTGTGAGAGGGTGAGTAAGAGTGAGACTGTGAGAGATGCTAGAGGCTTTAGAGAGGTTTAGACTTAGGATTAGAGCATATATGATTACATAAATATAACGATTAAGCATGATGATAATTCTGACCTTCAAAATATGATGACAAATTGGAAAAATTTAATATAAAATCCTACAGTGAAGACAATTAGAAAAAGAAAATTAGAATTTACAAGATTCAAAATCCTGCATGATTTATGTTCATTGAAGTGATTATTATTTATTTAATATTTAAAATTTAAAAGAGATATAGGTAAAAATATTGGCATTCAAATTTTTAAGTTAAAAATAAATAATATAATACTTATAAGAGATTATAAAAAAATGTCAATCAAATTCAAATATTTAGTTTTATCCCAAATTTAAAATGATTATAAAATAAAATAAATGCCACCTTAATATGGTCCTACTTTTTAAAAAAATAAGTAAATAAACATTAGAATATTTCTCATTCCTCCATTTTGATTATCTAATCCAAAAAGTAAATACACAATAAATTAATTTGACAAGATAGAATGGTATTATATCATTCATCCTACTCATGTTCTATAGAATTTAGCAAAATTATATTAATTAAATTAGAAATAAAAATATGTTCTATTTTAGATAGATTTTGGATGACCCAAATAAAACAATGAAATACTAAAGAAGGGATAGATGTAGGAGGTTGCCTTATTATGTTTGAGGTGTTCTCTCCCAAGAGAGAGGAGGTTGGCTAGGAGTGTTAAGTATTTAGTGTAAAGGGGAAGAAGATGAGATGAAAATGAAGATGAAGAGCTCCAAACACGAGCTGATGTTGTCCTGAAAAATAGAGCCAAATCGGTGTTAGAGGTGAAGCTAGTGGTGGTTGGCGATCACATTCCGACACTCAAGTTAGAGTTTGTAAAACAAGTGGCAGCTTCAAGGTCAAATAGACCTTGAAACTATCAAGAATAGAGAAAAATGCTATCAAGAAGAAGATGAATTTTGAGCTTTTGTGGAGCCTATCTGAGGCCATTTGGTAATTTTGTACACGTGGCGCTTAACCAATGGTTGTCCTCCTTCAGTGGGGACATTTGTGTGATTAATATTATGGTCCGAAAATGGTGACATGTGTTGAGTGTTAGAAAATGCATATTTATAAAGGAGAAAATCGTCATTTTATATTTCAAGTCTTACTAACAACCCTTACTTTTATGTATTTAACCTTCTTGTGATTTAATTACATGTGTTTTATTTTAATTAAGTATTTTATGTATTTTAGGGGCATTATAGTCATTTCACAATAAAGGAGAAATCAGACGGCAAAACGGACATCACTTTTGAACTCAGGACGGTCAAAAACCTTAGGAGGAGCATAAAAGGAAAAATGGCACTATTCACATATACGGTACTATTCACGTGTACGGTACTGTATACGTTACTGTTCACGACACTATTCACATAGACGGATCATGACGTGGCATTGACCGATGATGTGGCATTGACTGATGAGGTGTCACGATCTTGTTGGACTAAAATTCTTATGTACTGTTGATGGTGACGTGGCAGCATATCAGTGGACGAAAAATCTCGCGTACGGGGCATGCATCACACAGGATTATTTTCAACCAAACCGCATTACTGTTCATCTGGGTCAAACCGCGTTACTGTTCAAAGTCGGGTCAAACCGTGTTACTGTTCATCCGCGTGGTCAAACCGTGGACTGTTGACTGATGACGTGGCGCAATCCTGAGCGTCCAAACTGTTTTTAATCCGATGGCCATGATTTACTCCATGTATCTATAAAAAATGGGCCTCTCCCCCCTAATTTGATATCTCTGAATCCATTTTTGGGATCTATTTTCTGTAATTCTCTCTCCATCTTGTATTTTCTTCGTATTTTAATAAATTCCCATTTTGCCCCTAGCTCAATTATGAGTGGCTAATTTTCTTTCAAGCTTGGGTTGAAGGTGAAGTCTCAACATGTGTCATGGGCTTAATTTGGTAAATTTATTTTCTCTTCCCCTCTAGTTTTTGTGGATGTTTTGACTTCTCGTCGACAAATAATACTAATCTTGTCTAGTACCGCCTTGGTTTCACCGGCCCTCTAGTACAAGGTTATTATTATTTGGCACGATAAGCACTTAGCACCATATTGATTAGAGCGTGGTTCATGAGGTGTGGATTCCCCCCTCATGATTTAATTGGCATTAATACGGATTATTTAGCCCATGATGCATGTTGATACGGATCCAGATGCCCAAGTACGTCATTTCAATATAATTCTCGTCAATTTATTCTCGCCATTTCAATACCAATTTTAGAATTTATTCTCGTCATTTCAATACCAATTTTAGAATTTATCCTCGCCATTTTAATTTAAGTTTTAGCATATTCCAAATCATTTCCACCATAAATCCAATCACCCATTTACAAAATTAATTCTACACAATTAAAATCTACCTCTTCGTGGGATCGACACTCATCACCATAGATCTATACTACAATAGATTCGTGCGCTTGCGAGTACATTAAAATTTGCACAACAAGTTTTTGGCGCCGTTGCCGGGGAGGTAAGTAATTTTAATTCATAGAATTAATTTTTGTGAATAATTTCTTTTATTTGTTTTCTTGTATTTTTTTTAATTAAAAAAAAGAAAAAAAAGTGAATCTACATTTAAAGGTTAGTATTTCTTTTCTTTTTCTCTTCTTTAAAATTCTGTAATTTAATTTTCAATTTATTTTTCTTTGTAATTTTTTTTATCTTATTAATTTATTTTTAGTTAATTTATTTCACGTATTTATTTTTGTGTATTTTTATAGAAAGGTTTTAATAGCGCAATAAGGTTAGTATCGCAATTTCTCCCTCTTATTTATTTTTATTTGTTTTGTTCCCATCTTTATTTTCATTTTATTTGTTTTGTATGCATGGTCGTAGGTCATTATTACCTAATCTTGAACCTATAGACCTTGAACTAGAAAAAACACTTCGCACACACAAACAAATTAAAAATAAAATGGATTTGCAACCACAGGAGAGGCCATTTAAGGACTACTTCAGTCCTTTAGCTAATTTGAGCACATCATGCATAAGATACCCAAATGTAGCTGCTAGGAGCTTTGAACTAAAACCCAGTGTGCTAAATTGTCTCCCCACATTTTATGGCCTAGAAAATGAGGACCCATATAATCATCTGAATGATTTTCATGCTATTTGTCAAACGTTTAAATACGAGAATTTTTCAGACGATGATGTTAAACTTAGATTATTCCCATTTTCTTTAAAGGATAGAACTCGTTCATGGCTTAATACATTGCCTGCCAATAACATTTCATCATGGGAACAAATGGTAACTAAATTTTTGAATAAATATTTCCCAGTGCATAAAACCAATGCTATTCGCAGGGAAATTTCAGAGTTTACACAGAGAGAGGACGAGCAATTTTTCGAGACATGGGAGCGATTCAATGGGCTACTCTTGAAGTGTCCACATCATGGGTACGAGAAATGGCATCAATGCCAATACTTTTTGGAGGGATTATTACCAAATGTGCAAGAATGGCTAATGGCAACACGTGGAGGAGAGCTAATGTCAAAAAGTGCATCAGAGATTTGGGAATTTTTCCAGCGACAAGCAGATAATTCCCAACAACGGAGTCGATCACTCAGGACTACTAGAAGAATTAAAGGAGTGAATGAGGTTCAAATTGGCGAATCAAGTTCAGAAATTAAAGAAGTCAAAGCGATAATTGAATGTCTCTCTCGACAAATAGCATCATTATCGACTGCTAAATCAACAGAGCCACATGACCATGACTCATACTCAGATCAAGCCAATGCCATAGGTGTAATGAGAAAACCATCAAATTACAACCCATACTCCAACACATATAACCCTGGATGGAGAGACCACCCCAATTTTTCATGGTCTCAAGGATTCCAACAGAACGGACCAGCAGCTCTAGCTCCACCAATTCCACAAAATCCTCAAGCCTCTCAGCCACCATTTAGACCATACAATCAGAACCAGAACCACTCTCAACCTAGACCATGGGAGGATGCATTCCAGAATTTCAGGAATGTTACTCACTCCACGATTGAGCAACAAAACCGCACCATTGATGGACTACGAAATGAGTTGAGAGCAGGCTTCAACTCACAAGCTCAATCTGTTTCAAGTCTCGAGAAGATGGTGGGACAACTTGCTTCTTCAGTTCAGACCTTGGCAATGACCGTTGAGAAAGGCAAATTTCCAAGTCAACCAGTGCCTAATCCTAAAAGAGTACATGAAGCAAGTACCAGTTCACCACAGCAGCATGGAGAGATCAAAGCAGTAATGACCTTGCGAAAAGGAAAGGAAGTCGACAACAAAGTGGAGATGCCGGTGACAAAAGAAAATCAAATCGTACCTGTGAATGTTGAGGACTCACCACCGGAGGAAAAAGAAGAAACCAACCCACGAGAATATGTTCCTAAAGCTCCATTTCCTCAGAGGTTAGTGAAAGGAAAGAAGGGAAAATCCACAGGTGAGATTCTTGAGATCTTCAAACAGGTAAGTGTTAACATCCCTTTGCTTGATGCTATTAAACAAGTTCCATCTTATGCCAAGTTTCTTAAAGACCTTTGTACTAAAAAGAAAAATATGCATGTTCAAAAGAAGGCATTTTTAACAAAAAACGTTAGTTCTATTCTCCAACATAAAATTCCTTTAAAATGCAAAGACCCGGGCTCCCCCACTATCTCATGTAGTATAGGGAACCACACAATTGAGAATGCTTTGTTGGATTTAGGAGCTAGTGTAAATCTGTTGCCTTATTCAGTATTTGTGAAACTTGGATTGGGAGAATTACACCCAACTCCAGTGGTGTTACAGCTTGCAGATCGGTCCACAAAAATACCTCGTGGTATTGTGGAGGACGTGCTTATTCAGGTAGACAAGTTTTATTTTCCTGTTGATTTCATTGTAATTGACACTCAACCAATACAAGATTCAAGGAAGCACATCCCCATTATCCTAGGCCGACCTTTCTTGGCAACTGCGGATGCTCACATTCAATGTAGGACTGGAAATATGCAGTTGTCTTTCGGCAACATGACTATGGAGCTGAACATCTTCAACATTGCCAAACAACCTCACAGTGTAGATGATGGAATTGTTGATGTGGATTTAATTGAAGCATTAGTTGATAATACTTTTGTTTCAAACCTTAGTGATGATCCTTTACAAACATGTTTAACTCACTTTGGTTTGGATTTTGATATTGACAGATCGGTCGATGAAGTCAACGCCCTACTTGACTCAGAACCATCTATGGACACTAATAAATGGAAGTCAAGAGTTGAACAACTAGCACCGTCAGAGAAGAAACTCATCTCATCATCAGAATCACCACCGAAACTCGAGCTCAAACCATTGCCCAACACATTGGAATATGCATTTTTGGGAGAAGAAAGTACTCTGCCGGTAATCATTTCATCATCCCTAAATGACGAACAAAAAGGTAAGTTGTTGGATGTTTTAAAAGAGCACAAAGGAGCATTAGGATGGACCATAGCAGACATAAAAGGTATAAATCCAGTAGACTGCATGCATTACATTCACCTTGATGAAAATGCTAAAACTACTAGGGAGATGCAACGTCGGTTAAATCCTAATATGAAAGAAGTTGTTAGAACAGAAGTCCTTAAGCTATTAGATGCAGGTATTATTTACCCAATTTCTGATAGTTCATGGGTCAGTCATGTACAAGTTGTCCCCAAAAAGTCAGGAGTTACAGTAGTTACGAATGCCGATAATAAATTGGTACCCACTAGAGTAACTACAGGATGGCGTGTATGCATTGATTATAGAAAGTTGAATTCTGTCACACGTAAAGACCATTTTCCTTTACCATTTATTGATCAAATGCTTGATAGATTAGCAGGCCATGAATTTTATTGCTTTCTAGATGGCTACTCAGGATATAATCAGATTCCCATAACACCAAAAGATCAAGAGAAAACTACTTTCACTTGCCCTTTTTGGCACATTTGCATATAGGAGAATGCCATTTGGATTATGTAATGCACCTGCTACATTTCAATGATGCATGTTGAGCATTTTTTCTGATATGGTTGAACGATTCCTTGAAGTCTTTATGGATGATTTTTCTGTCTTTGGTGACTCGTTTGATCAATGTTTACATCATCTAACACTAGTTCTGCAGAGATGTATCGAGAAGAACTTGATCTTAAATTGGGAGAAATGCCATTTTATGGTAAAACAAGGTATTGTTCTCGGTCACATCATTTCGAGCAAAGGTATTGAGGTTGACAAAGCCAAGGTGGATCTCATTTCTAATCTTCCTCCACCTAAAATAGTCAGAGAAGTAAGATCTTTCCTTGGGCATGCTGGTTTCTATAGACGTTTCATTAAAGATTTTAGCAAAGTTTCTAGACCCTTATGCAATTTACTTGCTAAGGATGTACCTTTTATCTTTAGTGATTCATGTCTTATGGCGTTTGAAAAATTAAAACAGTTGTTGACATAATCACCCATTATTCAGCCCCCGAACTGGAAATTACCATTTGAGCTCATGTGTGATGCATCTGATTATGCAGTAGGAGCAGTATTAGGACAAAGAGTTGATCGAATTCCCCATGTTATTTACTATACTAGTATGACATTGAATGATGCACAGTTGAACTATTCAACTACTGAAAAAGAAATGCTAGCAGTAGTGTTTGCATTGGAAAAATTTCGATCTTATCTCATTGGTTGTAAAATAATTATATTCACAGATCATGCTGCTCTTAAATATCTTCTTACAAAGAAAGATGCAAAAGCTAGACTAATTCGTTGGGTGTTACTTTTGCAGGAATTTGACTTGGAATTCAAAGATAAGAAAGGGACAGAAAATGTTGTGGCGGACCACCTCTCTCGTCTCCATTTTGACACAACTACAGAGCCATTACCACTAAATGAGTCATTTCCTGATGAACAATTGATGAATGTGGAAGTATTACCGTGGTATGCTGACATCGTGAATTATCTTGTTACAGGTCAACTTCCAGAGCATTGGACCAAGCAAGACAAGGCTAAATTCTTTGTAGAAATAAAGAATTTCTTTTGGGATGACCCATATTTATTCAAGTATTGTGCAGACCAAATTGTTAGACGATGTGTCCCAGAAAGTGAAATTCAGAATATCCTTTCATTCTGCCATGAACAAGCTTGTGGAGGCCATTTCAGTGCTAAGAAAACCGCGACTAAAGTTTTACAATGTAGTTTTTATTGGCCAACTATATTTCGAGATGCTTACACTTTCTGTTCTTCATGTGATAGGTGTCAACGAATGGGGAGCATTACGCGAAGGAACATGATGCCACTAAATCCAATTTTAGTGGTTGAGATTTTTTACGTATGGGGTATCGACTTCATGAGACCCTTTCCCCCGTCTTTTGGCCATCAATACATATTGGTTGCTGTTGACTACGTATCGAAATGGGTAGAAGCAATTCCATGTAGAACCAATGATCACAAAGTGGTGATAGGATTTTTGAAAAGCAACATTGTCTCGCGCTTTGGATTCCCTCGAGCAATAATCAGTGATGGTGGTGCCCACTTTTGTAACAAAGCATTCAAAGCTCTTTTGACAAAGTATTCAATCACACACAAAGTGGCGACCCCGTATCATCCGCAAACCAGTGGCCAAGTTGAGATCTCCAATCGAAAAATAAAGCACATATTAGAAAAAACGGTGAGGCCGGACAGAAAAGATTGGTCATTAAGACTTGATGATGCCTTATGGGCATATAGAATGGCTTTCAAGACCCCGATTGGGATGTCACCCTACAGGCTAGTGTATGGAAAAGCTTGCCACCTACCTGTGGAACTCGAGCATCGTGCATATTGGGCCATCAAGAAATTCAATTTTGACATGCAGCAAGCCAGCTCAGAAAGAAGATTACAGCTGGCAGAACTTGAAGAAATTCGCAATAATGCATATGAAAATGCCAAGATATACAAGCAACGAATGAAAGTCTTCCATGATAAGCAAATTATGAGAAAATCGTTCACTCCAGGTCAGAAAGTGCTTTTATTCAATTCTCACTTGCACCTATTCCCAGGTAAGTTACGCTCTCGTTGGTCTGGCCCATTTATTGTTCATACTGTTTTTCCACATGGGGCAATTGAAATTAAGGACCCAAAGAACGGTGTCACGTTTAAAGTTAATGGTCAAAGATTAAAGCCATATCTAGAGTACCAACCACATGACGAAGACACCGAAATAAATTTGAGTGACCCACCAGATTTGAATTGATTTTTTTTTCTCTTTTCGTTGATTTGATTTTTCTTTCTTTCTTTTTATTATTATTCTTTTGCTAATTGAAATTGTTTTTTGCATAAGTGTGTTTATTTTACCATTAAGTTTTCTCTTATCATTTTTAATCATGAGTCTCATACTTAGACCGTTCCTCCTGAACATTTTTAAACCACTTCAACGTGTCAAAACTTATCTCAAAAGGCAGATTAAATTTTGTAAAACACAACGCATTTGGACTCTACAACCACCAGAGTTAGTAGCCTATGTTGAGGGTTTAGAACGCCAACTCAGAGACATTGAGAGAAGTGTTTACGACATCCAGTTGGAGCTTGAGGTAAATTCAATAAGAGGACGATTTTAATTTTCTTTGTGTGTTTTAATTTGTTTTTCTATTTGTGTGCTTTAGTTTGTTACCCCAGTGAAGTGGCGGATAACGGTACTCCGTGACAATCAAGTCGGTTACTTCAGTTTCCCATAATAACTGATATTCTGAGGCGAAGATATGGACAGAAACGAGATTCTAGCGAAACTTCACAAGCGATTCCCTTCACTTCCTCAGAATGCCCTCCTTACGATTTATAAAACTCGGTCCGAACGCATGCGATTACTCATGAGGAATAACATACCTGCTGACATCCGTTGGTTAATCGAGGCTAAAGGACGATCAGCAGGTGAGTTACCTCCAAAATTTATTGCATACATGCCTGATTGTGGTAAAGGAAATTATGCAAGAAAACGACGAGCTCGAAGAATTTCTGTTGCTTGTCATAAGTGTGCCAGAATGAGTTGCAATAAAAACCCATGTTCTTTAGGAATGGTGTCTGATAATAGGGAAGATAAGATTCAATTCATTAGGGATGGCTTGAATAAGGAGTCATTGGATGATATCCTTTTGTCTCTTTCAACGCATCCCAGTGGATATGTGCAAGGAGCGATTCTCCAGTTATGGCCATTATTCCAGAAAGAGCATGCACGATATAGTCTTGGGAATCTGACTATAAACGACCCTGTTTGCCAGTTTATAAGAAAACTGGATAGGAAGTCTATCCTCGACCCATAGAGGGTGTTCAAGCCGTTTCTGGACGTAAAACCAGAGGAAGATGTGAGCCACAGTCGCAACTACCTGTAAATATCCTTTTACTTTATTGTTATTTTATTTCACTATTGTCTTATTGTTTGCATTATTGTCTTTAATAATTTTATTACTGTTTGCTTTTTCCTTATTACTGTTTGCTTTTCCCTTTTTACTGTTTTCTTTTTGACTCGCGAGCCACGTGCTTTACGCGTTATTTGACATGGACATGTGACCTCATACACAACTATGACCCACTATCACCAAGACTCTTAAATGTGATTTTCTTTGTCAATCACTCACAAATTATTTTTGTGAAGTATCACAATGGCAGCTACTCCCAATAGACAATTCAAGAACATTTGTGTGCTTTCTGGATTTACCTATGGCAAACATAAAGAGTTCGTTGAGGCAGCCATAGATCTTGGTCGAATTATAGCAGCGAGAAAATTACACTTGGTGTATGGAGGAGGTAATCGAGGGTTATCAAAAATGGTCTCAGAAGCAGCTTTTATCAGAGGAAGTCAAGTGTTAGGCATCATCCCAAGAGTCTTAAAACCATTGGGCAGTTCGTCTGACTCATCAACTGGAGAAGAGTTAGTCGTCTTAGGTATGCAAGAAAGAATAACTGAAATGCTTAATCATGCTGATGCTTTTATTTTCCTTCCAGGAGATCTTGCAACACTAGAGGCACTTATCACACTAGCATCTTGGGCCCATCTGCACATCCACCAGAAACCCATCGGTTTGTTAAATGTCAATAACTTTTATGATGGCTTTATCGCATTTCTTAACCATGCAATAAAAAACTATTTCATTCCTTCTAATGTGAAAAAACTCTTTATTTGTGCTCACACTGCTAATGAGCTACTTGATATGTTACAAGCTTATAAACCGGAGCCAGACCCCTGGACTTTTGTGTTGGAGCGATCAAATAATGATGGTAACAATAGCCGCAATAAGAAGTACAAATTAGATTTAACTCTCCGCCTGTAAATATTTTCTTCTGTGTTGCACCACCCAGGTGATGTCTTCTAAACTCTACTTCTTTCCTTTCAAACATTGAGGACAATGTTTCGTTCTGGTTGGGGGGAGGGAATAATCGACAATTGTGGAATTTTGGTTAAGTTTTTACTAATTTTTGTTGTAGAAACTAACTGTTGCTAACTTTTTGTGTCGAAGATGGCTGAATATGGAGTGTAGTGACTCTAGAAACGCATCTTCATCGTAAAAAAATTAAAAATTAAAAAACTAAAAAAAAAATTTCAGACATTTTCTTTTTCTTTATTATGTGTTTATGTTTATTGTTCTTCTTTTTAATTTTCTCCTCTATAAATATACATTTTCCAACTTTTGAGTCGAAGATGGCTGAATATGGAGAGTAGTGCCTCTAGAAACGCATCTTCTAAGTTAAAAAAAAAAAACCATTTTCGTTTTCTATCATTTTAAGTGTAACTTTTCTAATTAGTTTTTATGCATCATTTTCATATCTCTGCATACATATTTTCCTTTCATGTTTAGAATAGGTTGGGGGGTAGAATGTTGTTTAAAAAAAAAAATTGTGTGATTTGTTTTAACATTGGATGACATGATTAATTTCAAATTTTAGTATTTCTATTATCTTTGGTCTTAAGTGATGTTACGCTATGTTTGCTACTTTACATGTTGATGTCGGAGACAAATATGAGTTGCTTGAAGGAATGAACATGTCATAAATAAATGCCAAGTGAGTTGTTGAGCCTATCACTTTCTTGGAGAGTAACCCTTTTGCCCATTCTCTATACAGCTTAGCGGTTTATTATTTTATACACGATCTCTAAATTTCTTTTGAGTTAACCCTAAAAAAAAAAATTGTAAAATAAAAAAAAAGAGAAAAAAAAATGTGTTGCTACATTAGGAGGCCCATCTAACTAGTAGACATGGATAATTATTTAGAGCCCTAAAAGACGATGGAAAGGCCATCTTTGATCCGTTTGAGCCTTTCTAGCCATCCCTTTTATTAAATATCCATAGTTACCCCTTTTGAGCTTTTAAAAAAAAAAAACCCTTTCTTTGTCAACTTATCATCTTGACCCACTCCGATTTGGAATATTACCCGATATCTTATAAGTTCCATCACCTATTTATGTTTGAGAAAAATATAAATAATTATTTTGTTCAGTGAAGTTATGGCAAAAAAAAAAAGAGAAAAAAAAAACAAAAGTTGTTGTTTCAAAAGAACAAAAATAAAAATAATATGTGAAATCCACCTTGCAACTTCCAAAAAAAAAAAAATTCTCTGCATTTTTCTCAAACATACACTTTGTTTTCCTTATTTCCCTTCTTTGTTAGCCATGTCCCTAGCCTACGTTACGTCCTAATAAAAGTCCTTCTTGATTTTAGGGAACTATAGTTTGAAGTAGAAGCTAGTTATATGGGCTAAAAAGATGTAGTGATGCATAATTAAAAAAAATAAATAAATAAATTGGGTTGACTAACAATTTTTATTTGACTTGAGATCGTATTATTTTTAAGCTGAGGGCATATTTATTTTATCTTGGTGAGAGCATGTGATATCACTTCTTCATTATTTTCTCTCAATTATCATTCATTGGAGTGACTATTTTTATTGGGTTTAATTTCTTTGTGAGAGTGTCACTACTTCCAGTGAGATTTTGGGGTTTGACATGTCATTCTTGAAAGTAGCTATAACAAAGTCTACTGGGTTGATTCATGTGGATGGTTGATGTGGGTGTGATGTTACTTTAGACTGGAGATAATGCTTATACTTTTATTTGATTGCTATATTTAATCTGATTGAATAAACACGAGTGTTTCTGAATTTAAAAAAAAAAATCATTTTGAATTTGAATTTTATTATCGCTTCATTTGCTAGGGACTAGCAATAAGCTGGTTGGGGGGTGTGTTGAGTGTTAGAAAATGCATATTTATAAAGGAGAAAATCGTCATTTTACATTTCAAGTCTTACTAACAACCCTTACTTTTATGTATTTAACCTTCTTGTGATTTAATTACATGTGTTTTATTTTAATTAAGTATTTTATGTATTTTAGGGGCATTATAGTCATTTCACAATAAAGGAGAAATCAGACGGCAAAACGGACATCACTTTTGAACTCAGGACGGTCAAAAACCTTAGGAGGAGTATAAAAGGAAAAATGGCACTATTCACATGTACGGTATTATTCACGTGTACGGTACTGTATACGTTACTGTTCACGACACTATTCACATAGACGGATGATGACGTGGCATTGACCGATGATGTGGCATTGACTGATGAGGTGTCACGATCCTGTTGGACTAAAATTCTTATGTACTGTTGATGGTGACGTGGCAGCATATCAGTGGACGAAAAATCTCGCGTACGGTGCATGCATCACACAGGATTATTTTCAACCAAACCGCGTTACTGTTCATCCGGGTCAAACCGCGTTACTGTTCAAAGTCGGGTCAAACCGTGTTACTGTTCATCTGCGTGGTCAAACTGTGGACTGTTGACTGATGACGTGGCGCAATCCTGAGCGTCCAAACTGTTTTTAATCCGATGGCCATGATTTACTCCATGTATCTATAAAAAGGGGGCCTCTCCCCCTTAATTTGATATCTCTGAATCCATTTTTGGGATCCATTTTCTGTAATTCTCTCTCCATCTTGTATTTTCTTCGTATTTTAATAAATTCTCATTTTGCCCCTAGTTCAATTATGAGTGGCTAATTTTCTTTCAAGCTTGGGTTGAAGGTGAAGTCTCAACATGTGTCATGGGCTTAATTTGGTAAATTTATTTTCTCTTCCCCTCTAGTTTTTGTGGATGTTTTGACTTCTCGTCGACAAATAATACTAATCTTATCTAGTACGGCCTTGGTTTCACCGGCCCTCTAGTACAAGGTTATTATTATTTGGCACGATAAGCCCTTAGCACCATATTGATTAGAGCGTGGTTCATGAGGTGTGGATTCCCCCCTCATGATTTAATTGGCATTAATACGGATTATTTAGCCCATGATGCATGTTGATACGGATCCAGATACCCAAGTACGTCATTTCAATATAATTCTCGTCAATTTATTCTCGCCATTTCAATACCAATTTTAGAATTTATTCTCGTCATTTCAATACCAATTTTAGAATTTATCCTCGCCATTTTAATTTAAGTTTTAGCATATTCCAAATCATTTCCACCATAAATCCAATCACCCATTTACAAAATTAATTCTACACAATTAAAATCCACCTCCTCGTGGGATCGACACTCATCACCATAGATCTATATTACAATAGATTCGTGCGCTTGCGAGTACATTAAAATTTACACAACAACATGCTCGGGTTCAAGGGACAGAAACCATCAACCACCGTTTTGCTTCTTACTTTACACATGTGGTGACCTCTCCAACTTGTGGTCTTGTTGCTTTTTAGGACACTGTAGAAAGAAACTGACGTGGCATTTCCTCGTTGTTCATATTGCTTCTCCCATTGGCTTCTCGTTCTTAGCCAAAAGGAGATATTTTAATTACTTACATGATGACGTGCATTGTTCATGTGTAGCATCTAACCACCAAAAATTCGATTTTTGATAATGCCCTTTAAAATCTAGCATTTTAGCGAAACTACCCTCTTCTTTGAGAGGCTTATCCCCTAATTTCTTATGTACTACCCTGACCTTCTAGTGAAACGAAATTACTTTACTTATTTGACTCTTCTTGTCACGTGTCGTTTCACTATTAATCTATATTTGCACCCATATTTTCTCCTAAATATGTTCCAATCTCATGCTAAATGTCATCGGACCTTAGAAGACGGCCGTGCAAAAAATTTGTCATCCCAATGATAAAAAAATCTATTAATATAATATAGTTTCATGTAAAATATCTTTAATTAAATAATATAATATACTGTAATGCAGTATAATGTAGCCAAACTCCTTTTAAGAATTTAATAATTAGAATAATCCGTCTAGCATCCTATCACTCACACGCAGGGCCCATGACAACTTCACCGTACGATAAAAACCGGTTCTTATCTTCACAAACAATCAGCGGTCATGATTGGCTAAAACATACTCTTACCAAGCTTCGATAATGTCATGATAAAAAAATTCCAAAAAGGTTTTAAATAACATTCTTAAGGTCACATGCACACACCGCACATCATTCTTTCGTGCTTGATGATGCTCCAGTTCCGTACACGATGACCGGTAATAGCAGGTCTGACCTCGCCCACTGACTCACACAACCGCAAAACACGCACGGCCTAAACCGGTATCCTACCGTTAAGCATACGGAACAGTTAATGACGACGTGGACGCTTCTTCACCGCTTATATTTCATCATGACTAAAACTGACCTCAACAAACGGTTCGTAGTCATCCTAATCGGTGAATTAAAAAAAAAAAATTAGTTCCACCGCTAATATTTCATCATGACTAAAACTGACCTGAACAAACGGTTCGTACTCATCCTAATCGGCGAATTAAAAAAAAAAACTAGTTAACAAGTCAATTTCGTAAAAAGCTAAATAATTTGAGTAGAAAATGAATCAGATTGTAGTCAGACCCAACGGTTTCTGTGTCGTAAAGTGAAAATGAGGATTAAGAACAGATAGAGATGCTTTTGGCTTTTCTAATTTTTTAAATTTTTAAAAAGATTTGATTCGATTGAACAATGGTCGGTGAGAATGAACAATGACGCTTTTAAAGTTGCAGTTTCCTTTTTTTTTTTTTTTTTTAATCTGCTTTGACGTTATTAGTGGAATCTTCTGACTAAAGCAAAGCTCAGCTCTTAATCTAACATAACAATTAATAAATATATCAATCAGAGCTGTAGTGAAGTTTCTACAGTAGGTGAAGTGAGAGAATGGAGGAGGTACGAGGAGCGAACACGTGGACGGAGGAGCTTGCGAGTTTAGTTGAGGACACGGGGATACATTACGCCGGGGAACCGGAGATCTCGGCTCGGCCGAGAAAATCGGTGAAGGATGAACCGGAACTTGAGAAGGAGAATTTGAAGGATCAAGTGACGGCGTTTTTGAAATCGTGGGGCGAGATGCTTCTAGAATTAGGTAAAGGTTGCAAGGACATACTGCAGCAAACTGTGGTCACCGAGGACTCGTTTGTTGTTCAAAAACTCGGCGGACCGGTGGCCAAAGTTTCAGGCCGGTTGAGATTTTTGAACGATTTTTTGCCTGAGGATCGCGATCCGATTCACGCCTGGCCTGTAGTTTTCTTCGTTTTTATCCTCGCGCTTTGCGGTAGTAATTTAAATGATTCTTTAGATCTGTGCTTTACCTGTTTTGTTTATTGAACTTGCTTTACGCTCAAGTTTGATGCTTTTAGTTCTGTAAATTTAAGTTTGCTACAGTAGTTACATTTGGTGTTGGTTGATGTGGACACTTAACTACTTATAGATTATGTGTAAATAATCTACAATAAGAACTGCATTTGAATTTATTTTCTCAGTCTAGAAGTAACAACATAGTAAAATATTCTGCTCATAGCCCATAGTGTTTGTACATCGAATCTGCTGTTTTAATTTCTGTAGCTTTGGTCCTTAAAGTTGAAATGCAGTGATAGAGGTGTTGGCTGAGTTTGATGAGCAAGATAGGGAACTGAAATCGGTGTCAAATTCTTTTGTTTTTCTGTAATAGTTTTCAGTGAGTAAGAAACATGAAAAATATCTTGGATGTTTATTGTTGTTCATCTATTTTCCATGTGGTATGAGCTAGATGAAGTTCTATTGACACGGTTGAACAATGTGCAGTACTGAGTTTTAATACCAATCAAGATAACTCGGTCCCTCCAGTGAAGAAAGTCCGCATACATCCTCCATCTGCAAGCCGCATACTGCTTCCTGATGGCAGACATTTGGCTTTTCATGAGCTAGGTGTCCCAGCAGGCAGAGCTAGATATTCCTTGATTGCTCCGCATTCATTTCTTTCCTCCAGACTTGCAGGTAGAAAATTACATTCTTCAGTTCTTTGAGGAAGTGGTATACTTCTGCTTTTGATGCGTGATCTTGGTGAAAGTTGGGCAGAAGTGTTGCTAATTTCTTAATAACTTTTCTATGGAAGGTATTCCGGGTGTCAGGACATCACTTCTTGAAGACTTCGGAGTTCGCTTGGTGACATTTGATCTTCCAGGCTTTGGAGAGAGTGATCCTCATCCTAGCAGGAATCTTAACTCTTCAGCATTGGATATGCTGCATCTGGCCAATGCTGTTGGTGTTAGTGACAAGTTTTGGGTGGTGGGTTACTCAAGTGGAAGCATGCATGCATGGGCTGCTCTAAGATACATTCCCAACAGAGTTGCAGGTATATCACGTTCTTCTTCTTATTGAGCTATGATTACCTTTTTAGTACTTTTCGCATACTAAAAATGATTCACACGTTATGTTATCCGGTTATCTTGTGACCTCTAGCCGCTAGCAATACTGCTTCTGTCCTATATTTTAAATTGTGTCAATAGAATTATTGAATCTTAAAACTCGAAATCAATATCCTAGACTCTTGATTTGAAAATTAGCACAAAAGATTTCTAACTGACATATTCATTGTGAATGTGTTTGTTTTGTGTCTTGACTAAATCTGCAGGTGCTGCCATGTTTGCTCCAATGATTAATCCATATGAGCCAAGCATGACCAAGGAAGAAATGAGAAGAACTTGGGAAGAGTGGTTACCTAGAAGAAGATTCATGTACTTTTTAGCTCGTCAATTTCCCAAATTGCTTTCGTTTTCATATCGTCAGAGCTTCCTATCTGGCAAGCATGGTCGTATTGATAAGTGGATGCCCCTGTCACTAAAAAAGAAGGTGATTATTTTAATCTTTCTCAAGAATCAGAACTCTCCAATATTTTCATTTGCATATTGATTGAGAGCCTGGTTTATTTTACTAATGGCTGTTCTTGGCATAAAATTTTCATGTTTATATTAGAATTTAATTTCATACTTGTGAAAGGTTGTAACTATTTTCCTATAGAACAAAGTTGCAGCCACAATTGAATAATCTACCTCAACCAGCTACATTTGACAATATATTTTGACACGTTGTGGTATTTTGCATAACACTATCTTGATATATTCAGGATGAAGTTCTGATTGAAGACCCAATATTTGAAGAGTACTGGCATAGGGATGTAGAGGAGTCAATTCGCCAGGGAAATACAAAACCATTCATTGAGGAAGCAGTGCTACAGGTGTCAAATTGGGGTTTTAGACTGGCAGATCTTCAGGTGCGGAAGGAGTGTCAGAGAAGAGGCTTCCTTCCTTGGCTCAGGGCCATGTACAGTCAGGAAGAATGTGAATTGGCAGGGTTTTTGGGTCCAATACACGTATGGCAGGTTTGTATAATTTTCCGTCTTGCTTGTTAGTTTCCTGCTTCATTATTATTCATAGGCTTGGATGACATCTATTTCTAGTTTTCTACCATTCTTCGGAAGGTCACACTTTCACTTATCTGGGCAAAGCATAAATTTTCATATCCATCTTTAATCCTTATGTAATATAATGTCAACCTTAGATTTAATGTTTCTCCAAAATCCCTTCATAAGGACACATTGCATAAAGATCCTCTCTGTTCTTCCATGTTCTGTTTAGAAATAAGGGGAAGAATTCCTTCCACTTCCCTTCATATCTATGTTACTCTTCCATGTTATCCCGAAACATAACAATGAAAAAATGATATTTGATTCCATATTTGTCCCCCTGTAGCATGGGACAAAGTGACAAATTAATAAATAAAAGTGTGCATATGATTCTCTCAAGGTCCGGCATTTTCAAACATGAATGTATATAAAGGATTTCGTTTATTAAGAAAATCGACTACTCGACTTTATTTATACAAAATGCTATGGACCCTTTTGGAAATATGACAAAACGTTCTATTGGTTATGATGACAACCATCTTGAATCTGGAAGTAATTAGAAACATATTATGTTGCCAAGCAAGTAGGTTGCCTACACATTGTCATTTAACTCCCAAAAAATGAAGATCAAATCTTTAATAATCTTTCTTCGAGTATTCATCATTCATCACTGTCTCTATTCTCTTTGATTATAATAAAAAGAACTTGGATCCACACTTCGAGGTGCAGGAGTATTGATAGCTTTATGGTCATACTTTTTGACTGTACATATTTCAAGTATTTCATGTATACAACCATTTTTGAATTTTTATACTAACATTCTTCATTATTCATGCTTAACAGGGGATGGATGATCAAGTAGTTCCACCATCAATAACTGACTACATTAGCCGAGTTTTACCAGCAGCTGTTGTGCATAAACTCCCATACGAAGGCCACTTTTCTTATTTCTTTTTCTGCGATGATTGCCACTTGCAGATATTTTCTACACTTTTTGGAAGCCCTCAAGGTCCTCTTGAACAAAAAACTGAAATGGTTGAAACTCCATCGGAAGGAGATACGGAAAAGGCATACAGTGTTACCAATTCATCCAGTGAATGAAAAACAATAGCATACGGCATTACCAATTCATCAGTGAATAAAAAACAATGTCCCATGACAAATTTACTAGGGCTTTTTCTTTTTATTTTTCTCATCCCAAATTTTGTAAATACCACAGGTTGCTCTTCTGCTCAGAGAGCGTGAATGATGAAATTTTAATTACGGTATCACGATTTTCGGATGACAAACTAATTTGAGAAGTAGAAAGCAGCAGCTCGTTGAGTTACTTGTTCTGTGGTAAGGGTTGTTAATCTCATTGTTAATTACTATTCTTAATCTCATTGTTAATTGCAGAATCTTTCATAAGAGCAGATCTGTGTATATCTCTCCAATCAAATTTTGCCATGGAGTATTTATATACGTGGATCAATTTGACTGGCATGTGCGTATATTGCTCGAATGAAATTATGCCACGTACAATACGTGAAGTCGTGAATCAATTTCACTGGATACTGCTAGTCATGCACACCGATACAGCAATTTATCAAGTACTATTTCTTGGAGTAAAGAAAGTGTGCAAGCCAGTGGATAACACACCGAAGTGACAAATGAGGAGAGAAATAATGAAGTCAAAACATTTGAGTGGCTCTGCTAGCAAAATTGATTTTCGTTTTAACAAATGTCACTCCAAACTGCAAAATGAACATGGCTTCGCATATTTTTGCGGATGCCATTGTAGGTTTGTACTGAGGTCATAGATCATATCCTTTGGAAAATTTACACATGACCATACAATATTCACAAAGCTTGCTTGTCCTCAAAGAGCTTAATGATACACGAAAGTGATTCAATTATCACCAAACAAAACTAGAGAGTGAAGATTACAGGCCTGTATCATTAGAACCAACAAAGTAACAAAGATTACAATAATTACCATCAATTTAATCACTAATATAGAACCCGATACAAAAAGTTTCCCTCAACTCAACTGATTTATTCAAGTAAAAAAAAAATATATTCAGATTTTCCATGCAGTGCACAATAATGGTCTGAAAGAATCATATGAATAATTACTCCGGGGATTTGACTTTCCAAACTCAACTCCCAGAGCTTTTACGAATTAGCCCCACAGAGATTGGGATAGTCTGACTAAAATGCAGAATTGCTGCCTTTGGTTCTTCTGAGCATTATATCTTTAGCTTCATTAATTTTAGATGCCAGGTAATGGCTACCACCTGCATCTGGATGGTTTGCTACCATCACTCTTCTATGAGCTTCTTTGACCTTCTCTGTTGGAGTACTTTCTCTGACGAAGAAAAGAAGTTAAAGAGAGAAATTAAGGCTCAGATTCAAAAGAAACACTTTTAACAGCAGAATTTGCATAATTATATTGAACACAAGCAGAAGGGACAAAATAGTATGAACAGGAAAAGAAGCATTGGTTTTGTATCATTGTGTCAATGACAATATTAGAGGGTAAACAACAGCGGCTTTACAATTCGAAGCAAACCAAGAAAATGGGAGTTTAACTTGCATCTTCACCACAAAATTATTCATTGTCCTAAATCTAAAATGAAGAACTCATTGCCGATGTAGCTACAGTAAGATTTCGAAATTTGAATGAGAAACAAGGGTTCATATTCACACTTACACATCGACCTACAACTTCATCTGGCTCTAAATTAACAGAACTAAACAATCATCAACAGCTTAAAGTCAAATGATAAAAGGCCCCAGAGGATTTCTGGATTATTAGGTAATCAAATAAGGCTTTAATTTGAAATGAGGTCCATTTCGGAACTAGCAAAGCAGCTCAAACTAACTGAAAGCCAAGCGCAAAATGAAATGAAACATTAATCGTTACCAGTTATCTTCCCACACAAGACCCAAATAAGAGTAAGGACCTCCATGACATTAACATCACAACATCGAATCAAGTAAAATTTTCAACTAATGCTATTAAAGATACATATATCATTTGACAAGCAGATATCAACCGTACCTGACTCCAAGTATCAGAGCCGCTTCCCTCCTCGTCATCACAGGCTGAAAACCACCTTCGTAAAATTTCCGCATTCTAGCTGTCGGCGGTCTTGCCTTGAATGCCTGCCAGGCCCTGATGCCATACTTACCAGCATAAGCAGCAGCAGCGACTGCCATTCCCGCTATCAATGGTGCAACCTGATTCGACTTTTACATTCTAACTCTCAGTAAGTAATAAGCAGGTCGTTAATACTAACACAGACAAGAAATTAAAGTCTTCTTCAATCAAATTCATATCAAACTACGTTGAAAGTTTTACATGTAAATTCCTTTTTTTTTCCTTTTTTTTTCCCCTTAAGAAGCCAGAAATCTCTAGCTATCTCTCCTTTGCACACAAGGCATGATTGTAATCAATACGCAATTAGCCATCCTAATAGGAGGATTTAGAAAATTATGTTCCGATCTGGACATCAAAAACTAAAAATAAAAACTCTAAAACTCTTAAGCATGCAATTATCGAACCCTAAAATAAAACTTTAATGGAAAAAAATCGGCATATTTTGCATCAAAATCAAGGATTTCATGAATAATTTAAGGTGCGCGAATGGTGTAATGACTGCCCCACTGTCTCCGACATGAAGCCGGTGACATTGAAATCTCCGTGAAGATGCGAGAGCACCAAGGGCTAGAGGGTAAGACCCCGTGCACATTAACTGTAGCTTCGCAGAGGGAGGGAGGGAGGGAGGGAGAGAGAGAGAAACTTACCATGTTCAAAATATCTCAGAGAGCGAAAAAAATGGGCAGGAACAGTTGACGACCCTGGGCTTTAGGGTTTTGCAGATTCTTTTCCAGCAAGTATGATAATACGTCACAAAAGGGTACTCTATATGTGTTGAATTTAAAATACATCGCTTAAGGGTACTTTATATTTCGTAAATTAAAAATTTGTATTCATTGAATTGGAACGTAACAAGAAGTTTCTACTTTGTCGGCTGAGTTAATATTAAAAAAAAAAAAGAAAAGAGAAATTAACCATATTAACAATAATAATATTATTACCTTTTAGATAATTAAAACATATACGTCTTATAAATAGTGTGACGTATTTCAAATTTTTTATCTTAAAAATTTATTTCAAATTATGTGACATTCATTAATTGGTGGGTGGTTAATTAAATAACATAATTAATCTATTTAAATTTTATAAAAAAAAATTACCAACTACTTAATAAATGGTAGAACATTCAAAATGAAATTTAGGATAAAAATTTTAAATATCTATTATTACTCATAATTTCTGCCTCAAGTTTTGTGTGAAATATTTTTAATTAATATGCTAACTTATAACTCGAGACTTTTATGGTGATTTCGATATCAAATGTTGCATTGGCGGGAATCCAAATTATTGTCTACTGTAAATGTGGTAGATGTACGCTTGATTAAGACGAGAAGGTCAATGATGTTTCATTCTATGAGTTTCCATTTCTATCTTCCATTCTCTTTTTTGATATTTTTTGTTGTCTTTTTATTTTATTTTTTTAAATGTTACAAACATGCATTTTAAAGAAAAGTCAGGGAAAAGCACTCTTCACTACTCGGATTTGATGTAATAATTTATTTCATCTTTACTTTCTAAACAAATGTTTAAGCACCATTGCATGAATTTACAATTAGTTTGTTGTATAATTTATTAAGAGCAAAATAAGATTTTCAATTAAATAAATGTAAACTGTTTTAAAATAAAAATATCAAGAATAATGAAATACCATTTGATTGTCTGTATAAATTTAAAATCTAAGGATAATATATATGTGTGTGTATGTTCATTAAATATTTTTAATGAAATCAACTAAATATTTGTAGTAGTTGTTGTTGTAATAATAATAATAATTGTTCAATTAGATATCACTATCCATATCAAAGCTAGTGATACATTAAAAGACAAAAAAAACACAGATAATATAATACATTGTATTTTATTATTTAGTATTTTAAATTCGTGTTTTTATGTTTTTAGTGTGTTTTTTTAATGTAAATGAAGGAGTCTGTGTTTACTTTTAGTAAAGTAACAATATTAATTGATTATTTATTTATTTATTTCAACCATATTGAAGTTATGGACAAGATAAATGACCCAAAAAAACTCACGTCTATGAAATCTATGTTTTTTTTGTCCCGAATGTATATTTTACAGACTATTTAGTGTTACTATCATTTATTTATTAAGTTATTTTTAAATTTTAAATTTATGTTGAAATTCATATGTTATTTAATTGTGTTTAAAGTTCTATTTTAAAATAATTTGTATATACTTAATTAAAAATATTATTTTGCTCTTAATGAATTAAACAATAAATTGGCGTTGTGGGCTATTGTTTAAAAAATAAGGATAAAATGTATTATTATTAAAATAGTTAGGATGAAATGAGTTATGAAATCAAACTCTAAGGGTAAAAAAGACTTTTTTCCCTAAAAGTCTTATACAATTTTTATTTTATAAATCCCAGTATCTTGATAAATAATTAGACCTTTGTGTAATACTTAGCACTAAATAAAGCTATCGAAAGAAAAGGGACAATTTCGTTATTATTAGGTTGGATTTTTGCAAATAACATCATGTTGTAAATTGAACTCACTCATAGTTGGGATGTTCAAAACAATTATAATAGAATTTTGTTAAATTGATACTCAATAAATTAATAATCTCGATTAAATAATAGTTTTACTAATCCTGACTTGGAGTCAACATGGTAAATTAATAATTTGATAAATTTATTAGATATTAATTTTTTGTTTTAAAATGAATCGAACTAATACATAAATTAATAATTAACTTATTCGAAGCTTAATAAATATTTTAAGTCTATGGTTTTCTTTATTATAGTAGCATAATGTTTACAAATTTCATCGATTATTATAACTTTCTTTATACCTTTCAAATAAAAAGTCATTGTTATATTTTATGCGTCACGTTAAGAGAAATAAAAGAAATATTGACTTAATGTATTGCCTCCAAAAAGCCTTATATAATCAGTTATCATATAATTATGATCCAACTATGAAATCTAACAAAAAAAATTATTAAGTGCCTAATTCACTCATTCAACATGAAAATCAGAACTATATTATATAGCCTGATAGAATCACCACATTATTTAATTATACTACAACAATTCATAAAAGTTTCTATACGAATATAATATTTTCTTTACAAATTATTAATTTATCGAGATTTTAGTGTATAACCAAATAAGCAACTCAACATCCACTCAGACAATTTTAATTATGCAGGAGAAAAAAAAAAAGTCAAGTAAACACATTGAACATTGAATAAACAAGAAATAGGAAATCAAATATTCGTTATAAGTTGATACAATGAATCAAGAATTTCAACAACATGACAAATGTGTGTTCTTTTATGAAAATACAATGATGCTAAACTCAATCAGATAATTGGTTAACATCATGAAAGTCAAGAATGCCAAATAAACAGATAGTGGTAAATGTGTAAATATAAACAATGAACAGATAAATAAGGATAAATGAGAGGCAATCTAATAGAATGATTGACCCCATGAGACTGATTTCACCCCAAAACAATAAATAAAAACTTTAACAGCTGAAGAAGATTCTGAATAATATCATGCTCTCTTTTCCTTTTCCATGGACGTGGGAGGACTCTATTGTCATAGCTTTAACTGCTTCCGTTGGTCACACTGATTTCCGAATTAATGCTGCTTTCCAGTTTTGGAGGACCAGAATGCCGCCTTGGCCTGGCAGGAGAAGGTGGATAAGCTAGCCGTTTCTTAGCAGAGGCCAAGGTTGCTTTCTCAGGAGTACCATTTTTATCTACCCCTAATGGGCTCTGCAACCTGGATTTGGCTTTTGCAGACTCGGTGGGTACCATATAACGCGGAGCTGACGGAGAGGTTGGTAGACTCTCATCATCTCTCACTGATGAGCCTGCAATGCTGTGCCTTCGGTATGACTGTACACTCACCATGCTTCTGGAATCATCATCCAGGCCTGAAACACTACCCCTTGGACTAGCTGGCTTTGTCTTTTTTGCAACTGTTGAAGATGCAGACTTGGTAGGAGTTGATGGGGACTGATGTTTTGGGGTTTTGCTAATTTTTTGATTGGTTGTTGGGGAAAGCTTATCAGAATTGAGTTGATAGCGAGCAAAAGATTTGCTGATTTCTCCTGCAACAATGCTGCGGTTTGCACTTTTTACAGATGACTGATCATTGTTAGGTTCTTTCTCAGTCGCGCTACGGCTCTCCCATGGCCGGGCTGCCATCCAACGTTCCAGCCAGCTCCAACCCCACGTGGGATTCCTCGGATCCATGAACATTGGGTTTGAAGACTTCGAAGAATTCTTCCAGGTTTGCTGTACAGCAGCATTAAAGAAGGGTTAAAATAAGACCTCATCAAATTATCAGGCAATGCACAGGCCAGATCTCAATCATAGACATGGAAATTATATAATAAATAGGTACAAGGTTTCAATGACTTCAACCTAGTTACTTATCAATGACTCATGCAACCACATCAGCTAAATTTAAATAGCTCACTTGGCCGCAAATACAAATTCAAAAGTTATCCAGCCTTGTTTAGATCATCATTTGGTAGACAGGATTTCCCATACCCAAGCCTAAACTCTCTTTTTGAGTCACACCCAGACACAGAAAGATAAACAGAAAATTGAAAATATAAAATAATCTCTTGCAAGCTAACAGTGAAACTAGAAAGAGTACTGTGTCACCTGATGCGTAAATGAGTAAGCCATTGCCCTTTCTCTTCTCATAGTTGCTTCATATTTGCTTAGCAGATTCGCTTCAACTTGCTCCTTTGACTGTATGCTGTCATCCCATTCCTCCCCCATCTGTGTCAACATTTAAAATAATTGAACTCAGCAGAAAAGGACAGGGACAATAAGCCACTTAAACAGCTAATGGCATTTACAGATGAAAAATTAACTGCCTCTCTGAGGAGCCAAACACTGTCCGGGAAACATAAACTTTGTTCCGAACATCTACAAGATCTAATTATCACTTCACCACAGTTGGGAGTGGAAATTTGAGCCGAATACAAATAATTCAATTTTGCAAAACACAGTTTCAGGGATATGCGCTCAAACTAGTCATGGCTGTCGGATTTGATTTTTCTATAAGCAATAAGACTTTCATATTGAAGGTAATATAGACACAACCTACGATAACAAATTCCCTCCAAGTGAGCAGGAAAACCATACAGAGATATGCTAACAAAGGGATATAACAAAAACCTGCATTGCAAGCTCTTTAGCATGTTTTTGCAGGAGTTGTCTCTGGAGAGCTTGATTCTCTTCTGACATCCTGACCCTCCTAGAACGAATTTGGGACTGCAGACGGGAGAGTGTTTGCATGCATCTAAGGGTGTTAGCAGCTTGTCTTTTCACCACTGGTCCTTCCATAAGCAATTTTAGCCTGACAAGACCTCTCAAAGCTCTCAATGCCCTTCTTGCCTAAAAACAAGCCCAGCTCATAAATTCCAGAAGAAACTCAGGATATAATATGATGATAACAAGATCTTTTTCAAAGAGTTAAAGGAAAAAAATATTAAAAAAAAAAGAGGAGAGAGAGGAACTTCCAGACTGACAATACAACCAAGTGATGAACCACAATGATAACCCAAGACAGAAGCATAGGGCAATTAATTCTCTCCTTTATGAACGAAAAATCCTTAGGAATATGTGGTTATTTTGTTCGAGAAACAGCTGGATATATAATTCCAACTGATATGCCACACACATAAAATTGTGAATGCGAGAGGGTCCACTAAATTGCATAACACTTGCTATCACCGACATATATTAACGAATAGCTCAATTTCTTGAGCTGCATTGCTATTCATTACAAGTTAACTCTTCTTTCATTCTAAATTTTCTCCATTAACACACAATCACATGTGTAACAGGATGTGAATACACAACTGGATAAGATACTTAGCCACTTACCATATGGACCAAGATGATATTCCAATCAGTTCAAAAAATAAAAATAAGGCCATGAAAAAAACAAGACAAAACTTTTTCCACTTGATCCTCCAATGAACCAAAAAGCTCGACATAATTATATGAAATGCTATATAGGACAACACATACCAAGTAACCACGGAAAGCTGTTTGAATCCTAATTGCTGCTGCTTCCTCTTTTGACTTTCCAGCAAAGCGAGTATTTGTCACAATTCGAACCTCAGTTACAGACTGATCAGCAGAAACAGCAGCCATTGCAGGCACTGCAGTAATAACTTCCTCATTTGCTACATGGTTGCTCAGCTCATTCTCCGCTACAGTTATTTCTACCTCCTCTGGCTGAAGAGGAGGAGCAGGAGGAGGCAGCGTTGTTTTGACAGTTTCTAAAGGAGCAGAATTGGAACCTTCTTTTTGCTTCCCAAACCATTTCTTCTTCGATTTCTAGAACCACAGCCACCAAAATCACTAAAACCATAAAACCATCAACAGTAACAGTTACTCCACAAAAAAAAAAAAAAAGGAAATTCCTTAAACCTTGTCTTTCTTCTCCTTGGATTCTGGGCTGAAAGCATTCTTTACACTAGCAAACCACTTTCCTTTTTTCCCCATCACCTTATCATTCCTCAATTACTAACCCTTTTCATAAATAAAAAAAAGATCAAAATTTGTAACTCAAGATCCACATTTAAACATTAAAAACAAAAAAGAAAAAAAGCTGTCCTATGCAATGCCACTACATTAATTCACAATTAATGTTAATGTTATTTCATTCACAATCACAAGTTCAAAATGGCATTATCCCAACAGTAGTTACATGAAATTCATACAAAAATCAAATTAAACTAAAAAAGTAACGACAAAAGGATATGAACGAAGCTTACCAGTGGAAAAGAACAAAAGTGGTAACCGCCAGATCTCAAACAAGCTAAGAAAGTTGAATGGGAAAAGACAAAACAGGAAGATGGGGTTGCGTGTTTTTCTTTCTAGTTACAGAACATAACAAAAAGATTGAACCTTTGAAATGTTGTTGCTGTTGTTGAAGATGAGTTGGTCTGTGTGTGTGTGTGTGTGTGTGTAAAGAGAGAGATAGAAGGAAAATGAAGAAAAAAAAATCAGATCTTGAGAAGGAATAATAACAAGAGTGGGATGAAGCAGAACCAGCTGGTTTCTTTAGCTACTGCGACCCCACTTCTTGGGTTGAGTAAAAATGGGTCCCAGTTTATTTATTTTATTTTTAATTTTGATCGCCGCTCTGCCTTTGCCGTTTTATTGGTGAAGAAAAATCAATTTGATTCGATACTTTGCTCTTTTTTATCTCTCTCCTGTTCGTTCGGCAACTAACCCTGTGATTTAGCAAAAAGTGTCAATCCTCTGTGTCATCAACTTTTTCATTATTTTTCTATTTAAACCCTCAAGTTTATTATATTTTATGTTTCTAACCTTAATCATGAATCATCACCAGTTTACGCCACTTGTAACTGCAGGTTTGGTGCGGCACTACTAAACTACTCTTCTAGCAGCTACAAAAGGAACTTTTATAAGGAAGAGATTCAATTCCTACTCATGACAATTTGTGAATAAATTTTACTTTTATATGGAGAAATTTTCTTCCATTTTTGAATTGCACTCATTGTTATTGGTTTGATAGGTTGATTTGAGGTCTCCAAACTTTTAATTATAATGTTAATAAAGGTCCAGATATAATGAAGTATTTTTACTCTATAGCATTTTTAATAAGCACACAATCATAATAATATTTATTTATTTATTATTTTATTTGTATGATTATGAGACAGTACTCTATGACAGAGCAACTCTACCATATTTATTGTCTACTAATTATTATAATCTAATGTTGTATATATGTGTATATTGATTTCGTGAGTAGGGTTTCTTTTAGAAAAATAAAATTATTATTTTACATTTATATGGAGAAGTTTAAATTTAGGACTTTGAGAATTATTTTTATTTTTTAAGACATTACAATTTGCACCCCCACCTCAACCCTAAATTATTGAAATTATTAAACGTATTCTCTTAAACTTAAACATACAATAACATTTTGCTTTCACCGAGAGAGTTAAGTTAACTAATTAGATTATCCTTTGAACATAATTTCTAAGAATTGAGTTTTATTAAAGGGTTGAATTTTCTGAAATGTCCATATTCATTGTCCATTCGAATAAGACCCAATAATTTCTCATAAATTTCAATTAAAAATATTCAATTTGTTGTTTCCGTTCTCTTACTTTTCGTTTTTTTTTTTTAATTTTATGGCTTTATTAAAGCATGGTTGTGCTTGTTTAATATTAACTTAATAGTGTGACACGTTGGTCACATAGTTATAAGCAAGTAGCATTACACGTACAATGGATAATTCAAATGAGTTGTCCAGCATAGTTTGACTCAAAATTTGAACACTATCCTTCTGTCCCTCTCTACAAAAATAATTAATATTTTAATTTGAACAAATAATTAAATAATAAATATAATTTATGAGTGATTCATATACTAAAATTTACTTGGATAATGAAAAAATCGAGGCCCAAAATTTTTCTTAAGATTGTAATAGTAAATCTCAAAAACTTCAATAAGAAAACAAATAAGTCAGCAGCCAAATTAGGGATTTTTTTAAGAGAAAAAAAGGGGTATATGAATTTTCATAAGAAAATAACATCATTTCAAATTTTCAATCGTTTTAGATAAATACAAAAAATACTTTAGGGTTTTAATGATACCGTTGTTAATTACACAATTAATAGCTATACACATAATATGATTTATAACACTCATATATTAATTAGACAATGCTACGTAATAACATTAGGTGAAATTACTCCTAATTGATTGCTTATTAATGAAAGAACCAATATGCTTTGTTTCTGTCAACAAGGGAAAGTGACGTGTGCTTGCAACACAAATTCATTTGTAAGCTTTATTGTGTCATGATCTGGCAATCAAATATTTTTTTATCAAATACTAAAACTAGCCGTTGCAATTTTTATTTATAAAATGTGCACGCAATTCAACTCTTACTCAACTACCCAAATAATAATATCACACGTTAATTAATTAATCCTACCCTATCCAATTATTGTGCAACCTTCTTCTATTTCTTGTTAATTTTCCTATTGTTATAAGATTCTAAGGAGATGACTGTAGAAAATTTAACTTGGGCAACCTTATAATTTTGTCCTAAGATATTTATGTAACTAATTGATCAAAGTAATCATAGAAGTGGGGTAGGGGAGAGCTTAACAAACGAAAATTGATTGATAAAATGCATAATTAAAGCGACCCAAATGAGAGGAGGTAGCCTTCATGTCTTAATTTTTGTAACTAATGCCATTATTGGGAGAGGTTAGGAAATTTGACCAGCATTATATATTTATTTTTTTTTTATTATTATAAGAAAATGGATTTTTGTAGGGCCAGGTCTGTGAACCACCCAACAACTTGTCACGTTTTTCATAATTCTGTATTGTTGAGAAATGAGAATCTTTATAGTAATTGATTCTCAATTTCATTTCTAATTGATTTCACAATTTATTGGAAATTGTCATATTAGATTGGTTACTAATGTCTAATATGATGTAACGGTTGTAGCTACACTATTATATCATAATGCTTAAAGTTGTGACTTAAATATTAGAATCTTTAACATCAATATTTGAAACTGTCAAATAAACTTAGTTATCAATAATTAACATGATGTAATAGTTATAAATGCACTACTACATCATAATGCTTAAATTTGAATATATATATATATATATATATATTCGTGCTTAGTTTTAGATACATAAATAAATGTTAGTTTTAGAATATTATTGCATTTTTTATATTAAATTATAGTAACGCTGTACATATGAAAATTTATTCTATAAAATTCATTCTAAATAAAGTGCTGCTAAATCCTCGATGGTGATTTTTTTTAAAAAAGAATTTATTATACTATTTTTATTCATAATTTTAAGATGTTATTATTATTATTTAAAAATATTCAGTGTTCAAATCGTAAAAAATGTTGGACACTCACCCAATAATTTTTTATTCTATGAAAATATGAAATTCATTCCAAGAAAACATCAAAACTAAGTAGTAGTAAGGTAAATCGATCAAAATCTACTTCTCTTTCTCTTTCCCAGTCTCCTTATTCTTTCTTCTTCTCAACAAATAAAATCTCTCCGGTTAAAACAAAAGATCTTGAGCTCAAAGTTTGCTCACAAGAGTGGAAAAGAAATTTTATTATTAATCTTGCTGCTATGCTTATTAAATTTTAAAAAAAAATATCGATCAATTCAAAACTATCAAATATGTACAAATTATTGTGTCGATCCCTATTATTAATACAATTTTATTAAAATATGAATAAGGTTGGTGACTAAATAAATTTTACACCATTAATTTTCAACCTTCATATGACACTATTATTTATTACAAAATAAAACAATTGTATGTTAGTTTTAGACAAGAAAAGAAGATGTTGTTTGTACTATGCATTATGTCATTGACTTTGAGGTGAAGATACCATAAGATTGTATAGTTTGTCAAACATCAAATAGTAGCTTGCGAATAGATGGGTTTTGAAATTGCCACATAATGATACAACAACATTTTTTAATTATTCCCAAATTTTATCTAAGTTGGTAATAATTTGATACCATCATGTAAATGATGGAGGATGTGAAAAGGCAATATAATCGTACGTATTAATTACTACATCAATTAGGAATAAAGTTTTTAATTCAAAGTTCTAAAATAATGTTACTCATAATTTTGATTTATTTTCAATTACCCGTCATTTGTGGTAAATAATTGAAACTTATTTTCAATTGTCGGTCAAATTCGATAGATGTTGCTTCAATTACTCTCATCTTCAGTGCACAAACATCATGAATAAACACTATGGCTTCTAATTCTTTAAAAAAAATTTATACTACTTTTTAATGTATGGTTCCTACTTGTCAAATATGATACAACTGAGAATGGTTAGTCGAATTTCCTAAGAAGGAAAAAGAATTTCAAAAGGTGATTGTGAATTATTGAGTCATAACCAAGCATCAATTAGGAGACATTTTATAGAGGAGACTCTCTCATCGAGTCAAATAAAAGTGTTTTGTGAAATAAAATTACGTTAAGAAATACATGCTTTAGGAAATAATTATGTGGGCTGGCACCGATTGTGGGCTGACCCCTGAACAAATCTATTTTCAAAGTGTCAACTTAGGTGGTGTTTGGTTTTAAGAAAGGGAAGGAGAGGAAAAGAGTGGAATGAAGGGGAAAAGAGAAGAAAGGAGTGGAAGAGAATAGAGAAATTAAATTTCATTATTTGGTTTGACACAAAATTTGATAAGGAAATGAATTACAATTTTTTTCTTTGGAAAAATTTATCCTTTATCTTAAATACTAAATTATCTATATTAGTAATAAAATATAATTTAATATTAATACTAATTTTTTTTAATTTCAAAAAGTTCTAAAACAATTCATGATTTATATTTAATATAAAATATAAAATAATTAATATACTAAACTATTTAATATTAAATATAATTTAATATAAATAAAAGCCGGTCATTAGTAGCGGTCAACATAAGTCAATGTCGGTCAACAGAAGTCAACACCGGTCAATGCGGGCTGGTGACTTTTTGGCGAAATTTCGACAACTTCCGGCGATGACTAAGGGTCTGCGACGGTCCGGCGATGCTTCGGTGAATTTCCAACGATGGTCCGGCGAAGTTAATTTATATTTATATATTTTCATATTAAATAAATAAATAAGTTTATTTATTTTATTAAATTTCTTAAATCATTCATTAAATTTAATTATATTAAATTGATAAAATACAATTATAAATAATGATTATTAATAGCATTAAACAAGTTAAAATATTATAGGGCAAATTTGGAAGCTTGGGTTTTTAACATAAGAGGAATTTGCATTCTTCATTCTTTGGTGTAGAACTCAAATTCTACATTACAAGGGATATTAAATTCTAATAGAAATTAAATTCTTATATATTTTGTGCAACCAAACAATTAAAATAAAAGTAGAATTTGAATTACTTTCCTCTCTCCCATGCTCTTCTCCTAACCAAACATCACCTGGAGTGAAGCTTTTAACACCCTTTAAAATCTTTATAATAAAATTTTATTTTCTAAAACACTCCCTATTTAATTTATATGATGCAAATTTATATGATAAAATTAACCATCTTCTCAAAAAATTTCACTCTAAAAACATTTTTTTTCTAAGTTTTTTATTTATAAAACATATGAAAATCCTAAAATCTTCAAAATAAGGAATGAATTAATTTGCCTTCGATCATTTGGGTAATTTCAATTACAAGGGGTTGATCATTTGGGTAATTTCAATTACAAGGGGTTTTATGAGGAATTTTGAGGGATGTCCAAAAGGCCAACTCATGAACTTATCATATTTATTCGTTATTATAGATCTAGCGGTGATAGAGATAACTAAGGGGCCAAGCGTCATGTGTCATGGCACAGGCACAAGCACAACACGGAACAAGTACGTTTTGGTAGAGCATGTGGCACAGCATGACATGCTCGTGGATTGGGCTGGGTTGAGAAATTTAGGCGCATGAGCCTTAAAAACACAGCACAATTAGATATGAGATTAAGCACGACACGTGAAAAGCCTTCAATAAGTACGTTTACTTTTTAGTGAAAGTAAACTTAAAATTTTATTATTTTAAAAATAACTTGATATTGAATCTTTTAATATATTTTATTAGTGTAAGTTTTCTAAATTTATTTAATTCTTAATTTCAAAAAAGTATTCTAATTATTTTTTGTTTGCAATTTATTAAATGAATACATGATATCATGATTTTAATAAACAAAATTATAAATATCATGATTTTATAAAATGTATGTATTAATATTATTATATGCTATGATCTATGACTTTATATAAATCCAAGTTAACAATTAAATTAACCCTAAAGAAAAATTTATTATTACTATTGTTGTTAAGTATTAAAAATGAATTCTAACGTTGTATGCTCTAACTTAGTAGTTAGTATTATATTCTTTCACTATTATTAGTTTATTATTATTGAATATGGACTTGAGTTTTTAACTTTTGATTTTATTGAATTTGACCAAAGGTACATAGACCCAAAATAAGTACATGCTTGAAAATATGCCGACAACTTGACATGCTCTCTTGAAAAGATATAAAAAAAAAGAAGAAAAAAAACCTCATTGTGCTTTTTTCTTAGACATGACATGGCACAACTCATAGAACGGTGATAAGTGCATATCTTTTCAATATTTTACTATAGATTTCTTCATCTTTTTCTCATTTTTTTCTTAAATATTCTAGTTATTTTAGTTAATTTTAATTTAATTTAAATTTTGCATCTTTAGTTTAAATTGCAATTCATTTTACTTAGTTGATAATAATTCCTCTTTCTGAATATTTTAAATTATTTTTAATTTTATTTTTAATATATGTGAAAAATTCAAAAAAGAGAAAGTTGAAACTTGATTGGAATTTAGTTAATAATTGAAGATTTTTTTTGAAAGCTAAAAGGAAGCCAAGCCAAATTAACAAGTTAAGCCATCACGTGAAAGCAAATTTTTTTTTTTTTTTTTGGGATATGACATGAAAGTAATTTTGAAAAAGGACATTGCCATATTTGATTAAGCATACATGTGAATGACCTAAGCTAAAGTCAGTGGGTAGGAGACTTGCAATTTGAATTCAAGTGGAGAAGCACCCGTGGATAAGACATCAGAAGCGCTCTGGAATCTCATTGTCAACATGGCTGCTAATTCTCAATAGTTTAACACAAAAAATGATCCACTACTATCATTTAAGCGAGTCAATGAAGTAAATACTTCTTTCCTAGAATAACAAGTTTCATCTTTATTCTTTAGTGCAACATTTGGCCCTGGGGCAACAAGTGAGACCGTGTGGTGTATATATTATGGTCGGGTATATGATTAATATGTGCCCTATTCTTCAAGATGGTTCACACGAGTAAGCCAACACAATTGGCAGGTTCTTAGGCCAACCAAGATAAATGCATGATCCCTACTCTAAGTTTTACAATTAAGGATGAAAGGATCACCCTAATCTTAGGCATGGAAACTACTAATAAGCATTCCTAACGTGGCACCATCTTGACCATCAGACTACCCCCAACAGCATATGCAATAGTCTTACCAAGTTCGGCCGCCTCCACATCCTCAGAATCAAGGTACGTCTTTGAAAAATCTTATAAAAGTTCTTGTTACTAACTTTATACAGTTCCAATAGACTACCCAGACACAACTCCAACATGCAGAGAATCATATTGGCTAACTAGCTAGATTTATGAGTAAGATATAAGTTAGAACTTCAGTTGAATTGCCTTCTTAACTCTAAATTAATCATAAGAAGAATGCTAGTGCTATGTCTCTTAGGAGTGGAAAGTAGTTGGAACCATCATTTAGCCAAGCCATTAAGGGTGCTAACAACATCATCACGCCTTGTGGTTAATCCTTTCCCTAATGCTCTTTTTTTAACAAGGGAAGACACTTTCCACTCTGTGTTGCCAACCTCTCCATATGGTAAAGTAAGTACCCTTTCATCTCTAGTTAAAACCTTTATTATTCTTTCACCGTTTCCAAGCCGGTTTAAACAATTCAAAAAAGAGGAGCAAGAAAAGGAAATCCTTGAGACTTTTCATAAAGTAGAGGTAAATATTCCTTTATTTGATGCTATTAAGCAGATGTCACGTATACAAATTTTTTTAAGAATTATGCACTAACAAACAGAAGTTGAGCGGTAATGAAAAATTAAGTGTAGGGGATAATGTTTTTGTTATACTTCAAAGAAAACTCCCTCCCAAGTGTTAGGATCCAAGCACTTTTACTATCTTAGATCAATGATACTAAGTTTGAAAGATAGAACCTAGATTTAGGTGTGTTAATTAATGTTATGCCATATTCGATTTATAACTCCTTGAATCTAGGTCAAATGAAAGAAGCTGGTATAATTATTCAATATGTTGATAGATCTAATGCTTACCTAAAGGGGATTTTGGAAGATTTTCTTGTGCAAGTCAATGAATTGGTTTTTTCGGCTAATTTTTATATTCTTGGAATAGAGGATGAGTCATTGGCCAATCATACGCTTATTCTGCTGGGGCGACCATTCTTTGAGATAGCCCAAACCAAGATTGATGCTCAAGATTGAACCCTCGTGATGAAATTCGATGGTAAAATGATCTGATTCAATATCTTTGAGGCGATGAGGTATCTAGGTGATTTACACTCTGATTTTGCTTTATATGGTATTAGGACTTTGGTGTAGGAATTCTTGGAGTTATCTAGTAATGACAATTTTGAAGTTGCCATATGCAAAAATCTTAGAAAAGAAGATTTTAAGGAATAGGTAAGTTTGATAGAGTTAGATGATGAGGTAAAGGAGCCCGTGGTGATTTTAGATGGGGCAGCCCCATTACGTACCAACACGTATAATGTTTTTTTACCTTGAATTACCTTTATTAAACAAGAAATTTTACTTTCTTTTATGCAGGCACCTACCTTAGAACTCAAGCCACTCCTAAAACATATTGGGTGAGAATAAAATACTTCCAGTCATTATTGCTAAAATTCTTACTCTAGTTTAATAAGAAAAGCTAATTATGGTCTTCAAGATAAAAAAGACTGATTGGTCGAACTATTGCTTGCATTAAAGGTATTAGTCCTTTCACATGTGTGCATTAAATTTTGTTAAAAGATGGATCTAAACTGACTGGAGATGTATAGCACCGCCTCAATCCACCAATAATGGAAGTTGTAAAAAAAAAAAGATATTAAAGCTCCTTGATGTAAGGATTAATTATTTATCCAATTTTTAATAGCAAGTGGGTGAGTCTTGTACAGGTAGTTCCTTAAAAGTCGTCATTACCGTGGTCACGAATAAGAAAACGAAGATGTGCCGACTAGAGTTCAAACCGAGTTGCGAGTCTGCATTGACTATTGCAAATTGAACGCGGCCACTCGTAAGGTTCATTTTTCTTTATCTTTCATTGATCAAATGTTTGAAAAGTTAACTAGTCACTTTCACTGTTATTTTCTTGATGGTTATATTTATATCGTTATCACTTCAAAAGACCAAGAGAAAATGACTTTCACTTACCCTTTTGGCATATTTGCTTACCGATAAATGCTATTTAACCTCTGTAATGCTCCTACCACATCCCAAAAGTATATGATAAATATCTTTTCTGATTAATGGAGAACATTATTAAGGTATTTATAGATGATCTTATGGTTGATGGTGACTCTTTGGATATATGTTTAAATAATCTTACACGTCTACTTAAGCAATGCATTAACACTAACCTTGTAATTAATTGGGAAAAATGTCATCTTATAGTTAATCAAGATATTGTGTTAGAACATGTTATTCTTGAAAGGAGGATTGAAATTGATAAATCTAAGATAAATTTTATTCACTTCTTACTACCTCTCACCAGTGTGAGGGAGGTTCAATCCTTTCTTGGTCATATAGGTTTCTATCACAAGTTTATCAATGATTTCTCCAATATTACGTTGCCCCTCTGCAGCTTGCTTTAGAAGGATGTGATTTTTTACTTTAATGAAAAGTGCCAAACAACTTTTAAACAGGTGAAAGATGTTTTGACATCGGCCACTATGATTCAACTACTAAATTAAAATCTACCATTTGAGATAATCTGTGATACCAGTGACTATACCATTGGAGCCGTGTTGGGCCACTGCGTGGGAAAGCTTCCTTAAGTCATCTACTATGCCTCTCGTATGCATGTATAACTTAACTATTCAATGACCAAGAAGAACTTTTAGCAATTACCTTTGATTAAATTTAAAGTAATCATTTACTCTGACCATTCAGCTCTTAGATATTTACTTACCTAAAAGTATACTAAGTCATGCCTTATTCGATAGATATTCCTTTTATAAGAATTTGACCTAGAGATTCTAAATAAGAGAGGTTATGGGAATTTGGTGACAAATTATTTGAGTTGTCTTATCCTTGGTGAAGATGCACTTCCAATGCATGAGAACTTTTCGGATAGCTACATGTAGGTATAATTACTCCTTGGTATACAAATATTTTAAATTACTTGGTTATCAGGACAGTATCAGAAGAGTTGACCCATGTACAAAAGGCGAATGTCAAGGGTGATGCAAAGTACTATGTATGGGATGAGAGCCATACTTGTAGAAGCATTACTCTGATTAAGTGATTAAAAGGTGCGTAACCGAAACTGAATTTACTTCTATTCTCACCTTTTGTCACACTTTAGCTTATGGGGGACATTTTAGACCAAAGAAACATCCCTTAAAGTACTTGTAATAGATTTTTATTGGCCATCATTATTTAAGGATGCATATTGCTTTTGCAAATCTTATGATTGTTGTTAGAGAATAGGTAATTTAGGACCTAGAAACCAAATGCCATAGTCTCTCGTTCTTGTAGTTAAGATTTTTTATATTTAAGGCATCAATTTCATAAGGCGATTTCCTTCATCTTTTGGTAATCTCTATATTGTTCTTGTTGTTTTCAAAATGGGTGGAATCAAAAGTTAGCCAAACTAGCGATTTTAAGGTTGTTGTAGAAACCGCGTGTAGATTTTATAAAGTGTAACATTTTTACAAAGTTTGGAACGCCAAAGGTCATTTAGCAGCAACAGAGGCACTCACTTTTATAACAAGTCAATAAAAGTCATTTTTTTGAAGTACAACAACACTTACAAGGTCTCTACATCTTACCATCCACAAACTAATGGGTAGGCTGAGATATCTAACAGGAAAGTGAAATCAATCCTTGAAAAAACAATTAATCCGAATAGAAAGGACTGGAGCCTGTGTTTAGATGAGGCACTTTGGACTTACATAATTGCATAAAAAGTGCCCATTCGTGTGTCCTCTTCTATGTTCGTATATGGTAAGCCTTGTCATCTTCCGATGAAACTCGAACATAAAGCATGGTGGGCTGTGAAACAATGTAGCATGGACTAGGACGCTATTGCCCAAAATAAGGAGCTCAAATTGCAAGAATTATGAGAAATTTGGAACGATACTTATGAAAATTTGGGAATCTACAAGGAAAAGACAAAGGATTTTCGTGATAAGTAGATTTTAAGAAAGAACTTTGAAGTTGGATAGAAAGTTTTGCTATTTTATACTCGCCTTAAGTTTTTTCCAGGTAAGTTATGTTCTTGATGGGTTGGGCCTTTTTGTTGTTACTAATATTTTTCCTCATGGTGTAGTTGATATTAAGAGCTTAAAAAAATAAAAAATTCAAGGTGAATGGTCATAAGTTGAACCCTTACTATGAAAAATTTCAGACACTTAATGTAGAGGAGGTTCCACTCTATGACCCTCATACGTTGATAAGTGAAACATGAGAAGCACATCAGGTTGAGGACAATAAAACAAGCACTTATTGGGAGGCAACTTAATGGCTAGAGAATAGATTTTGAAAGCACGCCATAACAAATTTGATCTTTCTTCCTCTCATTCTCATATACTTTATCCATTCTATGTTGAATTTAGTTTGTTTTTGTTTATGTGTCTTATTTTATTTCCCCATGTTTAATTCTTTCTTTCCTTAGCTTAGGTTTATAGTGAGAACAATGTAAGAATTAAATGTGGGGGGAGGATTTCAAACTTAGTTTTTCTTGCTTTGGCTTTTTTTTTTTAAATATTGTTTATCTTAAATATAAGCCAACGATAAAAATTTGATTGATAATGAATATGATTCTTAGAAAGGGTTGAATATTATCTTCATTTATACTTGATTTTTGTGGTAATTTCCTTTTAATTGATATTCTTTAAACATCATGAGCACTAATATTAATTCTTTCATAATTTTCACTTAAAATTTAAGATTGATACAACCTAACTTGAGAATTTAAAATTAAGTAAATGATTGTTGGTCTTAATTCTTATCTCCACAATACAGTGTAGTATACACAGACACTATAATCAGAAATAGTTACCCATAACCCTTGAGAGTAAAACTATTCTTGAGTAATTTGGGTCTAAGTACCACTAGTGTGCAGAGCATAAATTACCACAAGAAAACTACCTTAAGGGGTAGAGTGAAAGCTCCTGACTATAGATATTTATTAAAAGAAAAAAATAAAAAATCAATCAAGTGCATGTGGTAAAAAGAAAAATCAAAAGAAAATACACACATATGCCTGTGAGAAAAAAATGGAGATTAAGATGATAAGATTAATTTGGTCTACTCTTTTCTTTATTTAAAGCAAAGACTGTTCATATTGAAGATTTTAGGAATGATTTTAATTGAATTGATTTACACACACAAACACTATAAGAATCAAAAGAGAGATGGGATTGACTATTGAATTAAAGTAAGAATTTTGACAATATTTAATTTTTTTTTAAAGTTATATAACTTATGCAATCTTTGATGCCAGTTTTATGCTTATTTAAAGTCTTTTTTTCCTTTTTATGCTATTAAAAAAATTAATATTTGTGGATATCATCACTGAAGCCCTTACAGGATTATAACTCGTCTATTAGGGCATGCCTAAGGGTTTAAAGGGTTGTTACATATACTAAATGCAATCGCGATTTCCTATGAAAGTAAACTAGTTTAAGTTTCCTTTTTGTTTTATTTATTTATTTATGTTTTTGGTTTAGGTTTGCTCGAGGGCAAGCAAAGGCTAAGTGTGGGGAAATTTAATAAGTGCATATTTTCACTATATTTTACTATTATTTCTCCATCTTTCTTGTTTTGTTGTTAAATATTCTTAATTTTTAATTAAATATTTTTATTTTGATTTAATTTAAATCTTTCATCTTTAGTTTAAATTACAATTCATTTCACTTAGTCGATAATAATTCTTCTTTCAAGGTATTTAATTATTTTTAATTTTATTTTTAATATAGGTGAAAATTTTAAAAAGAGAAAGTTGGAATTTAATTGGAATTTAGTTAATAATTGAAGATTGTTTTTTGGAAATAAAAAAGAAGTCAAGCCAAATTAACAAGTTAAGTCATCACGTGAAAGCAAATTGGAAAAAGGAAACTGCTATATTTATTTAAGCATACACGTGAATGGCCTAAGCTAAAGTTGGTAGGTACGTGGCTTGCAATTTGAATCCAATTAGTGCAAGGCTACAAGGGTTGGGCAGTAGATAAAGGCCATCAATTGAAAACAACGGGATGTCACGGCCCGCTCAAAATTGCCACTAATGGAGGCTAATTCCACGTGCACAGGTACGCTTAGCAAAAGTCCATTTAAAAGTGGAGTGTGCTTAGAAGCGAGATGCGCTTAACACTAAATTCGGGATGTACTTAAAAGTGAGATGAGCTTAGAAATGGGTCTCTAACACAATTAGTCAGTCGTGGTGTGCTTAGTGATCATCCACGCCTGGCCCAAATTCTAGAGATTTCCATAATTATAAATATCCTAGATTTTTCTAGAGTTGCATTTGGATCCTAGAGATATTTATGGAAGTTGTTAGAAAGTTTCTTCCCCTAGCACCCAACACCTATAAATAGGGGTGAGCCTCCTCATTTGCACACACACCACACACACACCCACCAGAACATACACATTCTCGCACACGCTCTCAAGTGTTCTTGTAAAAGCTCTCTTGTAAATTATCTTTAGTATGTAATAAATTAGATTTTGGCCATATTATTCTCTTCTCTCTAACATTTTCCGCAGGCACTCTTGCTTCGCTAATTTGAGAAGAATCGAAAGGTTTACTTAGCAACTCGTGTGCTAGAAGTCGTCTAAATGTTGCACGGGTTTGCTGCGCAAAACTCCCAACACGTGACAGGAAGCCCAAAAAAAAAAGAAAGAAAATTCGATTCAGTAGAGGGCGAGAGCTGTATAGCAACAGTAGAAAAATAACAAGCTTTTTCGTCATGTTTCATCATTGCAATTTTTCCTTGAGACTTCGAATGTATCAATTTTTATTTTTACTTTCTTTTTTGTCATTTGGCTAGATTTTCTATTTGGTTGAGAGAGAATTCAAAACCCTAAACATATCATATGATTAATATTCAATTTCTATCATTCAATTTATTTAAATGAAATTGTTTATATTCTTTTATAATTAATATTTATGATTTTATTCTTTTCTTATTTGAGTGGCCAATTAGATAGGGCTTGAATAAATGCTATTGCTAAATTAAACTACTTGATCCGTAATTGTCTTGATATTTTATTTAGTAGTAATAAATTGGAATCAGTGATTGCAAATGAAGAACATAGCCTAGGTTAAGTAATTTGAGTTTTTGTGTGTTACTACTTAATGCATCTACTATCATAAATTTAGAGATCTTATTTTAAATTATTCCATGTTTAAAGATTAGGTAAAGAGCTTGATTTGCCTAACAATATATTAAGGAAAAATAAGATTAATAGAGCTTATTGTTGTCTGTAGTTGATAGTTTCAATGGAAATTGATAATAGAATTGATATATTGATTACGTGCTTATTTGGTAGTGGTGAATGATCTTTTGACCAAAGTTATCATTAACATTATTTCTTTTTTCCTTTAATTTGAGTTTATATTAAATTATTATCTTTGAAGTTTTAATTCTTTATTTCATGCCATTTAGTTAAAAATTTATAAAACACTTTTTATTTATGGTTGGCATTTTCTTTAGTTAGATTAATTTATATTTTTAGTATCATCATCATCATTATCATTATTTTATTCTAAGTCTTTGTTTTAAAGTTGATAATAAATTCAATTGGCGTAGTCTTCATCGGATCAATCCTTACTTACTCTATACTAGTTGTTTATATTATTAATAAGGTTTTAAATTTGGTGTACCGTAATGACATTACCACATAGCAAGTGTGGGCATAAGATGTGTGCCGGGCGAGGCCTGAGAAAAAAATTAGGCATGACATGGCATAGCACAGTACGAAGTACATGGTGGACACGACATGACACAGTACAAGCATGAGTACGCATGGGCTTTTCGTTCCAGTTGGCCATCTCTAAGTGTTAAGTACAAGTTCGATTCCATGGACTTGGTCAAATGATTTTTAAGCAATTTTATTTGATTGGTCACTCAAGTTCAAAATTTGAGAGAGAATGGATAAATGAATGATTTAGATTTTACTCACCCCTCTGCATTTTTAAATAAAAAAAATAGTAATAACAGATTTTTGAGCCTCGATAGATCTTGTGGCTATATTACAAGTGTTTGTATTTTAGATTCTCAATATATTTCAGCTATTAATATACATATATACATATAAATGTTCGTGCATACATTCATATACACACACATATACATATATATATATATAAATATAAACAGAACCAAATCTATACACTCCTCAAGTCAAAACAAAATGACCTTATTTGTTGAAAAACCAAAACCTTTTTTCTTTATTAGTATCAGAATAAAAATCATTGTGAAGAAGAGTTTTATCTAATTCAAAATCCTTTTCTATGAAACTTATTACATTTTCTCTGATAGTAGAAAATGTAGGAGAAGTTGGAGGAGAAGGTTCCTTCTCTTCCTGACTTTATTCATGTTGACGGCTAGTGTAAATGGGATGAGGAACACTAGTTGTGTAGTCAATAAAATGTATAGAGGAACTAGGTATATCCGAAGTGGAAAACCTAGGTTGACTCTTTATTGGTTGAAAATGGAGATTTATAACGGAAGGAATCTTTGAAAATTTCCTTTCCAATGAAGGAATACTTGAGCATGAATCTTTATCAGAGAATTTAAATGATGTAGATCTCCTAAACGATAATTTGACTTTACCATCAGAATACTGAGTCACATTTTGTAACTCTGTATTAGGCTCAAGTTGTTTTGGAATCACTGGTGCAGTGGCTCCTTTAATGATCCATTCGTCTGGGAGATGGACATCTTTCCATTGGATTGGTTTTGGAATAACGGTATTGGCTTTAGACAGGTCAGTCTGCAAGAGAAGAGTCTCATCTCTTTTTTACTGAAATTTATGTTGTGTACTAAATGCATAAATCATGGCTTTATATGAAATTTTAAAGATCAAGGCAACTGGGACGGTCCCTCAATCATGTGATAATTATGGGTCTTGATCTGCAAAATCATGCTTTTTAGAATGTTTTTGTCTTTTAGTGAAATTGTTATGTTTGGGTAACAGCTGAACGAAATGGGACCTTTACAAAGACTTGATTCTATATTACTTAGTAAAGAATCATCAAAAGAGATGAATCGCCCATCTCTTAAGACAACAAGAATAGAGGTATTAAGGTCTTCTTTTGTTAAGGGTTTTATGCCAACTTGTATTAAGCCAATGTGAACATAATTAAAATTCTTATATTTTAATTTCTTTAAAGAGTGTTCTGAAAATAGATGTATTGTTTCAAATGGTTTTGAAAGAGTTATGTCACGTTCTTTAGTTTTTATAACATAATCATTCTTTAAAAAATCAAGCTTTTTTGTTTTGTAGATCATTTCTTTAGAGATCTTTGGTAATTCCCAATTATCAATCGCTTTGTTAAAGTCTTCAATAACAAATTCTTCCGAATTCACAACATTCTTAGAATCATTAGTCTTCCCGGAAGAAGAACTAGAAAAGGATGATGCTCTACAGAGTAGAGAATCCATGAATAAAAACCTATATTCTAGTTTTAGTCCGGTAGGTATGGCTACAATCCAAGACTAAGAATTGATTTTACTGCCCTTCAACCAAATCGGGACTTACGACCAAAAGCTACCAAGGCACACAGAGGTAAACACTCACCACACAAACAATGTTCAACAAGAACACAAGTTTTAATCATAAGGTCTCTAACCTATATTACAATATCCCTCTCATGGCTCTGATACCAGAAAGATATAAAACTCTGAAATAGAAAGAGGAACACCACTAAATGTCTATAGCCTCTTCTGACTTAGAAGCCTTTAAAGAAGAACCTGCCCCTAAAACAAATAAAATCTATTGGGAATTAGCTCTTCCTACTGTTAGTTCCCCACCTGACTTAGCCATAGACAACAGACCGAGTGCCTTAAACCAATCTCGTTTTAATGCCTCTTCTGTCTATGAATGGAATATAGATGGAATGTCTGAGTATAATATCCTAGGATTATTACAATAGATGACCATGGCAGCTAATGCCTATAAAACCCAACAGGGAACCTCTGACAAAGCCATAACAGAGATTCTCATTGCTGGCTTTACTGGTTGTTGTGCAAATTTTAATGTACTCGCAAGCGCACGAATTTATTGTAGTATAGATCAATGGTGATGAGTGTTGATCCCACGAGGAGGTGGATTTTAATTGTGTGTAGAATTAATTTTATAAATGGGTGATTGGATTTGTGGTAGAAATGATTCGAAATATGCTAAAACTTAAATTAAAATGGCGAGAATAAATTCTAAAATTGGAATTGAAATGGCGAGAATAAATTGAAGAGAATTCTATTGAAATGACGTACTTGGGTATCTAGATCCGTATCAACATGCATCATGGGCTAAATAATCTTTATTAATGCCAATTAAATCATGAGGGGGGAATCCACACCTCATGAACCACGCTCTAATCAATATGGTGCTAAAGGCTTATCGTGCCAAATAATAATAACCTTGTACTAGGGGGCCGGTGAAACCAAGGCGGTACTAGACAAGATTAGTATTATTTGTCGACGAGAAGTCAAAACATCCACAAAAATTAGAGGGGAAGAGAAAGTAAATTTACCAAATAAAGCCCATGACACATGTTGAGACTTCACCTTCAACCCAAGCTTGAAAGAAAATTAACTACTCATAATTGAACTAGGGGCAAAATGAGAATTTATTAAAATACGTAGAAAATATAAGATGGAGAGGGAATTACAGAAAATGGATTCAGAGCTATCAAATTAGGGGGGAGAGGCCCCCTTTTTATAGATACATCGAGTAAATCATGGCAATCGGATTAAAAACAGTTTGGACGCTCAGGATTGCGCCACGTCATCAGCCAACAGTACGCGGTTTGACCACGCAGATGAACAGTAACACGGTTTGACCTGGATGAACAGTAACGCGATTTGGTTGAAAATAATCCTGTGTGATGCATGTACCGTACACGAGATTTTTCGTCCACTGATATGCTGCCACGTCACCATCAACAGTACATAAGAATTTTAGCCCAACAGGATCGTGACACCTCATCACTCAATGCCATATCATCGGTTAATGCCACGTCATCGATCCGTCTATGTGAACAATGTCGTGAACAGTAACGTAGACAGTACCGTACACGTGAATAGTATCGTACATGTGAATAATGTCATTTTTCCTTTTATGCTCCTCCTAAGGTTTTCGACCGTCCTGAGTTCAAAAGTGATGTCCGTTTTTTCATCTGATCTCTCTTTTATTATGAAATGACTATAATGCCCCTAAAATACTTAATTAAAATAAAACACATGTAATTAAATCACAAGAAGGTTAAATGCATAAAAGTAAGGGTTGTTAGTAAGATTTGAAATGTAAAATGACGGTTTTCTCCTTTATAAATATGCATTTTCTAACACTCAACACTGGTCAGCTTAAAGGATGGTGGGATCATCTTCTCACCAAACAACAACAATTAGACATTTTAAATTCTATTCAAACAGATGAGAATGGAGCCCCCATTCTTGATGAATTCAATAGTCCTATTTAGGATGCAGTTGCTACCCTGATTATGACTATATCCCTTCATTTCGTAGGCGATCCTACACATCTTAGGGATCAGAATGCTGAGTTACTACACAATCTGAGGTGTAGAAAACTTAGTGAATTCCAAAGTTACAAAACTACATTTTTTACTAGACTATTTCTTAGGGATGATGCAAACCATATAACTTGGAAAGAAAAATTCATTGCGGGTTTACCTACCCTATTAGGAGAAAAGGCTAGAAATTCTATTAAAGCCCTTTATGACAACCGTATTCCTTATGATGAGCTCACTTATGGTGAACTTGTCAGTTTTGTCAATAAAGAAGGATTAAAGATTTGCCAAGATTTAAAACTCCAGAAACGTCTAAAATGAGAACTTAGAAAGTCTAAGCAAGAATTAGGCAGTTTTTGCAAACAATTTAATTATGATCCTTTTAAAGCATCTCCTTCTAAAGACTGTAATGGTAAGTGCTCTTCCAAACCTTACAAGAAGCATTACAAATCAAAAAGCCATAGGAAACTCTTCCATGAGGATAGGGAACCTTCCTATAAGAAACCTTCGAAGCCTTATAGAAAACCTCATTTCTCTAAAAAGAAAAATTTTAAAGCTACAACAAAAACCCCATTTAACTATAAAGAAGCCACGTGTTTTAAATGTGGAAAGAAAGGCCACACTACAAAATTTTGTAGAATGAATAAAAAGCTCCATGAACTTGGCTTTGATGAAGAAATACTTTCTAAAGTAGCTCCCTTACTTGTGGAATCATCTGACTCTGAATCCTCCATGACGGTAAACAGTGAGCCCTTACAGATTGATGAGTTAAATGACTCTGACTCTGTATTTTCTAGAGATTCTGACACTAGTGACACAGAATCCTATTTAAAGAAAATTAATGTGTTGACTAAAGAATAAGAAACCTTTCTTGAGCTAGTTAACATATTTCTGACCCTACCCTTCAGAAAGAGTACCTCGATAAACTTCTAAAAACCTTAGAAGTAGGTTATAAAGCAGAAACCTCTAAAGCTCCTACCATTAAAAAGAATACTTATGATTTGACTGAAATCTTAGATAAAAAGAAAACAAAGAAAACAATTCCCAATATCCAAGACTTCAAAAGAGATATTAAAGAAATCAAACTTGAAATAAATGAGATAAAAGAAAAACAAAAGAATGATTCTGAAATCATTCAACTCCTCTTGCAAAAACAGTTAGAAGATAATTCTGATAAAGAAATTGAATCTGATGGTGATAATGAACAAAATCTAGAAAACATTGAATCTATACCCAATGATTTCCTTTTTGTTCTCAAACAAATCACCACTAGAAAATACTTGATTAAAATCACCTTAATTCTTTCTAAAGACTTTGAAATTGACACCATTGCCCTCTTTGATACTGGTGCCGATTTAAATTGCATTAAAGAAGACATTGTTCCTAAAAGATTTCATGAAAGGACAAATGAAAGACTCTCAGCCGCCAATAATTCAAAATTGAAAGTTAAATCAAAAGTTGATGCCTCGGTGCATAATAATGGTTTTGAATTTAGGACTTCATTTCTTCTAACAAATGATATCCATCATACTGTTATATTAGGAACTCCCTTCATAAACCTTATTACCCCTTATACTGTCAACTATGATAGTATATCCTTCAAAGCAAAAACCAAAAAACTTGTTTACCCTTTTATTGAGAAACCCAAAACAAGAAATTTGAATATTGTTAAAGCTTGTTCTGTTTATCAGAACCAAATCTATATACTCCTCAAGTCAAAACAAAATGACCTTATTTGTTTAAAAAAGGACTTGGGTTTACAAAGAATCGAAAACCAGTTACAAAATGAATTTATAAAAAGAAAGATCTCTGATTTTAAAACCCTCATTGAAAAATAAATATGTGCGGATCTACCATATGCTTTTTGGAACAGAAAACAACATTTGGTTGATTTGCCTTGTGAAAACTCTTTTGATGAAAAACAAATACCCACCAAAGCCCGTCTAATCCAGATGAACATGGAATTGGAACAACATTGCAAAAATGAGATAAAAGATTTAGAATCAAAAGGACTTATTGTAAAATCTAGGTCTCCATGGTCTTGTGCCGCTTTCTATGTCAACAAAAACTCTGAAATAGAAAGAGGAACACCTAGACTTGTAATAAATTATAAACCCTTAAATAGAGCATTAAAATGGATTAGGTATCCCATACCTAATAAAAAGGATTTGCTCCAGAAACTGCATTCTGCATTCATTTTTTCAAAATTTGATATGAAGTCTGGATTTTGGCAAATTCAAATTCATCCCAAAGATCATTATAAAACTGCTTTTACTATTCTTTTTGGACAGTATGAATAGACTGTTATGCCATTCGGTTTAAAGAATGCACCCTCAGAATTTCAAAGAATTATGAATGATATTTATAATCCTTTCTCTGAATTTTGCATTGTCTATATTGATGATGTGTTGATCTTTTCCCAAACAATTGATCAACATTTCAAACATCTAAAGACTTTTTACCTTGCCACTAGAAAGGTTGGTTTGACCATCTCTAGTTCTAAAGTTTCTTTGTTTCAAACAAAGATCAGATTCCTTGGTCATTACATTTCCAAAGGAACCATTACACCTATTGAGCGATCTCTTCTATTTGCTGACAAATTTCCTGATAAAATTCTAGATAAAACCCAACTGCAAAGATTTGTAGGTAGTTTAAATTATGTTCTTGATTTTTGTCCCAACATAAATAAGATGTCCAAACCCTTGCATGACAGATTAAAAAAGAACCATGTTGCATGGACTGACGAGCACACTAAAGCGGTTAAACTAATAAAGAATTCTGTTAAAAATATTCCATGTTTATTCCTTGCAAATCATTCTTTATTTAAAATTGTTGAAACAGATGCATCAGACTTAGGATACGGAGGAATATTAAAGCAAAAAGAGAATAATAGAGAACAAACAGTACATTATGTTTCTGCTTATTGGAATGAATGTCAAAGAAATTACTCTACTATTAAGAAAGAAATTCTTTCTATTGTTTTGTGCATATCTAAATTTCAAAGTGACTTATTAAATCAAAAAAATTTTCTTAGAATTGATTGCAAAGTTGCAAAACATGTTTTAGAAAAAGATGTTCAAAATATTACTTCAAAACAAATTTTTGCAAGATGGCAAGCCATTTTGAGCGTTTTTTATTTTGATATTGAATTTATTAAAGGTGATACAAATTCTATCCCTAATTTTCTAACCAGGGAATTTCTCCAAAACAGATAATGCCGCCCAAAAGACGAGACAAGGGGAAGGGCATTCTTAAAGACCCTAAACCTAAAGCCACCCCACAAGCCTCACCTGCAACCCCTTCTAAAGAAAAATTTCTTTCCTCAGCCATGCCAATCAAATCTTGGATTGACATAGTTGAAGAACACGAGCAACAAGAAGCCCAGTCTAAAGCTATTGCCTCTCAAGAACAGGTAAATGAATGGATGAAATCCATCTCAAAATCTCCTGAGCTTATGCTCGCCTTACAAAGTTTTTCTCAAAATAAAGCTCTTTCCCAAGTTCTTGAAAAGGATAAAATTGTTTCTAAAGAAATTTCAAAATCTTCTTCTTCTAAAGTTATTTCTGGAGAAAGCTCATCTTCCCAAATTATTGTTTCTCAATCAAAGCTTTTTAAAAAATCTTCGGATTGGATTAATAAAACCCATTTTCAAAATGTTTTATCAATGGAAGATGGTTTTTATCACTCTGATCCATTTCAAGCAATTTTAAAGATTTTCCCGAAAGGTTGGTTTTTCAAATCATGGGATTTGTCAAAACCCCAGTCTTTCTATCAAGATATCTTAGAATTCACTGAGTCTGTAAAATTCAAACATTTCTTCCTCAGTGAGTCTCATTCTGAGCTTGCCTACTCCACGGTAACCATTCTTAAAGTTTTGAGCCCAAAGCAGTGGAATGACTAACTCCACAAACCAAAGACCTTTCCCGCAAATTTTCAAAGAAGCTTAAACCATTGCTTATCTTTTTCCTATTGGGATTATCAACAAGCCTGATTTAATACCTTTTTTATACAAAACCCAAAAAAGACCCATTCTTGGTTATTTTTCTTCAATTCAAAAATAACTATCCAGAGTCTCCCAAATTGGTTTCAACAATGGTGGAACTATTTTGGGTCAAGCCCAGATATTCTTACCCTTAATGCCATCCACTGTCTAAATCTTTTTAAAGCCCATTATATTCCTTCAGAATCCGAGAAAAGATTTCCCCCTTTTCTCTACTTCTATACAAATTTCTTTCTTCCTTGGGTCTGGATGTGGAACTTCAATTACCACACTCAAGATGCCCAACTCATTTTACAAAGAATCTTTAAAGTTAAATGGTGGTCTAAGTTTGATGAACAGTCCAAACTTTCAGAAGCTACTATTCAAGCTTGGCTTTCCTCGAGAGGCCTACTTGCTCCAAGTATTTAAGATGTTAAAGCCCAAAGCACATTCCTAGCTCAAAGAACGAAGGCCCAGTCTCTCTTGGCCAGTGCAAAAACTGAAGACGAATATTTTAAAGTCATGCAACAGCTCCTTGCCTCAAGATCAGAACCATCAGTTGCGAGTTCAGATTCAAGTTCTTCTGGTAATGCTGAGCCGTTCATTTCCCTTAGAGATGATAATGAAGATGACTGCTTCGGAATATTCTCTCCCATAAAGCATTCTTAAAGCCATTTGTAAAAAAAAAAAAAGAGTAATTTTCCTTATTGTAATCTGTATTGTAGTTATCATTTGAATTTTCTCTGTAATATATATATATATATATATATATGTGTGTGTGTGTGTGTGTGTGTGTGTGATTGCGAATTTGACATTTATTGTTACCAATACAAGATAATCAAGGGAATGATAGCTAATATTTTTCATACTTACCCCTTAGGCTTTTAATCACATATTATATTCTTTATATAAAAATTTTAGTGTTCAAAGTTCATTGTTGAAGGATAAATGCGACCTTTTAGCTTTTGACAAGCACGATATATTAGACTAATAACAAGGTTATATTAGTGCAAAGACCCAGAACTTATGCTTTTTAACATAAGCATGTAGTGAGTAATTTAAAAGAATTAGGTCCCTAATTTATTGTAATTACCCATTTCATTTGTTACTAACATATTTTTCATAATATGAGCATGTTTGTAAGCAATTACATGTTATTGACTTCCCCCTTCTACAATTTTTTTGGGGGGGGGGGGGGGGGGGTGTTTGCGAATAATATTTTGCATTCACTAGATTTGGTATAGTTTAATAATATACAATGGAGGAGTAAGAATCAACTCATCCAAAAATGCCAAAAAAGGATCATTGTCATCATTTATGCTTTAGACATACGCGACAAGCAGGAGACATCCCCCATATTAAAGAATTACAAGAACCCGAAAAAGAATTTATAAAGTTATGACTTACGAAAACTAGAGAATGGATAAAAAAGGGAAAAGGAATTGACATCTCTCATTCATAGGGCTATATATTTGATAATATTTATTTTCTCTATTTTATCCATCTATTTATATCTTCGAGCAATATTACTGTCCAAAGCAGCTAATTGAGAATGCCGAGTTGGTAATCGAAGACTCCATAGCATGATTTTGGAGCACTCTTCTGGTGGAATGCCCTTTAATTTTGTCTCATCTTCTAGAACAACTTGTTTCACGAATTTGATCGAATTCTATTAAAAATAAAAAATAAAATAACCTCATTAATCAAAGATATAATTAGGAGTAAGAGCATTCAAGCATGCAATTTCTTTTTTCATTTATATATTAAAATAGAATTTAGGGTAATAACGTACTGATTCCTACTTTTTTACAATTTATCAAGTGAGGACATAAGTCGTTCATGTGGGTGATAAAATAGGACTTTAATTGACTAATTCTCTAACATGTCAAAATACCCTTTCCTGTTAAGATTCGCTTAAGCATGTGGTAAAATTTACGTAGGTGCTGAGGTCATTTAAATAAGGCCAAGGACCTAGTTGATACGGGTGTTAAAAAATGCACCTTGAAATTCAAAATTATATATTAATCTTAGTGTTAGTAGCTAACATGGTTAAAATAATACAAGGTTAAGTTTAGTGTTAAAATGCATCAATATCTCACTTTACCTAATTGATTTGTTATTGAAATTTAAAAAGGTTGGAGGTTAACCAAACTCCACTTAACCTAAATTTTTAATTCAAGCACACGTCTAATACTAATCATAGTCTGGTGATTTGGTGTAATAGGGACCCAGCTGGATTATACGGTTATCTTCGTACATAAACTACCTTCTAGATCACGAAAACTGAAAGCAATTAAAAAGGTAAAAGGAAAAAAAATATATATATATAGATATAATTTTTTTCATGGGGACACCATCTAATTTTAATTTATAGTCCACAAGTGTTTTTACGACTACCAAATATCAGAGAGTGATTGTCTTTTTATATCATAAATAATGAAATAATTGTATAGCACTAATGAGAGCCGTATAATTAAATTAGTCTGCTTCAACAATTCTCAAACAATAAATACCTTGTTAGTTTGATGATTGCCTAATGTATTCGAAAAACATTCATATCCAAACATCCGCAACAGATAAGGAGTCTTTACCTGAGAGGTTTGTTGAACAGATGATGGGCGACCCCATCTCTCAGGATCCCAAAGAATCGAACTATTGAATGCAAAACTTGAAACATGAATCGGAGGCTTGGCGTCTGTTTCATTGTTCAATTTTTTGAGATGCCATCCAATAACTTGTGACGAATCACATACTGGTCCTTCAATTATTACTTTTTGCTTGTTTGCAGACAGCAATGCCACTGGCCATGCTCCATACACCCTGCAACATAATTACAAGCATATGCTTACACCCTTTGAATTGCATTATTAGTTGCTAAGATCAAACCATAATCACATGATGTAATGCTTACAATGATGTGAATATTTAAAAAGTTACCAAACCTTTGAAATTTTCACCCATTTACCAGCCTAATTGAAGTATAGCAACAGTAATTTATGTCACAGGAAAGGTCAGTAAAGCTGAAAAAAAAAATGTACATACTCAATATCTCGAAGCTCATCGAAGAAGGCAAGATCATAAACATTGGAGACGCCAGCGAAATGAACAATGCCACTCAGCCTGTGATGCTCAATGTGCTTAAGCGCGACGTTTCTCTGATGATCCAACTCTGCCTCATGATCTGTAAAATTCTCTTTGAAAACCAAATGCCTATACATAATGCCTGTTTTTCTTAATAGCTCCGACACTTCATCTGAATCTGACTTTCTTTCGACAACAATCCATAATAATGGCGGCGAAACAAGCTTTATAGTATTTGCTAAACGCCTCAAAAGCACAACCTGTGACTTATCTCTTGTGCTTGTTGGTGTCACAATGATTACAAGTCTTCTTGGAACCAAATTGGTTTCTTCTTTTTCTTCTGCTTCTGCTTCTGCTTCGGCTTCTGTTTCCATTAGTTTTACACCTTCTGACTCTTTAGACCTTGATGGAGATGGCACAGGGTTTTCGACTACTAAACTTCTATTGACATTGTTGGCATGTGTTGTTGTTACTTGTTTTTGGGGTAACATTTCAACTTGCTCTGGAGAATTTTTTGGTGAAATTTGACTAGAGAAAATTGGTGAACTACTCTTACCAGTTGGAGCAAAACCAGTGAAGAATCCCATAACGAAACACAAAGCAAAATGAACTATAGCTTTTTTCCATAACAGAACTTTCTTCTTTGATCTTTCCATAGAGAGGATCTTGGTCACGCTAAGATGTTTCCCACTAAGATGTTTTGACACTTTGATATATAAGGCAGCAAGAATTTTATAAAAGGCCTTGAAGCTTATAGGATTTTTTTTTTTTTTTTTATTGTAAGGTGAGGGAGATAGCTATGAATTGGTCTATGATTGGAACTACCAAACTCACATCTCAGCATGTGTTTGTTTTGTTGTTTTCGTATGGAGTAATTTGAGTGGTGAGGCAATTGCTTCATTTGGTTGTCACTTGAAGTAAAAGGAAACATAGAAAGCAATTTTTGTATGGTACTGTATTATGCAAAGCTTGAGTTGCTCTTTGTACCAAATGGTTGGTGGGATAGAAACTCATCAACTAAAGGGTTGAATAACATTAATATTTTTGATTAGTTAGGATTATTATTATTATTTTTGAAAGAGTGGTTAGTAGTCAAAGTTAATAATTAGCAATGCCAACATAGTAATAAATCATTGGGCTATATTAACAAACTGAAATAAACCTAAAATTTAAAAATTAAGAATCATGCATCCACAAGTAGAATACAAGTATACAACTAACCTATTTGCAATGAGATTTATTCTTAACAAGAAATAAAAAGGAAACTTAATCATGATCTAAAAGTAAAAAAAAAAAACAATACTTGTTTTCGATATAATGTGAACAAAAACAAAACAAAAAAAATAGTAGTCCTGGCTCCTAATTATCATAAAGATTAATTCTAAGAGAGGCTGCGTATCAAACTCTTTTAACAAATAACAAAACAAAAAAACATGGTTTCTTAACAAATATTAAAAAACCAAAAAGAAATCCTAGTCAAAATTTGACTGCATTGCTGCACAACATCCTAATTTGTAACTTTAACATCACTGATGCAATATATGTAAAGGTCTTGCTAGCTTACAGGCTTTGTAAAGTACAGCCCCTAATAAAATGCAATGATTGGTCCTCTTAAGTTCATTTTTAGCCACTTATTTTACCTGAACTGTATCTTAAGAAACTGTAAGGTAAGAACACCCTAGATATAAAATTAATTAATATGGAATTATTATTAATAGAATTATATATAGGAGACAGAGAGAATGAAAACAGTAAACTAAAATCTTAGCTATTAGGGTCCAGCTACCTTATAGTTGCTCCAAAGTAGAGCACAAATTATAATTATATAATTAAAATTGTAATGTAATTTTTACTATTGCATAAATAACTATGATCGTGCTCTACCTTGTAGCAATTACAAGATAGCCATATGCTATTAACTATCAATAAAATTTACCTCTATTGAGAATTTCTGCTGCCATTAGGATATTCAAATGATTCAATTTGCTTTAGCGCTTGTCAGGATACAAAATTTCACAAGCTTTAATAGCGAGCCGTCATGCCGCAATCATTGAAGGCTACCATAAACTTGAGTAAGATAAAAATACTTTGAATAATTAGCGGACATAAATTATACAAAACACATTTATGATTCGTAATTTTACCATGAACTTTTCCTGATGGAATTCTCAAGTCCGATATGTACGTATCCGGGATAGATGGAGGCAAGCATGTGCAAGAAGTGCTACGTTTGCCTCTGTCCTTTTGCTACAGCCTGATTAAAATAGCTAAAAGTAAATAATCAAAAGCATTAACTATAAAAGAAATCATGGATTAAAAATTTTTCATTCCGGATTTCTCGAGAGGAGTGCATCAAGCATAATCACACAATAAGGGACAATTACATCTGTAAAATCAAATTTAGAACCCTACATTAAAATTTTGAATAATTAAAATTTATAATGTGTATTTGTATAGTAATTGGGCTGTTTTTAAAATTTATTCTTGGGAACAATCTTTAACTAAGTCTTAGATAGCATTTATTTTTTTGTCTAAAATCTGAATGGGTATGAATTTTGTTGAAGTCTGAATAAGTTTGAATACATATATCTAAATAACATATTTGTTATTCTTTTTTTAATATCTGAATACAAGTGTTAGGTTGTTTTTTTTTTTTAAAGAAAACATATGAGATATAATGTTTTGACATATATAACCCTATAAATATTAACAATACTTATATTTATAGGTTAAACACATTACAAGTTATAAATAAATTATTTGATTAGTAAAAAAAAAACTTGATAATGTTTACCTTAACAAGGCATGAAAAATAAAATATATATCTAACACATGCATTTTTTTGCATTAATAAATGATGCTTATAATATTATTTTTAGCGTATTATATTGGTTTTTTTCTTTATTAATTACATAAGTCAATCAAGAATTGCTTAATCATTTGAATTAAAATTAATGTATTAAACAAATTCAAAATCTATTGTAAAATAGTAAATATAAATACAAAGACAGGAACTATTATAAAATGTACTCACCAAAAGTTTTATTATGTTTAAAATTCTTATTAAAAAAAAAATTAATAGTTGAATACAAGTATATAACAAAAAAACTTGATAAATAAAAAATAGTAAAAGGATAATTTATATCATAAGAAATAAATTTAATTAATAGGAGAATATTAAAATTTTATTCAGATGTTTTGCCATTCAGATAAGAGACATAATATTTAATTTGTTCCATTCAAATATAAAGATCTTATAATCAGATATAAGTGATAGGAAACAAACAAAATAAAAACTACAAATGTTTGAAAATGATTAAGATTCAAACTTCAGACAAAAAACAAACAACCCCTTAGTGAGCCTTGAATCCTTTAATTCAATGAAGATAATCAAAAGGATAAACATAAAAATTCAAACTTTCATGGAAAAAATAAAAGTGAGGTTATTTGTACTCTAAAGTTTATTTTGAATACTTTTAATTTAAAAAAAATATTTTTTTACAAAAATATCTATTATTTGAATTACTGTTAAGGACTTTCTGTTATAAACTAACATAATATAATTACTATGAATTCTCATTTAGCGCATTCACTATTCAATATATAACTTTCTTGCCATAAACAATAAAAATTTTATTTCCTACCTCTCAAATTAACACGACTCAAAAGTGTTATTATTTCCAAGTATAAGAGTGTTTAGTTATAATATAATTCAGTGAGTTCGGGATCGAATCACAGTGAATTTAAAATATAGTATTTAATTTATTAAACAAAAAAAATTAATGCCGGAAAAAGAAATTAATAGGAATTAATCTAAAAATATGCTAACGTTACGAGATCCACTTTTGGATTTCAAATTATGGTTATAACACTCTCTCAAATTTTATATTTTGCATTTCTTTTTCTAGTTACTTATTATGCCATTTAATTTTTAACTAACTATTTGTGTGGATAAATATGGGACCAAGTACCTAATGTGCTACAATTATATTAGAGTGTCAACATTATGTAAAAATATCATATAAATCTGAAAAGATCCGTATTTAGAAATTAACATGACATAAAAGAAACCGGTAAGGAAGAAAAATACAAACAAATAAAATAAACTTTAAGACTCACTTGAGAAAATAATTAATTTAATAATTTGAATTTTTGAACTTCACCTTTCACCTCAGCTTAGAAAATTTAGTCACTCTTATTGGAAAACAAAAATACTCATTTTATTTAGCAAACTTCTGAAATATATTACAAGAAAATTGATTATACAAGAAGACAAGAAAATAACAGAAAAAGAAAGAAAGAATTCCTCAGCTTTCTTCCCGTTCTCTACCCCCTTACTTGCACTTTGTTGCCTTTTATAGGTGAGGAATGCATCCTGTTTTTTTATTTTATTTTTATAATATATATACACAGAGAAGTGTGATGGTCAAGTGGCAAAATAGCCACCTGACCATCATGAGCATGTTTGCTCACTTTTTTTATTTAAATTTATTACATTTCCTCAATAATGCATTTCAAATAGCTCCAGCAATTCTTCTTTATTTCCTACTTCCAGTCCAACTCCTCTTTATTCTTGAAATATATTTACAATATAAAAATAAAATAAAATTAACATATTACAAATTAATTTAACATAAAAATATATTTGGGGAGTATTAAGATAATTTAGGAATAATGAATGCATTAATCGATACAATAAGTGAAAAACTGATAATTTTATCCTTATTAAATGAACATTTTTTTGTGTCAATCACAAATAATATTTAGTTAAATACTAGGAGCAAATCAATACTTAAAATTTCAACATATTTTTGCTTTTTGATTTTCAAAATATAAAATTAAATTAAAAATATCTTTTATAGTCTTCTCCTTCCCCTTCCTCCTTTTTTGTAGTCTTTTTCTTTTCTTCATCTACTTCTTCTTCTTCTTTTGTCTTTTTTTTTTGGGGTCAAATGGCCATTTTTTTTTCAATTTTTATGTTAAAAAATTGAGGTGTAATATTTAACATATTCTTTAATGAACAAAACTAATAACTAAAACTTATGTTAAAGAATTTGTTTACAATATAATTTGATTCCATTGTTATATATATTAAATTGTTATTAATTTTTTTGGTGTGTTAAATAGTGTAATTGGTGTTTTGAGTAAACTAATTTAAGTAGTTTAAGATCTTTTTTGATATTTTAAAGAGTGCAGAAAGTAAAACTTAATTTTTAAATAATGATGCTATGTTTACTAAGTTTATATACTTAGTTGGAATACTAATTGATGTGTCACCAATAATTTAATATCATGTGTATGATATTACATGATTTTTTTATTAATTATTAACTCATTATTTTTATAATCTACTCAATGGATGACACATAAGATGCGACATCATTAAATATCCCATTTGAGTATCCACAATGAGTAAGCATAGTATTACTATTTTTTAAATTTAATTTATAAGTGTATAGAGTAATATAATAATAGAGTATGCAAAGAAATTTTTTGAGTGCAAATATCCCTACCTATAAAATAGATATAAAATAGAGGTGGCACCCTCTTTAAAGTCCTCATAAAACCCTACCATATATTTAACCCTAATTAAAAATTACATAGAGAGGAGATATTAAACAACTTTACAAACACACTTTTTAATTGAATTATATATATATATATATTAGTGTGCCTGAAATAGTAATTAACATTAAGGGCATTTTAATAATAAACATTATTATTAAAAGCGATGATACTACCACAAACTCTTGTATAAACTTATTTTGTAAAAAATAATTTGGTATTAACTCAGTTGAATAAAATATAAAATGATAAAAACAAATCATGTGGACCAAAAGGTATCTAATCCAATCAATTAAATCATGCGACATCAGTTTGTACAAAAAAAAAAATTATACAAGATTTTGTAGCTATATAGAGCTACTATTAGAATTTTGAGATTGAACAAACAGCCAAGTTCTTTAACACTTCAACTAGGAGGTTTCATTTTGTTTCGCTTCTCTTATTGTCTTCCTATTTTGCTCCCAAATGAAAACTACCGGGTAGTCTTTCTGAAGTTTGGCATTGACATGGGATACAGAGGACGTATATTATTTTTTCTGTTAACAATATTATTTTTAAGGGAAGTTACATTGTTTTTCTAGCAAGCTTTGTGTTTTCTGAAAAAAAAAAAAAAGGGCCATAGGAAACTAGTGTTTTTTGTTATCTATATATATATATATAGTTCATCATTGCTAATTTGTATAAAACTAGTTTTTTAATTCATTAAAATTTTTTATTTATAGAACAAAATGGTTATACAGTTTTTATGAATTTCCCTAGTAAATTTTTTATTTTTGCCTATATTTTAGTTTCCACAATTGTAATTTGATTTAGGAGTATTTTAATAATTAAAAATTATTTTTAAATGACATTTTTTTCAACCCAAATAATCTAAAATCTACAATTGAACCAAACTCAATCTAAACTTGATTTTGCCCGCCTTTAGCTTGAAAGACGAGCTACTATCAATGGAGTATAAAGACGAGGGCTTTGTTATTCTACCAAGGACTTAAAGAAGTCTTCGATACACTAAAAAGGCAACCAAAACCAAAGAAGAAGACAGGGAAACAACCTTGAATAGAGCACACAGTTCCATAATTCTCAATCTCGGTGATTGAGTCCTTTGTGAAGTTGGTAAGTAGAAAACAGCTATTGGTCTCTAGAAAAATCTTAAAGATTTATATATCAAAAAGTCTTTGGCAAGGAGACTGTGTACAAAGAAGAAACTCTATACTTTAGAGATACAAAATGGTGGTTCAATCACAGAGCACATTGATGCCTTCAACCAAATCATCCTTGATCTTGAAGACATCAATATGAAGATCGATGATGAATATAAGGCAATTATCCTCTTAAGCTCTTTACTAGAATCTTATTAGCGCTTTGTTGGTACCTTGTTTTATAGAAGACAAACGCTAAAAATGAAAGATGTCTAAGAAACATTGAGTTCAAAAGAGATCACAAAAAAAAAAAAAAAATTATGGACAGGGTTTGACAGCTAGGGAAATATATGAGAAAAAAGAAGGGCAAGAAGGAAAAAAAAATCCACATCTAAGCCAAAAGACTTGAAGTGCTTCCAATGACACAAGAAATGTCACTTAAAGAACGATTGCAAGAAAAATAGGAATAAAGGCAAATAAAAGGTGCTAATGTTGTTTTTGCATTAGAAGAACAAGAAGATGATGATTATGACTTAGTTGGAGTTTTGAGAGCCTCTGATGAAAAACTAAAGGTAAGTGATTTTTTACTTTAGTTGTTCATTTCTTATTTGTCTTACGAAGCACCTATTTGTCGATTATAAGCCATGTGATGGTGGTAAAGTGATGATGAGAAACAATAGTATCCATAAGGTCAATGGGACAGGCACGATTAGACTTAGAATATTTGAGGGCATAGTTAGAGAACTAAGGGACGTTATGTATATTCCTAAATTGAAAAGATATGTTACTCAGTGGGTATATTAGAAAGAATGGGTTGTCTATAATTAAGGCTAAATTTGGCGTCCTGAAAGTAATTAACGAATCTCTGGTATTGATAAGTTCAAAACTTCAAAAACACTCATTGATGGTAGAAAGATCAAGAGATAAAAAACTAATAATGAATTAGATTTTGCAGCAAAAGGTTTGATGATTTACTTGCAAAAAATAGGATAGGCACAAGATAGTTAGGCATAAACCTCAACAAAATGGTTTGGCAGATGTATTAATAGGATATTTATGCACATGGAAATGCATGTTGATCCATTCAAAGCTTCCACAATCATTTTGCATAGAAGCTTTGCAGCAACATTTTACTTGGTGAATTGACTCAAGACTCCAATTGAAATATGGTTTGAAAACCAGTAGAGTAATCCAATTAGAAGATATTTGGTTGTTTTGTATACGCATATACAAAGCCAGAAAAACTAGAATCAAGAGCTTTCAAATATGCATTCCTGAGATATCCATATGGGATCAAAGTATACAACCTTCAATGTACAGACTCAGAAACTTAGGTGTATCATAAGCAAAGATGTGGTCTTTAATGAATCAAAGATGATTCAAAAGACATCTACATCTGATACAAAAACCAAAGAGGAAGAAAGTAAGGCAGAAAACACATGTAGAGGTGGAGCTAATAAGGCCTGAGCTTGATTTAAGTGTCATCAGAGAACTTGGCACACCAATATGCTTCATTTAAGTTTCATTAAGCTGTCTCTTGGAAAATTTAAATATGTTGCTGTAAAAATCTTGTCAACTAGTAAAATAAATTAATGGGGGTGATGTACTAAATATAACATAAAATTTAATGTCATTCAACATTTGGCCTATGTCCATGAGTAGGAATTTAAAGCTTTCACTATAAAAAATGAATACTACTTTTGTTGTTATAGTCACCTCATCTTTTGTGTACTAAGAGAGGCGTTATATATATAGCGTCTACTGATAACAAAGAATTCTAATCCAAACTCTTTTATGTCATTTATATTACTTAAGATTCAGATAATCCATAATATCATCTTCTATGGATGATAGCACAACTGATTTACATCCCTATCTCTTTGAATCAAGCTTCTAAATCCTTCCACGTTTAGAGCTGGGGGTTGAATCATGGCCTCACAAACTTGTGGTGATTTGAACTTTTTCGCACCATCTTCTACATAGTCCATGATCTTGCATCTAGTCCATGGACTTATGATTTTGTTGCAGAACTAATGGGCTCTGTTTTAGATTTAGTGGTTCAGCTGCAAGCTTTATGGGCTTTATGGACTCCGTTGCAGGACTAATGATCCTACTGCAAGATTCACGACACTAGCATTTCTTCTTTGATTTTTCATAACTCTGCTGTAGGAATTATGATCTTCCCTCAAGATTTATGACATCGACATTTTTTCTTTGAATTTTCATGATCATGCTGCAGGATTCATGATGTCAGCATTTCTTCTTTGACTGTTTACATTTCTTATAATAACAAAATCTTATGATCAGATGGATGCGACATTCAGGCAACTGATGATGAGTGTCGAATTTGTTCATAAAGTTGGCAATTGTCTATTAGAATGACAGAACAAATGCACCTTAAAACTTGCTGGGTGAGCTGACACGGCTTAACTTACCTACAATGCAACATGCTTCAAGAATATCTCGCTGACAATATTCCATTAGCAAAAATTGCTTTTTCAAGAAATGTCAATCCAAAAACTTCGAAAACAAGGAATGAATTTGGTTGATTGATCGATGTGGTTTGTTAATCCTTGAATGTGTTTCATTAACGGTATTAAGGTACCTTTCATTGAAGCTGTTTTTCTTTTTTTTTTTTGGTCTTATCCACGAGGTATCTTGGGGAGGGCCCCAACTGTGGGAGGCACCTTTAAGCCCGTACCACAACCCAGACTAGAAGTCCCCGCTCGAACCGGGAGGCATAGATTCTCCCAACAAAGGCGACTTCCCTGCGACTCGAACTGGGGAGCAAACCCAGTCAAACCACTTAAGGGGACTCCATTGCCAGTGGAGCCAACACTTTGTTGGTGAAGCTGTTTTTCCAATGGCCAATGTTTCCGTATCAAAAAACATTTTTAGAAGTTCCCGTAGAACTTTGACTTCAATTTTTCGCGTGCATGACTCACACTTAAAGTTTTAGTCATTAAAAAAATACTGCAATAAAGTGGAGGTGATTATTCAATGAAACGTAAGTATTCAAACTTGAACACTAAATTAGAAAAGCCAAGTGGGACTTTGTCAGTGGGAAAATGTAACCACATGTTTTCGCTCTTTTCATTTTTAATATATAATTTCGATTAAAAAAAGGCTAAGACATTCATTTAAATTTTTAAAAATATTACATCATAAACATCATTTTTTTTTTGTCTAAAACAAGGTTACAAAACACCAATGCTTTAATTTACTTTCTTCTTTGCTTCTTCCACAACTTTTTTAAAACCGCGTTTCAGAAAGAGTTGGGTACAATGAAATCACATGAAACATGAATATGTATATTATATAGGAAAACCTTTTCATTATAATATATCAACTCAAAGTTAAGAGATCAACTACTTATTAATTTTAGTCTTAGCCTCCCTCAAGACCCTGGCCGAGAGGTTTCAAGCAGATTTAATTGGATGGTCACTGGAGTTCGAATTCTAAAAACTATAAGGGCTAAAAAATCGATTTTGAATACCTAGTACCCATACCTTTACCCAATAAATAAATAAATAAAATAAAATAAAATAAAAAATTGTTGGCCAGATCAGAGTCATTTACCTTCAACCTTTGTTGAAATATTCTTAAACATGGTGTCTGCTATTTCTCAAGAAGTCGAACCACTTTCTACATAATAGGGAAAGTTATTCATCATTCGATTTGTGAGTGGCTTACATAGAAAGACATTTAATTGTTGTATAGAAGTCTACACTTAATTGTGAGTGGCTTACATAGAAAGACATTTCTTTGTGAGTGGCTTACAGGCAATCAAATGAGAGCAAAACGTGCATGGGACCCCAAAAAAAATGTAATAATATCATTTGGACTCGGTCTAAAGACACGTGACGATTGATTTATTCATTTCAAACTTCAAACGTTGTCTGATGCTTTACTTTCTTCTCTTGTTTTACTGTAATTTTATTGAAACCACGTTAATGAAACATGAATTATGTATGTACGAAAATAAAAATACTTGTTGACTTTATACAGTCGATGATCTCAAAATTATTTAAGTGGGTAGAGTTTAGTCACCCGCAGGTTTGTTCATGAACAAATTGCAAAAGTCATTTTAGCTTGAACCTAGCTTTGTTGAAACTATCTTAAACATGGCGTGTGCTTTCTCCAATACTTGCAGAGCAGTAATCGTATTCATATGGGCTGCCCTTACTCTTTTGACAGTCCATGTTGCATCTGCTACCAACATTAGTATTCATGTTGCAGCATCTGAAACAGAAAGACAAGCTTTACTCAACAGCGGCTGGTGGAAGGACAGGATTCCTCACAATACTTCAGATCATTGCAAATGGGTTGGTATCATTTGCGATTATGAAGGAAGTATCATTCTCATAGACTTACAGGAAAGCAATATCAAAGGGGAACTTGGCCGTCTCAACTTTTCTTGCTTTCCAAACCTGCAATATCTAGATCTTTGGAACAATAGTCTATCGGGAAGCATTCCATCCCAAATTGGTTCTCTTTCAAATCTCAAATACCTTGGTCTGGATCAGAATAATCTTACAGGTGAGTGAGTTACCAATTAATTTTGGTAGCTTGGTAGCCTAGCTATATATTTAATTTATATTCATTGAAAAATAATCATCGAAATTCATTCTTTCTTTAATCGATCACATTGCAGGTACTATACCAAAAGAAATTGGGAGCTTAAGAAATCTGGTGGGTCTTGATTTGAATAGTAACAACCTCAATGGTGAGTTACCAATTAGTTTTGGTAGCTAGTATGCCTCACTATATATTTAATTTATATTCATTGAAAAATAATAATTGAAATTCATTCGTCCTTTAATCGATCACATTGCAGGTATTATACCAAAAGAAATTGGGAGCTTAAGATTTCTGGAGGTGCTTGAATTGAGTAGTAACAACCTCAATGGTGAGTTACCAATTAATTTTGGTAGCTAGCTAGCCTAGCTATATATTTAATTTATATTCATTAAAAAATAATAATTAAAATTCATTTGTCCTTTAATCGATCACATTGCAGGTATTATACCAAAAGAAATTGGGAACTTAAGAATTCTGGAGGATCTTTCTTTGGATAGTAACAAACTCAGTGGTGTTTTGCCTCAAGAAATCGGGAATCTAAAAAGTTTAATCTCGCTGTCTATGACGAATAACACATTAGGTGGACCTATTCCCTCAACCATGTTTCGTTCAATGAACCTTAAGCATTTATCGCTTGGTTTCAACCAGTTCAATAGCACAATTCCACGAGAAATATGAAATCGAAAGAATTTGTCTTATTTGTCTATCATAGCTAACAACCTAACCGGAGTCATTCCTTCAACTCTAGGTCATTTAACCAGCCTGCTGTATTTGGATCTCAGTTCTAACCAACTCCACAGCTCCATTCCACTAGAAATAGGGAATTTTAGTACTCTAGATAATTTAGACCCAAATAATGATGGCAAAACCTAGACCTCGATGGCCGCAATTTTAAATGTATTTTTCTAACTAAGTTCGGTTATGTTTGTTTTAGCTATTTGTAGCTTGGTGGAAGCTTGACATGTCTTTGGCAAAACCCTTTTTTTTTTTTTTTTCACAACCGTTGAAAAATAAGTTTAAAAACAAAAAAGGCATATATAAAGGGGTTATCACCTAATCAAATGAGATATAAAACATACTGGATATTAGAGAAGAATGTATGTTCATTAATAGAAGGATTATAAATAATCCAAGCAAATTTGGCCCTCAAAATTGTAAAACTCTAAACCTTGCTACATGAAAGTACTCATCAAACTTTTCAAAGTGATCAGTGAACTTCTACCCAAGCAATCTAGCATCCACCTAAAGATAAAGAGAAACAAAGCCTTCAAGATGTATTAAATCCCACAGTATACGATTCAATTCAGTATATCAATGTGAGAATTGCACTACAGAACTCATACAATCACCCAATCTCGAATGGTTTCAATATGATTTTCCAAGAAACTGTGTGATTATTGGTTGGGTCTGATGTCAAAAAAAAATATTTAATTATTCGTTAATCTAATTACTCGTGGTCAATATAACTGATATTACCAATTATTGGATTAAACTTGTGGATTATCTGTAAAGACTTATAAGAAAATAAAAAAAAATTAAAAAAAAAGTTCGACAACTAGGAGGACATGACCACAAATGTTAAAGGGGGTTGACGGTTGACTAGTAAAAATCATTAAGCAAAGCATGGAAAACGCATAAAGCTATGACATTCAACTATATGCCAAAAGCTAACATGAAAGGTCAAAAGAATTGCCGACATATGATTCTGCTCCGTGGTCACAGCCAACAGCAATAATTGCCATGAACGGCACACCAACGAGACATTCCAGACCAAGTCGTAAAGTGGCACACCTCTCTGGAATATCAAGATTCATTTCCTCCCATTTTCTTCTCAAGCCCTGTGAGTGTGACGATGATGAACATTCTTTCTTTCTTCTTTTATTGCTTATTGAACCCATGAATCTAATGGCTATACACAAATTAATTTTCCAGTTAATATATACAATTATATATAAGACTCTCATAATTTGAACTCTTATAATGTGCCTTTTAATAATAGTTTATGAGTAGTATTTAATCTTTTTATATTTTTAATTTATTAATTATCAATTACCACTTAAATTCTTACTCATTACAATATTAAATCATGAGCGAATTAATCCTGATCAAAATTACACACATGCTCATGCTAGCAGGTGTTTCAAGTTATTCAATCTAAAATTTTACGAGAATAAAAATCCTCACTTGTCATTTTAATATGAAATTACGAAAAGTTCTCATGTTATTGCATGTGCCCATAATTAACTATGATAAAGAAATGGCCACAATAACCGGTAAGTTTTTAAAAAGGGATAACAAAACCTCCTTTTCATCATAACATCCTTTGAATATAAGAATTAGAAAATTAAGTTTAAAATTTTTAATTAATACAAATTTAATATAAATAATATAATCTATTTGGTAGATTAATAATATTAAATTATTTTTAACATTTAAAATAATAGTAAAATTTTAAATTATTATATTTATTTTAATAATATATTTTTATCTATTATAAAAATTTTAAATAAATCTTTGGGTTAGATATATTTTACAATTAACAAAATATCTACCTATTAATAAAGTTAAAACATTTTTACATTATATTCAAAATATTTTTAATTTTAATTAATTAATTTATTTTAATGTTATATTTCTATTTATTATTAAAAATTACTTTAATGTAATAAAATAGGTCTAATATAATGTAAAATATGAAAATATTTTTTAAATATTGAAATTATTTTAAAATTTATATATTATTATATTTATTTTAATGCCATATTTTTATTTTTTATTAAATTTTGAGGTCAATTTTGTTGAGATCTATAGAGTTAAAAAGTATTATGGTCAAAGGGAGTCTTGAAGTCTTTGATTAAAAACTTGAGAGTTTTTGTGACCATTTTCTCAAATTTTTAGGTATAGTTGTCCTTTTCCATATGGGAAAAAGTGAGATTTTAATTTTATGAAATTTAATAACTACTTTAGTAACTACCAATTGTATAACATTAAATTTCAAGAATATTCTTCAATCACTTATAAAATAAGTAAATAGTATTATGACATCAATAATGATAGGCATTCTAAACTTTTTATCCAAAATTTCGTCCTAAATGATATGTCATTAATTGATTGGTTGATAATTTTTTACAAAATTTAAGTGAATTAATTATATTATCTTCATTAATCAATTATAAAATAAAATAAAACAAAATACCCCGACAACTATGAAAACATGACCACAAATGTTCAAAGGAGTTGACGTGTGATACGGGTAAAAATCATTGAGCAAAGCATGCCGCATGGAAAACGCATAAACTAGGGGTGGGCTTGAGTTGGGTTGGATAGGGTTTGCGAAAACCCAATCCAACCCATTATTGAATGGGTTGAGATAATCCAACCCAACCCTTAAATTATCGGGTTGGGTTGGGTTGATTAGGTTAAAGATTTGAAATTAAATTAATATTAAAAATTAAATAAAGAAAAATATACAAAAGTTCAAATAAAACTTATTAAGATCAAATATCAAAATATTATATTATGAAAATTCTATTTACTATCTAGTATTTGATAAAGAAAACTAAAAGAATATAGAATGAATAAATCATAAAAGTACCTTAGTTTATTGAGAATTGAGATTTAAAAGAGTGATTTTAGTTTTGGAATTAGAGTATGGAGTAGTAGATACAAGAACAAAATAATCTCTTTTATAAAAGAATAAAAAGAGGATTAAAAATAGATTAACCGTTTCGATTTTTAGAATTTTACAATTGAAAATTTTCTTCTTATTATTATTATTATTAGGGTCCCTCTATCTTACATACATGTAAGATACACTCCCCTCACATGAACAGTATGTGGGTCCCACACATACACTATTCATATGAGAGGAGTGTATCTTACATGCATGTAAGATAGAGATTGCCTTATTATTATTATTATTATTATTTATGTGGGTTGGGTTGTATGGGTTCATCATAATCGACCCAACCCAACCCAATTGTTGATTGGGTTTGAAAAAATTGACCCAATTAACCCATAATAATCCACTCAACCCGTCAAAATTAAATCGGATTGGATTGGGTTGGGTTGGGTCAATCGGGTTGGATTGGGTTTGCCCACCCCTAACATAAACCTATAAGATTCAACTACACGTCAAAAGCAAACGTGAAAGGTGAAAAGAATTGCCACCATATGCTTCTAACAGCCAACAGCAATGCTTGCCGTGAACGGCACACCAACGAGACTTTCCAGACCAAGTCGTAAAATGGCATAGCTTTCAATATTTTCTCAAGGCTATCAAGATTCATTTCCTCCCATTTTCTTTTCAAAACCTGTTGTTAGTGTGACGATGATGAAGATTCTGTCTTTCTTTCTTCACATACCGCTTATTGAACCCATGAATCTAGTGCATATACAGACAAATAAGTTTTTCGTTTGATATTACAACTATCTCCTTATGTAAGTTTTCTCTATTTTTTTTAAAATTTTTTGCAACGTATCTTAAAATAGTAATTTATGAATAGATTTAACTTTTTATTTTTTAATTTATTAATTATCAATCACAATTTTAAATTTTACTTAGTATAATATTAGATCATGAGAGAATTAACTCTAATCAATTACACATATACTCATGCTAGTAGGCATTTCAATCTAGAATTTTATGTGGATAAGATCCTCACTTGTCGTTTTAATATTTATGGAAGTTCACGTCATATGTCATGTTCCCATATTTAACTATGACAAAAATGCGGTGAGATTTTTATTTTATAAAAGTTAATAATTATTAATTACATAATACCAAAGTCCATTGGGAATATAGTTTGAGAGATATTGTTGAATTAGTTATACAATAAATAAATAATATTATGACATATATATATATTTATTTTCAAAATCCCCTATATAATAGTAGTTATATCAAGTTCAACTACATACTACGTTTAATGATTAGTTGTATAACCTCACTTAAAAAGAAAATAAACAAATTTTAAAGTTTAAACTAGGCCACAAAACGTAAGGTATATAAGAAATGAACTAAATTCAAAATTAAAACAACATAGGTCTGCTTAATTTCGTTAGCACGACGTCGTATCTGAAATTAAACTACCAATTTTACCCTTACTACCGCTTAACTCTTGAATAGGGTTGGCAATTTAAGGGCCTGGGCCGGGCTTTGCCAAGCCCAGGACCAGGCCCATATCTTATTTTAAAAGTCCAGGCCCTCTCAAAGCCCATCCAAATTGGGCGGGCTTTGGGCGGGCCGGGCCTTGACGGGCCTGGGCTTTTATGAATTTTTAAAATTTTTTTAATAAAAATATAATTTTTCAAAACATAATTATCCAATACATAATACTACAATAGGCTAAAAACTTAAACATAATTATCTAATACATGACTAGCCAACACAAAATATAAAAATACTAACATCACAAGTGTTAACATATATGTTTCCATAATATTGATTTTGATGATAACAAACAAGATTAAGAATGATTAATCTTTTAAGCTCAAATTATTTAATATTCTTTTTAAATAAATCATTATTTTCACATTATAAATGTTTTATATTTAATGGAAAAATGATTTTATGAAATTGATTGTTAATATTCTTTTTAAATAAATCATTATTTTTACATTATAAAGGTTTTATATTTAATGGAAAAATGATTTTATGAAATTGGTTGTTTTTCAAAGCTTATGGTTTAATTGAAAGAATTTTGAAAACTTTGAAATAAACAAGTATTGCTTGAAATTTTGGAGAATGACTTATTTGAAAAGTGTCATAGCATTTTGGGCTATACCATAATTTCAGAAAGTTTTGGGATTAACAAAGCATTTCTTAGAAATTCTGAAATTGGACCTATGTGCAACGTTTCATAACATTTTGGGCCGTAATACAGTTTTATAAAGTTTTGGGGATTAACTATAAATTTGAAAAATAATTTCACTGTAGCAATCACTGTAGCAAACGGCTAACCGTTTATTTAAAAACGGCTAACTGATAATTTCCAGAAAGCATGTTCTATAAAGTATTGTTAAAATGATGATTCTGGAAACTAACGGTGAACCGTTTACTGAAAACGGTTAACCGATTATTTCCAGATTGCTAACCTTGAACCGTTTAGTAAGAACGGTTAAACCAAATTTGTTTTGCAGGTCTCTGGAAATTAACGGCGAAAGGGTAAGCCTAAACGGCTAACCGTTTATTTAAAAATTGGCCCAACGGTAACTTTTGACTAGCCTAAACGGTTAACCGTTAATGGTTAACGGCGAACCGTTTTCTGGCAGACAGTTTGTAACGGCTAGTTTTTCAGCTCCAACTATAAATAAGCTCAATCCAATTCAAACAAGAAGAATTCCAACGATCATCATTGAGCAAAACATTGAGAATACAACTTTCATTGAGCTTTAAATTCTTGTATTCATCTCATTCATTCACACATTGAGCTTTCACTTGTGATCAAACACATTGTGTGAGAGAGATTCATTTGTAATCTTTTTTGTAAAATCAAGTTAAAAGATTGTAAGTGTTGGGATACACTTGGGTTAAGAGATTGGGGATAATCTCTTGTTGTAAAGGTCCATTGACACCTTGGAAGTCAATTGTAAGCGTTTGAAGCCTTGGGAGGCTAGCTTAGTGAAATCCTCAAGCCTGGTGTGCTTGGAGGCGTGGACGTAGGCGGAGATTGCCGAACCACGTAAAAATCCTTGAGTTTGCTTTCTCTTCCCTTACTCATTTATTATTGTGCTTTTATTGAATTTATTATTTTCGAATTTATTAAGGCATTAGATTAAATTGTTGTGTGGTTTGCCTAGGATAATTTTAAAATCCCAATTCACCCCCCTCTTGGGTTGCCTAGTTAGTATTTCAACAAGTACCATACACAACATACAAATCAAGTAATCAACCACTAATATATAAAAAAAAACTAATCCAATATTTGCGGGCCATCTTCGTCCTCATCCTTCAATTCCTCGCCAGTAAAAATTTCTTCTTCAGGAACTCCACCTGATAAAAAAAAGTGTTAAAATAAATAATAAAGCAAAATAATTAGTAATTAATTTTGTAAAAAAATGTTTTTATACCTCTACTGCTAGTAGCCCATAACCAATGCTGAGAGCACATGATAGCTTCCAATGTGTCTGGATGTAGTCTACTTCGATGTGGACTCAATGTTTTACCTCCCGTACTAAAAGCCAACTCCGAGGCAACAGTTGTCACAGGTATGGCTAGCAAATCCTTGGCCATCTCCGCCAAAATAGGATATTTACCTTTGTTCGTCTTCCACCATTGTAAAACATCAAAATCCGGAGTTCTTTTGACTAAAGGATCCTCCAAATACTTATCTAAGTCAGACTTTGAACTAATAGGTTGACTATTTTGGGTTGCATATGCATCAAAATCACCCATATCATCTATATTATCAAAATCAATATGAGATTGGTCGAAAGGAACAACAAGTGCAGTAGAAGACATACCAACAACACCATATCTCGTAGTTGCGGATTTGGCCTCATAATAATTCATCATTTCATCACAAAGCTCCCGCACTCTCTTAAGTTGATTTTCAAGGCCGACTACATAAATCTTCGGATAATAATAATTAATCAACATCATCTTGTATCTCGGATTAAGAATAACAGCCATGACCAATACCCCACTAATCTCATCCCAATACTTCAAAAATTTTCCAATCATGTTATCCGCCATATTCTTAACTGCAGGAACATCGGATGTTTGCCACCCCTTCAATACAATCCTCATTTTACAAACCAATGGAAAAAAAAGATTAGCAGTGGGGTATGTTGTACCCGAAAACATCTCAGTCAACTTTGAAAAAGGCCTCAAATAATCTAGCATTTGCTTAGCCAACTCCCATTCCTCACTACTAGGCAAACACTTGTATTGTGTCTCAAGTGTTTGCAGTCGAGAAAAAACACTTTTGTACTTCACTGCAAGTTCAAGCATCACAAAAGTCGAATTCCATCTAGTTGGACAATCAAGCCCCAACTTTTTCACATCTATTTGTATTTGACGACATGCCAACTCAAACTTTTCCACCCGTTTTGGCGATGAACTCCAGTAAGATACACTGTCTCTAACACGTGTAATACCACTCTCAATCACCGACAACCCATCCTTCACAATTAAATTCAAAATATGAGCCGCACACCTCATATGAAAAAAATTACCGCTCAATATCATTGACTCAGTGGACAACAATCCCTTCAATCTTGCAACCATCGCATCATTAGTTGAACAATTATCCAAAGTAACCGTGGATAACTTTCTATCTAGATTCCAATCCATCAAACACTTCACCAAAATTTGGGAAATGCAATCAGCAGTATGTGGGGCTTGCACATATATAAATCTGTTCAAATTTAAATAAAAAATTTTTAAATTTAATAAAGTGCCTATGCTATACAAATTTAAATACAAAATTTAAATATTTAATAAAGTAAAAATACCTTAGAATTCGACTTTGCAAATGCCAAGAGTTGTCAATGAAATGTCCTGTAACAACCATATAACCTTTTTTTTTTATTACAAGCCATCCACATGTCTGTAGTAATTGCCACCCTACTATTAGTAATCTCCAACAAATTCATTGCCTTCCCCTTTTCAATATTATATATCTTAAATATCTCACTCTTTAAAGTGTTTCTGGACATATGCTTCACCAATGGATTGCAATAATCAACAAAATCTCTAAATGACTCATACTCCACAAATCTAAGAGGAAGCTCATGTTTAACAACAACTGTTGTAAGTTTTTGACGTGCAACCAATGGATCAAATTTCTGAATTCCAAGCTCACCACTTTCGGTTTTCACCAAGTGTTGCTTATTCTCAAAAACTTCTTCAATTGTCGGTTGATTAAAACCATGAATTTGTCTAGTATGTCTATTCAAATGACTAGTTCCCGACCCACAAGAAAGAACCGTTCCACAATGATTGCATTTTGCCTTTGATACACCACCAACATTTAGTTTTGTGAAATGGTCCCAACAATTTGAAACAACCCTTTGTTTTCTTTTTTTATCACTCCGCATTTCTTCTTGAACATTTTCTGACTCCACAGATGGATTTGAAGGCAAATTAGAAGATTCAGAAACATTTTCAATTATAAACCTATACAAAATTAAAGGAGATAAAATATTAAATTAATAAATTAATTAAGCTAAGTGTAAATGCAGTAAACGCATATTGCATTTACAAGCAAAGCAGTGACAGGACAATAAATTTACAATGTCCAGAACTCCATACAGTATGTCAGTATCTATACATTGAAGACATCACCTTAATAGTTAATAGTTAATACAAGTTGAGAAAAATAATATGAATATGGAAATTAAACGCTCTGCAATTATAATATAAACACTCTGCAAAAATAATAACTCTGCAAAAATAATAGCATGATCCAAATTTAAACACTCTGCAAAAATAACTTTGACAGAACAAATGCAAAGTTGCAAACTCTTATTTTGCTTTCAACGAAAATTGAACTTATCCAAATTTAGATGAACTCTCATTATCTAATCAATTCTGTCATTACAAAATTTAGAACAACAAACAGATCAAAAAAAGCAGCCTCCAGTCCTCCATCAAGTTGAGAGCAAAACGAATTCCTAAATTAGAGACTGAACAAACTAAAGATAAAAAAGCAAACAAAGATGGAAAGAGAATAAACCTTGAATTTTAGATAATCGCGCGGCTGTGCTGGTGGGTGGGAGGAATCGCGCGGCTGTGCTGGTGGGTGGGAGGCGCTGCTGGACACACGGGAGATGCTGTTGCTGCCTTGCTGGGTGGCTGGACGGTGGGTGGCTGGGCGGTGGCTGATGCTGCTGCTGCTGGAATCTGTTGCTGACTTGCTGCTGCTGCTGGACGGTGGGTGGCTGATGGTTGATGCTGGTTGGACGCTGCTGGAATCTGGAGATGCTCGCTGCTGTTGGCTGCCGGCGGCGAGAACAGTGAGTGAGAAGTGAGAACGGAGAGGTGAGTGAGAAGTGAGGGAACGGGGGATTTTCGATTTAGGGATTTTGTCACAGTTGAAATTGAATATTATAAATTGTTTTCCTAGTTACACTTACAAGTTACAGACTCACGGTCACGGGAATGACTAATGAGGGATTTTTAATTGTTTTGTTTTAGTTTTTTTTATTTCAATTTTATGATATATTAATATATTATACAGTTTTTTTAAATATATATATATTATTTATTATAAAGTCCGGGCTTAAGCGCGGGCTTTTCAGTTAGGCCCTTGACTGAGCCCATATGTTATGGGCTTTGTTAATTATAAGCCCTTATCCATAATTTCAAGCCGCGGGCCGGGCTTTTCTGCCAACCCTACTCTTGAAGCGCGCCATTTTGCTGCTCAAAGAACTGCGTGCATTACTTTCAGTCCACTTTGTTTTAACCTTTTTTTTTTGGCTTAATGCATATTTTGATTCAGCTTGTGGATTGATGCGAATATTTAATTATTCTGTTTCTATTCATGTAACTAATCGGTTTAATAAATATTTATGACTAGTAAAGCGTAAGGCTCGCTATGTCCCTTTGTGCGTAATAGAATTTCATTTATTTTTATTAATTATATTTTAGTTATATACAAAAAAAAAGAGAAAGAGAAAGATGAAGAAGAGAGTTTATCCACGAGATAAATGCATGGCTCAGAAGATCATATGAAGCGTTTTGTGAGGCCTTTTGTTTGCTTAATTTATGGGCACAACTTTGTAATTATATATAATTTCTTGATCTTTACGGCTAGGATTTGTTGAGAAATAACTTATTCTTTGATTCATCAATCGAACATTTAAAATCGAAGAATGGAAAGTAATGCCAAATGTTTAATAAGTTGAAGATATTCTTTTTATATATACTTTATTGTTATAACCTTATTGAATCTAGAAAGAACTAATCAAAGCAAGCTAATCAAGAAAAAAAACAGAAAAGAACTTGAACAGAGCACAGTTCCAAGCACTCAACTTGTAGAAGGAAAAACTGCTCTTTTATTGATCACTTTGAATCGAATTATAAGTTGATTCTATAGAGGAGATTACAAGGATCACAAAGAACCAATTAGCTCACTAAAAGACCAAGAAATGAGAAAGATTACAACGCTATATCAGAGGCTAAAACACACGTATATATGCTCTGGTATTTCTGGGAAATCATAACGAACTCTTAACGAATTCTGCCACATCATCTTTAATATTTCAACTAGACCCCTCCAGCTGAAGTCGATCTGCACAATGCCCCCAAACTTCTTCAAATCTTCCATTTAAGCCCAACGACCATTAGTTGACCAGTAGCTTATTTCCTCACACTCTCCACATTCCAGACTCGATTCAGCTGATCATCTCAATTAAGTAGCACAAAAAACCTTCAAAGACACATGTTTCAGGAATTAGAGCTGCTGCCAACACCAGTTAAGTCTACACAAAACTTAAATTTTGCTGTTGGTAGCACTTTGGTTAGCATATCAGCAGGGTTGATGTCTGTATGTATCTTCATCACTGCAGCTGACCCTTTTGCAACCTCATCTCTAATAAAGTGCAACTTCACATCAATGTGCTTTGTTCTCTCATGATAAACTTGGTTCTTGATGAGCTGAATGGCGCTCTGATTATCACAAAAATTTTTCACCGTTTTTTGTTTCAACCAGAGTTCATTTAGCAGTCCTCTCAACCACATTGATTCTTTCACTGCCTCTGTTGCAGCAACAAACTCTGCCTCAGTAGATGACAAGGCTACTATGTGTTGTAGAGTAGCTTTCCAACTTATGAGACAACTATCCAACATAAACAGATAACCTGAGATAGATTTTCTTCTGTCCAAGTCACCTGCAAAATCAGAGTCAATATATCATCTGACTTCACAGACCTCATGCTTAGATTTACCATACATCAAACCATGATCTAAGGTTCCCTTCAGGTACCTCATGACCCATTTTACAGCATCCCAGTGAAGTTTACCAGGGTTACTCATAAATCGACTCACCACACTTACTGCATAAGCTATGTCTGTTCTGGTGCACACCATTGCATACATCAGGCTTCCTACAGCTTGGGAGTATAGTAAATCAGCCATCTTTACCTCCTCAACATCTAAAGTTGGAGACATATCTTCAGAGAGTTTGAATTGTGCCCCTAGAGGTGTCAGTGTTGGTTTTGAGTCCATCATCTGAAATCTTTCCAGCACTTTGCTAATATACATTGACTGAGTTAGAAACAAGGTACCAGCTGTTCTATCTATAACAATATCTATCCCAAGAATCCTCTTGGCACTGCCAAGATCTTTCATTTCAAATTCCCCCTTTAGCAAATTCTTGAGCTCTTTAATGTCACTGAGATCTTTACCAGCAATGAGTATATCATCAACATATAGTAGAAGATATACTGCTCCACCTGAGTTTCCACCTGAGTTTATAATCCCATGATAGACACAACTATCATATTTTCTCCTGGAATAGCCATTGGAGACCATAAACTGGTCAAATCTCCTATACCATTGCCTAGGAGATTGTTTCAAGCCATATAGATACCTTTTAAGAAGGCACACATACTCCTCATGTCCCTGTTCTTCAAAGCCTTTAGGCTGAGACATCAATATCTTTTCTTCAAGATTGCCATGTAGGAAGGCAGTCTTTACATCCATTTGTTCAAGCTCTAGATCAAACAAAGCCACCATAGCAAGCAAGATTCTGATTGAACTGTGTTTTACCACTAGTGAGAAGATTTCATTGAAATCAATCCCCTCCTTCTGTGTGAACCCTCTTGCCACCAGTCTTGCCTTATATCTTGAATCTTCAACACCTGGAATACCCTCATTTTTCTTGAATATCCACTTGCAGCTGACAATTTTCTTATTTCCTGGATTTGGGACCAGAATCCAAGTCTGATTTCTTACCAGAGAATCCATTTCCTCCCTCTTGCCACCAGTCTTGCCTTATATCTTGAATCTTCAACACCTGGAATACCCTCCTTTTTCTTGAATATCCACTTGCAGCTGACAATCTTCCTATTTCCTGGATTTGGGACCAGAATCCAAGTCTGATTTCTTACCAGAGAATCCATTTCCTCCCTCATAGCTTTAATCCAGTTTATGCTATTCTTGCTATTCATTACTTCTCTATAGTTGTTAGGCTCTTCAATGGCAACATCTTCTGCACTCATCAAGGCATATGCAACCATATCTGCAGATGCATATCTTGCTGGAGGTCTGGTATGTCTTCTTTCTCTATCTCTAGCTAACTGATATTGTTGTAAATCAGTTACTTGTGGTACTTCACCTTCTGTCACTTCTGCATCTTGAGACTCAGCTTCAACAGCCTCTAGTTGTATTTCATCTTCATAGTCTTTGGATAACTCCACCTAAATCTTTTCACCTTGTTCAGTTTCTGTGGTGGCTTGTGTGTCACTTGTATTGATGTCATTAGCAGAAGTGGTTTGGTCAGAGTTGTTGATCATGGCCACTTCATTGAACTGGACATCTCTACTGATCAGACACTTATTAGCCTCTTTACACCAGACCCTGTAGCCTTTAACCCCATCTAGATAACCAACAAAAACCCCTTTTATGGCTCTTGCATCAAGCTTCCCTTGTCTGACATGGACATAAGCAGGGCATCCAAATACCCTCAGGTGTTCATATTTTCCAGGTCTTCCAGACCAGAGTTCTTCAGGTGTTTTGAAGCCAATTGCTGAAGATGGACTTTTATTTACCAGGTAACTAGCTGTAGAAACAGCTTCTGCCCAAAGACTCCTGGGAAGCTTAGAATTTATCAACAAGCATCTTGTTTTGTCAATAAGTGTTCTGTTCATCCTCTCAGCTAAACCATTTTGCTGAGGGGTGAATCTTACTGTTTTGTGCCTCCTAACTCCCCATTCCTGGCAGCATTGCTCAAACTCTTTATTACAGAATTCAAGTCCATTGTCTGTTCTTAAACATTTCACCTTGAAACCAGATTGAGTCTCCACCAAAGTCTTCCAAATCTTGAACTTCTCTAAGGCTTGGTCTTTAGTCTTCAGTATGTGGATCCATACTTTCCTGGAGTAGTCATCTATGACTGACATAAAATACCTTCCCCCACTCAAGGATGGTACTTGTGCAGGTCCCCATAAATCAGCATGTACATAATCTAATGGTTGTTTAGATACATGCATGCCCTTTGTGAATTTGGACCTGTGTGCCTTGCCAAAGATGCAGTTTTCACAGAAGTCTAGTTCATATATATTATCACCACACAGCAGCCCTTGCTTACTCAGTTCTTGCATTCCTCTAATACTCATATGGCCTAGTCTAAGGTGCCATAACATAGTTCTATTAACATCAGAAACAGCAGGCATTGCAGCTGCTCCAGGCACTGATGACCCTTCTAACACATAAAGGCCATTCTTCTTAACTCCTTTCATTACCATCTCAGTCCTATTCATAATCTTCAAACCACCATTTTCAGATTTAAAGCTATATCCCATACCATCTAGCATGCCTAAAGAGATCAAATTTCTCTTTAGCCTAGGTGCATGCCTTACATCACTTAGAGTTTGAACAGACCCATCAAGCATATCTATTTTGACAGACCCCATACCAACAATCTTACATACATTGTTGTTACCCATCAACACTCTACCACCATCAACAGATTTATATGTATGGAAAAGGCTTTTATCAGGACACAAATGAAATGAACAACCTGAATCAAGAACCCACTGACCTTTGATATTGCTGTTTGAAGCCACCAGCAAACCAGCACTATGGTATCCATCATCAGATGAGTCATTTGAGGCTACTGCTGCATCACATGTTCTCTCCTTTTCATCCTTCCTTTTCTCAGCACAGTCTGTGATGTAGTGACCTTATTTCTTACAGTAGAAGCACTTTCTTTTCTTCATTTTTTCTTTTACAGATTCATAATCCTTTTTAGCTTGACTCTTGTTCTTGTTCTTCTGATTTTTCTTTTCTGTCCTGGCAAATAAGCCTTCACCATTACTAACTTCATGCCCATTGTTCTTCTGGATCTCCTTAGAACTCAAAGAGGCTTTCACATCCTCTAGAGTGAGTGTAGTTCTTCCATACAGCATGGTGTCTACAAATCCTTCATAGATTTTTGGCAGTGAGCTTAGTAGAAAGAAAGCTTTATCCTCATCTGTTATTTTCACATTTTCAACTCCTTCAAGATCAAGAATGATCTTGTTGAAGCTGTCAATGTGTTCTTGAATCGAGACCCCTTCTCTCATAGAAAAAGTATATAACCTTTTCTTCAAGAACAATCGATGTGCCAGAGATTTTTTCATACACAAGGCCTCCACCTTGTTCCAGATACCAAGGGCAGTCTTCTCTTCAGAAATCTCCCTTAGAATTGAGTCACTAAGACTCAAGATCAAGGTACTGTGAGCCTTGTTCTGTATCTGTCTTCTCTTCTCATCAGAGACTGAACTTGATGCATCCCCAAAATCATCTTCTTCCAACGCTGATTCGAGACCTTGATGAATAAGGAGAGCCCTCATCTTCATCTTCCAAAGTGAAAAGTCACCACCAATGGTGAACCTTTCAATATCGGGTTTTGGAAGAGACATGTTTTCTTGAACCACTACTGGCTCTGATACCAGTTGTTATAACCTTATTGAATCTAGAAAGAACTAATCAAAGCAAGCTAATCAAGAAAGAAACAGAAAAGAACTTGAACAGAGCACAGTTCCAAGCACTCAACTTGTAGAAGGAAAAACTGCTCTTTTATTGATCTCTTTGAATCGAATTACAAGTTGATTCTATAGAGGAGATTACAAGGATCACAAAGAACCAATTAGCTCACTAAAAGACCAAGAAATGAGAAAGATTACAACGCTATATCAGAGGCTAAAACACACGTATATATGCTCTGGTATTTCTGGGAAATCATAACGAACTCTTAACGAATTCTGCCACATCATCTTTAATATTTCAACTAGACCCCTCCAGCTGAAGTCGATCTGCACAATGCCCCCAAACTTCTTCAAATCTTCCATTTAAGCCCAACGACCATTAGTTGACCAGTAGTTTATTTCCTCACATTTATAAATAGCTACATTAGGATTGTAATTTAATCAAAATACTCAAACCTTTGAAAATTATTGGCTATTTTAATGACCAATTACAACATTGGTTTGTCTTTTGTTTAAGGATGTTAAATATATCCCATACGTGCATTCTGTTTAACTTAAATGCTATTGCACATTTCTTTTTCAATGTTTTAATTTTTTTCTCATGCACTTGACAAAATGCGGATTTGATGAGAAGTATACCACATTGATCCATAGAATGTAATGCCATTTACATTTTTTTTCTCCACCGTCAAGGTCATTTATAAAAAAAAAACAATAATAATAATTATTCTGTATTTTCCCAATCAATTAATAAGGGAAATTTTCATTTTTATCATACAATTTAGTCTAGTCGATCGATTTTTATTCAATTGGGAGGTTCATAATTCATTTGTTTGTCTTTGTAAAAGCAGACTCAACGTACGCACGCTAACAATTTTGCAAGGTCTCATCTTAGTTACAACAGATACCCTAACAATAAAATTCACATGGGTTCTCTCTTTGTTTCCCAACCATCATAATATTTTAAAAGGGGCTCAAAATGAACTAGATATTCAGCTGGGGAAAAAAAGGATAAGTGAATGAAACATAAACAAAAAATTTAATTTATATGCTTACAGGCCATTCTCAAAGGAGCAATGGGTCTACATCCTACTGCGCAACTCTTAATTCTGCATGAATCTATAGTTAAGCTTTGCCTCATTTTAAAAATCAAACCTTTCTCATTCACTTGAGGAGCTCAAACTAGAATCTCTTGACATGATAATTTAATAGAAGCGCGCGCTGCGCGTTGTCACTTTCAACCAAGATAGGAAAGGGATCTTGTTTATCCTTTGTATAATATTTACTGATTTGCAAAAGAGAAGGTAGCAAATGGCTCTAAAGTTGTTGGAATGTCAAACATAATGTTGTCTTTACCTTGCTTTTAAATAAGAAAAGATGCCACTAATGGGCTTTTGGTCTAATGGGAGAAGCCTTACACTTACAATGTTGAGTGCAAGGGTTCGAGTCTCCATAAGAGTATTATGGAGGTTAGTTTCAGTTCTTCCTCAATTATCAACTAATTGAGTGGAGACAATCTCTCCCTTACGAAATGTGAGTGGAGTAGGCACCCCTCGAATATTAGAAATGGTTTAAAGTATTTGGGCAAGTGCTTCAGTGGGTTAATGTATGGAGGTGGTCCCAGTTATTTAGTACGATTGTAAAAATTATAATTGTAATATCTGATGTAATATCAGTAACAATATGTGTATAACAGAATTAAAAATAATAATAATAAGAAAAGATGACTGTGGGGTCAAACTTGCCGGCCGAAGGCAATGCCGTGTTCATTTCAAACGTTTTCATCAATAAATTAAGCAATCTTATCGGATCGCACTTCAAATGAATAAGTGCCAAAAAATAATAATATCTTCCCCCATAATTAAGTGGGGTAGATTTTTTCTTAGAGAATGGATGTGTCCCTTCCTTGAATATTAGTAGAGATAGAAATATAGATTCACAATAAATTTCAATTGCGTATATCAGCGAGGGTAGATATGTTTCTCCCGAATATAAAATGGAGGTAGAAATCTGTATTGTATAATAATAAAATTTAGGATATATTTAGGATTGCTTTAGCTTTCCAAAACAATCTATTTTAGGATAAATTTTGAAACAATCAGATTTATAAATAATTTAGTTACATGTTTGGTAAGTTTATATTATAATATAATTACTTATCATATGATTTAGCTTGCATGTTTGGTAAATTAATAAAAAAAATGTTGAAATAACCAAAATAGACATTAATTATATTTTAGTTATATACAAACCAAATAAAATTAATTTTAAAGCATATTATTTAATAAACAAATCATGTTAATTATTCTCAGCTTTCTATTTATATTTTCTATAAATCATTAACAGTAAATGTCTATTAATTAATAGGAACTTTCAACTTTATGTTATCTTTCCAAAAAAATCATTAGTCAATATTAAATGCTAAGTAATAAAAAAAATACTTAATAACAAGAAATAAATGAATGGCCGTTGAAATTTCATTCGCGGAAACAGTGCCAGTGTCGTCGACAATGATGGAAAAGTTTCCCCGCGGATTTATCATCGAAGGACAACTTTCTCTTTCACTAGCACCGGAAAAATCTCGCTGATGACAAGCTGCTGGGACTATATGGCCGCAATTATTTTTTATTTTAAATTTAATTTATAAGATTTAAATATTAATTAATTATTGTGTAAGGATATTTTTTATAAACAAATGTTGTGAAGGATAATTACGATATTGTACCTTAAAAAATTGATTTTGAAATAATCATATTTGGAAAAGCTACTCTAAGTTGCTTTTACAAATCAATGTAAGATCTAATTAATTGAGTATCAGATTGTTTTAAAATCACTTTTAAAGTGAATTTACGAAACACGTTTTGATTGCTATATTGTTAAATAATCACTTATATGTTTAACAATTTAAAACTATCCCAAACATGCACTAAATTGGTTAGTCCCAATGGATTTCTAATAGTATAATGTTAAAAAAAAAAGAGCTTAAAAAAATAAAAAATAAAACTAGCCGGCTATTGGTCATAGTGATATTGACCATAGTAGATAAAATAACTTATAAATTTTATATAATACATACCAGACATGCATGCACATTAATGATATTCCCACAAGTGTTATTGGCATTGACCAGAGTCTCATCCTTAATTTTGTTCGAGACACAAAAGATCAAGATAATGTTAGAGAACCCGTATACAAGAAATCGTTCTAGAGGAACAAACTCTACCACCACAAAAGTCTATGCCATTAAGGAGATCCACTAGAGAAAGAAGAAGACCAATGCCCGCTAACTATATTGTATTTCTCTAAAAGCATAAGATGGACATTAGTGTAACATATGTGAAAAAAGAGAGAGAGAGAGAAAGTCGATTAAATAAAAAATAAAAGAAGCTAGAAATTTGTTTTAAGGGGCAACATATTCACACGTGAGAGAGGGGGGAAGCTGTCAAACTGACCCAAACCCACGAACCTAACCCAACCATATCTCCGATTACCGGCCACCTCACCAGCCATGGAAGGTAGCAAATGAAAGCTCTTGAGCCGACCATTACTCCCTTGCCATCACTATTGCCAAAAACCAATTGGAACACCGTCGTTTGTAGCATGAAAATTTGCGACCAAACCCATCACCACCGCCATGGATTCCGTCGGAATTAGGTCACACCATCGGCTAGGTTTTGGTTCCTCACATCACCACCTTCCATTTTCGACCATCCACAGCCACCGGAAGTCACCAATTCACCACCGGCCAATTGTTGAGGTGCTCACGGATGTCAAGCTAGATACTAGCACCTTCGCTGCGCGTGGGAGCTCACCGCAGGTACTCATTGGTCAAAGGAAAAGGGAAGTCCTTATTCCGACATGGAGCCGTATGATGGAAGAGTTTTACGTACGGTTCCTTTGAGAACGGTGTGATACCACAACCATTAAACTCAGCTCGGCCAACAGTGTCTAACTCGAGCTTCTCGGTCGCCGTTAACTAGCGAGGGTAATTTGGTAATTTCACATTTTGAGGGCAATTTTCTAATTTTTGACCCTATAGATATTTTAGTAATTTTTGAAATTGAGGATCGGTTGGTAAGCATGATTATGAAGGTAATTCGGTGATGTCCGATTTAGGAGTATTTTAATAATTTACGGATTCGAGAGTATTTTAATAATTTTATTAACATGGAGTTGTAAATTATGGATAGATGTTCGTTTCAAGTTTATTGCATAAATTTAATCCTAATTTAGATTTGAAAAAATAATTATGTCATTTCCTTGATTTAGGAAGATTCGCGAGTGAGAACCAGTTCATGAGTGTGGACGATAACCGAGTCTGAACATCGTCACTATGAGTTGAATATACGAAATCTATTTTCATAATATATTATGATTTTATGATACAGTACAACATGTTTGATAAATAAGTATTTAATGCTCTGATTTAATGATTTTCTTGAAAATGAATTTTTATCTACGTATTGATATTTATTATTAAAAATGCGTATGATTAATGAATTTATTATCAATTTGAGAAAATGCATGACAATAGTTTTTAAAAAAATAAAGTGGATTTAAAGTATGTAAATGGAAAAGGAAATGAGATTTAAAGTGTGATTATACATTCATGTACATGTGTATAAAAGGTTATTTGCAAAATCATTGGACAATATCATTCGCCAGTTACAATGATACATATATGATAAGGCCTTTGGGGCCGATCTAAACACTCATTAAAGCTTTGGGCCATGTGTTTTGCCGCTTCTTCCTTTTGGGGGCATATGCATGTGGTATAATGATAACAGTGATATAGATACAGATGAGACACAAGCCTTTGGGGCTCGTCTGAGTACATACAGAGGTTTTGGGTCGTGTACTTGGACACTTTTATCATTTAGGGACTAGATTATGCATGTACATATATGATGAGATATAAGATGGCATTTCCCTATCTATCCGTGAAGCTCTGGGGCATAATGGTATCTTGATAGTACGTCATTGCCCGTCCATTGAGGTCTGGGTATGACAAGATTATTCCTTTGGGTACTTGTTTAGTGACAGTTTCAGAATCCAATATTTGAGATTACAATGTATTTATAATTTCCTTGATTTTATATGGTATTATATCTTATATTTTTGTCAGTGTATGATTTATAATTAAATGAGTTTATTTAAGTTTTCTTGTGGTATTTTGGTAAAGTTATTTATTGAAATGATATAATTATTTTAAAGTAAGTTTATTTTCAAAAACTATTATCCACTCAGTAAGTTTACTGAGTTTTATACTCATCCCATTTTTTTATATTCCACCCCCCCAGAAGGTTGCAGGTACATCAAATCGACCCAACGACTATAGATATTTTAAATTTTGGCCACGTGATGGTGTTAGAAGATAAAGATGATTTTTGTTAGGGCATTTTGATCATCTCATTTTTTTATTATATAATTTTGTTGTATTATTCGTTTGAGATTAAAAATAAACCAATATATGTTAATATTAGTTATAATATAAACTTTTGATACTCTTGAGATATTTTGGGTAAAACTCAGTATTTGGGTTGAGAATGCTGATTATTGGAGTTGGTTGTAATTTTCAATTATTTTGGAAACGCTTGTTTTACATATTTGCGAGGTGGGAGTGATATATTTATAAAAGAGACTTTGCCGAATTTTCGGCAGAATCCTTATTAATTATATTATTATCAACTCAGTTTTGATGAGACTAAATAGACCCTCTATGGGGGTGCAGGGCAGGTCATTTCAATTGGAGTGATGGAAGATGATGCAATCAACTTCCGTCAAGCCATGCAAAGTCTAACTCTTAAAAGTGGATTAATGCCGTGAATGTGGAGATGATGTTCATGAAGAACAATGACGTATGAGATCTTGTCCTATACCAAAAGGTGCAAAACTTAGTAATTGCAAATGGATATTTAAGACCAAGAGGGATTCGAAAAGCAAAGAGGAAATGTACAAGGTGTGTCTTATTGCAAAGAGGTATGCACAAAAAAAAAAAAAACATTGATGATTAAAAGACTCTCTCTTAGATTTCTTTGAAAGACTCTTTCTCTTGAGTTATAACAAATGAATGTAAAGATAGCGTTTCTCAATGGTACCATTAATAAGACAATCTATATGGTGTAGGCAAAAATCTTTATGTTAAGATATCCAAAGATTATGGCTTGCAAACTTAAGAATTCTATCTATAGGTTTAAGTAAGCATCTCGATAATTGTATTTAAAGTTTCATCAAGTGATCATCTCATTCAATTTTCAAATGAATTTGGATGATGATTGCAAATCCCATAAGTTTTGTTTGGAGCTAGTATATTTTTGTAGTTTTATTGATGATATTTTGCTTGCTAACAAGATATAAGCTTATTGTATGACACCAAAAGACTTCTAACTAAGAATTTTGAGATGAAAGGTCTTGATGATGACTCTTTTGTATTAGGCATACAGATACACAAAGGTTGTTAGCCTAAAGGGCTACACATAATGTAATTTTGATGATAACAAACATGTGTATTAAGTGATTTAATAAATATTGTATTTTATATTTTCACTAGTTTTTGAAGGATAATATTTATGCAAGTGAATCAAATGAAATCAAGTTGAAGACACTCAACGGACAACGGCGAAATCAAGAATAAGGCTCCGTTTGGTACAGCTTATTAAATAGAGTTTATAACAGTAGAGCTTATAGCAGTAGAGCTTATACCAATAGAGCTTTTGGACAAAAAATCATTGGGTGTTTGGTTGTCAATAAAAAAAGTACTTTTGAACCATTAAAATGTGTGATATTTTTTATATTATATATTTTTTAGAAAAGCTCTCTAACCTCTACTCCCAAAAGCTCAAATTTTGGGCTTTTGCTAGTAGAGGTAAATTAGCTTATTTAAGCTAAAAAAAACTCTACTAAAAAAATAACCAAACACCATAAAAATTTTTAAAAAGTGCTTATGTGATAAAATAAGCACTTATGACTCTTAAATAAGCCATACCAAACAGGCACTAAGTTTAGAGCTCAACGAATTAATTATTGCTACAAATTCTTGTAAAGCCGGTATGATTTAATTGATGCATGATTTAGTATTTGAGAAGCTCAAGAGATTAATTTAATTAATTACTTTTCATAAACTAAAAGGTTTTATTTTTATAAGATAAAGTATTCTGTGGTTTTGAGTATTTTGGACTTAAATGGAAAGTTTTGCAATATTTGATTTTAATAAGTATTATTTTGAATTCCGGAGTTGGACCTTTTTGCAAATATGTGAAATTTTTTAGGCCATACTATAATTTATGAACATTTTGGACTAAAGTGAAAAATTTTGAGAACTTTGAAAAATATGGGTATTATGTTAAATTTTGAAAAGGACATATTTGCAAAGTTTTATGACGTTTTGGGCCATACTAGAATTATAAAAAGTTTTAGGCCAAAGTATAATGTTAGTAAATAGTGTTACTGTAGCCAAATTCAAAAATAACGGTAATATCACTGTTACAAGCGGCTAACCGCTTGGTCGCTGAAATTTACCTATAATAGCTAGTTTTCAGATTTTAACTATAAAAACTCAACTCCAATTTCATTTTAAGAACTAATGCAAGCATAAATAAGATTATATAACATATATTGAGCTTCCATTTCGCAAATAATTATTGAATCATTATTGAGCTATAATTTTTTATCCACTCTTAAAGAGAGTTTCATTGTTGTAATTTTCATTTCTCATCAAATTGTGAGTGTACAAGTGTGAAAAACACTTGGGGTGAAGAGATTGGAGATATAATCTCTTGTTGTAAAGGTCTATTGACACCTTGGAAGTCAATTGTAAACATTGAAGCATTGGGAGGCTTGGATAATGAAATCCTTAAGCCGGGTGAGTTTAGAGGCGTGGACGTAGGCAGGGATAGTCAAACCACGTAAAAATCTTTGTGTTTGTTTTCTCTTTCCTTACTCTTTTAATATTGTGTTTGATTGAATTTATTGTTTTTGATTTGATTAAGGCAATAGATTAAATTATTGTGCGAATTGTATTACATAAATTTTAAAATCCCAATTCACCCCCCTCTTGGGTTGCATAACTTGCATTTCAAAGGTCACTCCCGAGGTATTCTAGGACTATCATAAAAAAGCTATTTCAAAAAAGTTCTTAGGAGATAAGGCATGTAAGATTGCAGACTAGGTAATACCCTTGTGGCTATGAAAGACAAGTTTAGTCTCAATCAGTGCCTTAAGAATAATTTTGAGGAAAAGGAAATGCAAAAAATTCCTTATGCATTAGCAGTAGAAAGTCTAATATATGCTCAAGTTTGTATGCGACCGAATACTACGTACATTATTGAGATGTTAAGCAGATATTTAAGTAATTGAGGAGTAGACCATTGAAAAGCAGCCAAATGGATGACCTCCTATCCTCTTTACCCTCTCTAGTTACAACTTTACCACTTTCCCCACATTCTCTTTGACCTCATATTCTCTCCTCATGCAATGCAACCTGCATTAACCATATTCCTAGGGATCATCAACTGTAATAAGAAAAAAAAATCAACAACAATTTATGTACATTTAGACTTCCATCCAGACATTATATAGTTAATACTCGGACGTAAGTTATGGTTTTCTAAATTTGTACATTGTTGCTAATTTTCTGAGTACTCACAGTTCAGATATTTTACTAGCTTAATTCTATTAAATCGATATAGGCTACAACAATGGTCCAGGGATGGTGTTAAGCTTTGAATGATTGTTAAGAATTAATTTGCCCAATATTCATAAGTACGTCATTAAGAACTTTAGTTCTAGCAGAAGACAGAAGTCATGCAAGTGATATACGGTACATGAGCCTTTCACATGTGATGAAAATTTTCCCAAAAAGCATTTTAAGCTCCTCTTAAATGATTTTGGGATGAAAACCTGAAACTTTCTATTTTATCTCATTTCTTCTCTAACATTTTTCATTAATTAAACATATATACATTCATATTACATTACACTTAAACCTAAGAGCTAGGTCTTAGTAAGGCTGCCTACTAATCAATGGAGCTAGACCTTGGTGTCAACCTTCTTTAACATCTTACAAAACTAGAGCTTAATTATTTTTAGGCAAGTAGGCAACTAATTATCTTTCCTTAAGAGATTTCTATCACAAAGTAAGCCATGTTCCAGCAACAATAAAAATTAATAGACACTTTGTGAATATGAAAGACCAAACAAAACATTCACTCAAGAGAAAAAAAATAAAAGAAGTAACACGTCTTTAGAATCTGGTACATAATACTTGAGTGCGTTTGGCACACTAAATTGCATTACATTGTATTAGTTGTATTGCATTATAGAGTATTACAATAAGTTGTTATGCAATATAATATTTGGTGTACTATAAACTGTATTATATATAATACTATTTTGTAATATTATTTTATATTAATATTAAAATTAAATTAGCATTATTTAAATTTATTAATAATTATTGTTATATATTCAATTTTTTAAATTAATTATTAAATAATTATTTTTATGCATTAATTTTTATAACATAAAAATAATTTAATAATACACTATTATCAAATAATAATATAATATTAAAATTTCAATTTAATTATAAACTAACTTTTATTTATTACTATTGAATATAATTATTAATTTAAATTTTAGTAAATAATAGATGATTAAATAATTATAGTACTTTTCACACATTTAAATTAAAATAATTAAAATGATTTTATGTACTAAAAGTAAATAATGTATTATCATTTATTTGTTAAATATTTTGGTTTATTGATATTTTATATTTTATATTATTATTTAAATTAAATTTTATTTAATAAAAATATAAATTGGCATTTAATAAAATTTAAATTTATTATAAATTATTGAATAATAAAAGTAAAATAGTTAAATTTAAAATATGAATAGTATTGTAATACAATAGAGCCTAAACCCTACTCGCCCATTGGATTATTTTACACTCTTTTCATTGTATTACTCACCTTTTCAATAAAGTGCAATGCAATAAAAAATTATAGCTTAACACAGATTTGTGTAAGAACAATATTTTAATCCAATATAATACAATGTAATACAAGCTGCCACATGCACCCCAAATTCAATAAGATAGTACAAAGCAAAGCAAAACAAGGGTAGTGAAAGAATTACTAATTTGAAAAAGAAATTAACTAACAAACAAGAGAAATGAGGAAAACTACTTAAGTGAAAGGAGGTTGTCAGTTTTCCCCTACTGAAATCAATGTATACTACTAACACTTTTATTATTTTTTATAATAGCCAAGAACTCGCATTGCAAAGTAATCTAATTACAGTATTACTCTCATTTTGAAATACACTTTTATTCATATTTATTATAAATTAAATAAATATGTAAATAAAAATTAAAAAAAAACTAAGTACTAAAAATAAGAAATATATGTATCAATATGAATAAAAAAATTAATAATAAGATAATTTTTTCTTGTAATTTTTGTTATTTTTAAATATTTTTCTTATAATAAATATACATTTTATATTTTCAAGATAAATTATCAAGCAAATGAACCATTTACCCTTGTTTTCCTTTAAACTTTTTGGTGCTACAGGATTTTTGGATATTATGAAAACAAAAAAGAAAAAGGTTAATGGTAATTACTGATTTCAACTAGGGGAAAATTGCAATCGCACTTAAATAAATGATAAACTCTTATTTTTATTTATTTTTGGGTAATAAGGGAAGATAGCCAAAGACTGGTATTTTAGAAACTTAGAGATTTAACACAATTAAAATGATTAAGATGCCACTCTTACAAAGTAAATTTTTAAGAGCAATGTTAGGCATCCGAATATTTAGGTCTCAATTTGAGTTCCAATTGATGTGGTATTCATCCATTAGATGGTGATTAAGTAATTTTACAAGTTATGAAATTCATCATCTAATAAATAAGTAACATATGACATTGGGAATCAAATTGGAACGCAAATGGTAAGATCCTAACATCATTGAATTTTTAATACCCTACCCAAGTGCCCCTTTGTTAAGCCATCTACAATCCTCATTTCGTCCAGTGCCTTCTCCTCCAACCATTTCACAAACTTCTTAATAGCGTTCGCATTCCAAAGAACAACAGGACACATCGATGGATCTTTTTGTATTTTCCAATGCGCTACAGAACTGATGTATAAGATTTGCACGTGTATATATTAATCATTATATTACTATGCCGTTAAGTAGTATTGACCCACATTATACAAGTTCTTAAGAAATAAACATAGGCATAGTTGAATAGCATCCCACAAATTTCAACCCACAACAATATTATACAATAAGTTTCCTTACTAATCAGGATAAATGATTACATTAGAGAGACAAGGCTAGCTCATTCATTAGGACCTTCCTGCAAATGTAGCAAGCACTCACCTACATATTCTAGTTTCTCTTGCTTGTATCTTGTTAGCATAAGCCTACCAAAGCAAAAGGTTGCTCAAATAATTGCACACGCATTCCACCGCTGAAATTCCCATTATATACCCAAAATTTTGTGCACTAAGCTCCAACTCTCTTCCGTGAACAGATAAAGTTGACTTTGTGGTATCAACCCTATCTACTAGCCAATCACATAGTTCCTTTTATCATCAAACCACAATTCTGCTCAAAGAGTTTACCAAATCCTAGGGAGCGCACAACCGCTCTTTGTTCCACCATCAGGTTGGCTGCCATTTTTGCAAATTGTTTTGGTACATACCTCAATATAAACTTTATCTTCTTGCAATAAGGTTTTGTTTAGTATTGAGATTGGGTAATTGTAACTTAAAAGTTATAAACACTAAAGTATTCGATAAACATTTGCTGCCTACGGAAGTTAAGTTGATCGGTCCCACACATATATAATAAAAAACCTATAATGTCTTTCTTATTTTTATCAAAATTATTATTTAAAAGTCATATTTACTACACACTATCAATTTATGTTTCATTATTACGGCTTTTTTTGTCACAACAGTCGTGACTTAAAAGTTACAGCGTCTCAATACCAAATAAAACTTGACAAGCGTTGCTCATTGACTTTTGCTTGCTGATGTGTTTGCACTTCTTCTCTGTCCGCAGATTCTTAAACTCGGGTCCAATTTCCTTCAAATAAAAATTTAAATAAAAATAATGGCTATGGTTTTTTATGTGAATAAAAAAATTAATATTTTCTTATATTTGTTGCTATTTTAAACAATTTTTCTTATAATAAATTATATTTTATATTCTTAAGATAGAATATCGAGCAAATGATCTATTTATCTCTTTCTTTTTTTAATTTTTTTTGTGACAGAAAGATTTTTGATATTATGAAAACAGTAGAGAGTAAATAATATATATTAATTTTAGTGAGGAAAAAACTAGCAATTTCATTATTTCATATAGTAGTTGTTGGGGGAAAAATTGCAACATTATTTGTAATTTAGCATATTGGTCGGAGTTAGGACAAAAGTTTTATTGTTTTAGTAAATTTATTAATTTATCCAACGTTGGTTCAGTGTTATATAGATTGTATATTTAGAAGTCATTTTTGGGGTTAACAAAATGACAATTGACAATTAACAAAATGACAGTTCGCCGTTGAGAATGCTCTCAACCGAAAGCTCTCTCGACAAGAACAGCCCCCCTCCCCTTGAGGATGATAGATCGACTAAGAAAACCAAATTCAGAGCACAAGGGGAGGATGGAGATAACCCATCTATGCTATCCTTTCAGGATAAGCTTATGGAACAACAAAGGGGGATGATTGATGCTGAAATCGGCAGAGAAGAATTCATGGGAAGGGAAAAGGATATTGAAATCGAAAAGGAGGATGTGGTCATTGAACGGGAAGGCTATTTACCTTCGATTTCTTTTTCACAAAAAGTCCATGAGCAACTAATAAAACCATGGCAATCCACTGTGGTGGTGAAACTCCTTGGTCGCATGATTGGATACAAAGCACTTTGCTCACGGCTGGAAACCTTGTGGCCAAATATTGAGGGATACTCTGTTATAGATTTGGACAATGGCTATTTTCTCGTTAAGCTCAGGAAGGAAAGCGATGCTGATTTTGTTCTTACAGAAGGGCCATGGCTGGTTGCGGGACATTACTGGACTGTTCAGCCATGGTCGCCTCATTTCGGCAGCTCGAATGAAAATATTGACAAAATCACGGCATGGATAAGGCTTCCAGGTATGCCTCTACACTACTACCATAAAAAAATCATTAGAATGTTAGGACATGTCATTGGAAAGGTTATCAAAATTGATTATAATACGAAATTGGCCACAAGAGGGAAGTTTGCCCGTATTGCAGTTGAAGTATCCCTTGGAAGTCCTTTAATCTCTCAATTTTTATTGGATGGTAGAATCCAAAGGATTGAATATGAAGCTCTCCCAACAATATGCTTTGGATGTGGAAAGTATGGACACATTTCTTCCTCATGTCCAGATATTTTGAGTTTGGAAACTAGAGGGGAAAAGGCGAATGATATGGCTCTAGGTGGAAATACCAATGCAAATTCAGAGGTCTCGCCGGCAGTAGTTAATCTGGAAAATCTAAAATTTGGCCTGTGGATTATCGTGGCTAGGAGAGGAAATTATAGAGGAAATAAGGGAAGAGTAGATGCAAAGGAGCCGAATCAAAACAGCTTTGGGAAACAGAGGATAGGCTCCAGATTTAGTGTTTTACATCAGGAAAGTGGGTTAGAAAATGATGCTGGGGTGAGTTCAAATGCGGCTTCCACCATGGATAACCACAAGAAGACCGTTGATCTGACCAAAGACAAGGACATGATGATATCACGTGACTCTAAAGGACCCACCCAAACGAAGCTGGCTGGGAGCAAAGGAAAACTCGTGACCAGAAATGAGAAGACTGACACACCTGAACACACTGCACCTATACCTTTACGTGAAATACACACTAGACCCCTCCCCCCCACAAATGATCCCAGCTCATCAAAGCAACAACCCCTCGAGGCTATGGATAGAAATATCTCAAGAAACAAATCTAAGTTATCTAGAACCCATCATCTTGAACCAACTTTAATCCCAACGTCACTGGATCCTAAATATCATTCAGTAATTATATTAAAAAACAACTTTGAAAATGAAACCTCTCAGGCCCCCTTGTCAATCCCTCCCAAACCAAACCCAATTGAGGAGCCTCCTGATATAAGAGATAGAGACATGGAAAATGTGGGGGAGGAATCATCCGACAGTGAGTATATGGAGGAATCAGAGGATGATGATTTGGAGAACTTAGAAGAGTCTCAATTTTTTGTTGAGGCGGATAATATGAATGCTAATCAGCAAGGCTTTGAGCCTTTGGAGTAAGTCGATCCTTCTCTTTTATTTTTGTTATATAATGAATCTGTCTTTCTTGTTTTGGAATTGCCAGGGGGCGGCCTCGCAGTCCTTTAGACAAATTTTTAGGATGTTTACTCAAAGTTATAAACCTCAACTTGTGGCTCTTTATGAACCTCAGATTAGTGGAGTGCAAGCGGATGACTTCATTCGTCATAGTGGGTACGATCATTCCCATCGTGTGGAGGCGGCTGGTTTCTCAGGTGGAATTTGGCTTCTATGGAAAGCGGGTTTAGATGTCACTATCCTCATTAACCATAGGCAATATATTCACCTCCAAGTGTCGGATAAAATAAGGTTAATCACCTGGGTCACAACGATTTATGCAAGTCCTGTCCCTTCTCTCCGAAGCTCTCTTTGGAATGATCTGAATTATTTGGCTGAGAATATTCAGGGTCCTTGGTTGCTAGCAGTTGATTTCAATGTTATTCTTTCAATCTCAGAGAGCAAAGGAAGCACTAATAACCGTAGCCAACCTTGTAAAATTTTCAAGAGTGGTTCCACAATCACGGCCTCTGCGACCTCCATTATACGGGACCAAAATTTACTTGGAAAAGGGGATCCCTCTATAAGCGCTTGGATAAAGCCATTTGCAATGATAGGTGGTTCAACACTTTTAACAAGGCGCGAGTATTTCATTTACCAAGATTGGGGTATGACCATCGTCCTATTCTCCTCATTTTGAATAATGAGAGTAAGGGAAACAGAGGGTTGAAACCTTTTCATTTCCTTGCTTCTTGGCTCACTGACAAGCGGTTCTCGGGCTTTGTTTCTCAGGTGTGGAAGAAGGATGTGGATTATAATGTCTCGGTAAAGGAGTTTACTGAAAAAATTGACCATTGGAACAAGAATGAGTTTGGAAATATTTTTAAGCGGAAAAAAAATATCTTAGGTAGATTAAATGGAATCCAAAAAGCTCTAGAGAGTCACCACTCAGATAATTTGGTAAAGTTGGAAACTCAGCTCAGCAAGGAGCTTAACGACATTCTTAATCAAGAAGAACTCTTGTGGCTTCAGAAATCTCGATGTGATTGGATCCAGTTTGGAGACAGAAATACTTCTTTTTTCCACCAGAGGACAATGACGAGGAGAAGACATAACCAAATTGTCTGGATGAAAGATGATAAGGGCCTATGGATTTCGGATGAGGATGAACTTAAGGCTCATGCCATCAATTTTTTCACCAAGTTATACACGGCTGATAATAATTCTATTGAGAGCTACTATATCCCTAATGATTTTCCTTGCATTGATCTAGGAGGAACCATGACATGGAAAAACCGGTGGATGACGAGGAAATTTGTGACACTATTTTCAGCATGAAACCGTTAAAGGCACCGGGGAGGGATGGCCTGCACGCTATTTTTTACCAAGCTCAATGGGAGGTGGTGGGAAAGTCAGTTTGCAAACAAATCAAAGATGTTTTCAATGGAGGGACAGTGCCTGAAGATTTCTTGAGTAATCGTTCTTATTCCTAAAATTGATAATCCAACTAGTTTAAACTCTTTCCGGCCAATTAGTCTTTGCACAATTATGTACAAAACGATCACTAAGATTATCGCTAATAGACTAAAAACTTTTCTCCCTGATCTTGTAGGTTCGCATCAAATGAGCTTTGTTCTAGGAAGGCATATCACCGAAAACATTATTATTACCCAGGAGGTTATTCATAGTATGAGACAAAAGACGGGCAAACGAGGCTTTATGGCTATCAAAGTAGACTTGGAAAAAGCTTATGACAGATTAAGTTGGGAGTTTATCAAGGAGACTTTGGATTTTGTGGGTCTTCCTACAAATTTTATACGAATCATAATGGAGTGCATCACTTCCGGCTCCATGCAAATTCTTTGGAATGACAAGCTGACCGAATCTTTCAAGACTTCTAGAGGGATTCGTCAGGGGGATCCAATCTCTCCTTACATTTTTGTGCTATGTATTGAAAGACTTAGCCATATCATTAATCGAGAAGTGCAGCAGAATCGATGGAAACCCATAAGACTGTCCCGGAATGGTATACCCCTCACCCACCTTTTCTTTGCTGACGACCTTCTTCTCCTTGCAGAAGCCTCCTCTGATCAAGCGAAGGTGGTGATCAAAACTTTGAAGAATTTCTGTAACATGTCTGGAGAGAAAGTTAACACAGAAAAAACTCATTTATATTTCTCAAAAAATGTGGCACCTGCGGTGTCAAAGGAAATTAGTGAGCTAAGTGGGTTCTCAATCTCCAAAGACTTGGGGAAGTATTTGGGTATGCCGCTTCTTCATGGTCAGGTGACCAATAAAACCTATCAGGAGGTCCTAGATCATGTTGATAAACGGCTATCAGGATGGAATGCGAAGCACCTCTCTTTTGCTGGAAGGCTGACCCTTACTCAAGCGGTAATCCAAGCCTTGCCAATTTACTCTATGCAAACCACAATGATTCCGCGAGGCATTCAAGAAAAAAATCAATCGCATTTCTCGCCGATTTATATGGAGTGGAAATAGCGAGAGGAATAGCATGGCCATGGCTAGCTGGGAAAGAATCTGTCAACCTAAAATGGTAGGCAGGCTTGGATTAAAAAATCTTCGCCACATCAATGAGGCGTTGTTGATGAAGATTAGGTGGAATATTGTTGTGTCCCCTACTAGCCTGCAGATTAAAGTGTTATGCTCTAAATATGGAGTTGAGAACGATAACCTCCTCACAGAGTTACCTACAAGATACGGATCTTATGTGTGGCGTGTTGTGGGCACGGTGTGGCATAAAGTCTTGCAGGGGATTTGTTGGCAAGTTATTGATGGATCAAAGGTTCATTTTTGGAAAGATTGCTGGGTTATGCAAAATGTCATGTTGAAGGATTATGTTGTGATGCCGATGCCGAGTAATATGCTGGAAAACTCGATCAGGGATTATGTGAACGATCATGGGCAATGGAACTGGGATGCTTTTAGCAATTATCTTCTTCACAGCTTAGTGCTTGCTATTGCTGCCATTATGCCTCCTTATGTCGAGTGGGGTACGAACCACATATTTTGGGGCTTCTCGACTAAAGGAAATTTTACAGTGAAATCAGCTTACCAAAATATCTCAAGCAGAGTCTCCAGACATAGTGGACCAAGATGGGATCTTATTTGGAGCTGGAAAGGGCCACAAAGTTTAAAAACTTTCCTGTGGTTGGCTATTCAAAACAAGTTAAAGACCAAAGCTGAGCTCGCTAGAAGACATATTTTGGCAGAAAACATTTGTGAGAGATGTAAAGTTTGCGTGGAAGACTCTCTTCATGCCCTTAGAGATTATGTGGCAACCAAGCGTATTTAGTTAGACATAGTCCCGTGTAGCTTACGTGGAAGCTTTTTCTCTTTAAACTTAGAAGATTGGATTCTTACTAATCTAAAGCCAAACTGTTATGATTGTAATAGAGTGGACTGGTCGGTAATTTTTGTCACGGCAATCTAGCGGTTGTGGTTTTGGAGGAACCAAGCTCTGTTTAACAATGTACAGAGGAGCAATCAAAACATCACTTTAGATATTATGACAAGAGCTGAAAATTCCCATAAAACCATGATGGCTTTGATCAAGCCTGGAGCTTCAAAGATGGTTAAATATTTTGGGTGGAAACCACCTCCTGAAAATGTTTTCAAATTGAATACTGATGGGGCCTGCAAAAAGATGAACATGGCAGCTACAGGGGGCTTGATAAGAAATGCAAATGGGAAATGGATTGCTGGATTCTGTGCGAACATTGGAATTAGTTCGGTTACAAATGCTGAGCTTTGGGGTTTATTCTATGGTCTTGACCTGGCTTGGAAGATGGGAATTCGGTCGTTGTTGGTTGAAGTTGACAGCAAGTGCATCGCTGGTCTTCTTGCAGACACGAACAATAACCCAAACAAATTTTCTTATGTGATTCAAAGTATCCGAAGGCTCATCAACAGAGAATGGCATGTGTGCATTAGCCACATTTACCGTGAAGCAAACTTTGCAGCGGATTTTCTTGCAAATTTCGCAATGAGGCAACCTCTTGGTTTTCATGTCCTCCACAACCCTCCTCATGGTGTTATTAAGTGTTTAACTTATGACATGTACGGGAATGCTTTCCCACGTTTTGTTTCGGTCTAGCCTTGTTTGGCTCCCTTTTATATCAAAAAAAAAAAGAAGTCATTTTTGGGTCTTTTGGGGGGGAAAAAACAAAAGTTGTTGGGGATAAATAAAAAAAGCTGCTCAAATTGGCAAACAATATAGGCTGCAGCAATCTATTTAGTTGTATTACAGGAAACAAAATCAAAACCACACAATTCTAAGAATACCATGTTTAGTTGATTTGTGTAACAGGTGAGCATAAACAATGAGAAGAAAAACAAAAAGAGGCCCTTTATCTCTTTCGATTAGATTTAATTATGGCATCGATAGTCAGTTAAAGCTTTGAAAGATAGATTAATGTGATCCAGATGCATGCATGATACAAAAAATATTGCAAAAGGTGGCACAAAACATTGTACACTAGGCTAAGGTTTCTCATACACACGCAAACCCTACCTCGACCTTCTAGTACTTCTAGTCTTTTAGGCCTCATTCCGCGAATGAAAACTGCGAAGCACTTTGCATCACATTGACCTTTAACATGTTGCCCTCGGCATTCACCAACTGAATCGCCAGGTTTTTCCTAGCTTCATCCAAATCATGCTGTAAATTTACAAAATTAATTCTTTCCTTTGTAAGCAAAATATTATACAATAACCTCCTTTGCAATAATTAATACAACTGACTTAACGACATCGTTTGGCCACTCACCTTGAAGTCTAGCTCTCGTACATTGCCGTGGCACTCCATAAACCGAATGACATGAAGGCCACAATCATATCCATTTGGTTGTCTCGAAAGCCCTGTAGTACCTTGCATCACACGAAAACTCTCAAAATAGAGACCTCCGAAACCGGAAGCAGGTCTGATATCAACCATCAAAAGCTCATCAAGCGGCCTCAACTGCAACATCATAATTTCACGCAAAACACTATCAGTTAAGAAACCTCTTGAATTTTAACAATTTATACATTACAAATCTAGGATCAATTTTACTCACGATTTTTTTCGCATCTCCTACCAAAGCGTTTTTTCTCATGTCACTTGGCAGCGGATCCCATATCAAAACAGAACTGCCTGGTATATCCAAAACGACAACATACCAATGAGATGCCCCATGATTTATCGAAACAAAAATCTGCGCATAAAAATCAATCAACGCTCATATTTTCGTCGACATAAAATTATTTTAACTTGCTCGTCACAAGATGCTGCACTTATCACAACATATACCTTCTCACAAAATGCCAGGTTATGCTTAAACAAGTCCCTCATTCGGTCTAGGCTCTCGATATCACATTTTTCATGCAGAACCTTTTGCTGAGTCCAATGCACAAATAAGGTCACATGAAATGAGCCAACAATGAATTATAACACAGTATTTCCAAATCAATTAAAACGACTACTGCATACAGCAAAATAGGTTGGAAGGAACCAGTTGTGGTTCATTTTATCCCCTTTGCTCATTTCATTATTCGAAAGAGTCTCAGCCACCACCGAAATTATCTGCAAATGCAGCCATGAATTTCAGCACAATGAGAGCACTAGCTGATTCAAATAACATATCATGGACCTTTGGACACCATGCACAAAAATTAATATACTCGATACGCTCACTCACCGCACCATGTATCCATCTTTTTGGATAGAGCGACAACATTTCTATCCTACTCAACCAATTCATTTTTGTTTGCACGATAATTTCCCTATACATAACAAATTATAAACAACACGTTAAACAATAAAAACACCCGCCACAGATTAACAAACCAAAATAAATTATCAACAAAAGCATCCAAGTAACTCATACTTTTTTTTTGCTTTTTTTTTTCATTTTCCTTACCCTTGGTCCAGATCTTCATTCATCATGTATTCAATCAACTTCATCTCGACATCAGACACAGGTTGCGTCAGCACAAATGGCCCAACCCTGAAACCGGTAAAATGAGTACATGGCCTTGTCTCCTCTATGGGTGGACTGTTGGCCAAGCCCACCAGCATCTCCGCAGCCTCCTTCATTGGAGTCTTGCCTGTTGAGGACACACTCATTTTCTTACACATCCTTAAATCCTGCTGCATCATTCAATAAGACAATACATCCATCAATACATTGTCTCTACGAGTACACACGTTTCATAAATTTTGTTAATGACACTTCATCACCGTGATGTGTTCAAGAATCTCAGCAGTAACTTGATTGATATGATGGATCCGGGAATACAACCAGACGACATCTGCATACCATGCTCTGCCCTTTTCGCCGCTCTGTTTCTCTTTAGCCTCTCTAATTACAACTTTACTACTTTCCCCACTTTCTCTCTCACCTCCTTTTATTTTCTCTCCCAATGCAACCTGCATTTACCGTATTCCTAGGATTATCAGCCGTAACAAACAAACAAAAAAAATGCCAACAACAACAACAACAATTTTCCATCCAGATATTATCAATCTACAGGACGCTCAATACATAAACAAAAAATACTTCACTCTAAATTTCATCAAAATATATTCATTAAATACATGGTGTTAATTCCATACGTCACTTTAATCCACCTAATGAGATGTCTAGGTTTTTTTCTGATGATGCTAATAGATTTTCCCATTATTGCTTCTCTTAAAATTGTTCTTTCTACCTTTTTTCTTTTTAATATTTTGATATCTATCTTTTCTGGGATAGAGCTCACTATGTCCCATTGAGCATGAGTATATTATTATTTATTTTCAATAAATTTATCTCATCTATGTCCCTTGAGTACGCGTATATTATTAATTATCTTCAATAAAGTTGTCTCACTAGTTGAGGCTTGAAAAAAATAATAAAATAAAACAAGTTCCATACGTGGCTTACATAGCACTTTCGGTGGTTTATACATAAAAAAAAATTATTAAATTATAAATTTCGTCCAAATATATTCAATCAATACTTGTTGGTTTAAATTCCATACATGGCTTACGCCTTACATGTTACTTTCAGTGGTTTTATCTAGTTTATATTCGGTCATAATTTAAGAACATTCTAAATGTACGATGTTGCTAATTTTTTCTTCTTCCGAATTTACATTGAACATTTAGCAGTGTACAGATATTCTACTAGCATAATTCTATTTTTGGTCCAGGATGGTGCTCTCAGTCTAAGTTTTGATAAAGACTTTTAATGGTAGTCTAATATTTCTTTAGAAGGGAGCTTTGAATAATTTTCACAATTAATTTACTTAAAAGAATGTCGTGAGTCATAATACTCAAACGTCATTAAAAAAATTCCCTAAAACGCATTTCAAGCCCTCTTGAATTATTTTAGGATGAAAACGAGTGTGATATATATCCTGAAAGTCTGAAACCTACTACTCATCTTCTCTACATGTTACAAAGCTAGATTTTTATTATTATTGCACAACTAATACTCCTTCCTTAAAGATTTTGTCTCAAAGGAAGGCATGTTTTGCAGTTTGATTCGAGGTTTACTGGCATTTCTAGGAACCAACACCTCCCAAATACAATTTACCTAACTTTTAAAATAGTTATGAAGAAACTTATTGCTGATAGTGCTTGTTTAAATTGTAACTAGTTACAACTAAAGAATAAGAGTAAAATACGGGATAAGGTATAAATATAACAGCGAAAAGGATAAATAGTTAAATACAAATGAAAATAAACTATCTAGGATTAAAGGATATCATTGTCTTAAAAATACCCTGTCCTCAAGGTAGACCATTTTGAAACTAAAGTCTTCTCGTCGTTGAGTACTGTATTTTTCATAACTAATTTTAGTGCTTGATGGATGCATGACTTCTTTTATCCCACACACTCTTGATATTTCATCTATCTTGTATAAAAGATTCCTTTTGGAAAATTCCTTTTATTTAGGAATCATAAATTCCGCCATTTTATGTATGTGACTTCATCGCTCGGATTGTTCCCTGATTTGTTGTCCAGCTCTAGCTAGTACCAAATGTTATACGACTCAACTTATTTGTAACAAGAAATAAAGCAAAATAAAAAGGATTAATGATAAACAAGTTGGTTTTAATTTTTGAAGTGTAATTTTAGCATTTCAAGGATCAACTCCCAAACAAAATCCATCAATTTGCTAAAATAATTTTGAAGACTTTAATTATTGATAATAGTGCTAGTTTAGATACTAGCTAGCTTACACTTAAAGGTTAAACCTAAAGAATAGAAGTAGAATACTCCATAATCCTAAGATAAAGTAAAATTAATTGACCATTAGATTAATTATTAGATCAAAGAAAATGAAAAACCAAAAAGATGAATTTTAGATTATTGTCTTATGAATTGACTATTTTAAATCATCCCCTTATGTTTGAAAAGATCAAGCTATCTGCATTTTTGTTCAAAAGATAGGGGAAAAATGGTGGTGAGTTGATGATTTTTTTTTTTGGTCGTTTTTCTTGTATTCTTAATAAAAATTGGGGGGTAAATTAAAATTTTTTAAAAAAATAATAATGTGAAGATAGTCAATTCATGAAGGATAATTCAAAATTAACCAACAAGATAAATACAAAATGAAATAAAATATATAGTAATCACTGTGAATGATCGTAGCAAGTAACAAGTCTTACAATTAAGTCATGTTTTCCATAGATAACGTTAAAATTTAGTTGTAATTCCTCAAAATCAATACACTAGTTTGCCCAGTTTTCTCAAGACATTTTAGAGATAAGAAAAATGTAATTCTTAGATTATGCAATAATGTATTATAAAGCTAAAAGCAAAACATACTCAAATTAAGCAGAGGCTTTCTAAAAGAAATTCACAAATGGGAGATGAGAGAAATTATTTTAACCTAAATGATAAACTCTGTTTTTTTTTTTAAAGATAAACTCTGATTTTTAAGAGAGAGAAAAATGGTAAAGAAAGAAATAAGGGAAGAAAGCAAAAGCTAGTATTTTTAAATTTTAGAAACTCAAGAGCTTTTTAGGACAATCAAATGATCAGGAAAAGAAAAAAAGAAAGAAGAGAAAAGCCTGGCCGCTTTTAAGCCAAGAGAGGCTCCTCCTTGTTTTGCACTAATCACCTCAACTATTTTAAGCTCCTACCATATATATACCAACCTAAATTAAGCCATAGCATTTCCATACCTTGTCCGTCCCAATGCCTTCTTGCTTCTCCAACCACTTCATAAATCTTTTGATCTCCTTTGCATTCCATAAACCAACAGGACACATCGATGAGTCTCTTTGTACTTTCCAATACGCTACAGAATTGATGTACAAGATCTGCGCGAATATGCATCAATCGTTACACTATGCCATTGGATATAATTGAGCCACCTCATACAAGTTCTTAAGAAATTAAATAGATATCTGCAAAAGTCAATAGTAAAGCAAAAGGGCTAACTCATTCATTCGACCTTACCTGCAGATACAGTAAACATCCACCTATATGTCCAAGTTTCTCTTGCTTGTATCTCATTATTCCTTGCATAAGCCTACCAAAGCAGAAGGTTGCCCAATTCCTGTACCTGATTGTGTTAACATCCTTGATCGACAATAGGAAGGACGGGCATATATGCACTCCACCAGTCGGACAGAGCATTGAATGAAGTGTAAATAGTGTGAATATGACTTTGAATTCATCATCTGCTTGCTTTGACTCGCGTAACATTTCAGCCAATTTCTTAATGTTTATACCATTAGATGTTGCATCAAACCTATCTAAATATCCGGAAACTTCTTTCATGTCCCCATTTAATTCCACATGCATTCCTCCGTCTGAGATCCCCTTTACATACCCAAAACTCTGTGGACTAACCTCCAACTCCTTTCCGTGAACTAATAAAGTCGGACCTTGCAATATCAACCCTGTCTACTAACCAATCACATAATTTTTTTTTCAACCGACCACAATTTAACTCAATAAGTTTACCAAATCCCAAAGAGCATGCAACAGCTTTTTGTTCCGCCGTCAGGTTGGCAACCACTACCGCAAATCTCTCCGGCACACACCTTGATACAAACTTCGGTTTCTCCCCTTTAACATGCGCCACCGCTCCCTGGCCTACGCGTGTGTACTTGCACTTCTTTCCAGGCGGCAGATTCCTGAAGGCCATTCCAATTTCTTTTCTCATCTGCATTAAAATTCGTTACAATATATCCATTAGTTAACCCCGCCAGTTGCATCACAAAAGGTTTGGTATTTTCAACAGACTACCGAAATAATTTCACTGCACTTTGTATTTTGACATAAATTTTTTTACCCTCTTAAACTCACCTCATTGGTGATGCGCGCTCTTGCATCCTTGGCCTTTATCTTCTGAACAGCTTCTCCACTGCATAAACCACAAAAGTAAACATATAATCAACATTTTTTTTCCCTATTTTCTCAAAATTTTCGAAATCTAGTCACCAATCAAATATAGATGCTCGAACTTGAAAGCCACTCAACAGCTCCCTGGGGGCAAACTTATAGTCAACATGATCATCGTGACCCATATCCCCAAAAAAAAAATGATAATAATAATTTGCAATCACGATCGACATTACTTACAAATAAGATATAAAACCATACGTAGTGCTACAACTTTTGCCTTGGGTGTCATCTGTGCTAATTTGGCCTTGGTCGTGGTCATGGTCACCAGCTTCATGCCAACTTGGCTTACGCTTTAGGTTTGGCAATGATGGCACCTCCATTACACTTAAATCATCATTACGTAGAACTGCTTCATATTTCTTAGTCATTTCTTCCCATGAGCTACTCATTTTCCAGCATGATAATTAATAACAGCTCTCCTTTAGCCGCTAGCTAGCGCTTCCTATAAGCTAAGCTTTCATACTTTCTTAATCTTTTCCTCCTTACTGATTAAAGCCACAATAGCCTGAAATTTTTCACCGACAATAAATTCTCTTAATTTAAACCCTGTCCACTCCCTCTTTACCCCTCCTCCAAGGTCTATTTCCACAGCCTTTGGATTTTTGTCTTCTAATCCAACGGTTCAGATCAGCTAACTGTTAGTAACAGCTTCTTCAAATTTATTAATTAGTTAACTTACTCAGGAAGGTAAATTATGGCGGTTTCTTTTAAGATTAAAAAAAAGAGCCTAAAATAGACAAGCAATTTTCCCTCTATAAACTGTAAGTAATAACACTAGGATTACGAAGTTAGGATTAGGACAAAAATTTTGTACTCAAAATGAAGTGTCACCATATAATGGCCGTCATGTGGTTCATAAAAATAATAACTTTTATTATTGTTAATAAAAATAATTGTATAATAATAATTAATGTATAACACATCAATTAAGATGTAAATTTTGTATTTCAACTTTATAAATCTAATATAAATTTGTTCAAAAATAGTACTCACTCCACCATCTAACCTCAATCGAACTAAATTTATTTAAATTCTTCATATTGACTTTTTTTTTCGAATTTATTTTGGTCTAGGTGTGGTTCGGATGGATGTTAGTGGTTAGATAAGTAACATTACAATTTTTTTTTCTTTTTTTATAAACTCAATCTACTCTGATTTTCTTGCACTTTCTTACTGATTACCAATTAGGTTCGATGAAAATGTTGTGAACTTTTATATAGGTATAATATATATAATAAAAACTAAATTCTCAATTCATATATGCGAACGAAGTTTAAAACTAGTAAATCTTACTTCCCCTCTAGAGATTTTGCTAATAGAACTCGCTGGCACCCGCTAATAATATAGTTGCTCACTCATCAATGCCACAATAGTTTGTACGAGAATACGAGTTGATATCATTACTCAGGTTTCGCAAAAGCATTCAAAGTGAATGCTACCATTTTTTATGACATGCAACTAGAAAATTAAGAAATATTTCAAACCTAATAGCAAAACATATGTAAAATGTAATGTGCCTCTGGAATAACTCAATTTGCAAACTAACTTCAACAGACTTCACATAAAACATATAACACCTATAAGAATCCACCAATATCTTGATAACATTAAACTGTTCTGTTTTTAATAAAATTATCAGTTAACTACTTCCTCTTGTTTTGTACACTATTACACAATAATAAAGAGGTGTTAGCAAGTTCGGCAATCTATTGTCTATACAGCTACATTATCACCATTACCCATCCTGTTTTCCATTTAACCCACTATTTGTTTCGATGCAGCAGCATCGCCAGTTAAAACACTTAGTGCAGCAGCATTGCCAGTTAAAACAATTAGTGCAGCAGAAGGGTCTCAAACATTTTGGAATGCAGCAGCAGGGTCTCAAACATTTTGGACATTTAGGCCACCGGCAACAGTTGACACAGCTTGGTATCCAACATTTTGGCCATTTAGGTTTCCAGCAACATTTCGTGCAGCCAAGTTTTGGACATTCTTGGCATTTGGGTTGGCAGCATTTAATCCTACAGCACCTGTTAGCAGACCCTGTGTTGGTGTTGGACCTTATTGGTAAATGGAGTTCCTGACGAATCTTATTAAGTCGGATTTTAGTGTTCATGTTCTCCATTTCTTGAATAAACCTGCAAAGGTGGCAGATGTAATCTGGATATAGCTCCAAGTTGCAGTGCCCTCCTTTAATCCACAAAGGCTCATACGGATCTCTTGCCATTTTCCAGAGTTTATTTCCATGCAACCAGTTCACAACATCTTCTGTTCCCTGTCAAATTTAGAACCAGCCCCATTTAATCATTGGTCATAAAAAGCCAGTTCTAATAAAGATAAATCAACCATCGATAGTTAAAAATGGAGCAATTTATCCATAATGCATGTCAAAATAGTGCAGAAGAACAAATTGATTTATACCGAGCTCTAAAGGCAAACCTCAAAGGATATGTTTCCGGTATTTACTAATACAGACTGATGAGAATTTCAGGGAAGTTATTCAAAAATTTGTTGGTATTATGCAAGACGACTAAATAACTGCAGATGAGAGACTGGAAGGCTTTACATTATTATATCTTTCGATAAGCTTAATTATGGCATTGCCAGTGCATGTTTGAAAGAGAGATTAATGTATTGCAACAGGTCGCACATGTGAGTGTGTATGCACACAAAACAAATACATTTTCTAGGCTTAGAATTAGAAGAGGGTTGGTGCAACTCATAATCTCACTACCCCAATATTTGCTAGCCACATAAGCCCAAGGCTGCTGCTCCATGAAATTGTAGGTGCTTACCATAATTTGAGCCCAAGTATTGAGACTCTCATTCAACTGTATTAATATATATATTAGAAGTTATGATATTCAAACATAGGATGCAATACAAGTTCAGGAGATAATTATAGATTATCTTTTTTAAACATTCAGTAAAACAGAAATTTAGGAATTTTCTGTTATATTATATTCAATCCTTTTAGAGATACTTATATATCTCGTTCCCCAATTATTTTCTTTTCATATCATAATCACCCCTCCTTCCCAGATATGGCGACTTATAGCTCTATATTAGCTAAAACAGAAATTAGGAATTTTCTGTTATATTCAATCCTTTTAGCGATACTTATATATCTCGTTCCCCAATTATTTTCTTTTCATATCATAATCACCCCGCCTTCCCAGATATGGCGACTCATAGCTCTATATTAGCTAACACTTTATCCAAAGCTATAATTAGTAAGAGAGTAAGGTAAAGTGATGACGGGAGGCAAAAGAAACTAAGTACATGACAAATTCTTGGGTCTAAGCAATGAATACTAAGGCTACCAGAGAATAGTTGCTGATGTCACTTTGACCTCTATTATTAGCACACTAAAATTGACCAAATTTAGAAACTAGAAAAAACTCAATGAAATTGGTACAAGACCAAAGCATCATTCACTCCTATGCAATTAATTCCAGCCTGAAACTAAAATCAAAGAAGCCTAGCACACTAAATTTGACCAAATTTAGACACTGGAAAAACTCAAATGTAACAGGTACGAAAACAGAGCATCACTCACTCGGATGCAAATAATTCCAGCCTGAAACTAATATCAAAGAAGCCTGCAACAAACAGCATCAAATTCAAAATTACCCTTGATGCATCATTTTCCTTTTTTCTTCCACCACTTATTTATAGTCACAACAAACATACAAAAAAGCGGGAACCTCTTTACAGGAAAAAGGGGATCCTTTTAACTCCCCAAGTGCCATTTTCCTTGTTTTGCTATAAGGGGGCCATTTTCCCTTTTCAATCAGCATTACAAGTGTATTTAATTTTGATCAGTATTCAGGGGCCCTATATTTTACAGTAGTGTGTAATGTGAACCCTAGACCTGATCAATTCCTTCAGTCAAGCAAACAAATAATTGCCCTAACAGAAACACAATGCATCATCTTTTCCATCAGAAATAAGATTTCCCCAGACACATCTTTGAGAAATGCAGGGAGATTGTAAACAAGCAAACCTAACGTATACACATTACTGCAAGAACAATCAACAGAACAACACAGTAGCAACAATCTTAACTTTCTGATTGGACTTGAACAGTGGATGTCTAAACAAAGATTTGACACCCACGATTTAATTCAGAACAGCATAAATCAAGTCTTTAGAGGACCAGTCATCAACGCTAATCCACTTAAGCATAATCACAAAGACTTAACTCCTGCAAAGTGTATAACACTACAAAAAAGACGTAGGCTCTCAATATAGCTGAAAGGTGAAGAAAGCATACATATCATGAGACAATGAATCAGGACTGAAATTTAGGATTATTGTTGAGCTTATATCTAATAACTTTACTAAAATGCAAAGAACTAATTAAATCTAAAATCATGTAGTTAAATCATAAATTATGCAAACAATTAATGGTTCACTCACCACCTTCCTTCAGCAATCTATTTGCTTCAAAAGAACTATCACTTTACATTTCCACAATAAACTGTTTATGAGACTACAATCCAGCCCACGTAACATAATGGTTTTGTACAAAGGGAACAAGAACGATGCCACATTGGGCAGAGAGCTCCAGTTGAAAATTTTTTTCTTTTGAAACTTGGCTGCCACAAAATTTAGAGAAGTAGTTATTGGTCCTATTGTGGTATAAAGATGTCAGTGATTAAGAAGCAAAATTTTTCATTGATAATCCAAATTACAAGCAGTTTTCCCTCTATATATATTTGGATTATCGGTTTGTTGTAAAGGAAAAGAACAGAAAATACTGGTATTCAGGAGTTAAAGAATATATTCTATGCTTTTCATAGACTTGGGCAATTTCCTGGCAATTTTATAGAATGCAACAACATAAATGTTGCATGTGAAACCAATAAATCTGAGTCCAGAAGAAGCGATCTAGAAAATTGTTTTCACTGGTAATGGTCATTTTAAATAAGCAACCAATGTGACATCTCCGACAATATAACAATCCTTTCAAGACACTGTATTGATGAAAAATGTGTCTTAAAGAAACAGTTCTGTTTATTGGCAAGCAACCTGGATGATAGGACAATTCTGTTGTTCTCACTTAAGAAATATGGAAGGCATCATCCAAAACCGTTGCTTAATTGTTTATTGAGCTATGTAGAAGCCAATGCAATTTGCAACTGAAAAATTAAGTGGAAACAGTACCAAGGTCAATAAGCCTTGAATACTTAATGGAATTGGACAAGTTTAGCATGAATTCACATAAGTTTCAGCTTGAATTTCATAATTCTCAAACGGCTGCAGAAAGTTGTACATCAGTTTTCTTCTAAAGTTAAGTTCAACAAGTAATTTCTAACCAGTGGAAGGATGTAGGCATTACTAATTTCATAGACAATCAGGTAATCTCAGTAAAGCAAGGACAATGAAATATTTTATGTTAATTCAAGAAAACAACAAACTGTCAATTTACAAACTCAGAATACCAGTGATATTATGAGCATATTTCCAAACAAAACCATAACAAGACAAGGAAAATACACTGGAAAATTGCAAGATTTAGAAAGCTTTAAAATTTCAACTTACATGTATAACAAGCACAGGGCACTTCACCTTCTTTATTTTGTTGATATTCTGCATTAATGAGAACAATGAATGGCTCAGACATTGCACTAGAAATAGCATAAACCCTAAAGCTCGAACATAAGTTAGTCAGTTAAACACTCTCATTAGTAACCAAACATTAGCATATCGGGATAATGATATACCCTTTGGCAGACTGCATAAAATCAGAACGCTTGACATCTATTTTACAAACTACACTGACCATGACAGATTCATACCTTGTATATGTCACAGCAAAATGTGAACTTTACATGACAGAGTACACGAAGGCCAGAAAGAATGCCACTATGGAGAACAACACCCCTTAGCCTTGGCAACTTAGATGCCAAATGCAGCGTCGGCCCACTGCCAACTGACTGTCCACATAAAATTAAATCTTCCTGGCTTACTCCATACTCTGTCTGAAGACATTGGTAAACTGCCTCTATATCAGCATATGTATTGGATTCACTTGGCTGTAATATTATAAAGGAAAAAGATAATTAGTTACTTATAGCAATCAACATGACAAGGCTGCAAGGAGTAATATGATTGAAAAGCAAAACCACAAAAAGCACTTCTACTTGTAAGCCTGCTATTATGTGTTTACATTGAAGTAACAGGGCATCTGCTATTGTCACTTAAGTGAAGTGGATTTATAAACTAAAGCTAAACATTAGAGTGTTGACATTGAAGGAACAGGGCATCCACAATTTTCATTCAAGTGAAGAGGATTTATAAACTAAAGCTAAACATGAATCTGATCAGGAGATTCAACAATGTGGCCTTCAATTTAAAGATAGGTTTCTACCCAGATAATCATGTACTTTATAACCAAATTAAGCATCACATGCCGGATTCATCCAAATCATAGCCACGAATTGTCTCAAAGCAATAAGCAATCATTTTACAATTAAACTGCCAATGTGGTGTGAAAAACCATATATTGGTGTATTTATAATGGTGCTTCAATGATTTCCCAACATACATTTATTTTATACATATACAAAATCTCCCGAAAATACAATACTTTCCCATTGCAACTAGTTACTGAATCATCAACGATTTTAGATTCTGTGGTGGATTCTTGTTCCCTAGGTGCATCATATAAACCACAGAAACCAAAGCTGCAATGCAACAAAGCCTGCAATAATGCTCAAAAGGAAGAAGAAATAATGCAGTGACACAATAAAGGAGAATTTGTGGGAATGACGACCTACCTTGCCAGTAGAGGCTCCATAGCCAGAATAGTCATATCTGCACCATAAAATTTAGATGGCTCAGATTAAAATGTAACCCCGTTAAAAAAATGGCAAAATAGAAGCAGAAAATCGAAAACTACATCTGAAAATGCTTTATAGAAATAGTTGTTAATCTCACATATCGAGGAAATTACTATTAAGATAAATAAGACAAAGAAGAAGAAGAAGAAGAAGATAATGTTTCTTCAAAATTTAGCTCATGGAAAAAACAGAGTGCCAGAAATGACAAAGAAAAGCAGTTCTCTGTGAACAAGAACAATATAAAGTGAAAGCTGTGCGTCACAGAACTCAAATGGCACAAAATCTAAGAAATAAAGCCTTTATATAGGTTATAAATCTAATCTCATCCAAATAAAACAGTAAAATAAATCATTTACTTTATGCAGGGGAAAATGAAAAAGTTAAGACAAAGAACAAGAAAAGGCGTAAAAAGACTGGTAACAAGAACAAAACTAAACCAGCCTTCCTAATTTACTTTACTGTCACTTTATCAGTTGTAAAAAATCAAAAACTCAGAAAAACAATCACCCAGCAAATACAACGAATGACCATTAATATGAAAATTAAATTACAGGTCTAAAACCAAAATAAAAATTGATTCTTTAACAGAAAAAAAAATGTTGGACGAAGCATATCATTTAAAACAAGATCCCCACAACACAAATAAGATTATATGGTTTCAAAAGAAAGAGTAACTCACTAACCCCATGATATTAAGGCTCCGTTTGGTACAGCTTATTAAATAGAGCTTATAATAGTAGAGTTTATAGCAGTAGAGCTTATACCAATAGAGTTTTTAGACAAAAAGTCATTGGGTATTTGGTTGTCAATAAAAAAAATACTTTTGAACCATTAAACTGTATGATATTTTTTATATTATATATTTTTATAAAAACTCTCTAACCTCTACTCTCAAAAGCTCAAATTTTGAGCTTTTGTTAGTAGAGGTAAATTAGCTTATTTAAGCTAAAAAAACTCTACTAAAAAAATAACCAAACACTATAAAAAATTTTAAAAAGTACTTATACGATTAAATAAGCAGTTATGGCTCTTAAATAAGCCATACCAAACAGACACTAACTCTAAGATTGACTTTAAGCTGAACAAATAGGTCATAGAGCTGGTCAAGGTCAACAGCATTGCCATGAGAGTACAGTAGAGTGAGTCTAGCATAAGGGTTTTTTAAGTAAAAAGCAACGACCTTGTTGCCATGTTTGGTGTCAATCAACAAACTGTTGGGAAAATATGCTCTTTAAAAGCATATGTGTTTATTTAATTGTAATAAATAATTTTTCTGATTAATAAAATAAATGAGATATTTCATTCAAATATTTTAATTGCATTAATATTTGTATTAAAGTCCATTTAATCATATTATATGTATTTATGTGATCACCATGTGAATTCACAGAAGACATAAATACAAGTTATCTTATGATTAAATAAATTCAGTTCGCAGTTGATAAACAAAGTTGGGCACTTTATTTAGGTATAGACTGTAATAAATTCATTAAATGATTTGTCTTAATCATGTATGAATTTATTGATGTAGTACGACTACATTGAACAGGATCACATATGAGATTTAATTAACTTTGTAATAACTGTCAGACTTATTAAATCTCATAGGCTTTGATTTTACTGTAATCTTAATCTTGAGTTAATTATGATTTCATGATTGTAATTGTTATTCCATTTGAGTTACCAATGGGCACGACACATCCTTGTGGTCAAGATTACCCACTATCTTGGTGGAAGCAGTTATGAGTATTGGAGATATGGATTAATAATAAAGAATTTGTACAACACATCTCTTGATGGATTTTCGGCACTTGATCATAGAATTCTCTGGCCAGGGTATGTCAACATATTTAGTATGTTGAAAATGATCATTAGAGAAAACCAGTAAGGATCAAGGAATAAGATGTTATTAAATTGATTGGACAGTTGAGATATCAATTTAATTAACGATGTGGTACAAAGGATTGTGCAGTAAAGAAATCAATGTGGCTTGGGACGAATTATTATTCGAGCATACAATTATGGAAGTCAGTTCCAATCTTTTAGTGGAGTAGATTTGGAATTAAATAATTAGGCTAGTTTAATTACAGGCCTAATTGTTATAGCCACTATTGTATGTTCCCAAATGATTCCTGGGTTAGCTCATTTAATTAACTGCACCACTACTGGACTAATAAGCAAGATAACTAGCTATTTGGGTCAAAAGCCTAAATATATCATTTAGTGGGAGGCTCCATTTAATTAGCTTATGTGTAAGGGGCCTTATGTTATTTTACATGGTGGGTCCCCTATTAAATGAAAAGTAACGTGAGTTTTATTTTGGGCATTATTTGGAGCCTAGAGTTTTCACTAAAGAGAGATATATAAGGCTTATTTTCTCAAAAGATAAAAAAAGAAGCCATTTTATACAGATCAGAGAAAAAGATTTTTCTCTCTATTGTTGAGAGAAAAATTTTCTCGTGCTAGTTGCTTTGATAGTGATAAAGGCGTCCACACGTCAAGTGCAAATCGAACTTGAGTCATAACCTGGAAGATCATTGGTGACAGTTCGTGATCTAACAAGCGTGGTGGTGACGGATCGTAATCTAACATGAGTGGTGGTGGGGGATCGTGATCTAGGAGCCTAAATCACTTCAGCAGAAAATCCAACTCGGATTTTCAAGGTACGATTTCTAGATTACAAATTCTTATATATTATATGAGAGCGATCTTCAAAATGTTTTATAAAAAATTTAAAAACCTGATTTTTCCCCAACAATTGGTATCAGAGCCATCTCATATTAATATATAAGAATTTCGTATGAAATTAATCTTGAAATTTATGTATTAGAGTGGCACATTTTATTCAGATATATATTATTTGTTTAATATATGAATAAAGCATGTTATGGTTTGTCTTGATTCATGGTTAGATTTTCCGTTGTAATATTTATTTGGATCTGTAACAAGAGGGGTGGTCTTTTATAACCATGTTTCCCTCTTGATTTAGTTTACTGTTATAGAAATTTTGTAAGCCAAAATTGGCATAGGAAATTTGTAATTCATCACTGGAAAATGAGATCAAAGCGACGGAAGCCGGAATTTGTTTTTTTTTAGCGGCGGCCACCAACCAGCAACGCAAAAACACGCGTGCGGCAGCAAACCAGGGCATGCTGCAGCAGCGCGCGCGGCCAGCAATGGCCAGCTGCACGCAGCAAAGCAGCGCGCGCTGCATGTGCTGCAGCTGGAAGCAATGCTATCGAAGCCAGCAGCAAGTTGCATGCGCGAGTTTAGTGCGTTTCCGGCAACATGGCGGCGGGTGGTTCGGCGTCGGAGATGGCTGGAAATTGTGAACAGTGGCTGCCCTAGTGATGGCGGCTGGGGAAGAAGAAAGAAAGAAAAATATGATTTTAGGGTTTCATGGTTTTTATCATAGAGGGCCCTATGGTTTCATAATTTTTTGTTTGGGCAGATACATTTTAATTTTTTGCATTTAAATCCAAAAATAGTTTTGGATTTAATGAATCATAGTTTTAAGCCCAATTTCAATTGGGCTTAATGGATTAAAAATGCATAGACAAAATTAAATACATTAAATTTATTTTTGGTCCAAAAGTTTTATTTTAATAAAAAAAAATTTTAATTATTTATTTATTTCCTTTAAAAATTAAAATTGGACCAATTATAAATTTAAAAGCCCAATTTCCCCTAGTCCATTAACAAAGACAAGTTTATCGAAGATTGACATTGACAAGAAGCCCAATGAAGATTAGGCTTAGGGTTAATGTATTTTTCATTATTAGAAAAGTCATGAATTAAGATTATTTAATTGTTTTTCTATATGTTATGTTTTGGATGATCACATGCCATGATAACATGTCATATAGAATAGGTAGTGCCACTCTATGCATAATGATACATGTCATTCATTAATAATGAATTTCATTCTATTGTTTGAAATTTGCGTATGCTTAATAATATTTGATATCATCTAGATAATATTATAGGAAGCATGCAATTAACAATATGTATGTTTTAAAAAGGAAAAACCAATTTTAAAATATTGAGTGGGAGAGGGAAAATTCAAGATAATTTTCCCACGGGCTCCATTGTTAGTTCAATAATAAAATTATATATATACCTCGACTTCATGATACGGTGATGCTCCATTCGGAGGGTATATATATTAGATATTTTATTTGGTGAACTTCTTCAAAGATAAAATTGAAATATTTTTCAATCAATTGTTCACCCCAACGGTGACTATTGATATGAAAAATACGTAGATTGAAACAATGGTTATACACTCAACTAAAATTTGTTATTAACCTTCCCAACGAAGCTCTATTAACAAATTTAGGCCCAAAAAAAAGATAACGATAATTATTTATCATGTCTCTACATGAAAGTAAATAATCCAATGGGTAATTGGGTCTAGTAAGTATAGACATGACTTTCCCACCGGATAGCTTATCAAAGCGGAACTAGATTATCGTTACAATAAATTAAAATGCATTTATGGTTTTATGCATTTTTGTCATTTATTGTGAATATTATTTCAAATTATTTATGCATGGATGTTTTATTTTTCAAAAAATGTCTTCCCTGAGCCCACTTACTATTATTCTGAGTCAAAACAAACTCACTGGAGAGAACTATATAGATTGGAAAAGAAATCTATTCATTGTCCTGACTGCTAAAAATTATAAATATGTCTTAACCCAGCCATGCTCTCCAGTTCCAGCGGATGATGCTCATAGAAATCAAATGAGGCTTTATGAGAAATGGCAAAAGGCCAATGAAATGGCAAAGTGCTACATTTTAGCCTCGATTTCTAATATTCTGCAGACCAAACATCAGAACTTGGAGACTGCCACTGAAATAATGGATAGTCTCCAACAGATGTTCGGGCAGAGTACTCGCTCAGCGAAACAAGCAGCGCTGAAAGGAATTATGAACAGTAAAATGGGGAAGGGCACAAGAGTTCGTGATCATGTCCTTAAAATGATGGACTATTTGAATGAGGCTGAGATTCAGAGAGCACAAATCGATGATAACTCAAAGATTGACATGGTGCTAGAATCTCTACCAGAAACATTCAAGGAGTTTAAGGTCAATTATAACATGAACAAAAGAAACATGACCTTAACTGAATTGATGAACGAACTCCATTCTGCTGAAGAGATCTATCGTGCTGAGAAATCTCTAGGAAGCATAAATATTACTAAAAAAAGTTCATCTTCTGGGCCTAAGCCGAAAGGCAAAGGCAAGAAGAAAGCTGGGAAAAAGAAACCATCTACCAAGCAAGATGGCAAGCCGAAAGGCAAATGCTTTAAGTGTGGACAGAAAGGTCACTGGAAAAAGGATTGCCCTAAGATTGTGAAATTAGGCATGGGAAATCTTTTTGTAATTGAGGCCTGTTTAGTTCAGAATCCTATTGACACTTGGGTGTTGGATTCAGGAGCAACTAATCATATTTGTAATTCACTTTATTAGTTTCAGGAAACCAAAAAAATAAGTGAAGGAAGCGTCAAGCTGCAGTTAGGGACAGGACAGTTCGTGTCAACAGTGAAGACTGGATCTGTTTTATTATCTTTTAATAATGAGACTTTAGTTTTGAATAATTGTCTTTATGTTCCAGACATTAAGAGGAATTTAATTTCAGTAGCTTGTTTGTCAAAGTAAGGGTACACTATAAATTTTGGATCCTTTGTTTCTATTTTTCATAATAAGAGACTTATTTGTTCTGGTACATTGGAAGATAATTTATATCATTTAAGTCCAATGATCCATTCTATCCATGACACAGTGATCAATAATGATGAGCATACACATTTATCTAAGAAAAGAAATATTTCTTCCAACTAATGTTACCTCTGGCATTTACACTTGGGTCATATAAACCAAAATAGGATACAGAGAATGATCAAAGATGGGCTCTTGAGTCCATTAGAAAATGAATCATTGCCACTCTGTGAATCCTGTTTAGAAGGAAAAATGACCAAAAGGCCATTCTCGGCCAAAGGAGTACGTGCAACAGTACCACTTGAATTGGTACATACAGATGTATGTGGACCAATCAATGTACAAGCTCGAGGAGGTTATGAGTATTTCATCACTTTCACAGATGATTACTCAAGATACGGTTATGTTTATCTGATGCGTCACAAGTCTGAAGCTCTTGAGAAATTCAAAGAGTATAGGGCTGAGACAGAAAAGCAATTAGATAAGAACATAAAGAAACTTCGATCTGATCGAGGTGGTGAATTTATCTCAGGAGATTTTAAAGAGTATCTGGTTGAAAATGGGATTATATCTCAATTGACTGCCCCGGGAACACCACAACAAAATGGGGTAGCTGAAAGAAGAAATAGAACTCTTTTGGATATGGTGAGATCTATGCTTAGTTATTCGTCATTACCAATCTCTTTTTGGGGACTAGCACTGCAAACTGCAGTTTACCTCTTGAACTTAGTTCCATCCAAGTCAGTGCCTAAAACCCTAATAGAATTATGGTCAGGTCGCAAACCAAGTTTACGACATGTCCGTATTTGGGGATCAGCAGTACATGTGCTGAAACCAAAGGCAGACAAAATGGATTCATGTTCTGAGGTTTGTATGTTTGTGGGGTATCCTAAAGGAACAAGGGGAGGTTTATTTTATAGTCCTCAAGATAAGAAAGTGATCGTGAGCACACATTTCACTTCCCTCGAAGAAGACTATATGAATAACTTCAAACCTAAGAGTAAGGTAATTCTTGAAGAACTGTCAGGTGATCAGGTTGATGCTCAGCTTTCAACGCCTGTTACAGAACAGGAAGAACAACAACAACCAGATGATCAACACAGGATTAACCCTTAACAACCATCACTTTTAGAACCTCGTCGTAGTGGGAGGGTAACTAGGTTACCTGCGAGATACATGCTTTTAGGAGAAACCTATACGGCTATCTCAGATGAACATGTACAAGATCCCACTAGTTACAACGAAGCTCTAATAGATAGAGATGTTGAATTTTGGAAAAAGGCCATGAATCAAGAAATGGAATCTATGTATTCCAATAAAGTCTGGGAACTTGTAGAGGCACCAAATGGGGTAAACCCTATAGGGTGCAAGTGGATCTACAAGAGAAAAAGAGAAGTAGATGGAAGGGTGGAAACATTTAAAGCAAAATTAGTAGCCAAAGGGTTACTCAGAAAGAGGGAATCGATTATGAGGAAACTTTTTCTCCGGTTGCTATGCTTAAATCCATCAGGATTCTGATCTCTATTGCTGCAGTGCTAGATTATGAAATTTGGCAAATGGATGTCAAGACTGCCTTTCTTAATGGGCATCTTGAAGGAAACATCTACATGCAGCAACCAGATGGATTTATACAAAAAGGCGAAAAACACATGGTATGTAAGTTGTAGAGATCCATTTATGGATTGAAGCAAGCATCCCGATCATGGAACATCAGATTCGATCAAGCAATTAAATCGTTTGGATTCATTCAGAACATTGATGAACCATGTGTGTACAAGAAAATTCAAGAAAAATCTGTAGCCTTCCTAATTCTTTATGTAGATGATATTCTCCTAATTGGAAACGATATAGGAGTATTGACTACAATAAAGAGTTGGTTAGCAAAATAATTTGATATGAAAGACTTGGGGGAGGCAAGTTATATTCTTGGTATCAAGTTACTACGAGACCGGAAGAATAAAACTTTAGCCTTGTCTCAAACGGTCTATATCGATAAGATATTGGCTAGATTTAGCATGGAAAATTCCAAGACTGGTTTATTACCATTCAGACATGGAATTACGTTCTCTAAGGATCAATCACCTAAAACATCTGAAGAGATATAGAGAATGAGACGAGTTCCCTATGCAAAAGCTGTGGGAAGTCTTAAGTATGCCATGCTTTGCACTAGGCCAGACTTCTGTTTTGCGGTAGGGATGGTTAGTAGATATCAATCTAATCCTGGACCTGAACATTGGACTGCGGTCAAGCATATAATGAAGTATCTGAAAAGAACTAAAAATTATATGCTTGTGTATTCTGGTGATGAACTCATTCCATGGGTTATACTAATTCTGACTTTATGTTAGATAAGGATTCCAGAAAATCAACTTCCGGCTATGTGTTTACATTGGGAAGTGGAGCTATTAATTGGAGGAGTGTGAAACAATCTTGTATCGCAGACTCCACAACTGAAGATGAATATGTGGCTGCATCTGAAGCTGCAAAAGAAGCTTTATGGCTCATTAAGTTCCTACAAGATCTTGAGGTGGTACCTGCTGTAACTGCACCCCTGAAACTATTTTGCGATAATAGTGGTGCGGTAGCTCAATCTAAGGAACAAAGGAACCACAAGAAACAAAAACATATTGAGAGGAAGTATCATCTTATAAGGGCTATAGTGCAGATAGGTGATGTGGAGATTACTCAGATTGCGTCACAGCAAAACTTGGCAGATCCTTTTACTAAGGCCATACCTGGGAAACCTTTTAACTTGCACTTAGAATCCATGGGCATGCGTGAGATGCCAAATACTGTTTAAGAGCTAGTGGGAGATTGTTGGGAAAATATACTCTTTAAAAGCATATGTGTTTATTTAATTGTAATAAACAATTTTTCTGATTAATAAAATAAATGAGGTATTTTATTTAAATATCTTAATTGCATTAATATTTGTATTAAAGTCCATTTAATCATATTATATGTATTTATGTGATCACAATGTGGATTCACAGAAGACATAAATACAAGTTATCTTATGATTAAATAAATTCAGTTCGCAGTTGATAAATAAAGTTGGGCACTTTATTTAGGTATAGACTGTAATAAATTCATTGAATGATTTGTCTTAATCATGTATGAATTTATTGATGTAGTACGACTACATTGAACAGGATCACATATGAGATTTAATTAACTTTGTAATCACTGTCAGACTTATTAAATCTCATAGGCATTGATTTTACTGTAATCTTAATCTTGAGTTAATTATGATTTCGTGATTGTAATTGTTATTCCATTTGAGTTACCAATGGGCACGACACATCCTTGTGGTCAAGATTACCCACTATCTTGGTGGGAGCAATTATGAGTATTGGAGTTATGGATTAACAATAAAGAATTTGTACAACACATCTCTTGATGGATTTTCGGCACTTGATCATAGAATTCTCTGGCCAGGGTATGTCAACATATTTAGTATGTTGAAAATGATCATTAGAGAAAACCAGTAAGGATCAAGGAATAAGATGTTATTAAATTGATTGGATAGTTGAGATATCAATTTAATTAACGATGTGGTACAAAGGATTGTGCAGTAAAGAAATCAATGTGGCTTGGGACGAATTATTATTCGAGCATACAATTATGGAAGTCAGTTCCAATCTTTTATTGGAGTAGATTTGGAATTAAATAATTAGGCTAGTTTAATTACAGGCCTAATTGTTATAGCCACTATTGTATGTTCCCAAATGATCCCCGGGTTAGTTCATTTAATTAACTGCACCACTACTGGACTAATAAGCAAGATAACTAGCTATTTTGGTCAAAAGCCTAAATATATCATTTAGTGGGAGGCTCCATTTAATTAGCTTATGTGTAAGGGGCCTTATGTTATTTTACATGGTGGGTCCCCTATTAAATGAAAAGTAACGTGAGTTTTATTTTGGGCATTATTTGGAGCCTAGAGTTTTCACTAAAGAGAGATATATAAGGCTTATTTTCTCAAAAGATAAAAAAAGAAGCCATTTTATACAGATCAGAGAAAAAGATTTTTCTCTCTATTGTTGAGAGAAAAATTTTCTCGTGCTAGTTGCTTTGATAGTGATAAAGGCGTCCACACGTCAAGTGCAAATCGAACCTGAGTCATAACCTGGAAGATCATTGGTGACAGTTCGTGATCTAACAAGCGTGGTGGTGACGGATCGTAATCTAACATGAGTGGTGGTGGGGGATCGTGATCTAGGAGCCTAAATCACTTCAGCGGAAAATCCAACTCGGATTTTCAAGGTACGATTTCTAGATTACAAATTCTTATATATTATATGAGAGCGATCTTCAAAATGTTTTATAAAAAATTTAAAAACCTGATTTTTCCCCAACATAAACATCCAATGAACTGTCATCAGCAGCAAGAGGCATAGGCATTGAAGAAGAAGAAGAAGCTGAAACCGCAGTGAGCTTGCCATTGTCACTTTTCTTGACCTGGTATGTTGGTGGTGATGGTGGGAAAAATGCAAACTTTGCAGCTAACTCAGAAAACATACACCCCATTCAACAGCCCCAACAAAATAAAAAATCAAAAAAACAACCACAACTCATTGAACAAACAAGAAGAAGCCGTTGAAACACATCGAGGTTTTGCAGCTTGCTTTCATTTAAGTTGTTTCTTGGGACTGGAGAGAGAAGAGAGAGAGAGAGAGAGAAAGACTGTGAGAGAGAGAAAGAGAGATATTGTCTGTCCAGTGAAGTGTTGATGGCGGAAAGAGAAAAGAACAGTAGAAATCTCCTCTAAAGTGCAGTGGCTTTTAATGGCTTTGGTTTTCTTCCTTCACTTGAAAACAGAGTTGAGTTTGAGTGAGTTGAGTTCATAGGTTTAGTGTTTGTGTGTGCGAGTGTGCATGACTTCAATTGTGTCAGTTTGCACAGGCTGGGTCGATATATTTTGAGTGCCGATGTTTGCCCCGGGTCAAATCCCGACAATAACTTAAACGGTGAGGTTTTGATTTTTTTTTTCTTTTTTGCTACTCCAAAACGTTGCAGTTTTGAATTACCATTTTCGTTTCACTTACCATTTGCAAAACGCGCTAAAAGAATCCAAAACGCAAACATTGTCCCTGAAAGAATCCAGCAGTTGGGAATGCGATTCGTTTCTTCTTTTCGAAAGCTGAAAAAATCGTTACTTTCCTTCCTCGACCGTGGTGTAAGCTTTCGAGATCCACAGTAGAAGGCTTCATCCACAGCAGAACGCACCCATTTAGTGAAGAAAGTGATTAACAGCAGCTGCGATATTTGTCATTGAAAGCCGAAACTCTAAGCTAAGTTTGGACTGAACAAGACCAACAACAGCTGCGAAGTTGCGGCAGAACAAGAACATTGTCCCTGAAAGTTTGAATTTTCGAAGCTTGAATTTATTTCTTCGGTACAGTACAAATGTTGGTATTATTATTCTTATTTTTGTTAATTAATCACTCCCCTGAGTCTCTCCGATGGTGCATTTGCTTACATGATTTTTATAATGTGTATTAATCGGGTTAATTACCAGTTTGTTTTTTTGAAGTAAAGCTTAACTAGACTCGCTTTGTTTGACTTTTTGTGCATTTTTCTTTATGTAAAGTTTGATTCTAGTTTCTGGGCTTTTTATTTGAGTTGTTAGAATGAAACTGTAGGAAGAATTATCTATATTTTGATTTTCAGAAAACTACAAGATGAAATTGTGATTTAAGTGGAAATTTGAGAAGAAGTTTAGTTTGCTTTTTCAAGATGTTACCATGTGAAACGAAGACGAAGAAACTTGCTCTTCTCTCTGTTGCTTTCCCAGGTGAAACGAAGAAACGAAAACGAAGAGGAAGAGATTTTATTCTTCTAAAATTGTCATTAGAAACGTTGCCGTTTTGGAGTAGCAAAAAAGATTAAAAAAAATAATCAAAACGATGCCGTTTAACTTATTTTTGGGGTTTGACCCGGGACAAACATCATTTTCCATATATATTTCCTCTCAATCTGCCAAATCTGCTAACTCACTATTATTTAATTTGGCCATCTTTTATGAGTTTTATGCTTACTCTCTTGCGTCTACAAAATACCTCCAAACTCGCTTCAGAGTCTATGAAACCTGTGATACTTGTTAGGTAGGATTATTACTTTGAGACCCCTCTAGTTTATCAAAAAAACAAAAAGTTACTTTTAAGTTTTAACCATGGAAAAAAGGATAATGAGCCCCTAATATTTGGGAAAAATCATATAAAACTATGTAATATTTCAAATATATATATAACTCCCATTTTTGTAAGCAATTCTATTTTTTTAGTAGTAAATTTATTTTTAATTTTTAATTTCTATTATGTTTCTATAATAAATAAATCAATACATTGATAGTAGTGCTACACATTCTAAATTTTTTATCCCAAAAAACTATCTCAAATGATATGGTAATCATCAATTAGTTAGTGGAGATAATATAAATAATTCACTTGAATTTTATAAAGAATTACCAACCAATCAATAAATGACATATCATTTAAGATGAAATCTAGGATAAAAATTTTCAGATGCCTATCGTTACTCATGTATTAACCTAAGACATGTCATCAATAACGTGTATAATGAAATTGACAAAACTATTATTCAAAATTTAAAATTGAGATATAATTACCATTTGCCCAAATTATTTACTCTAAATTAGGAACATACCCTTCCCAATGACAGAATGATAAAAATGATGAATAATAGATAAAATTATATTTTCTTTGGAAATTTGGGCACAATGAAATATTAAATAGGCTTATATATGGATGAAAGGCAAATTGGGTGATTGGGAAGTAAAATTGGCTTCCAATTTTAGAATTTATCATTGGGAAGGTATATTCGTGATTTAGAGTGAATAATTTGGGCAAAAGATAATTACATCTTAATTAAGATAATTATATCTGAATTTTATGCTCTAAATAAGAAGTTATTGATTTTATTATGCACAAGACATATCTTAAATCAATATATTGATTTATTTATCATAAGGGCATAATAGTAATTGTAAATTAAAAATAAATTTACTATTAAAACAAACAACATTTACCAACAAAAATAAGGGTTGTATTTTTTTTTTCAAATGTTTAGAGATTTTATGTCATTTTTTCCAAATATTAGGAGGTTCACTGTTGTTTTTCCTTTAACTATTATTGTGCCCTATTTTAGTGGAAAAAAAACAGTTTCGGATTTTTTTTTATATTAGGAAAACTATGTCCGAACCACCTATTTCTCATTGGAAAGTTCAAGTACTCACCAAGAAATTCTAATAATTACTTTGCACCTTTTAATCTTTTAAATTTTGTCATGCACTCGCTTTTCTGTTAGCTTAATTAAAATATGTTAATGAATCTTTATGACAATACAATTTTGCTCTTGCAATTGTGTTAAAGGAAAACAGGTCAAATAATAAAATTTGAAATGCTATATGGTGAAAGTAATTATCAGACATTACCAGTCTAGCTAAATGCACTTTCATAAAATATGTTGGTTTAGAGATAATTTTCCTTTATATTATTCTCAAGGGTTAAAATTACCGATGGGTGTTTCGAGTTCCAATTTAATTTTTAAGGGTTCCGATTTGAGTTGTAACCCATTCAGTTATGAGAATTTAATACAATTAAGTTCAAAAATTAGTTGGTTCAATTTGGTTCAAACTCGAGTTATAATTTTAAATCAAAATTCGATTTGGATTACAATTGAGGAAATAGGGTTGAGATTTGAGAGAATCAAGACTTTTTTTTTTTGGTTAGATTCAGATATTTTTAAATGTAACCCAATCGAATATGATGCTCGGTTCCGTTTTAGCTCGAATTGAATCCAAACTAGATCGATTTCAATTTTCAATTAGATTTATTTTTAGGCTCAAACTGAAATGAAATTCAATTTTATTCAATTCAACTCGAGCCAAGCACCCACTCCTAGTTAAAATATAAGAACCATCTAATTATGATGTACTAATTAGGTGATCTGATTGTCTTAAACTCAATTTTAAATTACATTGTAATAAAGTTGATGAGGTATTACACAATCTTTCGAGGGTGGCTGCTTGTAAGTAAATCTCTTAACTGTTTCTGCACCCTTGTCTCCTTTATCATTGTTAGAAGCCTTAATTAGAGATTCAGATTGTTTCTCTCCTGATGAAACTTTAAACATGATATATCATATTTCTTAAAATCTTACATTTATAAAAGTGAGTAAAAATATTAGTATTTTATCACACAACAAAACATCAAAGCCCACAAGTTGATTCATGAATTGATGATGTTGCATAATGTAAAAGCCTCACTTGGTTACATTTTCCAATTTCAAGAAAGTTATTATTGATATTCCCATATGCTTTGCCTTGGTTTCTAAGATGCTATCAATTGTTTTGTTGAATGATGAATCTCTCAATACTCATTAAGGCTTTAGAGGATGGACAAAATCATACCAAAATGTATGTAACTCCTTTTTCTTATTGCGATGAGAGGTGACAAACATGAAAAAAGAATCCTAGTTACTTTATGGTAATTGGTAAAATGTACTACAGCTGGGATGTATTGACACGCTAGATCAAGCCAAAACCTATGCTGCAGTTTGCTTACAATGAAAATTGGATTATTATCTGCCCATTTTGGCATTTTATGGCGGCGCTTGATAATTTTCTTTTACCACTTACAATTATTATAGATCTGTCTCTGCCTCAGAGAAAATTATGTTAGCTTATATAGCTATAGATATTGATTTTGATGATAACAAACCACATGTATTGATTAAACAATGATTTATGAATTGTGTTTTTATAATAAGAAAATGATGTTATAGAATCAAAGTGTTTTGGACTAAAATAAATGTATTTTAGAACCTTTGATATTGTTTTAAATTTCGGATTTGGACCTATTTGAAACTATTTAAATATTTTAGGTCATTCTATAATTTCACATAGTTTGGGTGAAATCATAATTTCAAAAAGTTTTGGGATTGACAAAGTATTTTTTAGAAATTCTGAAATTGGACCTATTTGCAATGTTTCATAACGTTTTGGGCCATAACACAATTTTATAAAGTTTTGGGGTCAAACTATAAAATTAGAAAATATTTCACTGTAGCAAGCGGCTAATCGGATCCTGACAAATGGAAATTCGGTTGTTGGACAGTAAGTTTCTGAGCATAAGCGGCAATCCGAATTTGACAAAGCGGCATATCGGATGTTCAGAAATTCAAAATTGTGGTTGTAACGGTAACATTAAGCGGCTATCTGGATGTCCATAACCGGTAATCCGGTTATGATCAAAATGTGCATAACGGCTAGTTTTTGAGCTCAAACTATAAGAACTCAAATCCAACTCATTTTCAAGCTCTCCAACAAGCAAAAACAAAAAGCACACGAGATATCTTGAGCCTTCAAACTTGCAAAATACAAACATTGAATCATTTCTTGTTCTTTATTTTTTGAATATCTACTCATTGAGTGAGTTTCATTGTAACTTTCATTTCTTCATTTCAATTGTAAGAGTTTGAGTGTGTGAGACACTTGAGTGAAGAGATTGAGAGATAATCTCTTTGTTGTAAAGGTTTATTGACACCTTGAAGTCAATTGTAATCGGTTGAAGCCTTGGAAAGGCTTGGATAGTGAAATCTTCAAGCTTTGATCGCTTGGAGGCGTGGACGTAGGCAGGGATTGCCGAACCACGTAAAAATTTGTGTGTTTGATTCTCTTCTCCCTTACTCTTTAATTATTGTGCTTTTATTGAACTTATTGCTTTCAATTTTTATTAAGACATTAGATTGCTTGTTGTGTGGATTTGCTAGGATAATTTTTAAAATTCCAATTCACCCCCCCTCTTGGGTTGCACACTTATATTTCAAATTATAACGAAGTACAAGCAATTTCTTCATCATATGCTATTCATGGTACTTGCTCTGACAAAGTTGTGGCTTGTGTGTTTTTATCTCCTTTTTTAAAAATTTAATTAAATATGGGTTTATAATTCAATTTTTTTTAACTGATTAAGTATTAGGTTACTGTATTACACAGAGATATTTATAAATGACAACATATTATTGCACTAATATTTACAATTAGATATATATACCTGAGACTTACATTATTACATTTTTATTTTATGAAATACATGCCCAGCCAAATATCCCTCCCAGAGAGGGATGTCTCTACTCCATTCGCATTTCGCAAGGGAGAAAAATATTATAAACAATCTCCACACAATTATAATTAATTGAGGGAGTTTAAGTTCGTGAAAACTCGAACCATTGCCCTCATAGTACTTTAAGGGCAATGGTTCACCACTGGACTACAAGCACAAGTGGCATAATTCAATGTTTATAAGTTTTGAAAATAAGTAAATTTGTTAGCCTTGTTAACAACTAAAATGGAAGTATTTAAAATGATTTCCTGCTATATTTTGTTTTTGAATTTTTTCTAAGCTTCAGTCTCAGCTCCTTTCTCCTCTTCTTTACCCTCCCCTCATTCTTCCTCTCTTTACCTTTTATAAGCATCAGACTTGGCAAGATCCTTTTATCTTATTATTATATAATGTTTTATTATTTATTTATACATAAAAGTGAGTGATAGTAAGGTGGCGAAGTGTCGGTGGCCACCTAACTATCATGGCTCGCTTCTTCTTTTTTATTTTTTTTAATTACATCTTCTTAATAATACATTCTAAACAAATTAATCAATTTATCTTCTCGTTTCCTACTTCTAGTTTCAATTTCTTTTTTATTCCTGAGATATAAAAATTAACATAAAATTAATATACTGTGAATTAATTTAACATAAAAATTTATTAGGGGAGTATTAAGATAATTTATAAGTTATGAGTGCATTAATCAACACTTTTTAGTGAAAAATTAATAATTTTTAATCTTATTAAATGTATACTTTTTAGTGTCAATACTACAACATTAATTTCCTCTTGGTTTAAAATACAATTAACTTTGGTAATTTATTTTTTCATAAGTGATTTAACATGGCAAAAAAAATAGAGTAAAAATAAATGAAACCCAAGATTTCAAAGAATTCTTAAAAAATTATAACTTTATTTAAAAGAATGATTAAACATGTTACATAAACACTCTATTCATGTAGAGTAAAGCTTATTGTTTAAATAATTTTACATGTAGAAAGAGAATTCTATCCAAATAAGAAAATAAAAACTCAAATTTGATATTTAATATGACTAATAAAAAAGACTATTAAAATAAATAAACTCCAAAATATCATCCTACATCATATTTGCTACTATAAATCAAAAAGTGTATTATCATTTTACTATTTCAAAAATTGTCAAAAATCAAATGACTACAGAATATTGTTACCTATTATTTTACTACTATAACTTTGTAAAACCTTTCATTTTACTATTTTTCCATTAGGACCGTTAGTTGACTAATTCGTTGACTAGTAAAATACCAATTTTATCTTTTATAGTAAAATACACAAATAAAGATATTAAATAATAGACATAAAATTATTGCTATGCCCTTGAATTATTAAAAAATAGTTTTAACCATGAATTTAAAAATAACCCTAAATTTATTATAATTATAAAAGTAGTGAATTGACAAATAATACCCCTGAATATTTTTATTAAAAAAAGGCACAATCTATTAAAAAAACCAATTAAACATGGAAGTGTTGATAGATAACCTTTAAGTTTTTTTTTTTAAATAGATTGTGTGTTTTGTTCGCTACTATTATATTAATAATAAATTCAGGATTATTCATAAATTCATAGTTAAAAACTGTTATTTAATAATTTAAGGGCATAACATGATTTTTTGTCTACTATTTCATACCTCTTATTGTGTATTTTATCATAAAAGATAAAATTGATATTTTACTAATCAACTAACAGTTTTAATGAAATAAGTAATAAAATGAAACATTATGTAAAAGTTATAGTAGTAAAATAATAGAGAATAATACTTCTTATAGTCATTTGATATTTTACAACTATTGAAATAGTGAAAGGATAATAACCCAATTCTTGAAGTAGTGACACTATAATAATCCAATTAAAAATATATCATTATCAGGTAACTAACGTATTGAAACCTCCAAAAATTTTATAATCTTTTTTCCTCAATCAGAGAGAGAAGTAAAATACCACATTTTTCTTTATGTTATTTTGTGATGACTTTGTCCCTACATTATTAAAGTTTTTTGGGTAAGTTTCGCCTTTTTCTTTTTCTTAATAAAGGAATTTAAGTCTTATATCCCTTTCTTCTTTCATTTATGATTTTTCTTTTTCATTGAATCTCATAATTCTACTGTTTGTATCCTTTGGTGTAGCAAATATAAACTCTTCTGCTGTAGTGGCAGCTGCTTCTCTCATTGCCTGTTCCCTTTACATTCTTGCAAGTGATAACAACGATATGCATAGCTCTGTTCTGGGTGCCATTAATGTGAATACCTCTCTAGTTGAAGAGCTTATGAGTTGCCTATTGAGCTGTGAACCGGGTTTGTCTTGTGAGATGGTGAAGAACTATATAGCACCTGCTAATGTATGCCCAAGTCATTATGTTGGTGTTGTCGTTGGGGAACCTTCGTTCAAACCTTATCTTGGATATGTCAATGATGTTTCCAGGTTTGTTTGGAATTTTCTAGCTGATAGAACATCTACTCCCAAGGAGAATGCTAGCTCTAGTTGTTCAAAAGATTGCACCAATGAAGATGAAGTTTGCATTAGAGCAGAAATAAATGGCAAGGGAGTTTGTGTTATCTCCACAACCAGGTGCAGACACACTATTAAACCACATGGCTTTGTAGTTAAAAAATAACTATTAAACTGCATAGCTTAATAGCATGTAAGCGTTAAAAATAAAAAAAAATGAGGACACATGCTCCTGAGAATGATTATTTATTAGTTTTTCTTTAGTGTAGACAACCTCATTTTTTTCATGCACACATGCTATTAAGACATGCGGTTTAATAAAGTCAGTGTAAACACATTATTAAACGATACGACTTATGACCCTATTAAATAGTACAATTTAACATATTTGTATTAAAAAAAAAAAGAGATAAAGAAAAAGACAAGAAACAGTATCTGGTGATATACTCAAAGAAATATATGAATAAATACCTTTCTCTTTATTAAACCAGTTTTCATTTTCCTGCAACATTGCTTCTGTCTCTTCTTTTTTATGTTTGTTTCTTACACGAGGAGATGAATTTGCAAGCACTTTCCCCACTGCTTCTTTTTCAATTTGTTTATTCATCATGCATTATTATATGGTACAAAATCCCAGAACCACTTTTACCTACAACTCTTGTACGTACCTGTGTTTGTTTTTATATATATGGACTACATCCAGGGTTGGCTTTAAAAACAAAACAAAAACACCATTGTGTTTATTAAAATAATATATTTGTTCATGCAAAAGTACAATTTCGTTGCAATATGGTTTATTTGTTTATGCTAGCTGTTAAGATTATTTTTAATATGATTAATCTTTGCATGCACGAGGTTTTCGAATCATCTCACATTCTCATGTACTTACTATAAGCGTAACACAGAGAGTCCAAATAATATTAAAATCCAAAGGTAAATGTTCTTCTAATTCTTAGCGATTGAGCTAATTATCTAGTTAATTCATGTAGTTTTAACAAATAATCCAAAACGTCCTTATATATGTTTTCGGGAAAATTTTATAATGCCGTAATAAAAATTACGGCATCGATATTGTGATAGACATAAATATTATAAATTACACATAAATCTTGTAAATTTAAAATAAAACTAGTAAATTTATACAAGATTATTAATTATTTAAAAAATTAACATTGTTTCTATAGATTTTATTGAAAAATATTTTATTTGTTTACAAAAAATATTTTTTTTAATTAAACAAAAAAATTACTCATTAATTAAACAAAAAAATATACTAAAAAAAGTGAAATAAATTTTATTGAATTGATTTAACCATAAATTATATATTTATTTTAAGACATTTGTCCACTTTTTTTTCTATTTTCTATAATAATGTCTATTTATTATGTAAGTAATGTTTATCTTGATATGGATCAAGTAAAAACAAAATTAAAAAAAAAATCTTATATTACTAGACACATATATGATATATCAATAGATTAAATCTAATTTTGAGTCTTATGCATACTTCATGTAATTTAAACTTTTTACTTAGAGACCATTTAGAGTTGTTGTTGAGGAAGTGTAGAAAGATGAAAAATAACCTCATCTTACAATAACTATAAAAGATATTAAAATAATATTATTTTCAAAATTTGATTTTGAAAAATATATTTCATTCTTAATAAAACATCACATATATTACATAAATGTAAAACTATCATTATTCAATTTAATTAAAAAAATAAATACATATATATGGCGATAGACATTATAATGAGTTTTTATTTTACAATTGTGAGCTTTTTTACAGTAATTCTTATATTAATTTACCTATTTATCCACAAGTTTTAGGCATAATCTACAAAATTCATGTTTTATTTTGTAAATAATGTTGATTTACTTGTTTTATGATATATTTTTAAGTTTTCATTTTTATTTACTAGTTTTATGTTATATTTGCAAGTTTTTATTTTGTTTATCATTAATACACTAATTTACTAGTTTTATATTAATTTACTTGTTTTACCTTCCATTTACAAGTCTTATATATCATTTCCAAAATTTATGTTTTATTTTTGCATTTTATGTTGATTTACTAGTTTTATGTTATATTTATAAGTTTTTATTTTATTCACCAATAATATATCAATTTACCAGTTTTATAATAATTTATTTGTTTTACCTTTACTTTACAAGTCTTTTGTTTTATTTCCAAAACCTATGTTTTATTTTACAGTTAATGTTGATTTACTAGTTTTAAGTTATATTTGTAAGTTTTTGTTTTGTTTACTAGTAATGCATCAATTTACTAGCTTTATATTAATTTACTTGTTTTATCTTCTATTTACAAATCCTCTGTTGAATTCTAAAATTTATGTTTTATTTTGTACTTCATAGTGATTTACAAGTTTTATGTTATATTTGCTAGTTTATGTTTTATTTACTAATAATACATCAATTTACTAATTTTATATTAATTTACTCGTTTTACCTTCCATTTACAATTGTTATTTTTAATTTCTAAAATTTATATTTTATTTTACAGTTAATGTTTATTTACAAGTTTTATGTTAAATTTACAAGTCTTATATTTCATTTACATTATTTATATTTTATTATGGTATTGATACCGTAACTTTAATTACGGCATCATAGAATGATGTTTTCATTAAAATTTGTTCAATTTCCCTATTTTTCTTTTTAATCTATGTTAATGTCTGATTCTTTCTCGAATTTCAAGTTTATTAAACAGAAATTTATTAAATCTAGAAAAAAAAATGAAAGTTTATGGTAATTTTTAAGAATATTGATACTATCTCCATAATTAACCCAAACCCTAATAGCTAAAGTTTGTATTTTATCCAAACTTATGCCTTCGAGGGCACATGTATCAGAGAGAGAGAGAGAGAGAGAGATTACAGAGAGGAAATGGCGAGATCGACCGGCAAAGACGCTCAAGCCCTTTTCCATTCCCTTCGCTCTGCTTATGCTGCCACTCCCACAACTCTTAAGGTAGGTCCTCACAAACCCTTCGCTCTGCCTTTTTTATCATCTAATTAAATTCATTACATTAACTGATTTTTTTTCAAAAAATTCTGTTTTTTGTTTAATGCGTGTGTAGATCATCGATCTGTATATGGGTTTCGCGGTTTTTACTGCCTTAATTCAGGTAAGCTGCTGCTTTTGTAAATGTCATTTTCACTTGTGTGTTACTGGGGATCTGCTGTTTCAGTGGATTGGTGAATGGGGTGATTCAGAAATCGTCAGTTTGTTTACATTGGATCATTTTGATCCTTTTTTTTGTTATTATTTGTGTGTAGGAATTTAATTATGCTTTAAAATTCTGGTAAAAGCTAGGGTAAATTTTGTGCCTTCCTAAAAGCGTGATTTGTGAAATGCAAAAACTTCCCAGTAGTTCTTTAAACTCTTTCGGACGGCAGGCCAAAATGTTCTTTTTCCTGTTTTTGATATACGATCCTTGGATAGTACGAAATTCAATTTCGCGTCTTTAGCTTAGAAAAGGGTTTTTCAAAAATCATTTTGCTAAATTTTAATGAACAGGGTCTAAAATTATGAAAGATTGTGTACAATGTTGTCTCTGTAGGATTGCTGTTTAGGCTTTTCTAGTTTTGTGTGATTTCCCTGATTTACTTCCCAAATCTGAACTCTCTGGTATTAGAAGTTGTATTAGGTAAAATGATGAATATTAGCTGGCAGGGTCTGGGTTTAACCACCTTATAGGTCATTATATGTATCTGAGCCAATATAATTTTTCTCCTGTTAAATTTTAAAGTATTATTATTATTTTTTTTTTTTTGGTTGATGTTAACATTTGATGCATATATCGTAGTGCATTATTCATGATTTGATAGCTTGATTGTCCAGTTGCCTAGTTCCAATCATCCTTGCACAATCTAATGTCTAATATTTTCTTTTTAGCAACTGGGACAAGGTTCTATTCTTTTTATTTTCTTTTTAATTTTTTTTCCTGGATGAATGAATGCAACCCCCTTGCAGATAATGCTGGAACTTTTTAGCGCACATTTTTGAAAATAATTGGGTAGTTGGTCATGTGTCAACCTATGTGGGTGGGAAGTGTTTGACATTTAGTTTCTCTGTAGTCTGTTTTTTCTCTGCCTCATCAACTAAGTATCACAATCTGTATTTCATTACTAAATGAATAAGAATACAATTCTCTTGTGTATTGTATGTTGTATCTAATGAACACTAGAGTAACTTGTGCTTTGAGTTATAAACAAGGAATAATAATTAGAAGAAATCACAAGCGTATTCTTAGCCTCTAATAATTGAGTGGCATATGAAAGTACATAATTACAACGATGATAATAACTACAGAGGAAAGCTTCTCTTAGACCAGCAGTGTTTGTTTGATAATGCAAGATCCTAAATCTAGTATTCCCAAGCGAATATATCATTAGTCATGCTGTAAATTTCGTGATAAAAGGTTTTCACCAAGTGTTTCCTTCATGGATTATGGCATTTATGTAAAATTCTGTCTAGAGGGAACCTCGAGAAGGGACAAGTGGGTTGTTGCTTTGATTGTTTTGTCCCAAACTTGCTTTTCCTGCAGCAGTTAGCACCGGTTTAGTAAACTATTATGGTTTTAATAATCATAAATTTCTTCCTGCTGTGTATTTTGCCATAGTTGAAATGCATTTGAAATACAGTTATTTGTTCTTTTGTTTCTTTTTTTTTTTGGAGTTGCTTATTTGGGTTTTAAGCTGTTTATCATGGGAATTGATTCAAGAAATTCCTGCATAGAATCCCTCTTGTGTATTGTGATGAAATTGCTGAAATTTTACCTTCTTTGTGTCTTGGCTGCTAGTGTTTGTGCTTATTCTGATGCATTTTTGGGCTTATATCCAATCTGAGGTTAACAGGTAGTTTACATGGCTATTGTTGGATCCTTCCCATTCAACTCTTTTCTTTCGGAAGTACTTTCTTGTGTTGGGACGGCCATACTTGCTGGTAAGTAGACTATGATGTAACAGTTTGTGAGGACAAATTTCATGTTATTGTATAGAGATATTCAATTTGTGAGACTGATTTGGAATCTTGATCGCAGTTTGTCTACGTATTCAAGTGAACAAGGACAACAAGGAATTTAAGGTAAATTTTCTTCTGTGCATTATTTCTTATAATCCGCTTGCATTTGCTGCTGAAAAATTAAAATTAAAATTGGGGAACATGCGTTCTAACTCCAATATGGTTTGATGAATTCAAAATATTGAACCTCTATTCTTGCATTTTTTGTCCCACTTACATAATTCAAGGAAAAGCTGAAAATGTGTGCTTTGTTAATAAAGTGAATTACTTCCATTTATTGGTTTCTTTGATTTGATGACATTCTTTTAGCACCAGATGATATTTATCCATCAAATTGCAGGACCTACCACCAGAGCGAGCTTTTGCGGACTTTGTTCTCTGCAATTTGGTGCTGCATTTGGTGATCATGAATTTCCTTGGATAAACCTTGACCCTGGGTCAACTTAAAATACAATTTTCTTGGTCGATGACAGTGTGACCTAGCTGTAAAAGTTAGTTACGACATTAATGCAGATATTTTTCATAGAATGTGAACTTACTATAAATGAAGACGTTGACCATTTTTGGATTCTTTTGGTTCTATATTTAATTCCAGGAACTTTGTGTCTCTCGCTGCCTGTATCGGATTGACAATTACACAAACCTTGCGGTTTCCTGATACAGAGACCGGAAACCTGAGTTGCATGACTCTTTCTTTCTAGTGATCATTGGATTTCGCTTCATTTATTTATTTCTTTATTTTTCCGGTTAAGAATTTGGACTGCTGCTAAAAGAACTGGTTTCAGCTTCTGGCTTATAAAAGGAAAGGCTTGGAGGCCATTTAATTTAAAGGCCACAAGGCTAGGAAACCATTTAATTTAAGGCCACCCATGAGGGTTGGTTAGATGATAACATCACTTCTATTGGAATTAAACTTGGTTATTGGTCAGCTTTGGTGTACCCAAAGTCACTTTGAATTTGTTATAAGAGCCCAGAGAACATTATAGGCAGCATTAATTATAGGCTTTTTATTTATTTATTTGTTTTCGTATAAAGACAAGTTGTCTCTTATACGAAAGAGGAGGCTCGTTTAAATCTGAAAGAATTGTTTCACTTATTTGAGAATGTACCATTATGCTGGATAATTATTTGTTTGATAATTACTAGTGAACTAGGTTTTGAAAAAACAACTTAAATCAATTTTTTTTTATAAAAACAATTTGACAATTTTAACATGACTGGGGAATAGATTCACAAATAAAGTGACTCTTTGGGAATTCAAAGCAGTCTTAAACGTGAATTGATTTTCGTTAAATATTCCATAAGAGATCAATCAAAACCATCGCGACATTAAAAAAAATAAAAAAATAAAATTGAAAGTAAAAGTTGATTCATGATAATGATAAGAAATGATTGGTGTAAAAGCGATTGCACCATGCCTAAATTGAAAACAGAAATAAAAGTTTATTCATACCAATAAATGGTTGATGCAGCTATGTAGGAAGTTTTTTTAAGGTGCGTTTGAGATTGAGGTGCTGTAACTTTTAAGTTGCAGTTGTTATGAAAAAAAGCTGTAATTATAAAATAAAAGTTAAAAATAATATATAGTAAATATAAATTTTAAATAATAATTTTGATAAAATTATTAAAAATATAATAGATTCTCCATTATATAAGTGAAAAATCATATCAATATAACTTTTAAGTTATAGCAATTAGTGTTTACCAAACACTTTACTGCTGTATCTTAAAAATTACAGTTGTCCAATCTCAATTCCAAACACATTCTTAGTTTAGACCATCACAAATAATATCATACATTTTACTTTTTTATTACTAATTTTGTACAAGCGTTCGCACCATACCTAATTTTTTCTTTTCTTAAAGAAAAAAAAGGAGATGGATGATATATTCGATGTGCTCAAATAAATATGAATAAATAAATAAAAACACTAGCGAAAGAGAACTAAAAGAATTGATTGTTTATATATATACAATAAAAGAAAAGAAAATAAAAACAAAGGTGTGATAGATTCTTTTCTTTTAATTGGTAGCCTCATGTAATCGGATGGCTACTAATTGAGGGCTAATTTTCACTGACCTCCCCTCAACTATCTCCAATCTATATATAGATGGACTTTATGTCCAAATTAAAGCTAATATCCCATGATCCAAGTAAATATGAATGTTAAGTGTGACAAAAATTGTGAGAAAATACATTAATATTATTTAGTGAACAATTATGAAAGAGATAAAAGGAAGAACAAAATTAAATACCTGTAATGGATAAATATGATGTTTGTGTGAGTGATTATTATTTTATATGTCATATTGGCATTAAATTAATTTTTAATTACGTGATATCTTTAATAAGCTCACATGATGATAGAAAAAAAAATGAAGAAGAGAATGATTTGACAACACCTTCATTAATCAAATATTGAAGCAAATTATTTACTTCAAGTTTAAAGACATCTAAGAATCCCTTAGTCTTTTCAAGTAATTTTCTAATTTCTATTTTTAGACTTAAACTCATTTAAAAGTACTTGTGTTCATCAAATATTGAAGTAAATTTTTAGAATTTGCGTCAAGTTTAAAGTTATTTGAAAGAACTTATATTTCCTAAAAAAATTCAAATAATTTTTCATAATTTACTTGAAACCGAAGGCCATTCGAAAACACATGCATTTAACCATATTCAAGGCAATTTTCAGGAAATTTGATTTAACTTTATTAAGCTACGAAATTGCCTTTGGTAATAACAATCAAACAAAACTAAACGTTTGGTTCGGGGGAGGTCGGTGTTAATATTGTAAATTACACATAAATCTTGTAAATATAAAGTAAAACTAGTAAATTCATACAAGATTATTAATTATTTAAAAAATTAACATTGTTTCTATAGATTTTATTTGTTTACAAAAAATGTTTTTTTTAATTAAACAAAAAAATATACTAAAAAAAGTGGAATAAGTTTTATTGAATTGATTTAACCATAAATTATATATTTATTTTAAGACATTTGTCCATTTTTTTCCCATTTTCTATAATAATATCTATTTATTATGTAAGTAATATTTATCTTGATATGGATCAAGTAAAAACAAAATAAAAAAAAATCTTATATTACTAGACACATATATGATATATCAATAGATTAAATCTAATTTTGAGTCTTATGCATACTTCATGTAATTTAAACTTTTTACTTAGAGACCATTTAGAGTTGTTGTTGAGAAAGTGTAGAAAGATGCAAAATAACCTCAAAAGAGCGCCAATGCATTCCAGCTAACTATAAACCATTACAATATGATGTAAGATTTTATAAATGGCTTGAGCAGAAATTTTCAAATATCAAATCGGAAGTTCCTTAGACCACAATATCAAAAGTAAAGGAAACCCATAGTTAGCACGAACTGATGCAAGCAAATTCAGTCATGAAAAATCCTAAACAAGAATAACAAATCTAACTCTCCTAATTCAGCTAAAAGCTAATTCTAGAAACACAACAAATATGCTTTCTGTCACATGCTTAATTGTATCATACCTCTGCAAAGCTTTGACGTAGTGCAAGAAGTTTCCCTTCTTCACATCCAGCAAAAACCAATTACTGCTTGATTGATTCAGAAGCTGTTTTCCTGTTCAAAATTGCAGAAGCATAATGGACACCATGTACACACCCTGCTATTTTAATAAAGTAAATTCTCATACTTACTTCCTGCCAACTATAACTCTACAGCATCATGCGTTATTGATCTTGCAAGCTCCTCAACAAAATCAGGTAAAGTAGCACTGAACAATGAGCGTACTCTCGAAGGATTGGAGCATGCTTTCGCCACAGGATCGATAATGCTTTAACAAGTTGCCCACCTCGAATGGTTTATCAGTTTCATCAAGGACAAGATATTCAACCCTACACAGAAAACACATGTGAGAAGCATTTCAACTTCAATAATGGGAAGTATCGAACAAATAAAACTTGACAACATAACTCTGAGATGTTCAGCTGATACAAATATGCAGCTACGCGTTATAGTAATCTTAGTAATCACTGTTGCATGTGTGGCTAGCTAGACTAGCTATATATTTAATTTATATGCATTGAAAAATAATAATTGAAATTCATTCTTCCTTTAATCCATCACATTGCAGGTACTATACCAAAAGAAATTGGGATCTTAAGAAATCTGGAGGTGCTTGATTTGGTTAGTAACAACCTCAATGGTGAGTTACTAATTAATTTTGGTAGCTAGGTAGCCTAGCTATATATTTAATTTATATTCATTGAGAAATAATAATTGAAATTCATTCTTCCTTTAATCGATCACATTGCAGGTACTATACCAAAAGAAATTGGGAGCTTAAGAAATCTGGAGGTGCTTGATTTGGTTAGTAACAACCTCAACGGTGAGTTACCAATTAATTTTGGTAGCTAGGTAGTCTAGCTATATATTTAATTTATATTCATTGAAAAATAATAATTGAAATTCATTCTTCCTTTAATCAATCACATTGCAGGTACTATACCAAAAGAAATTGGGACCTTAAGAAATCTTATGGGGCTTCATTTGAGTAGTAACAACCTCACTGGTGAGTTACCTCAAGAAATCGAGAATCTAAAAAGTCTAATCAGACTGTTTGTGAGGAATAACACATTAGGTGGACCTATTCCTTCAACCCTGTTTCGTTTAACAAACCTTGAGGTTTTATATCTTGGTTTCAACCAGTTCAATGGCACAATTCCACGAGAAATAGGACATCTAAAGAATTTGACTTATTTGTTTATCAAAGTTAACAAGCTAACCGGAGCTATTCGTTCAACTCTAGGTCAGTTAACCAGCTTGCTGCAATTGGATCTCAGTTCTAACCAACTCCACAGCTCCATTCCACTAGAAATAGGGAATCTTAGTGCTCTAGAGGAGTTAGACTTATCTGATAATAAAATACATGGTATCATTCCAGATGAGCTCACCAAGTTATCCCAACTCAAAAATCTCAACCTTTCCTCAAACCTACTTTCAGGGCAGATACCTTCTGCAATTGGAAAACTCTTCAACCTTAAGTATCTCGACCTCTCTAAAAATAAACTTGGTGGTTCTATTCCAACTGAGATTGGCAACTGCTCAGAGTTAAAGAATTTAACATTGAACCACAACAGTTTGGATGGAACTATTCGCCCAGAAATGGGAGAAATTTTATTGCTTCAAAACTTGGACCTTTCCCACAATAACCTTTCAGGCACCATAACTAAGACTCTCTGTCCAATGCATTCAGACATGTCATTCAACAGGTTGGAAGGTGAAATTCCCTCTAATTTGCGGGATAATCCACCAAAGAGTTTTGCCGGCAACACTGGTTTATGCGGCCATGTTGAAGGTTTTCCTTCTTGCTCTCAAAGTCAGAAGCATCCACCTTCAATCATTCTGTTTGTTAAAATTTTTCTTCCTCTCATTCTAGTTCTCGCCTTCATTATATTAGGATTCATATTACTCCTTAAACGTCAGAATAAAACTCTGAAACTCAACTCAAGAGCTGCCAAGAATGGAGATGTGTTTTCGGTGTGGAATTATGGTGGTAAAATTGTATATGAAGATTTGATTAATGCAACTGAAGATTTTCATATCAAATTTTGCATCGGAACTGGAGGTTATGGCAGTGTTTACAAGGCAGAGCTACCAGACGGAAAAGTTGTTGCTTTGAAGAAGCTTCTGTTGGGAAAATATGCTCTTTAAAAGCATATGTGTTTATTTAATTGTAATAAACAAATTTTCTGATTAATAAAATAAATGAGGTATTTTATTCAAATATCTTAATTGCATTAATATTTGTATTAAAGTCTATTTAATCATATTATATGTATTTATGTGATCACCATGTGGATTCACAGAAGACATAAATACAAGTTATCTTATGATTAAATAAATTTAGTTCGCAGTTGATAAATAAAGTTGGGCACTTTATTTAGGTATAGACTGTAATAAATTCATTGAATGATTTGTCTTAATCATGTATGAATTTATTAATGTAGTACGACTACATTGAACAGGATCACATATGAGATTTAATTAACTTTGTAATAACTGTCAGACTTATTAAATCTCATAGGCGTTGATTTTACTGTAATCTTAATCTTGAGTTAATTATGATTTCATGATTGTAATTGTTATTCCATTTGAGTTACCAATGGGCACGACACATCCTTGTGGTCAAGATTACCCGGTATCTTGGTGGGAGCAATTATGAGTATTGGAGTTATGAATTAACAATATAGAATTTGTACAACACATCTCTTGATGGGTTTTCGGCACTTGATCATAGAATTCTCTGGCCAGAGTGTGTCAACATATTTAGTATGTTGAAAATGATCATTAGAGAAAACCAGTAAAGATCAAAGAATAAGATGTTATTAAATTGATTGGACAGTTGAGATATCAATTTAATTAACGATGTGGTACAAAGGATTGTGCAGTAAAGAAATCAATGTGGCTTGGGACGAATTATTATTCGAGCATACAATTATGGAAGTCAGTTCCAATCTTTTAGTGGAGTAGATTTGGAATTAAATAATTGGGCTAGTTTAATTACAAGCCTAATTATTGTAGCCACTATTGTATGTTCCCAAATGATCCCCGGGTTAGCTCATTTAATTGACTGCACCACTACTGGACTAATAAGTAAGATAACTAGCTATTTGGGTCAAAAGCCTAAATATATCATTTAGTGGGAGGCTCCATTTAATTAGCTTTTGTATAAGGGGCCTTATGTTATTTTACAAGGTGGGTCCCCTATTGAAAAAGTAAATTACGTGAGTTTTGTTTTTTGATATTTTGGAGCCTAGGGTTTTCACTAAAGGGAAATATATAAGGCTTATTTTTCCCTAAAGAAAAAAATAGAAGCCACTTTATACAGATCAGAGAATAAGATTTTTCTCTCCATTGTTGAGAGAAAAATTTTCTCGTGCTAGTTGCTTTGGTAATGATAAAGGCGCCCACACGTCAAGTGCAGATCGAACCTGAGTCATAACCTGGAAGATCATTGGAGACAGTTCGTGATCTAACAAGCGTGGTGGTGACGGATCGTGATCTAACAGGAGTGGTGGTGGCGGATCGTGATCTAGGAGCCTAAATCACTTCAGCGGAAAAAGCAAACTCAGATTTTCAAGGTACGATTTCTAGAATACAAATTCTTATATATTATATGAGAGCGATCTTCAAAAGGTTTTATAAAAATTTAAAAACCTAATTTTTCCCCAACAGCTTCACCATTCTGAAACAGAGGATTCAACTTTTGTCAAAAGTTTCCAAAACGAGGCTCATGTACTCTCCACTGTATGACATCGGAACATTGTGAAACTTTATGGTTTTTGTTTGCACAAAAAGTGCATGTTTTTTATTTATGAGTACATGGAAAGAGAAAGCTTGTTCTGTGTTTTGCGCCATGATGACGAATCTATTGAGTTGAATTGGACTAAAAGAGTGAACATCGTGAAGAGTGTGTGGCTCATGCTTTGTCGTACCTGCATCACGACTGCACTCTGTCAGTTGTTCACCGCGACATATCAAGCAACAACATTCTACTTGACTCAAATTTGGAGGCATCTGTTGCAGATTTTGGCACTGCTAGACTTCTACATGTTGATTCATCAAATAGAACCCTACGAGCCGGCACTTACGGATATATTGCCCCAGGTGCATAAAATAATTGGTTGTATTTCTTTTTACGCTCTATGGTTTTACTTTCAAAGACATAATCTTACACCTTTTCTTTTCATGTAGAACTTGCCTACACTATGGTTGTGACAGAGAAATGTGATGTTTATAGTTTTGGGGTAGTGGCACTCGACATATTGATGGGAACACATCCAGTAGAACTCCTCTCGTCATTATCATCATCATCATTGGATCCAAAAATCATGTTGATCGATATTTTAGACCAACGTCTCTTGCTGCCAGTGAATCAAAAGATTGTTCAAAACATTATTCTTGTTTCAACAATAGCATTTGCGTGCTTGCGTTCTCAACCGAAATCTCGACCCACAATGCAAGGCATTTCTCGGGAACTTCTTGTAGAAAGACACTAATGCAAAAAGCTCTCAAAGAAATTTCCATTTCAGAGATGAGAAATCAAGAAATGTTGTGGCTTCATGAATCTGATACTATCCCATGAAAGGATTTCAAAATTTGAAGGTGAGCATCCTTGTGCTCTGCTGGTCTCTTTAGACACAAATAATGATGGCAAAACCTAGACCTTAATGGCCGCATTTTTAAATGTATTTTTCAATTTAAGTTGGGTTATGTTTGTTTTAGCTGTTTGTAGCTTGGTGGAAGCTTGACTTGTCTTTGGCAAAACTCTGTTTTTTTTTCACAACCGTTGACTAAAAAATAAATTTAAATGACAAAAAAAGGCGTATATTAAGGGGCTATCCCCTAATCAAATGAGATATAAAATATACTGGATATTAGAGAAGAATGTTTGTTCATTAATAGAAAATGAGATATTAAACATATTAAAAATTAGAGAAGAATATTTGTTCAGTAATAGAAGGGTTATAAATAATCCAAGCAAATTTGGCCCTCAAAATTACAAAACTCTGAACCTTGATACATGAGAGTACTCACCAAACTTTTCAAAGTGATCAATAAACTTCTGCCAAAGCAATCCAGCATCCACCTAAAGAGAAAGAAAACCATCAAGACATATAAAATTCCATAGTATATGATTCACTCCATTACTAAGAAATGCATAAAAGAACTCATACAATCACTCAACCTCAATGGTTTCATTATGATTTTCCAAGAAACGGCGTGGTTATTGGTTGGGTGTGATGTCAATAAAAATTATTCAATTATTCGTTGATTTACTTGTAGTCAATATAGCTGAGTATTAATACCAATAATTAGATTAAAATTTCGTCGATTTTCTGTGTCAAAGACTTGAAAAAGATAATAAAATAAAAAAGCCCACAAATTCGACAACTATGGGAAGATGACCACAAATGTTGAAACGAGTTGACTTGTAATACAAGTAAAAATCATTAAAATTCAACTACACGTCGAAAGCTAAAAGCTAACATGAAAGTTCAGAAGGATTGCCAACATATTTTTCTGATCCGTGGTCGCAGCCAACGGCAATAATTGCCATGAACGGCACACCATGAGACACTCCAGCCCACGTCATAAAATGGCGAACCTCTCATCAATATCAAGATTCATTTCCTCTCATTTTCTTCTCAAGCCCTGTGAGAGTGGTGATGATGAAGATTCTTTCTTTTTTTGTTCTCGTACTGTTTATTGAACCCATGAATCTAGTGCACATACAAACAAATAGGTTTTCCATTTAATATATATAACTATCTTCTCATTTAAACTCTCTTGAGTTTTTAAAAATTTTCTACCATGTATCTTTTAGTAGTAATTTACAAATAGATTTAATTTTTTTTATTTTCTTTTAATTTATTAACTATCAATTACTATTTTAAATTTTATTCAGTATAAAATTAGATCATGAGAGAATCAATTCTAATTATTTACACACATACTCATGTTAGCTGGTGTTATCAATCTAAAATTTTACATGGATAAGATCCTCACTTGTCGTTTTAATATCAAATTACGAAAGTTTTCCATAACATGCCATGGTCCCATATTTAACTATGATAAAGATTAAAAGATGCGATGAGATTTTATTTTATAAAAATTAATAATTACCAATTCAATAACATTAAAGTTCATTGGGAATATAGTTTGAGAGATATTATCGAGTTAGTCATATAATAAATAAAAAATATTAAGACATGTGTATATTTATTTTAAAAAATATTATATAGATAGTACTCATATTAAATTCAACTATACTTCATACTTTCAATAGTTGATTGTATTATATCATTCAAATAAGAAATAAACAATCTTTACCGGTTTAAATTAGTGACTAAGACATAAAATTTGTAAGAAAATAAACTAAATTCAAAATTAAAACGAGGTCTGCTTTATTTCGGTAATACGACGTCGTATTCAGTAATTGAATTGCCAATTTTACCCCTATTACCGCTAAACTCTTGAAGCGCGCCATTTTGCTGCCCAAAGACCTGCTCGCATTAAATAGAGCTTATAACAGTAGAGCTTATAGCAGTATAGCTTATACCAATAGAGTTTTTGCATAAAAAGTCATTGGGTGTTTGGTTGTCAATAAAAAAAGTATTTTTGAATCATTAAACTATGTGATATTTTTTATATTATCTATTTTTAGAAAAGCTCTATAACCTCTACTCCCAAAAGCTCAAATTTTGGGCTTTTACTAGTAGAGGTAAATTAGCTTATTTAAGCTAAAAAAACTCTACTAAAAAAATAACCAAACACCATAAAAATTTTAAAAAAGTGCTTATACGATTAAATAAGCACTTATGGCTCTTAAATAAGCCATACCAAACAGGCACTCAGTCTACTTTGTTTTAGCCTTTTATCTGAAAAAAAAAAAATTCCGATTTTAAGAACGAGGTTACTTGAATACATTCACTACAATCCAACAATCTTAAGGTAATTTAATTTAATTATCTGCAGTTTCGATCTCTTGCTATGATGGCTTTACAGTTCATTTCTGCTTCTAATTCCATTTCTAGTTTCGTTGGATCTTCGTTGTCATTGCAAGACGTCGTAGCTTTTGTATCCATTGTTCTATTTTATTATAAGTTTTTAACCATTTCGCAGTCTTCTTATTTGAAGAATTGCCTCTTACAAGCTTTCACATTTTTGTTTCTGTCAAAAATTTTGTGAGGGGCCCATTTTGATTGCTTGAAAAATTCATTTAGCATAAGTTGATTCGATTGGGAAGTTTGCCCCATTTACGTCATCCAACCAATGATATGATGACATATCGATTTGTATACAAAAAGTTTGTATGAGAGTTATTGGATCGAGCTGTTGATTCTGTTTTCTTTATTTGTGAGTATTAGGAAGCATTTGAACTATGTGTATGTTATTGGATCAAGCTGGGGAGGTGGTGGATTCTTTTCCCCAAAGATTCGATGATATTTGGGACTTTGATTTATTCAGGTTCATGGAGTAACATAACAGTTGGATTTTGCCTCTCAGTTCATGCAATTTACCACTTACATTTGTTGCTTCCTACTATTACTTTTAAAATCCATATACAAATAGAATCTCATCATTTCTTATGCTTTAGTTCTAGACTATTTTTCTTTCTGAAATGCTGTGACCATGATTAGAAACTTAAAAACCCAACTGCGGTTCACCTTCTACAACAGTCAGCCTATTGTACAATCAAATACTCAAACTTACTTTACATAAGCTCTCTCTACAAGCAAAACCTGTACAATGAAGCTCTTGTAGCATTTGACTTCTTGCAAAACAATACAAATTTTAGGATAAGACCTAGCACTTATGCTTGTTTAATCTCTACATGCTCTTCTCTGAGATCTCTACAACTTGGAAGAAAAGTCCATGATCATATTTTATCATCCAAGAGTCAGCCAGACGTTGTTCTACAAAACTATATTCTTAATATGTATGGCAAATGTGGTTCATTGGAGGATGCTAGAATGGTTTCTGATGAAATGCCGCAAAGGAATGTGGTCTCTTGGACCGCCATGATTGCTCGATGCTCTCAAAATGGCCCAGAAAATGATGCGATTGAACTGTACGTACAAATGCTACAGTCAGGAGATATGCCAGATCAGTTTACCTTTGGAAGCATAATAAGAGCTTGCTCTGGTCTATGCAGTTTTGGCTTAGGAAGACAGCTTCATGCCCATGTCATAAAATCAGAACATGGTTCTCATCTTATTTCACAGAATGCTCTAATCGCAATGTACACAAAGTTTGATCGAATTTTGATTCATGGAATGTGTTTTCCGGTATCGCTAGAAAGGATATAACTTCATGGGGTTCAATGATTGCTGGGTTTTCCAAATTTGGTTATAAGTTAGAAGCTTTGAACCATTCGGGTTGGGTAGAGATATTTTTGCTGGATGTTCCTTTTGTAACATGTATGCCCGATGTGGTTTGTTAGATTTTGCAAGAACTGTATTTAATGAGATAGAAAGCCCTGATTTAGCATCATGGAATGCAATTATTGCTGGGGTTGCTAGTCCTAGTAATGCCAACGAAGCCATGTCACTCTTTTCAGAAATGAGGGACCGTGAGTTGATACCTGATGGGCTCACTGTTCGTTCCCTACTTTGTGCTTGCACCAACCCTTCAAATGTGCTGTACCTTGACCTGTAAGGCACACCAATAATTTGCAATATCAATAACTTTCCACAACTTGTGACAGTGAATCATATGCCGATAACAAATTCAAGCAGCCCATGGCTTCATGTTTTAAGACATTAACATAGTTACGACTCATTGACATGTGTTACAAAGTTCACGAAGATGCTGGCACAGCATGATAGGCGTCTTCTGGTTATATTATCTTGGGTAAGCGCTCAGCTGTCAAGATGTAGACTGAAGCAGCATTTCATGACAGGCATGCACTCTTGAAGACCACACTTGAGGAAATCTTCCAAGGTCCCATAAACCCAACTATGAATCGTCCATCCCCTTCGTGTAACGGCTTAGATCTTCTGTTCAATTATTGCTGCTGCAGCTTGCTTGTCATAAGTTGCCACTGGCTACAGCTGCTATGGTAAAAGCATCTTCATGTGCTTGTGCATGTTTATTTGACTAGCCGTCTTCTAGTGATCTCTGTAGCCCTCGATCAATGTGCTAAGATACATGTAAATTGCTTCAGGTAATGCACGTTCTTCCTCATCTACAGGATTTTGCAGTTCCAAGAGCATAAATCCAATAGAAACAATAAATAAATAAATCATCCTCATATAAGTAAATGATTCCAGAATTTTTCTGGTCCTATGAGAATACAAGGGATTTATTTGTTCTGTGGTTGTATCACTAGTGTATGTAAAACTGTGGAAATTTCTGCTTCTTTTATGGATGGTGTTAGCCTTGCAGCTGGCTAGATGTCAAAAATATGTTGAGCCAATGAGAACCCAAACAGTGTCTGGAACTGGAATTAAATAAATTATGGCGATTATATTTTTGTTATAAGAAGAGCACAAATGGTAAATACAGCGCTAGTTTCATTAGACTTGACACAAACAAACAAATAAAGCCGCCGACAAAAGACTCTTTAAGAAAAATGATAGTGACTTGCAGCTTTACTCTTCATCATCTTTTGGTTTGGTCGAAATTGATTCTCTTCGTGGCCGATGCTTCTTACCCTTCAGTTTTTCATTAAATTAGCTACGTTACGCAAAAATGGAATATCGTCTTCTGTGTAAAGCGTTATAGCTTCTCCACTCCTAACTGCCCTGCCAGTGCGATCTATATCGACAAAACTTGGCTTCAATTGACCAACAAAAGCGAATTAAAAAAATCTTAAAATAATGGAAATTACCATTTTGCTTTATGTACGTACAGAACAAGCATGATCATATAAACAGCTATGTATAAGGAATTGATACAGAGATGAGAACGTATTTGGCAGAGGCGCAAAACAGATTGTTCAATGTTTAATCTAAAGCATCAAAATACTTAGGAAAAGGAAGCAAAAAAAGTAAGATAATAATTCATATAATGCAACATGTGTATCAAGAATATCTCGCTCACAATATTCCATTAGCAAAACTTGCTTTTTCAAGAAATTTCAATACAAAAACTTTGAAAACAAGGAATGAATTTGGTTGATTGATCGATGTGGTTTGTTAATCCTTGAATGTGTTTCATTAACGGTATTAAAGTACCTTTCATTGAAGCTGTTTTTCAAATGGTCAATGTTTCCGTATCAAAAAACATTGAGTGCTGCTAAATATCAAGAACAACGAGAGAATGACGAGAGAATTGCCTCTTCTCTCTCTCTCCTCCCACCACATGCTTCATTGTCTCATCTTTCTCTCGTTTTTCTTGATACTTACCATTTTCCAAAAATATTTTTAGAAGTTCCTGTAGAACTTTGACTTCATTTTTTACGTGCATGAGTTACAGTTAAAGTTTTAGTCATTGAAAAAGTACTGCACTAAAGTGAAGGTAATTATTCAACGAAATGTAAGTAGTGGAGTAATTTTCAAACTTGAATAGTAAATTAGAAAAACCAAGTGACTTGATCGGTGAAAAAATGTAACCAAACGTGTTTTTGCTCTTTTCATTTTTTTATATAATTTTGATTAAAAAACTAAGACATGCATTTAAATTTTTAAAAATATTACATCACAAACATGATTTTTCTTGTCTAAAATAAGGTCACAAAACATCATTGATAAACAATATCAAAAGCTCCCTAGGTAGCCGAGTGCTATAATTTTAAGTAGATTAATTTGCGTGGCTAAAAGCCAGTGTGTTATTGTCTCAATCCATGATCTACACCTCTAAAATCCTGAAGACCCCGCCCCAAAAAATGAGAAGAAAACTTTGCTTTACGAATGTAAAGAGTCTAAAGGTATGAAGATTGATTTATTCATTTGAAAATCAAAACTAGGTCTGATGCTTTAATTTACTTTCTTCTACAACTTTTTCAAAACCACGTTTCGGAAAGCTAAAAAAAATGGTTGGGTACATGAAGTCACATGAAACACGAGTATCTAGCAAATTTAATTAGATTTTTACTCTCCATCCTCCACTTCCCATCAATGGTGCATTTTCAAAATTAACAACCTACTGCTTTGATTTTTTTTTGGCAAAATTTGTCGTATCAGGGGAGGGAGAAAAGCCGGAGCGTCAAACGGTCAAAAATTGCACAACCCGAATAATTTCTAAAACGAGTCTAATTCGCCAATCTAGTCAAGCCATAACTCCTTCTGCTGATTAGATCTCCAGAAACAAATTCCTTTTCTTCATCGCCGTCCATGCCCGGTCGGTACAATTTATTTACTCTGCAGTCTGTACGATAATTAGTTTAATTCATACATTAACATTTAAATTGTAAAGAGGGCTTCCTAGCTTTTATTACCAATCTGTATATTAACAAATAGCAGAGATGAGTACATCCAATTAACTGCAGTGAGCTGGATTTAAAAAAAAAATTAAACAAATAAAAATTACACACATGAAATTATGAACATGATAAGACGTGCGGCAAAAGTGCGTTAAAAAGCTTCTTAAATTCAATTATTCTTATTGTATGATCATCAATTGAACGTTGGCCACCGAAATTCGAATCCTCAAAAAAAAAAAAAATAAAGGCTAAAAAATCGATTTTGGTTACCTAGTACCCATACCTTTTACAAAAAACAAAAAATTAAAAATAAAAATAAAATAAAATAAAAATAAAATAAAATAAAAAATTATTGGCCAGAGCAGAGTCATTTGCCTTCAACCTTGACTGAAATAATCTTAAAGATGGTGCCTGCCTTCTCAAAAAGTCGAACCACTTTCTGCATAATAGGAAAAGTGATTCACTATTCAATTTGCAAGCGGTTTAAATAAAAAGACAATTGTTTTATAGAAGTCTCCACACTTGTCAAATGAAGGAAAAACGTGCATGTGACCAAAAAACAAAAAACAAAAATGTAATGATATCATTTGGACTCGGTCTAAAGATACGTGACGATTGATTTATTCATTTCAAACTTAAAACGTTGTCGCATGTTTTACTTTCTTCTCTTCTTTTACTGTAATGTTATTGAAACCACGTTTATGAAACATGAATTATGTATGTAAGTGATAAAAATACTTGTTGACTATATGCAGTCCATCATCTCAAAATTATTTAAGTGGGTAGAGTTTAGTCACCCGCAGGTTTGTTCATGAACAAATTGCAAAAGTCATTTTAGCTTGGACCTAGCTTTTTTGAAACTATCCTAAACATGGCGTGTGGTTTCTCCAATACTTGCAGAGCAGTCATCGTATTCATATGGGCTGCCCTTACTCTTTTGAGAGTCCATGTTGCATCTGCTACCAATATTAGTATTCATGTTGCAGCATCTGAAATAGAAAGACAAGCTTTACTCAACAGCGGCTGGTGGAAGGACAGGATTCCTCACAATACTTCAGATCATTGCAATTGGGTTGGTATCACTTGCAATTACGAAGGAAGTATCACCCACATAGACTTAGAAGATAGCAAGATCAAAGGGGAACTTGGCCGTCTCAACTTTTCTTGCTTTCCAAACCTGCAATATCTCAATCTTGGAAACAATAATCTATCGGGAAGCATTCCACCCCAAATTGGTTCTCTTTCAAATCTCAAGTACCTTAATCTGCGTTGGAATAATCTTACAGGCGAGTGAGTTACCAAATAATTATGGTAGCTAGCTAGCCTAGCTGTATATTTAATTTATATTCGTTGAAAAATAATCATTGACATTCATTCATCCTTTAATCAATCACATTGCAGGTACTATCCCAAAAGAAATTGGGAGCTTAAGAAATCTGGAGGTGTTTTATTTGAGTAATAACAACCTCAATGGTGAGTTACCAATTAATTTTGGTAGCTAGCTACCCTAGCTATGTATTTAATTTATATTCATTAAAAAACAATCGATGACGTTCATTCTTCCTTTAATCAATATCACTGCAGGCACTATACCAAAAGAAATTGGGAGTCTAAGAAATCTGGAGGTGCTTTATTTGAGTAGTAACAACCTCAATGGTGAGTTGCCAATTAATTTTGGTAGCTACCTACCCTAGATATGTATTTAATTTATATTAATTAAAAAACAATCACTGACATTCATTTTTCCTTTAATCAATGTCACTGCAGGTACTATCCCTACAGAAATTTGGAGCTTAAGAAATCTAGAGGTCCTTTATTTGAGAAATAACAAACTCAGTGGTGCATTACCCCAAGAAATCGGGAACCTAAAAAGTCTAATCTGGTTGTCTGTAACGAGTAACACATTAGGTGGACCTATTCCTTCAACCCTGTTTCGTTTAACAAACATTAAGTATTTAGGTCTTGGTTTCAACCGGTTCAATGGATCAATTCCACGAGAAATAGGAAATCTAAAGAATTTGACTAATTTGGCTATCATGGCTAACAAGCTAACTGGAGCTATTCCTTCAACTCTCGGTCGTTTAACCAGCTTGCTGTATTTGAATCTCAGTTCTAACCTACTCCACAACTCCCTTCCACTAGAAATAGGGAATTTTGGTACTCTAGAGGAATTAGACTTATCTGATAACAAAATACGTGGTATCATTCCAGACGAGCTCACCAAGTTATCCAACCTTCAATATCTCAATCTTTCCTCAAACCTACTTTCAGGCCAAATACCTTTTGCAATTGGAAAACTCTTTAACCTCGTGTCTCTAGACCTCTCTAAAAATAAACTTAGTGGTTCGATTCCGACTGGGATTGACAACTGCTCAAAGTTAAAGAACTTAACATTGAACCAAAACAGTTTGGATGGAACTATTCCACTAGAGATGGGAAAAATTTTATTCCTAGAAAAGTTTGACCTTTCTCACAATAACCTTTCAGGCACCATACCTAAGACTCTCCGTCCAATGTATTTAGACCTGTCTTTCAACAATTTGGAAGGTGAAATTCCCACTTATTTGCAGGATAATCCACTAAAGAGTTTTGTAGGCAACAAGGGTTTATGCGGCCAGGTTGAAGGTTTTCCTTCTTGCTCTCAACGACATAGACTTGCACCTTCATTCATTCTGTCTGTTAAAATTTTTCTTCCCTTCACTCTAGTTCTCGCCTTCACAATATTTGGATTCATTTTACTCCTTAAGGGTAAGAGTGAAAATCCGAAACTTGTGACAAGAGCTGCAAAGAAGGGAGATGTGTTTTCAGTGTGGAATTATGATGGTAAAATTTTATATGAAGATTTGATTGATGCAACAGAAGATTTTCATATCAGATATTGCATCGGAACTGGAGGTTACGGCAGTGTTTACAAGGCAGAGCTACCAGACGGAAAAGTTGTTGCTTTGAAGAAGCTTCACCATTCTGAAATAGAGGATTTAGCTTTTGTCGAGAGTTTCCAAAACGAGGCTCGTGTACTCTCCACAGTACGACATCGGAACATTGTGAAACTTTATGGTTTTTGTTTGCACAAAAAATGCACGTTTTTGATTTATGAGTACATGGAAAGAGGAAGCTTGTTCTGTGTTTTACGCGATGATGACGAAGCCATTGAGTTGAATTGGAATAAAAGATTGAACATCGTGAAGAGTGTGGCTCACGCTTTGTCGTACCTGCATCACAACTGCACTCCGTCAATTGTTCACCGCGACATATCAAGCAACAACATTCTACTTGACTCAAATTTAGAGGCATTTGTTGCTGATTTTGGCACTGCTAGACTTCTACATGTTGATTCATCCAATAGAACCCTACGAGCGGGCACTTACGGATATATTGCCCCAGGTGAATTAAATAATTGGTTGTATTTCTTATTACGCTCTATGGTTTTCTTTTTAAAGACATAATCTTACACCCTTTTCTTTTCATGTAGAACTTGCCTACACTATGGTTGTGACAGAGAAATGTGATGTTTATGGCTTTGGGGTAGTGGCACTCGAAATATTGATGGGAACACATCCAGGAGAACTCCTCTCGTCGTTATCATCATCATCGGGTCCAAAAATCATGTTGATCGATATTTTAGACCAACGTCTCTTGCCTCCAATGAATCAAAAGATTGTTCAAGATATTATTCTTGTTTCAACAATAGCATTTTCTTGCTTGCGTTCTCAACCGAAATCTCGACCCACAATGCAACGCATTTCTCTGGAACTTCTTGCGGGAAAGACACCAATGCAAAAAGTTCTCAAAGAAATTTCCATTTCAGAGCTCAGAAACCAAGAAATGTTTTCGCTTCATGAATATGACAATACCCCATGAAAGGATTTCAAAATTTGAAGGTAAGTAATGTTCTGCTGGTCTCTTTAGACCTAAATAATCACTATTTTAGATTTTACTTAATATAATATTAGATCGTGAGAGAATTAATTTTAATCAATTACACACATACTCATGCTAGCAAGTGTTTCAATATAGAATTTTACGTGGATAAGGTCCTCACTGTTTTAATATCTATGGAATGAAAGTTCACGTAACATGCCATGTTCTCATATTTAATTATGATAAAAATGTGGTTAGATTTTTATTTTATAAAATTAATAATTACTAATTACATAACATCAAAATTCATTGGGAATATAGTTTGAGAGATATTATTGAATTAGTTATACATTAAATAAATAATATTATGACATATATATATTTATTTTCAAAATTCTCTTTATAAATATTAGTTATATCAAATTTAACTACACATTATATATTCAATGGATGGTTGTATAACCTCATTAAAAAAGAAAATAAACAATCTTTAAAGTTTAAACTAGGGGACAGAACGTAAGATACTTAAGAAAATGAACTAAATTCGAAATTAAAACAAAATAGGTCTGCTTAATGTCGAAAGCACGACGTACTACCGCGTAACTCTTGAAGCGCGCCATTTTGCTGCTCAAAGACCTGCGTGCATTACGTTGCTTAAATACATTTACTAGAATCCAACAATCTTAAGGTAATTTAATTTATTTGTCTGCAGTTTCAATTTTTCGCTATGATGGCTTTACAGTTCAGTTCTGCTTCCCTATTCCATGTCTAGTTTCATTGCTTCCATGCTTTTATGGCAAACGTTTGTGTTTAATTGGTACTTCGTTGTCGTTGCAAAACATTTGTATTCGTTGTTCTAATGTATTATAAATTTTAAATCATTCTGCAGTCTTCTTGTTTGAAGAATTGCCTCTTACAAGCTTTCAAATTTTGTTCCTGTCAAAATTTTTGTGAGGGGCCCATTTTGATTGCTTGAAAAACCCATTTTCCACAAGCTTGTTTCCATTTGGAAGTACGCCCATGTACATCATCCAAGCAATGATTTGACGACACATCAGTTTGTATATAAAAAAATTTGTACGAGAGTTCTTATCTCTATTATTGTTGTTTGATTTGAACTTATTGTATCATAATTCATAAATTGTCTATTGTCTTTCGGAAGTATTTAACTGTAAAGGAAGTTGTTTTAGCATGCTGGGGTCCAATAATCTTTAAGAGGTTTTCATTTTATTTTCCTAATGGAAATGAGTTTGTATAGTTACTATTGGGCACTTATTTATGTTTTCAATCTTGGTGTTCTCTCTTCACTTCATCTGCTGGTCACTGCCATATTTTGATTATGTTTTTCACCTTTTGGCCTCTGTCATTTGCATTGGTGGTGTTGTGGTTATTGGAATGTATTCGAACTATGTATATGTTGGTGGATCAAGCAGGGGAGGTGGTGGATTCTTTTTTGAGAAGCTTCGATGATATTTGGGAACTTTGATTTATTCAGGTTCATGGAGTAACATAGGAGTCAGATTTTTCCTCTGTTCATGCAATTTACCACTTACATTTGTTGCTTCCTACTAGTACTTTTAAAATGCAGATACAAATAGAATCTCAACATTTTTTATCCTTTAGTTCTAGACTATTTTCTTTCTGAAATGCTGTGACCACTTACATTTGTTGCTTTACTATTACTTTTAAATCCATATACAAATAGAATCTCAACATTTCTTATCCTTTAGTTCTAGACTATTTTCTTTCTGAAATGCCATGACCATGATTAGAAACTTAAAAACCCAACTGCAGTTCGCCTTCTACCACAGTCAGCTTATTGTCCAATGAAATGCTCAAACTTACTGTAGGACTGAATAGTTCAGCTATGATTACATTAGCTCGCTCTGCAAGCAAAACCTTTACAATGAAGTTCTTGTAGCATTTGACTTCTTGCAAAACAATGCAAACTTCAGGACACGACCTAACACTTATGCTGATTTAATCTCTGCATGCTCTTCTCTGAGATCTCTACAACTTGGAAGAAAGGTCCATGATCATATTTTATCGTCCAAGTGTCAGCCAGATGTTGTTCTACATAACCATATTCTTAATATGTACGGCAAATGTGGCTCATTGGAGGATGCTAGAATGGTTTTTGATGAAATGCCGCTAAGGAATGTGGTCTCTTGGACTGCTATGATTGCTGGACACTCTCAGAATGGCCAAGAAAATGATGCGATTGAACTGTACATACACATGCTACAGTCAGGGAGCTATGCCAGATCAGTTTACCTTTGGAAGCATAATAAGATCTATCTCTGGTCTATGCTGTGTTGGCTTAGGAAGACAACTTTATGCCCATGTCATAAAATCAGAACATCGTTCTCATCTTATTTCACAGAATGCTCTAATTGCAATGTACACAAAATTTGATCGAATTTTGGATGCATGGAATGTGTTTTCTGGTATCGCTAGAAAGGATATAACTTCATGGGGTTCAATGATTGCTGCATTTTCCAAACTTGGTATGAGTTAGATGCTTTGAGCCGTTTTAATGAAATGCTCCATCATTGGGCTTACCAGCCAAATGAATTTATATTTGGCAGTGTTTTTAGTGCTTGTAGCAGTCTCCTACATCATGAATGTGGGAGGCAGATACATGGCATATGCATAAAATTTGGTTTGGGTAGAGATATTTTTGCCGGATGTTCCCTTTGTGACATGTATGCCCAATGTGGTTTGTTAGATTCTGCAAGAATCGTATTTAATGAGATAGAAAGCCCTGATTTAGCATCATGGAATGCAATTATCGCTAGGGTTGCTCGTGCTGGATGCATGCACGAAGCTGATGATTTTATCAACCAAATGGCTTTTGACGCTGATATCGTGGTATGGAAGTCTCTGTTAGCTTACTGTAAAACCCATGGGAATGTTGATGTTGGAAAATGAGCTGCGGAGAATATTTTGAAAATCGATCCTACAAATTCTGCCGCTCTTGTATTGCTTTGCAACATATATGCTTCTTCCGGAAAGTGGGAGGAAGTCGCTAGATTAAGGGGCTCAATGAAAGAAAGGGGTGTGAGGAAAGTTCCTGGTCAGAGCTGGATTGAAATTCAGAGTAAGATCAATGTGTTCTTCGCAGAAGATGTTATGCATCCAGAAAGGGACAAAATATATACAATCCTGGAAGAGCTCTGGTTGCAGATGCTGGATGAGGGTTATGTTTCAATCCACATGTTGGCTTCAACTGAACAATTACAGTGGTCGAACAAGCTTCCTCCTCACTATTCAACAAAATAGAATGTGGCTGGCCAACCACGAGGTTCCATATTAAACTAGTGTCTCTGGATTCTCATTCAGAAGAACTTAAGGGTATGCTTTGGTGCTTCATCATGCCTTTAAACTTTTTTAAAATCTTTTTTATTGCATTTAAACTAAAGATTTGTTAGTGACATAATTATTGAAAAGTGACTACAATGAAGGATTTTCCAATACTAATGGGCATGTTCTCTCATGATAGTTTGAATAACAATTTCCTGAGCTCTAGCAATTTGCTATTTTATTTTAGTAATCAATTTGTGGTCTGAAATATTAATTGCTGATTGATTGTTTTTTTTCCCCTTTTGTTTAGCTTTTTTGGCAGGGGAATATTCTTGTGTGATTGACAAGATTACTAGCCCGCTCTTCCTGGTACTTTATCAAAGCCTCGTGGCTTAAGTTTCTTATTGTCTTGACGAGTTTAAGAATCATTTTATTCATTGCAGGGGATTTTGTGCTTTCTCTAAGACTCGAACATGGAATTTGGATTAGGGAGATAGAGCTCTAAACATGACAGGTTTATAGATGATTCTCAATTGCAATTGGTATTTGTGTTCGACTACAATGCCGTGCTGGCAGCAGTTGACCTTGACCCGTAAGGCACAACAGTAATTTGCAATAACTTTCCACAACTAGGGACAGTGAAACATATGCTGATAACAAATTCGTAGCAGCCCATGGCTTCATGTTTTAAGACATTAACTTAGTTACGACTCATTGACCTGTGTTACAAAGTTCATGAGGATGTTGGCACAGCATGATAGCCGTTTTCTGGTTATATTATCAGGCAAGCGCTCAGCAGTCAAGAATGTAGACTGAGAGGCAGCATCTCATTACAGGCATGCACTCTTGAAGACCACACTTGAGGAAATCTTCCAAGGTCCCATAAACCCAACTATGAATCATCCATCCTCTTCGTGTAATGGCTTAGATCTTCTGTTCAATTATTGCTGCTGCACCTTGCTTGTCACAAGTTTGCCACGGCCTACAGCTACTAAGGTAAAAGCATCTTCATGTGTTTATGCATGTTTATTTGACTAGCTGTCTTCTAGTGATCTTTGTTGCCCTCGATCAATGTGCTAAGATTTATTTATCACTGTATTTATCAGCAATAAATCAGCATAAGTAACAGGAAAGTCATATGATATGCAAGTGATGTGGGATATGAAAATATCACGTTAATAGCGTATATGGAATTACAATATCACCATTCAGAAGTTTGTCCATATTAGTCAGTGCGAACCATCTAAACTTGGGCATTTCTATTACTGACAATGATATTGTTAAACCAATAAGGTTTAGGCAAAAATGAGAAAACATAAAAAAAAAAAAAAAAAAAAAATTCCAGGTGCTGCAGTTTTTCAATGTAATTTTTACAGGCTCAGATCTCATGTCCAGATTTTTTCTCATAGGTCATACAATCAAGTAAACACATTCTAATATGACCACCATCATTTCCTTGATTTACATAAGATTTTCTCAACTAGAAAATTCATGCAAAAGATAATGTGATTTAGTTCTTTTGACAACCAAAATAAAAATACCTGAGTTTGGGAGAGATCAGAGTGAATAACACCAGCCCTATTGTCGTCAAATGCTAGCTCCCCATAAAGCTCCTTTGCTCGCTCTTTGCTTTGCACAAAAATGAGTACTGGTGGATTTAAGCTCTACTGCCGAGTACGGTATTAGAGCAGGAACAATTTTACAGCAGTTGAAGATACTGAGACAATGAAGCTAGAGAGATGGGTTGAAATTTTACTCAACAAATTTGCAGCGAAAATTTTCTAAAAATATGGAAAAAAGTACTGCAGTTAAAAACTGTGAGACAACCAAACCAGAGAGATAGGTTGCAATATCACTCAACAACTTTCCAACAAAAAATTGCTAAAAAGAGTAAGCATGTTGAATTATATTTGGAACATTTCTGTAGGAGTTTTATTCCATGCAACAAATAACCAGACATAATCGTAGCCATCTGACATGTAGTGACTCATAATTAGCGCACACAGAGAGTTATGAAATAGATAACCCTATCAAAGCAGTTAGAATCATGCGAGACAAACGATTTAAATCTGTTGTTATGTCATTTAACTTGAAAGAGCGCCAATGCCAGTATGGTGTAAGATTTTATAAATGAAATCTTACAAATTGGAAGTTCCTTAGACCAATATTAGAAGTAAAGGAAACCCATAGTTAGCACACACCGATGCAAACAAATTCAGTCATGAAAAATCCTAAACAAGAATAACAAATCTAATCCTCCTAATTCCAGATGAAATAGGGTCACCACGTTAGCTAAAAGCTAATTCTAGAAACACAACAAATATGCTTTCTGTCACATGCTTAATTGTATCATACCTCTGCGAAGCTTTGACGTAGTGCAAGAAGTTTCCCTTCTTCACTTCCAGCAAAAACCAATTTCTGCTTGATTGATTCAGAAGCTGTATTCCTGTTCAAAATTGCAGAAATGTAATGGACACCATGTGCACACCCTGCTATTTTAATAAAGTAAATCCTCATACTTATTTCCTGCCAACTCTAACTCTAACAGCACCATGCATTATTGATCTTGCAAGCTCCTCAACAAAATCAGGTAAAGTAGCACTGAACAATGAGCGTACTCTCGAAGGATTAAAGCATGCTTTCACCACAGGATCGATAATGCTTTAACAAGTTGCCCACCTCGAATAGTTTATCAGCTTCATCAAGGACAAGATATTCAACCCTACACAGAAAACACATGTGAGAAGCATTTCAACTTCAATAATGGGAAGTATCGAACAAATAAAACTTGACAACATAACTCTGAGATGTTCAGCTGATACAAATATTCAGCTGCTCGTTATAGTAATAATCTTAGTAATCATTATTCATCTTATAACCAACCAAGTTTGACTTACTCCCATCTGAGTTTCAATTTCACAGGAATATTTAACACCATCTGAAGTAAATCATTAAGCTACCAAGACTAGGATTAAAACAATAGTTTGTATCCGTATTCGAATCCAACCCTTTGATGCATGCAGCATGCCAAAGGGGGAAAAAATGCAAGTAACAAACACTCATTATTTTGATAGATATATGCACACATGCACTTACAGTGGCATTCAACTGATTGGTGATAAATACTGTTCGATAAAACTTTATTATCAATTACTGAAAATAATTTTTCAAAGTAGGTTGGAAAATAATGAACGCATGCTCTAGATTCAAGACCAAAAATCTATTATCAAGGAGCAGGGGCAAATCAATCGTAAATAATTTGTTAGACAAGTGCCGACGATAGTCTCGTACTATAATATTTCTCAAAAGCATTTTAATAGTACTGTAATATCTGA
>NW_006262139.1:11246359-11268176 GCF_000493195.1 Citrus x clementina | reverse complement strand
CATAAATAAAGTGTTTGATAAGTTCAAAACTTAAAAAACACTCATTGAAACACAAATTGGTAGAAAGATCAAGAGATAAAAAACTAATAATGAATTAGATTTTGCAGCAAAAGGTTTGATGATTTACATGCAATAAATAGGATAGCTAGGCACAAGATACACCTCAACAAAATGGTTTGCAGATGTATTAATGGGATATTTATGCACATTGAAAGCTTCCACAATCATTTTGCATAGAAGTTTTGCAACAACATTTTACTTGGTGAATTGAAGTCCTTCAACTTGTATTGACTCAAGACTCCAATTCAAATATGGTCTGGAAACCAGTAGAGTATTCCAATTTGAAGATATTTGGTTGTTTTGTATATGCATATACAAAGCCAAAAAAAAAAAAAAAAAACTAGAATCAAGAGCTTTGGAATATGCATTCCTGAGATATTCATATGGGATCAAAGTATACAACCATCGATGTACAGACTTGAAGAAACTTAAGTGTATCATAAGCAAAGATGTGGTCTTTAATGAATCAAGGATGGTTCAAAAGACATCTACATCTGATACAAAAACCAAAGAGGAAGAAATTAAGCCAGAGAAAACATGTAGAGGTGGAGCTAACAAAGCCTGAGCTTGATTTGATTGTCATCAGAAAACTTGGCACACCAATATGCTTCATTTAAGTGTCATTAAGCCGTCTCTTGGAAAATTTAAATATGTTGCCGTAAAAATCTTGTCAACTGGTAAAATAAATTAATGGGGGCAATATACTAAATATAACATAGAATTTAATGTCATTCAACATTTGGCCTATGTCCACGAGCAGGAATTTAAAGCTTTCACTATAAAAAAATGAACCCTTCTTTTGTTGTTATAGACACCTCATCTTTTGTGTACTAAGACAGGCGTTATATATATATATATATATATATATGGTTCTACTGATAACAAAGAATTCTAATCCAAACACTTTTATGTCATCTTTATTACTTCAGATTCAGATAATCCATAATATTATCTTCTATGGATGATAGCACAACTTATTTATATCCCTATCTCTTTGAATCAAGCTTCTAAATCCTTCCACGTTTAGAGCTGGGGGTTGAATCATGGTCTCACAGACTTGTGGTGATTTGAACTTTTTCGCACCATCTTTTACATAGTCCATGATCTTGCACCTAGTCCATGGACTTATGATTTTGTTGCAGAACTAACAGTCTCTGTTATAGATTCAGTGGTTCTGCTGCAAGCTTTATGGGCTTTATGGACTCTGTTGCAGGACTGATGATCCCACTGCATGATTCATGACACTAGCATTTCTTCCTACTGCAAGATTCATGACACTAGCATTTCTTCCTACTGCAAGATTCATGACACTAGCATTTCTTCTTTGATTTTTCATAACTCTGCTGTAGGAATTATAATCTTCCCTCAAGATTCCTCTACATTTTTTCTTTGAATTTTCATGATCATGCTGCAGGATTCATGATGTCAGCCTTTCGTCTTTGACTTTTCACATTTCTTATAATAACAAAATCTTATGATCAGATGGATGTGACATTGAAGCAACTGATGATGAGTGTCGAATTTGTTCATAAAGTTGGCAGTTGTCTATTAGAATGACAGAACAAATGCATCTTAAAATTTCTGACGAACATCTCAATTACATATCATCAGCTTTTCAAAATGTATGAAATTTTATGGATCGTTTATTGGGTGAGCTGACACGGCTTAAGTTACCTACAATGCAACTGTATCAAAAATATCTCGCTCACAATATTCCATTAGCAAAACTTGCCTTTTCAAGAAATTTCAATCCGAAAACTGCGAAAACAAGGATTGATTGATCGATGTGGTTTGTTAATCCTTGAATGTGTTTCATTAACGGTATTAAGTTACCTTTCATTGAAGCTGTTTTTCAAATGGTCAATGTTTCCGTATCAAAAAATATTTTTAGAAGTTCCCGTAGAACTTTGACTTCAATTTTTCGCGTGCATGAGTCACACTTAAAGTTTTAGTCATTAAAAAAATACTGCAATAAAGTGGAGGTGATTATTCAATGAAGAGTCGTGCTAGGTGTCTCGAAGGGCGAGAGAAACGGCATGCTACCGTTTCTTTCACCACTATCACGCGCCCTTCCAGACAAAAAAATAAAATAAAATAAATAAATAATAATAAATTAATAAAAAATAATAGAGAAATGTTGAGAAATCGAAAACTCTATCAGCTTATCCACTCTCACCCACTCCCCTCCGTCCTCGTCATTTTCTTCCTTCTCTCAACAGTAATATTGCTGATGACGACACAACCACCGCCGACGACACGGTCATCGCCCAATTAGTCAATCCATTTCTTGTATAAGCGACTACCATCATCAGGATTTAGAAGAGCCTGGATCTCTTTAGCGATAACTTCAAAGAGCCCCATGCAGGGTGAAATAGCACTAAGTGTATAAGCAGCAACTTTCATCTTCTCAAACGGAGTTTCAATTTTCCCAAGAACTTTTTCTCCCTCAACTTTACCTGAAGTCGTTAATGGTAAAAAGTCAGTGCATTTGATTGTTGCATTGTTGGTAATGATCTCTTCTAGAAGTTCAAAGCCCCATTCCTGCACAAGGGATTCCTTAAGTTTATATAAATAGATGTACATGTCTAATAAGAAGTAAGATTTTCTCTAAATTTCATTGTAGCTGTGGCACCACATATTTACTACTGTTGAACTTCTTGCATTTATGTTGAATCAAACAGAGAACTTGGTAGTACATTTCAGCAGACAAAAATTCAATTAATTGCTTTTATTTTTTTAATTTTTCCCCTGAATTAGCTTATGGATTCAATTAATGGACATGCTTAACTATATTAGCTTATCCACTCTCACCCACTCCTGGAAGAGAAGCTCAGAAGAAATGTAGTTTTTTTGTTTCTAAGTAAAGTGGGAGATTTGCGTAAAGAAGCTCAGAAGGAGTGAAGAAGCTTAGAAGAAAAGGGTAATTTTTTGTTTCTAAGTAAAGTGGCGACGTTTTGGCTGCAGCAGATATTTTTATCCCCACATGTTGCCATAGCTTTTTGCTTTATTTATGTTTTCTTCGTGAGGCAGAAATTTTTTTTTATTATTTTTTTTATCTAGAATGACGCGTGATAGTGGGGGGAGAAACGGCAGCACGTTTCTCTCGCCCTTCTCTCGTCATTCTAGCCATTAAGCATTTTCCTTATAATATACCGATAGAAAGCAAATATATGAGCCACGAAGGTATGGAAGAATGCCAAAACCAAATCCTAAGTTTACTACGTGAGGGCATGAGTCCCATGCAAGCCATGCATGTGCTGATATTGTGAAGATACGTGCTGGAGCTGGATCCATGATCTAGGGATAACCTTATCAACGATTGTGCAACGATTAAGGAGGGAAGCTAAAACACGGAAGTTGTTTTCGATTATCTTTCGGTTTCGAAATATTAGCTAACTTGTTATTTTAATATTCGTTTATTCAGCTGTGATTGTGGGTTGCAAACCAAAGTCTTTTTATTATAAATAAGCTCCAGAATATGAATAAAGGCATTGAGAATTCAAACTACAATTGTTTGGTCCTTTCTAGCCATAAGCAAAAAAATATCACTAGCATTACTCGTAATCATTGCCTGCATCTGATTGGGACCTAACATATACAAGCGCGTGCGCGCGCGCGCACACACACACACACACACACACACACACACATATATAAGGGAGTAAAAAAATTTTAGAATACATCAAAATAACACTTCAACTATACAATAAATTAATAATACTATATCATGTATTCATTTGTTTTGAAAAATTAACATATAAGTGATAGTTATATTAAATATAAGGGCCTTGTTATCTTACATAATAAAGTTACTTACATTAAGTAAATATGGTATGTTAGATTATACTAGTGAAATCCGACGGATGGATATTAATTGCACAACTAAAGATAATAAGTGGGCAACCATGAAGAGGGCGGTGCATGTAAGAGAGATTGTAACATTTTTCAATCTTTGGTTTGATATTCTGGACGAAAATGGTTTGCCGTTTCTGGAGAAAACGGTTAACCATTTAATTCCAGAGAGCATGTTTTCTGTTCTAGAGAAAACGGCTAATCGTTTGGAGAAAACGACTAACCGTTTATTTATAGAGAGCAACTTATTTGACATTCTGGAATAAAACGGCTCACCGTTTTTTAGAAAACGGCTAACCGTTTATATCCAGAGAGCGTGTTTTTGCGTCAACTGGAAAAATGGTTAGCAAGCTTGAAAATTTCATATGTCAATCGATGCAAATTCAAACCAAAAGAGTGTCTTTGAAGAAGTATCATTTCTAATGGTTGTATTCTTTTAAAATTAAACTTCTTCTTCATTAAAGAGACACACAATTAGATCAATATCAGATTTTGCAGATTTCATATATGTTCTAGAAATACAATCTTATTTGCTAGAGATTGTATTCAGGATTTGATATATCATGGGGGTAATTTGCCATTAAAACTCTATAGCAAATCAAGATTGGTGAGGTCAAATAAAACCTTAAAGGAAAGTGTGCAAACATGTCTCAAATCCTAAGAAATTTTTCTTTGTTCTTTGCCTCCATATTAGGAAATTCACCAACAATCTTTAAGGTTTTATTCTCATTGCAAATGGAGGCTGAGAAGAGTTTGACGTCATTTTTTAATCCTAGTGTCCATCTCGATCGTTTTGATGGAACTAATTTCACTCGTTGGAAGGGAAAATTGTTCTTTCTCCTTACTGTTCTTAAAGTGGCATATGTTCTTGATCCGAAATTGAAACCATTTCCAGAACCAAGAGAAGATGATACCGAAGTTGTTAAGGCTGCAAGGAAACGTCGTGAAGATGATGAATTGATGTGCTGGGGTCACATACTCAATACACTTTCTAATAGGTTATATGATCTCTACAATTCTATGACTTTTCCAATGGAAATTTGGAATGCTCTTGAGTACAAATACAAAACGGAAAAAGAAGGTACTGACAAATTCCTTGTCTCTAAATATTTTGAATTTACTATGGTAGACACAAAATCCATTCTTGATCAAATACATGAGTTATAAATTATTGTTGCTAAGTTTTGAGAGTTAAAAGTTGAAATTTCTGAATCATTTCAAGTTGGGGCTATCATTGGTAAATTGCCTCAAAGTTGGAATGATTATAGTAAAGAGAACATAACTTTAGAAGAATTGCAAAAACACTTGGTAATTGAAGAAAAGACTAGGTCTCGCGAATCCAAGGATAAGCACGATTCTACTAAAGTTAATGTTTGTTGAAGCTAGTAAATTCTCAAAGAATTTTAAAGTAAAAAATGACAAGAAATTCAAGAAGTCCAGCACACAAAAATTTACTGGAAATTGTTTCTTTTGTGGTAAGAAAGGCCATCGCCAAAGTGATTGCAGATTCAAGAAGAAAAAGGAATAAGTGAATTCCCATAAAGCCAATTATTATTGAAAACAAATCTGAAGAGATTTGTGCTATGGTTTCTGAAATACAAATTGGCATGATTACCGAAACCAATATGGCTGAAACTAAGTCCTATGATTGGTGGCTCGATTCGGGTGCAACAATTCATGTTTGTAATGATAAGAAATTTTTCTTATCATACAAAGAAGAAACGGAAGGACAAATGGTTCTCATGGGGAACAATAATGCAGCCATAGTAGCAGGGAAAGGAGTAGTTGAGATCAACTTCACTTCTGGAAAGAAAGTCACATTGTATAATGTCTTTCATGTACCTTCCGTTAGGAAGAATCGTATTTCTGCTAGTTGTATGTGTAAGCATGGGCTTAAGGTTGTGCTTGAGGGTAATATTTGTATTATCTCAAAGAATGGATTATTTGTTGGGAAAGGGTATTCTTGTGATGGAATGTACAAACTCAACATTAATAATAATAATATCAACTTAGCTTATATTGTTGAGTCTTGTGATGTTTGGCATGCTAGATTAGCACATTTGAATTTTAGATCTTTAAAATACATGTCCAAGCATGGTTTGATTAATTACAATGATGTTAAAGGTCGTAAGTGTGAAATCTGCATCCAAGCTAAATTAACTAAGAAACCTTTTCCTAAAGCCGAACGAAATACTCAAATATTGGATTTAATACATACCGATATTTGTGAGTATAATGACGTTTTAACAAGAGGAGGTAAGAGGTACTTTATCACTTTTATTGATGATTGTTCTAGATACACTTATGTGTATTTACTTAGAACAAAAAATGAAGCTTTTGATAAATTTAAAATTTTCAAAGCTGAAGTTGAGAACCAAAAAGATAAGAAAATCAAAATGGTTCGTAGTGATAGAGGTGGTGAATATTTCTCAATTGAATTTAATAATTATTGTGAAGAATTTGGAATCATTCACCAAAAATCAGCTCCATTTACTCCTCAACAAAATGGTTTGGCTGAAAGGAAGAATAGGATCTTCACGGATATGATAAATTCCATGATCCTTAATGCAAAACTACCAAATAATTTGTAGGGGGAAGCATTACTCACTGCATGTCATATTCATAACAGAATTACATCTTTGAAAACACATATATCTCCTTATGAAATTTAGAAAGGAAGAAAACCAAACTTGATGTATTTAAGGGTCTGGGGTTGTTTAGCTTTTTATAAAATACATGATCCTAAATCATAAAAGTTAAGTGTTAGAGGTATAAACAGTGTTTTCGTAGGATATGCTGAAAATTCCAAGGCTTATAGGTTGTTAGATTTAGATTCTAATGTAATTGTAGAATCTAGAGATTTTGAATTTATTAAGAATAAATTTCAACATGATTCCAATATTGAATTAGAATCAATTATTGATCAACCATGTGTTAATACTCTTGTTACCTCCACTAACAATAATAAAACGAAAGAGTCTATGATATCTTTCGAACTAAGGAGGAGTCAACGTGAAAAGAAATAAAAGAGTTTAGCTCCGGATTTTATTTCATCACAAGCACTATTCTTCTTGGTTGAAGGGGATAGAAAGAATGTACTTAACAAAGTACCATTGTTGTTAAATATTGAAAAAGATCCAAAGACATTTAACGAAGTTATGTTTCTAGAGACGTTTCTTTTTGGAGAGAGGCGGTAAATGATGAAATGGATTCGATTATGTCGAATCAAACATGGGTCTTGGTTGATCTTCCTCTTGGATCTAAACCAATTAGCAGCAAATGGGTATTTAGAAGAAAATGCAATAGTGATGGTTCTTTGCAAACTTTTAAGGCTAGATTAGTAGCCAAATGGTTTAAGCAAAGAAATGGTATTGATTATTTCGATACATATGCTCCGGTAGCAAGGTTAAATTCTATAAGAGTGCTATTTGCAATTGCTTCATTGAACAATTTGTATGTGCATCAAATGGATGTTAAAACCACTTTTCTTAATGGTGATCTTGATGAAGAAATCTATATGGAACAACCTGAGGGATTTGTTTTGCCAGGAAATGAGAAAAAGGTATGCAAGTTAGTCAAATCACTTTATGGTTTAAAGCAAGCACCAAAACAATGGCATGAGAAGTTTGATTCAGTAATTTTATCTCATAGTTTTAAGCATAATAATGCTGATAAATGTATATATTTTAAATTTACGAATGATTTTGGTGTGATTATATGCTTGTATGTTGATGACTTGCTTATCTTTGGAACAAATATGTAAGGAGTAGATGATACAAAGAAGTATTTAACTTCAAAATTTAAAATGAAAGATCTTGGTGAAGTAGATATTATCTTAGGTGTCAAAGTGAAGAAACATAGTGGGGGTTACTCGTTGTGTCAATCTCATTATATAGAGAAAATGCTTCTTAAATTCAATTATTTGAAATTTAAAGAAGCTAATACTCCATATGATTCTAGTATTAAATTACTAGAGAATTCAGGCCGAGTAGTAGCACAACTAGAATATGCTAGTGCTATTGGTAACTTGATGTATGCTATGCATTGTACGAGGCCTGATATATCATTTGCAGTTTGCAAAATGTCAAGATTCACGAGTAACCCTAGTGTTGAACACTGGAAAGCAATTGGTAGGATACTTGGTTATCTTAAAAGGACCATTAATTTGGGTTTGTTTTATAATGATTATCTTGAAGTACTGGAAAGATATTCAGATGCTAGTTGGGTAACCAATACAAGAGATAATAAATCCACTTCTGGTTGGATTTTTACAATTGCTGGAGGAGCGGTTTCTTGGGCTTCAAAGAAACAAATGTGCATAACTCATTCAACAATGGAAAGTGAGTTTATAACACTTGCAGCTGCAGGCAAGGAAGCAGAATGGCTGAGAAATTTGTTGTTTGATATAATGTTGTGGCCACAACCGATGCCATCTATTTCTTTGTACTGCGATAGTGAAACTACATTGTCTAGAGCTTATAATAAAGTGTATAATGGAAAGTCTAGACATATTAGCTTGAGACATGAATATGTGAAACAATTAATAGCAGATGATGTTATTAATATTGTTTATGTTAGGACTAATAAGAACCTTACAGATCCTTTAACAAAAGGTCTTTCAAGAGACTTAGTTAAGGATATATCTTTTGGAATGGAATTGAAACCTTTACATAATAAAGTCACCAACGACGGTAACCCAACTATGTAATAGTTGTACCGCTACTCAATAGTTAAATGGGTAATAACAAGTTGTTGTTATGTGACTGGTTTGGCATCGAGTAATAAATAATCTCATTCAAGATATTCGGTGCAAATAGCTGCAAGGTTGAGGTTGAGTATTTACTCTTAATGAAGTTCAAGTCTTATAGTAGCTAAAGACATGATTTGAAACTTCACCTAAGTGAACATAAGAAATGGTGTCATTTCTAACAAGGTCATGGTTTAATCTTGTAAATATTCATGAATCCAAGATAGAGCACAAGACCGGAATAGTGCTAAATATTGGAACGCAACTTTGAAATATGGGATAGCTTATATGTGATGTATCTCCAGTATTTACTTAAGAGACAAAGTTTAATGCTTAGCACACTATTGTCTTGTAGATGCTTTGATAAACACTCACTAATTAAAGGTTAAAATCGAAAGATACATTTTTGTATGTATAAGTTTATTATTAATAAATCTGAAAAATATTACAATCTAGTGGGGATTGTAAGAGAGATTGTGACATTTTTCAATCTTTGGTTTGATATTCTGGACGAAAACGGTTTGCCGTTTCTGGAGAAAACGGCTAACCGTTTCATTCCAGAGAGCATGTTTTTTGTTCTAGAGAAAACGGCTAACCGTTTGGAGAAAACGGCTAACCGTTTAATTCCAGAGAACATGTTTTCTATTCTAGAGAAAACGGCTAACCGTTTGGAGAAAACGGCTAACTGTTTATTTACAGAGAGCAACTTATTTGACATTTTGGAATAAAACGGCTTACCGTTATTGAGAAAATGGCTACCCGTTTATATCCAGAGAGCGTGTTTTTACGTCAATTGGAAAAACGGTTAGCAAGCTTGAAAATTTCATATGTCAATCGATGCAAATTCAAACCAAAAGAGTATCTTTGAAGAAGTACCATTTCTAATGGTTGTATTCTTTTAAAATTAAACTTATTCTTCATTAAAGAGAGACACACAATTAGATCAATATCAGATTTTGCAGATTTCATATATGTTCTGGAAATACAATCTTATTTGCTAGAGATTATATTCAGGATTTGATATATCTTGGGGGTAATTTATCATTAAAACTCTATAGTAAATCAAGATTGGTGAGGGCAAATAAAACCTTAAAGGAAAGTGTGCAAACATGTCTCAAATCATAAAAAAAATTTCTTTGGTCTTTGCCTCCATATTAGTAAATTCACCAACAGTGCAAGTTTGGGTGATTGAACCCCGCTCTATGAGAGGTAAAAAAATGTCAAAGCTTTAAGATACTACACAAGCCCAGGCAATTAAGATGCCGACATAATCATTAATAAATTTTCTTCTTTCTCAGTTTCCATTCTCATTAATTAAATTAGCTTAAAAAATAAGGACTTACTCTTTTACATCTATCACGGCCATCATCAATGAAACATTAGACACAACCATGGTGCCACTTTGAAGCACTCTCTTTCAACCGCTCCTTTGGAGGCGGTATTGGGACTAGGAGTCAGGAAATTAAATTTGAAAGATTATAATCGGGTTGGTGGACAAGCAATGAAAGGCACAGAGGAAACGATGAATGAAGAATATCTGCACAAAAAGACAAAGGACTGCCGGAGTGTCGGACGGATTAAGCTGAGGATAAAAACACAATATTCTTTTCCTTTTTTTTTTTGAACGGAAAAACACAGCATTCTTGGTATCGCTGATATTTGCTAAATGCAAACTTCTAAATCGTTTTAGGCTTTACCGAGGTTAGTAGAAGGGATTAAAGCTACATTGATTATTTTTGTAACCGGGTTTCAACCGATCAAACCAGTTCTACCAAACACAAGTGGCGCAATATTGTCGATTTCATTAGTCTAATCTAGCGGACCATATTTGCCCGCTTATTATCTTTTGTTATGCTATTAATCTCCATCTGTCCAATTTCATTAGTCCAATCTAACGGACCATATTTACTTAATGTAAGTAACTTTATCATGTAAGATAACAAGGCCCTAAATATAGTTATATATGTTACACAACGTATGTCACTCAGATTTAAATAGTATTAAGGCTCTATTAAAATTTAGATTTGTAATGTTAACATTTTCCGAAGTAATTTAGGATTGTTTGCCCACCTTTTTGAGATGTATATCCAATATTTTAATGTGTGGTGGAATAATGACAGCTCTAATATATAGATTATTGGTACGGTAGCATTTTTTTTTTAGTCTGAAATCTGAATGGGTCTGAATTTGGCTGAAGTGTAAATAGATTTGAATGCATATATCTTAATAACATATTTGTTTTTCTTTGTTTAATATCTAGATGTAAATGTTAAGTTGAACATCTGAAATTTTGAAGTTATATATTTATTAAAAATACTTATATTTATTGGTTGAATATATAACAAGTTGTAAATAAATCATTTGATTAGTTAAACAAAATTTGATAATGTGACACATTTTTTTTTTTTTACATTAACATATCATACTTATAATGTTATTTTTAGTATATTATATTGATATTTTTTCTTGTTAATTAAATAAATCAATCAAGAATTTTTTAATCATTTGAATTAAAATTAATGTATTAAATAAAATTCAAAATCGATTATAAAAATAGTAAACATAAATGTAAAGTGATGGATTTATTATAAAACACATTCATCTAAAAATTAATTATGTTTAAAATTCTCATTAACCAAAAAACTAATAGCGGAACACATGTATATAACAAAAAAAAGATAAATAAAAAATAATAAAAGGATAATTTATATAATAGGAAATAAATTTATTTAATAAGGGTATTAATGAGAGAGAATATTAAAATTCCATTTAGATGTTGTCATTAAGACAAAAATCAAAATATTTAACTTTTTCTATTCAAGCTTGATATTTTATGACATAAGAGATAGAAAACAAACAAAATAAAAACTGTAAATATCTTAAAATAACTAAGATTCAGACTTCAGATAGAAAACAAACAACCCCTAAGTCTCTAATTGGATCATCCCGTACTCATCGTTGTACTCCATGATAATTTTTAACAGTGTGTTTTACTTATATTTATCTTTTCTAAGTGAAATGATACCATTTCTAATTGAAAATAATAAATTTACTTGTAAAATTTCAACCAAAACTTGCTAAAATTTTCACTCAGTTGCGCTCAATACATTTCAAGTTTTTGACGGATGCTTTAGTGTAAGTAACAAAAAGTCACAATGGTTGTAACTTTAAACGTAAAAGCTTCAACTTTGAAGGTCTTAGAATAAGATTAAAATTTATTTTCATTCATTGATACCTTGGTGTCACTAATAAAAATTCCAATGATCTTTTTCTTGAACTTAAACGCTTCAATATTGGAGGTCCTCGGTTTGAGTTCTATCTGAAACATGATTACAATTACTTTGTTTTTATTACTAATACCTTAATGTCATAGATTCCTGACGTCTAACTTACAAATACTATAATATTAGTAATTTGTAGTGCTTATATGTTAAATACAGAAAATGATTCATATGTATGAAAATACTGATACTTTTTAATGAAGTGTCACAAACCAAATGTCAGTAAAAATTATTTTTCTAATAGTGCAAAATATTTGAGTTTGAATGATTGTCCTACAAATTCGATCGGATTGTGTTTGAATCAGGTTCGACAATCCACTTGGATTGGTAAAAGAAAAAGAGAAATTAAAAAATTAAATTAAAAGCTAAGCTATCATATGTAAAACAAACTGCCCAAAACTAGTTATCGGGAACATTTCTTCACAATAATTAGGCTGGAGCTAGCAAATATCAATTCATATTAAATGGATTCACATGATTTTCTTTTAGTTTTTCTAGGGACTAGGTCTTATATTAGAAGTTTCAGAAATAGAATTATTTACTCAACCCAATTGATTCTACAATTCCTTACAATAATTCAACAGAAAGAAAGCACAACAGCCTCTTTTCTCTTCAATTCCTTTCCATCCACCTAAAAAGTTGGAGCTTAAGAAATCTGGAGGTGCTTCATTTGAGTAGTAACAAACCTAGTGGTGTGCGATCTCAAAGAAATCGAGAATCTAAAAAAGTCTAACCTGGTTGACTGTTTACCATAACAACCTATTTGGCCTATTCTTCAACCCTGTTTCGGTTAACAAACCTTAGAGTTTGAGTCTTGATTTAAACCGGTTCAGTGGCTCAATTCCACGAGAAATAGGGAAGAATTTCTTCTTTGGCTTTTCACGTTTTTTAATAATAACAAAGTCTCATGATCAGAGGATGTAACACTGAGCCAACTGATGATGAGTATCAAATTTGCTTGCAAAGCTGGCAACTGTCAATTAGAATGACATAATCTTTATCATTCCACCACATCTTAAAATTTCGGACAAATATCTCAATTACATATTAGGAGTTTTTCAAATGTAAGAAATTTTATGGATGGTTTATTACGCGACCTGACACGGCTTGAGTTATCTACAATGCAACATGTGTATCAAGAATTTCTCGCAAACAATACTCTATTAGCAAAACTTGCTTTTTCAAGAAATTTCAATTCAAAAACTTCGAAAACAAGGAAAGAATTTGGTTGATCGATCGCTGTGGTTTGTTTAATCCTTGCATGCGTTTCATTAACGCTATTAAGGTACCTTTTATTGAAGCTGTTTTGGTCAATGTTTGCTCATCAAAAAACATTTTTAGAAATACCTGTAGAACTTTGACTTCAATTTTTCATGTGCATGAGTTACAGTTTAAGTTCAAATCATTGAAAAAATACTGCAATAAAGTGAAAGTGATTATTCAATAAAATGGAAGTAGTGGAATAATTTTCAAACTTGAACTGTAAATTAGCTAAAGCCAGTGTGACTTTGTCAGTGAGGAAATATAACAAAATGTGTTTTCACTCTTTTCAGTTCTATGTATAATTTTGATTAAAAAAAAAAACCAACAAATGCATTTAATTTTTTTTAAAACATTACATCATAAACATCATTTTTCTTGTGTAAAACAAGGTTAAAAAACACTATTGATAAACAATAGCAAAAGCTCCCTAAGTAGCCGAGTGTTGTAATAATTTGTGTGGCTAAAGCCAGTGTGTTATTGTCTCAATCCATGATCTACCCCTCTAAAATCCTGAAGGCCCCGCCCCAAAAAATGAGTGGAGAACTTTGCTTTACGAATGTAAAGAGAATATAGTTTGGATTCGGTCAAAAGGTATGAAGCTTGATTTATTCATTTCAAAATCAAAACTGTCTGATGCTTTAATTTACTTTCTTCTCTTTTTCTTCTGCAACTTTTTTAAAACCGCGTTTCGGAAAGCCTAAAAAAAAAAAAAGATTGGGTAAATGAAATCTCATGAAACACGAATATGTATATTACATAAGAAAACCTTTTCATTGTAATCTATCAACTAAAAGTTAAGTAATTTACTACTTCTTAATTTTATTCTTAGCTGTCCTCAAGACCTTAGCCGAGAGGTATCAAGTGGATTTAATTAGATGACCACCGAAATTTGAATCCTCAAAAAAAATAAGGGTTTAAAAAATCGATTTTGGTTACCTGGTACTCATACCTTTTACAAAACAATAAAAAATTCTTGGCCAGAGCACAGTCATTTACCTTCAACCTTGGCCGAAATAATCTTAAAGATGGTGTCTGCCTTCTCAAAAAGTCGAACCACTTTCTGCTTAATAGGAAAAGTGATTCACTATTCAATTTGCGGGCGGTTTAAATAGAAAGACAATTGTTTTATAGAAGTCTCTACACTTGTCAAAAGAAGAAAAAAGGTGCATGTGACCAAAAAAACAAAAAATAATAATGTAATAATATCATTTGGACTCGGTCTAAAGGCACATCACGATTGATTTATTCATTTCAAAACTGTAATGTTATTGAACCACGTTAATGAAACATGAATTATGTATATACGAAATAAAAAAGGCTTGTGCTTTCTCCACAAAATTATTTAAGTGGGTAGAGTTTAGTCACCCGCAAGTTTGTTCATGAAAAAATTGCAAAAGTCATTATAGCTTGAACCTAGCTTTGTTGAAACCATCTTAAACATGGCGTGTGCTTTCTCCAATACTTGCAGAGCAGTCATCGTATTCATATGGGCTGCCCTTACTCCTTTGATAGTCCATGTTGCATCTGCTACCAATATTAGTATTCATGTTGCAGCATCTGAAATAGAAAGACAAGCTTTACTCAACGGCGGCTGGTGGAAGGACAGGATTCCCCACAATACTTCAGATCATTGCAATTGGGTTGGTATTACTTGCGATTATAAAGGAAGTATCACCCACATAGAGTTAGTGGAATGCAGTATCAAAGGGGAACTTGGCAGCCTCAACTTTTCTTGCTTTCCAAACCTGCAATATCTCAATCTTTGGAACAATAATCTATCGGGAAGCATTCCACCCCAAATTGGTTCTCTTTCGAATCTCAAATACCTTAATCTGCGTTGGAATAATCTTACAGGTGAGTGAGTTACCAAATAATTATTGTAGCTAGCTAGCCTAGCTGTATGTTTGATTTATATTCGTTGAAAAATAATCATTGACACTTATTCGTCCTTTAATCAATCACATTGCAGGAACTATCCCAAAATAAATTGGGAGTTTAAGAAATCTGGAGGTGCTTTATTTGAGTAATAACAACCTCCACGGTGAGTTACCAATTAATTTTGGTAGCTAGCTTGCCTAGCTATATATTTAATTTATATTCATCAAAAAACAATCATTAATGTTCATTCTTCCTTTAATTAATCTCATTGCAGGTACTATCCCTACAGAAATTGGGATCTTTAGAAATCTAGAGGAGCTTTATTTGCCTAGTAACAAACTCAATGGTGTATTACCTCAAGAAATCGGGAATCTAAAAAGTTTAATCTGGTTGTCTGTGATGTATAACACATTAGGTGACCTATTCCTTCAACCCTATTTCGTTTAACAAATCTTGAGCGTTTATTTCTTGGTTGCAATCAGTTCAATGGCACAATTCCACGAGAAATAGGAAATCTAAAGAATTTGACGCATTTGTCTCTCATAACTAACAAGCGAACCGGAGCCATTCCTTCAACTCTAGGTCATTTAACCAGCTTGCTGTATTTGGATCTCAGTTCTAACCAACTCCACAGCTTCATTCCACTAGAAATAGGGAATTTTAGTGCTCTAGAGGAGTTAGACTTATCTGATAACAAAATACGAGCTCTCCAAATTATCCAACCTTCAATATCTCAATCTTTCATCAAACCTACTTTCAGGCCAAATACCTTTTGCAATTGGAAAACTCTTCAACCTTGTGTCTCTAGACCTCTCTAAAAATAAACTTAGTGGTCCCTTTCCAACTGGGATTGGAACTACTCCACAATAGCTTGGATGGAACTATTCCACCAGAGATTGGAAAAATTTTATTGCTTCAAAACATGGACCTTTCTCAAAACAACCTTTCAGGTACCATACCTTTGACTCTCTGTTGTGTTTAAAGCCCTAACTATCAAGACTAAACCCACCCCAAGAACACTTAACTCACTGGTTTATAAACAAGAACCAACCAAGAAGAAATCAACACACTAAGAATCAAGAATAACAAATAGATCAAGCACAAAACACACACGAATTATAGTGGTTCAGCACCAAATGAATGATGCCTACATCCACTGGAAACAAGCTCTGCGATTTCACTTTATTGCTTTCAAGAGTTTACAGAGAACAAACACAAATGGAGATTACAAGTTTAGTCGAAACTCTGTCTCGCATTTCCTCTTTCTTGCTCTCTCTTTCTTTTCCGCTCTGTTCCCAAAACCCAGAACCCCAGCTCTTTATCAACTGATTCTGGATTCCTTCTCAGCGACTTTTCCCGCTAATATAACAGAATCAGCCTCAGTCACGTGCTTGCAATGTGTCTTGATTAAGCATGCTCAAAACGGCTTCTTTCTTAGTCGTTTAGAGAGAAACCAATTTCTTCAGCTCACGTGCCAGGCATGTGAGCTACTTAAACAAAGAACGACATTATGGCTCATGTCGGTTTTGTTTCAAATGCTTATTAGATGACATGTCATGCTAACACATACTCAACATATGACATGTCGTGACTGAGTATTTAGTTCATATTTCACAATCTCCACCTTGAACTCAATACTTCAGCTACTCTACAGAGCTTTCTTCCTCACGATTTGTAGCTTCAGTTCCTACAAATCCCTATTAAGTTCATGCATAGATTGAACTTAGCAGAGGGTACTGCCTTGGTCAGCATGTCAGCTGGATTCTCCTCTGTATTTATCTTTAGAAGCTTTACAGCTCCTCTGGAAACTTCAAGCCTTACAAAATGGAGCTTCACATCAATATGCTTTGTCTTCTCATGATGTGCCTGGTTTTTGCTGAGATGAATTGCACTCTGGCTGTCACAATAAACCTCAACTGAGTCTTGTTCAGCTTCAAGTTCAGTGATCATTCCCTTTAGCCAAATGGCTTCCTTAAGAGCTTCTGCAGCTGCTGTATACTCAGCTTCTGTAGTTAACAGAGCAACTACATTCTGTAATGTAGCTTTCCAGTTGACTGTACATCCCCCCAAGGTGAACAAATATCCTGTCAGTGACCTTCTCTTATTGAGATCCCCAGCAAAGTCTAAGTCTACATAACCCACCAAGATATTTCCTTTATTTCCAGTTCCACCATATAACAGTCCATCATCTGTAGTGCCCCTAAGATACCTCATTACCCATTTTACTACCCTCTAGTGGTCAATCCCTGGGTTTGACATAAACCTACTCACCACACTGAGAGCATGTGAAATCTCTGGTCTGGTTAGCACCATTGCATACATGAGGCTCCCTACAGCATTTGAGTAAGGGACTTTTGACATTTCTTGCTATTCTGCAGCTGTTTGGGGGACATATAGCTGCTGAAAGCTTGAAGTGGCTTGCCAATGATGTTTGGACAGGTTTTGATTCATTCATACCAAACCTGACCAGTACTTTCTCAATGTAATTCTTTTGAGTCAGAAACATTATTCCAGTCTTCCTGTTTCTGATGATTTCTACCCCAAGAATCTTCTTTGCAGGCCCAATGTCCTTCATTTCAAATTCATTGTTCAATAATCCTTTTAACTGATCAATCTCTGCCATGTCATGATATGCAATCAGTATATCATCAACATACAGCAGTAAGTAGATTCTCCTTCTCTCACTTATCTTCCTGTTATACACACAGCAATCATAGCTGCATCTGTTGTAGGAATGTTTCAGCATGAAACTGTCAAACCTTAGGTACCATTGCCTAGGTGATTGTTTTAAGCCATAAAGAGACTTCTTAAACAAACAGACATACTCCCTTTTGCCAGGCACTTCATACCCCTCAGGCTGATCCATTATAATCTTCTCTTGTAATTCCCCATGCAGGAAAGCTGTTTTGACATCCATCTGTTCAAGATGCATGTCTTGCACAGCCACAAGTGCAAGGATGACTCTTATGGATGCATGCCTCACCACTGGGGAGAAAACTTCAGTAAAGTATACACCTTCCTTTTGTGTGAAGCCTCTAGCCACTAACCTAGCCTTAAACCTCCTAGGTTCTACTCCAGGTATCCCTTCCTTGATTTTATATATCCATTTGCAGCTTACAACCTTTTTCTTTTCTGGCTTCTTAATCAACTCCCATGTTTCATTCTTCATGAGGGATTCAACTTCCTCATCCATTGCCCTTTTCCATTCCAGGCTATTCTTGCTTGTGATTGCCTCTTGATAAGTCTTTGGTTCATCATCATTGATCTCATGAGCAGCTGATAAAGCATAAGCAATTAAATCTGCAACTGCATACCTCTTTGGTGGTCTGATTGTTCTTATTTTCCTGTCATTTGCTAGTTGGTAAGTGTTACTACCACTCTCAGTTGATTATGATCCTTCTTCATCATAAGATCCGCCATCAACCTCTCCTGATTCTTCTGTTGTGGGTGTTTTAGACTTCTTATCTTCAGCATGCCCTACCTTAAACTGAATCTTATCATCTTCAGCTTCTGGATTCTTTTCTTTAAACTTAGAACTCCTTCTTTTGTTCAACATTTCAGCTTCATTGAAGGTTACATCCCTACTGATTATACACTTTGGAGGTTTGAAGTCAGTACACCATAATCTGTAGCCTTTGACCCCCTCAAGATAGCCCAGAAATATGCACTTCAAAGCTCTTGCTTCCAACTTCCCCTGCTTCACATGTGCATATGCTTCACAGCCGAAAATTCTGAGCTTAGACTAATCAGCTACCCTTCCTAACCACATTTCCATTGGTGTCTTACAGCCTATAGCTGTTGATGGACTTCTATTGACCAAATAGCAGGCTGTGTTTAAGGCTTCTGCCCAAAGAGCTTTTGGTAACTTTGAGTGGATCAGCAGACATCTCACTTTCTCTATTAATGTTCTATTCATTCTCTCAGCAAGACCATTTTGCTGAGGAGTGTATGTTACTGTCTTATGCCTCAAAATACCATTCTTCTCATAGTGATCCTCAAACAACTTGTTACAGTATTCTAGCCCATTGTCTGTTCTTAATACTTTCACCTTCAGATTTGTTTGGTTTTCAACCAAAACTTTCCACCTTTTGAACTTTTCAAGGACTTCATCTTTAGTTTTTAGAGCATAAACCCACACCATCCTAGAAAAATCAACTATAAATGTCAAGAAAAATTTACAGCCACCTAGAGAGGTTACTTGTGCTGGTCCCCACAGATCTGAGTGTATGTAACCTAGCTTTTCTTTGGTAGTGTGAACTGCAGATTCAAACTTTATCCTGGAAGCCTTCCCTAGTATACAGTCTTCATAGAATCCCAAAGAGTTCAGCTGATCTTTCCCAAACACCCATTTCTTTTCCAGTTCCTTCAACCCCTTCTCACTCATATGTCCTAACCTCAAGTGCCAGAGCTTAGATTTATCCCCATCACTCTCAGTTACACTTGCTTCCCCAATGACTGTTTGTCCATTTAAAACATACAGGCCATTGTTTTTGTTACCCTTCATTATGACCATGGAGCCCTTTATCACTCTCAACACACCTTTCTCAGCCTTCACAATACATCTCATCTGATCTAACATCCCCACAGAAATTAGATGTCTTTTAAGGTCAGGGACATGTCTGACTTGTGTGATTTCCCTCACTACACCATCAAATATTTTTAGACTCACAGTTCCTATACCAACTACTTTACATATGGAATTATTCCCCATTAATACCATACCACCATCACAGGATTGATATGATGTTAAATAGTTTCTATTTGGACACATATGGAAAGTGAATCCTGAGTCAAGAACCCACTCACCTTGAATCTTTTCTTTGGAAGCCATGAGTACTTCAGCTGTTTCATAACTGGATTCATCTGTGGCAATTGCTGCATTCCCTACTTTATCCTTTGAATCTTTAATCTTGGACTTCCTTTCAAGGCAGTCCCTCTTGAAATGCCCTTCCTTGTGGTAATGTAAGCATTTAAGTTGTTTCTATTTTGACTTAGATCTTCCCTGTTTCTTTCCTTTGCCTTCCCTCTTTTCAGGTCTGCCTCTAGCCATTAAACCCTCACCAGACTCACTGTCAGCCTTCTCTTGCTTGTCTTTCAGTTTCTTTGTGCCAAGAGCTGATTTAACCTCTTCCAAAGAAAGTGTTTGTCTTCCATACAAAAGGGCATCAACAAAATGCTCATATGATTTAGGTAATGAGCTGATTAACAGGAGTGCTTTACTCTCATCACTCAAGCCTTCATCAATTGTCTCCAGAGCATAACAAACCTTATTGAACTCATCAATGTGCTTATCAAGTGATGATCCTTCCATCATCCTTAATGAGAACATTTTCTTTTTGATGTACAGCCTATTTGCAAGAGATTTTGTCATATACAGATTTTCTAATTTTGTCCATAGCCCTGCAACAGTTCTTTCTTTTGCCACCTCCCTTATCACAGAATCCCCTAGGCTGAGAATGATCGTGCTTCTTGCCTTCTTATCAATCTCAGCTGCTTGTTCAGGAGTAGTAGAAGAAGAGCCCTCCAGCCCCTCTTTCTTGAAGTCTGTTCGATGGCATTTTCCCAAAACCTTGAAGTGATCAGCAAAACCTCCCATCTTGATCTTTCCACATGTTGAGATCATTTTTGCCTTGTAAATTTCTCCCGGGTCAATCCTTGGGACCCATTTTCTTGAATCTAAAGCCAGACAACAGGAGGCTATAATACTAATTTGTTGTGTTTAAAGCCCTAACTATCAAGACTAAACCCACCCCAAGAACACTTAACTCACTAGTTTATAAACAAGAACCAACCAAGAAGAAATCAACACACTAAGAATCAAGAATAACAAATAGATCAAGCACAAAACACACACAAATTATAGTGGTTCAGCACCAAATGAATGATGCCTACATCCACTGGAAACAAGCTATGTGATTTCACTTTATTACTTTCAAGAGTTTACAGAGAACAAACACAAATGGAGATTACAAGTTTAGTCGAAACTCTCTCTCGCATTCCTTCTTTCTTGCTCTCTCTTTCTTTTTCGCTCTGTTCCCAAAACCCAAAACCCAAAACCCCAGCTCTTTATCAACTGATTCTGGAATCCTTCTCAGCGGCTTTTCCTGCTAACATAACAGAATCAGCCTCAGTCACATGCTTGCAACGTGTCTTGATTAAGCATGCTCAAAACTGCTTATTTCTTAGTCGTTTAGAGAGAAACTAGTTTCTTCAGCTCACGTGCCAGGCATGTGAGCTACTTAAACAAAGAATGACATTGTGGCTCATGTTAGTTTTGTTTCAAATGCTTATCAGATGACATGTCGTGCTAACACATACTCAACATATGACATGTCATGGCTGAGTATTTAGTTCATATTTCACACTCTCCATCTAATGTTTTTAGACATGTCATTCAACAATTTGGATGGTGAAATTCCAACTTATTTGCGGGATAATCCACCAAAGAGTTTTGTAGGCAATAAGGGCTTATGCGGCCATGTTCAAGGTTTTCTTTCTTGCTTTCAACGACATAGACTTGCACCTTCATTCATTCAGTCTGTTAAAAATTTTTCTTCCCCTCACTCCAATTCTCGCCTTCACAATATTTGGATTCATTTTACTCCTTAAAGGTAAGAGTGAAAATCTGAAACTTGTGACAAGAGCTGCAAAGAATGGGAGATGTGTTTTCAGTGTGGAATTATGATGGTAAAATTTTATATGAAAATCTGATTGATGCAACAGAATATTTTTCATA
>NW_006262139.1:11239495-11243432 GCF_000493195.1 Citrus x clementina | reverse complement strand
ATTGCCCTAGGTGAACAAATTATTGGGTTCTGTTTCTCATTACACTCTAGGGTTTTATTTTTGAAGACATAATCTTACACTTTTCTTTTCATGTAGAACTTGTCTATACTATGGTTGTGACAGAGAAATGTGTTATTTATAGTTTTGGGGTAGTGGCACTCGAAGTATTAATGGGAACACATCCAGGAGAACTTCTCTTGTCATTATCATCATCATCGGGCCCAAAAATCATGTTGATCGATATTTTATATCAACGTCTCTCGCCTCCAATCAATCAAAAGATTATTCAAGATATTATTCTTGTTTAAACTATAGCATTAGCTTGCTTGCGTTCTAAACCCAAATCTCGACCCACAATGCAACGCATTTCTCAGGAACTTGAGGGAAAGACACCAATGAAAAAAGGTCTCAAAGAAATTTCCATTCCAGAGATGAGAAACCAAGAAATGTTTTAGCTTCATGAATCTAACAATACCCAATGAAAGGATTTCAAAATTTGAAGGTGAGCATCCTTGTGTTTAGCAAGACCTGTTTAGACCCAAATAATGATGGCAAAACCTGGACCTCGATGGCTGCATTTTTAAATGTATTTTTCAATCTAAGTTGGGTTATGTTTGCTTTTGTTGATTGTAGCTTGGTAGAAGCTTGACTTGTCTTTGGGAAAACTCTTTTTTTTTTTCCACAACCGTTGGCTGAAAAATAAGTTGGAAAAGACAAAAAAATATAGATGGCAATAGGGAGGGGAGGAGAGGGGACCAATCTTCCCATACCCATCCCCAATATTTTACGTATGTCCATTTTCTATTCTCATCCCCGTCAAAATTGCTTCAGAAAATCTTTATTCCCTCCCCGAATACTAATAGGGGATCCCCGAGGGTCCTCAATCCCCAAATACTTAATACATTTTTTGTTTTCGATTTTAATTTAATCATATTAAAATAAAAAATTAAATAAAAGTAAAGTTTGAAATATATCCTACATTAACATTGATCCATTATAAAAGTCACATGTAAAATATAAATTATCAAAATAATTATCTTTGTCAATCTTCATAATCCTAAAATAAAAAGAAAAAGAAACTACTTTTATATCAACAATAAATAAATAAAATAAATATAGATATATAATTAATATTTTTAATAAAACTATTTACCTTTTGCACCTCATGCTATTCTTGTTCTTTCTCAAGGATGTGGCAAATTGAGAGATAGCTTTAGATTTCAAACCTCAAATGATAAAAATAATATAAGTAATGTAACTTATAAATGAAAATATTAATAGTTGTATAATATAATTGCAATGCAAAATAAATTCATATCGCCATTGTAAGCTCTTAGCTAACTTTGACAGCACATTAAGGCCTCTAATATGCTTGAATGAAGTTTGTTACAGTGTGGGCTCACAACTCCGCCACTGGTGCTTAAAGCTGATTCGAAAGCAACAATTGTAATTGAAATTACCAAAATGTCTCTAGCAATTCAAGCTAATATGGGATACCTACGTGCATTTATCTTCCACCTACTCAAAAGATTAAAATCTTCTACGTGTGTTATAACCTTCTCTTCCAAATATGAATCTAATTCATTTGCAATAGCTGCACAATCTCCATTGTTTACATAATCATCAAACCTCGTCATCCATTTGGTTGCTTTCTTATAAGAATCCCCTGTAGATCTAGTAGAAGAAGAACTACTACCAGTATAATCAGAGCAATAAACAGTTGGTGGAAACTTCAATTGATACTCTTCCACTAATTCCCACAAAGGGCGACCACTTTTCCAACATGTAACTCTTTGTCATCACCATAAACCATAGAAAAGTAATTATTCAATGAACTTATTTTTATACCTTGGATAAAAAATACAGGCCACACCCAAAATTCCACTCATATCTTGCCAATATTTATCAAATTTCAACATCAACTGAAGCCATATGTTGAATCCTATCACAAGGCAATAAAAGACAATCTTGTAAAAATAATTTAATCTCACACACAAGTTGCAAAAATACATTCGATGTCGGATACTGAGTTCCTGAAAGTAACTCAGTGACATCATAAAAGCTTTTCAAATTTCTTCTAAAATAGTGGCAAACTACTAATCTTCCTCACTATGCAAACCATTATATTGTCCATCAATATGCTTTAATCGAAAAAAAATATTTTTATATTGAAAACAAATTAAATCATAAGATATGTGGAATTCTTCCTAGTAGGACAATCAAGCACTAATTGTTTATCGTATTTAACATCGAACGACTAGTAAATTCTTTGAACTTCTTTTTTTTACATGATCTAGTCCAAAAAACAACATTCTCATGATTTTTTGCAATTCCATCACTAATCATATTCATCCCTTCTTTAATAATCAAATTTAATATATGGGCACAACAAAGAATGTGAAATATTTGTCCATGCAAGATGAAATCATCTCTATTAAGCTTAATCAAAAGATATTCCATCATGCGGTCATTGGCAAAGCAATTGCCCACAGTCATGCGGTCATTGGCAGAGCAATTGTCCACAGTCATAGAAGATACCTTATGTTCAAGGTTGAGATCCATCAAGCAATTCAATAATGTGTCACAAAGCTTTAAGCTAGTATATGAACTTTTTACATGAAAACCTACAGGAAGGAAAGGAAAAAAAAAACATATATTTTATCAAATTTTGTTTTAGTTAACATTTAAGAAAAAAATAATTTAAATACAAAAAAAAATTAAAGACCTTACCTCAAAACTAAACTCAGTAACGTCCAAGAGTCATCAATAAAGTGTCCAGTAACTATCATGTACCCTTTTGTTTTGGTATCCTTAATCCACATATCTGTTGTGATGGCCAACCTACTTTGATTAGTCGCTAAGGCATTCAAATTCTTAGCCTTTTCATTCTCGTACAAATCCAATTTCTCTCTTTTAATTGTATTTTGGGACACATGCTTCCACATTAGGTTAAGCGAGGATAATATCTCTCTAAATCCCTCATGATCAACAATATTTAATGGATACTCATACTTGACGATTGCATGTGTAATTGTTTTTCCTGTGACATCTTGATTAAAAATAAAAGTTTCTACCTTTGAATGTCTTTTATGATCCTTAACAGTATTCAACTTTGCTATGCAATGATTTATATCTTTTTTCTTTTTCATGAAAAATAATTTCATATGGTTGTGCAAATGCTTTGTTTCATCATTTTGCCTTGATACCAACTTGGAATTGCAATAGTTAGATACTTCTTTTTGTTCCCCATTAACTATCTTTTTCTCAAAATGATCCCAGACAATAGATCTTAATTTTCCAGTTCTTTCTCTTTTTGATGGCCCATTTGGAATAACATTTCTTGTTTGACCATTATCATCCACATGGACTACAACCACTAATTGTGGTCTAGCACTTGACATGTTTGCTTCCATTAGTTTAAAAATGTGCCAAATAAAATGAATTAAACATAATACCAATTTAAATTTTCAATTAAGAAAGATTTCTGCGCAAGAATTTTATAAAATCAATAAAAACATCAGAGTTGTCTTCAAGTATAGGCCACCACTTCCACTACACAAAATGACCAAATCTTGGTTTACTTGTGAGATGTGACAATAAGAGAGATAAATGATAAAAAAATTAAACACATAAATTAAAAGAATTGAGACTTACTTGTTGGTGGTGATCGTGAATGTCTCTTCAACAATAGTGATGTGGCGCATATAAATGATGGCATGTAAACGGATGTGATGTGATGTGAGTAATGAATAATGATGATCATGAATGACTATAGCTACAGTGGAGTTCTAAGACAGCTGGTGAAAATTAGAAATTAGGTATTAACTATTATGTTTACAATTATGCATTAACCTTTGTTTTATTAGATTTAAGTTTAAAATATTTAATAAATATTATAATGCTTTTGTTTGATGAGCATGTTGACGTACGCGCTAAT
>NW_006262139.1:11190404-11239395 GCF_000493195.1 Citrus x clementina | reverse complement strand
TTCATAAAAAAATATTTTTAAAAATTTTTTAAAAGATTTTTGGATTTTATTTTTAAAAAAAAAAAAAAAGCCCCCTTTTAAATTTAAAAAATGATTTTTTTTTTTCAACAACCCTTCTCCTTTAATAAATTGGGTATAAAATTATCTCCGTACCCTCTTCGAATGGGGAAAATCTCTAAACGTACTCATTCCCGTGGGGATTTTTGCCATTGTTACAAAAGAAAGCATATATAAAGGGGCTATCCCCTAATCAAATGAGATATAAGACATACTGGATATTAGAGAAGAATATTTACTTATTAATAGATAGATTTTAAATAATCCAAGAAAATTTGGCCCTCAAAATTGAAAAATTCTGAACCTTGCTACATGGAAGTACTCATCAAACTTTTCAAAGTGATCAGTGAACTTCTACCCAAGCAATCCAGCATCCACCTAAAGATAAAGAGAAACAAAGCCTTCAAGATGTATTAAATCCCACAGCAAATGATTCAATTCAATATATCAATGTGAGAATTGCATTAAAGAACTCGTAAAATCACCCAACCTCGAATGGTTTCAATATAATTTTCCAAGAAGCTGCATGATTATTGATTGGGTCTAATGTCAGTAAAAAATATTCAATTATTCGTTAATCTAATTACTTGTGGTCAATACAGCTGATATTACCAATTATTGGATTAAACTTGTGGATTATCTGTAAAGACTTATAAGAAAATAAAAAAAAAAAGTTCGACAACTAGGATAACATGACCACAAATGTTAAAGGGGGTTGACGGTTGACTAGTAAAAATCATTAAGCAAAGCATGGAAAACGCATAAAGCTATGAGATTCAACTATAAGTCAAAAGCTAACATGAAAGGTCAAAAGAATTGCCGACATATGGTCACAGCCAACAGCAATAATTGCCATGAACGGCACACCAACGAGACATTCCAGACCAAGTCGTAAAGTGGCACACCTCTCTGGAATATCAAGATTCATTTCCTCCCATTTTCTTCTCAAGCCCTGTGAGTGTGACGATGATGAACATTCTTTCTTTCTTCTTTTACTGCTTATTGAATCCATGAATCTAATGCTTATACACAAATTAATTTTCCAGTTAATATATACAATTATATATAAGACTCTCATAATTTGAACTCTTATAATGTGTCTTTTAATAATAGTTTATGAGTAGTATTTAATTTTTGGAAAAATATCCACCGTCCACCTATTTTTTACACCTTTTTCAAAAATACACAATTTCTTCATTTTTTGGTTGGAATCCACCTAAAGTTACATTTTTTTCACTTTTCCACTTCCGTTTGGAATCCGTTAAGAAAACTAACGGAAACTTAAAAAAATGACCATTTTACCCCCAAAACAAAAATTACAATTTCACCCTAAAAATGCCAAAAATAATAAGATTTAATCATGAATATCATTATTGGTACGTTAATGAAGTACAAAAAAATCTTAACTACTAGAGATTATAACTCAATGAATAATAAAATTTTACTTATCTTAAATTTAATTGATGGTTTGTGAGATTGGGCTATTTTTAATACTACTGTTATAATTTAGCATTCTAATTACCGACATATTTTTTAAAAAAACCTGTATTTGATGGTTGTGGAATTAATTTCTTTATTAACCGATGGGGAAAATTATTAGATTTAATCTGATTATTTTTTATAATTTTTAAAGTGAAATTGTAATTTTCGTTTTGGGGGTAAAATGGTCATTTTTTAAAGTTTCCGTTAGTTTTCTTAACGGATTCCAAATGGAAGTGGAAAAGTGAAAAAAAAATTGTAACTTTAGGTGGATTCTAGCCAAAAAATGAAGGAATTGTGTATTTTTGAAAAAGATGTAAAAAACGGGTGGACGGTGGATATTTTCCCTTAATTTTTTTATATTTTTAATTTATTAATTATCAATTACCACTTAAATTTTTACTCATTACAATATTAAATCATGAGCGAATTAATCCTGATCAAAATTACACACATGCTCTTGCTATCAGGTGTTTCAAGTTATTCAATCTAAAATTTTACGAGGATAAAGATCCTCACTTGTCGTTTTAATATGAAATTACGAAAAGTTCTCATGTTATTGTATGTGGCCCTAATTAACCATGATAAAGAAATTGCCTCCATTACCCCGTAAATTTTTTAAAAGCGATTCCAAAACCTTCCTTTTAATCATTACATCCTTTAAATATAAAAATTAGAAAATTAACTTTAAAATTTTTTAATTAATAAAAATTTAATATGAATAATATAATCTATTTGGTAGATTAATAATATTAAATTATTTTTAACATTTAAAATAATATTAAAAATTTAAATTATTATATTTATTTTAATAATATATTTTTATCTATATTATAAAGATTTTAAATAAATATTTGGGTTAAATATATTTTACCATTAACAAAATATCTACATATTAATAAATTTAAAACTATTTTTACATTATATTCAAAATAATTTTAATTTTAATTTATTTATTTTGATATTATGTTTCTATTTATTATTAAAAATTACTTTAATCTAATAAAATGGGTCTAATATATTGTAAATATAAAAATACTTTTTTAAATATTAAAATTATTTTACAACTTATATATTATTACATTGATTTTAAGATTTTAAATTTAAAAAATTATTTAATGTCATATTTCAATTTTTTTGGGATTTATAGAGTCAAAAGTTATTATAGTCAAAGGGAGTCTTGATGTCCCTTATTAAAATCTTAAGGGTCTTTGTGACTATTTCCACAAACCTTAAGGTGTAGTTGTCTTTTTTCCATAAGGGAAAAAGCGAGATTTTAATAAAAGTGAGATTTTCATTTTATGAAATTTAATAATTACTTTAGTAACTATCAATTGTATAACATTAAATTTCAAGAATATTCTTCAATAGGTTATAAAACAAGTAAATAATATTATGACATATCAATAATTGTAGACATCCCAAAACTTTTGTCATAAATTTCATCCCAAATGATATATCATTGATTGATTGATTGATAATTTTTTACAAGATCCAAGTGAATTAATTGTACTATCCTCATTAACCAATTAATAAATATCATATTATTTGGGATAAATAGTTTAGGATGTGTAGTACTACTCATGACATATAATTTAGGATGTGAAGTGCACCTGTGTGCATCATCCAAGCAATGATTTGATGACACATCATCTCTATAATTTATAAATTGTCGATCGTCTCTCGAACGTGTTTAATAACTTGTTCAATAAAAGTTTGTTACTACCTAAAAATTGATATTAGGCCTAATGACCCAATTCAGCCCATCAAGGCATATGATGTATTACATGCTTCTCAGAGTTCGCACCAAGCACTGATTGATGGAAATGTACGAGGATAATAGTCCGGCTAGCTGTTCATGACATTTTGCGGCAGTATCTATTCTTACAACTTAAATACAGTAAAGTGGTGGAAATAAAATATTGCCAATCAATTTTGACAAAGCAAAATTTTTATTAAAATAAATTAATTTAACAAATAAATCCTTATTTCAAAGCCCACCAATTTTGATAAAACAAAACAAATTATTTTTTAAAACCAACCAAAATTGACATTTTGGGCTTGGCTTGCCCTATAAATAAGTGAGTTGAGAGCACGGAGAGATTATGAATTGAGAGAGTATTTTGAGAACTTTAAGTTCACACACACACACACACACACACACACACATATATAAGTCGAACCACGTAAGTTCTTATATCTTCTATATTTTTCAATTTCATTTTAGTCATATATCTACTTCACTCATAAATTCACTAATAGTGATATCAGAAGCCATTGATCGCAATTATTCGAACTAAATATACTATTCACACATACAATATTATTCACATATATAATACTATTCTCACTAGGAATAGTTGAAGGCCAGAGTAGAGTAACCATATAGTTTTGTAGGAAAGTCTTGCCACCAAAGCTATAAGAGTCTAAGAAGTCTGAGGTTTAAGTTAGATTGTTGTGGTCCCTCGAGTCTTTCCTCGAAACTTTTTGGTGTGCAATTTCACACATACTAGCACTTGTGAGTATTTAAGCTGAAGTCAAAGTTGCAACAAGAGCTTTTTAGGCCATATCAATGCCTGAATATGCTTTTGAACCTTGCTCTTTGAACCACAGAACAAAATCAGGCGGATTGCAGACCAATCAGTCCAAATTTCCACTCAAATGTTTGAGGTGGAAATTTCACCAAGCCACGTTAAATAACAAAATTAGGCTCACACTTTGTCACACCTAAATCACAACTGCACACCATAAATTGTTTATCACGACATATCAAGCATCACAATTGTTTATTTTCTTACACTTCATCTTTTCATGTAGAACTTACCTACACTATGGTTGTGACAGAGAAATGTGATGTCTACAGCTTTAGGGTGGTAGCACTCGAAGTATTAATGAGAACACATCTAGGAGAATTCTCTCGTCATTATCATCATCATTGGGTCAAAAAATCATGCTGATCGATATCTTAGACTAACGTCTCTCACCTTCAGTGAATCAAAAGATTGTTCAAGATATTATCCTTGTTTCAACAATAGCATTTCCTTGCTTGCGTCCTCGGACAAAATCTCGACCCACAATGCAATGCATTCCTCAAGAATTTCTTGCAGTAAAAACACCAATGCAACAAGCTTTCAAAGAAATTTCCGTTTTAAAACTAAGAAATTAAGAAAAAAAATTTCTTCATGAATGTCACATATCCCATAAAAGGATTTCAAAATTTGAAGGTGAGCATCCTTTTGTGTTCTGTTGGTCTACTTAGACTCAAATAATGATGGCACAACATGGACCTCAACAGGCGCATTTTTAAATGTGTTTTCAATCTAAGTTGGATTATGTCTGTTTGGGCTGTTTAGCAGCTGTGGTGGAAGCTTGACTTGTCTTTGACAAAACTCTTTTTTTGTTTTTTTCCCACAATCGTTGACTGAAAAATAAGCTTAAAAATAGGGATGACAAAAATCCCCATGGGGACAGGTACCCTCGGAGATTTTCCCCATTCGGGGAGAATATGAGAATAATTTCATACCCAATTTCTTATTCGGGGAAGGGATGGGAAAAAATTTTTACCCAATTTTTTATTCGGGGAGGGGACGAGGATGAGGTGGAAACCCATCCCCTACCCATTTCCCCATTTTATTTTTATTTTTTAAAATTATTAGTAAATAAATTATAAAATTATAAATATTGGTAAAAATAACAAATATCAAAATATTTATATTATTAAACTTTTAGGTCTAATTAACTAATTAAAGTTCTAAATTTTTATTTAGGACATTAAAAAGACCAGGAAGATTCTATTAGCCCAAAAATTTTGTTTTAATTTTAATATTCATTAAATATTTTAAACTTAAATCTATTTTTTATTTATTTTTAGATGTTATTATTGCCCACAGTGAATCACAATTTTAATATCTAATCTAATCTAATCTAATATTTGCTCTTGATTTGCTCCGACTTAACTATTGTACTGTAAATGGAATAGTCCACATTTATAAAGTGCCCACGCCACCGTTGAAAAAGTTAACTTTGAATCTAAATTCAATTTTATTTGTAACAATTTTGTATTAGATTATTAATTTGTTCACGATAATTTGTAAAAGAAGTTTGTATCCCTTGCATGTTGCGTTACTTACTAATTTAATGTATGTGACTTTTGTAATGGATATTAATGCAAGATATATTTTAAACTTTACTTTTATTTGAATTTTTTATTTTAATATGATTAACTCAAAATCAAAAACAAAAAAAAATCTATTAGTTATTCAGGGATCGAAGACCATCAGGGATCCCCTGTTATTATTCGGGGAGGGAATGGAGATTCTCTCAAGTAATTCTAACGGGGATGGGGAGGGGACGGAGACATAAGCAAAATATCGGGGATGGATACGGGGAGATTGGTCCCCTCCCCTCCCTTCCCCATTGCCATCCCTAATTAAAAAGATAACAAAAAAAAAAGCATATATAGAAGGGCTATCCCCTAGTCAAATAAAATATAAAACATACTGGAAATTAGAGCAGAATATTTGTTCAGTAATAGAAGGATTATAAATAATCCAAGCAAATTTGGCCCTCAAAATTACAAAACTCTGAACTTGATACATGAAAGTACTCACCAAACTTTTCAAAGTGATCAATAAACTTCCACCAAAGCAACCCAGCATCCACCTAAAGAGAAAGAAAACCATCAAGACTATGAAATCCCATAGTATATGATTCAATAAAAGAACTCATACAATCACTCAACTTCCAATGGTTTCATTTTGATTTTACAAGAAACGGTGTGGTTATTGGTTGGGCGTGATGTCAATAAAAATTATTCAATTGTTCGTTGGTTTACTTTTAGTCAATGTAGCTGAGTATTACCAATAATTAGATTAAAACTTCGTCGATTTTCTGTGTCAAAGACTTAAAAAAGATAATAAAATAAAAAAGCCCACAAATTCGACAACTATGAAAACATGACCACAGAGGAGATGACTTGCAATACAAGTAAAATTAAATCATGAGAGAATCAATTCTAATCAATTACACACATACTCATGCTAGTAGGTGTTGTCAATCTAAAATTTTACATGGATAAGATTCTCACTTATCGTTTTAATATCAAATTACGGAAGTTTCCATAACATGCCATAGTCCCAAATTTAATTATGATAAAGATTAAAAGATATGATGAGATTTTTATTTTATAAAAATTAATAATTACCAATTATGTAACATTAAAATTCATTGGGAATATAGTTTGAGAGATATTATTAAGTTTGTCATATAATAAATAAATAATATTAAGACATATATTCGGCGGCGGATCTTAATGAAGACTAGAGTGGGTCATAGCTCCTGTGAAACTTTTAATTCTTTTTAAATATACATGATATCCCCTAAATTATAATAGAAATTAAAAAATATCTTTAAATTATATATACATTATTCACTCCAGCCGTTATAATCAAAGTTTTGAGCTTTCGCCCCTGCATATGTATATTTATTTTAAAAAGTATTAATATAGATAATATTCAGATTAAATTCAACTATACTTCATACTTTCAATGGTTGATTGTATTATCTTATTAAAAGAAGAAATAAACAATCTTTACCTGTTTGGCTGTTTAAATTTGTAAGAAAATGAACTAAATTCAATTTCTACGACGTCGTATTCGGTAATTGAATTGCCAATTTTACCCCTATTACCGTTAAACTCTTGAAGCGCGCCATTTTGCTGCTCAAAGACCTGCTCGCATTATTTTCAGTCTACTTTATTTTAACCCTTTTTTTTTTTGTTTAAATTCAGATTTTAAGAACGAGGTTGCTTGAATACAGTCACTACAATCCACAATCTTAAGGTAATTTAATTTAATTATCTGCAGTTTCGTTCTTTTGCTATGATGGCTTTACCGTTCATTTCTGCTTCTAACTCCATGTCTAGTTTCATTGCTTTCACGCTTTATCGAAAAAGTTTGTGTTTCATTGGAACTTAGTTGTCATTGCAAGACGTCGTAGCCTTTGTATCCATTGTTCTAATGTATTATAAATTTTTAACCATTTTGCAGTCTTCTTATTTGAAGAATTGCCTCTTACAGGCTTTCACATTTTTGTTCCCGTGAAAAAATTTGTGAGGGGAGCATTTTGATTGCTTGAAAAATTCATTTAGCATAAGTTTGATTCGATTTGGAAGTTCGCCCCATTTACATCATCCAACCAATGATATGATGACATATCGATTTGTATACAAAAAATTTGTACGAGAGTTTGTATCCGTGCTTGTTAGCGCAATATGTTGATTATGTTTTCTTTATTTGTCATTTGCCTAGGTGGTGTTGTGAGTATTGGGATGCATTTGAACTATGTGTATGTTGTTGGATCAAGCTGGGGAGGTGGTGGATTCTTTTCCGAGAAGATTCGATGATATTTGGGACTTTGATTTATTCAAGTTCATGGAGTAACATAAGAGTTGGATTTTGCCTCTCAGTTCATGCAATTTACCACTTACATTTGTTGCTTCCTACTATTACTTTTAAAATCCAAATACAAATAGAATCTCAACATTCTTATCCTTTAGTTCTAGACTATTTTCTTTCTGAAATGCTGTGACCAAGATTAGAAACTTAAAAACCCAACTGCGGTTCACCTTCTACCACAGTCAGCCTATTGTACAATCAAATGCTCTAACTTACTTTAGGACTGAACAGTTCAGCAATGATTACATTAGCTCTCTCTGCAAGCAAAACATGTACAATGAAGCTCTTGTAGCATTTGACTTCTTGCAAAACAATACAAACTTCAGGATAAGACCTAGCACTTATGCTGGTTTAATCTCTGCATGCTCTTCTCTGAGATCTCTACAACTTGGAAGAAAAGTCCATGATCATATTTTATCGTCCAACTGTCAGCCAGATGTTGTTCTACATAACCATATTCTTAATATGTAAGGCAAATGTGGTTCATTGGAGGATGCTAGAATGGTTTTTGATGAAATGCCGCAAAGGAATGTGGTCTCTTGGACTGCTATGATCGCTGGATGCTCTCAGAACGGCCAAGAAAATGATGCGATTGAACTGTACATACAAATGCTACAGTCAGGAGTTATGCCGGATCAGTTTACCTTTGGAAGCATAATAAGAGCTTGCTCTGGTCTATGCTGTGTTGGCTTAGGAAGGCAACTTCATGCCCATGTCATAAAATCAGAACATGGTTCTCATCTGATTTCACAGAATGCTCTAATCGCAATGTACACAAAGTTTGATCGAATTTTGGATGCATGGAATGTGTTTTCCAGTATCGCTAGGAAGGATATAACTTCATGGGGTTCAATTATTGCTGGGTTTTCCAAACTTGGTTATGAGTTAGAAGCTTTGAGCCATTTTAATGAAATGCTCCATCATGGTGGTTACCAGCCAAATGAATTTATATTTGGCAGTGTTTTTAGTGCTTGTAGCAGTCTCCTACATCATGAATGTGGGAGGCAGATACATGGTATATGCATAAAATTCGGGTTGGGTGGAGATATTTTTGCCGGATGTTCCCTTTGTGACATGTATGCCCGATGTGGTTTGTTAGATTTTGCAAGAACTGTATTTAATGAGATAGAAAGCCCTGATTTAGCATCATGGAATGCAATTATTGCTGGGGTTGCTAGTCGTAGCAATGCCAACGAAGCCATGTCACTCTTTTCAGAAATGAGGGACCGTGAGCTGATACCTGATGGGCTCACTGTTCGTTCCCTACTTTGTGCTCGCACCAGCCCTTTGACACTTTATCAGGCTATGCAAATTCACTCCTATATTATTAAGATGGGGTTTGATTCTAATGTTCCTGTCTGTAATGCTATGCTGACCATGTATGCTAAGTGCTCTGTTCTCTGCAATGCCTTACTGGTATTTAAAGAGCTGGGCAAGAATGCAGATTTAGTTTCTTGAAACTCAATTCTTGCAGCTTGTCTTCAGCACAACGATGCTGGAGAGTTATTCAGATTGGTTAGCCTAATGCTTGCTTCTCAAACTAAGCCAGATCACATTACTTTCAATGATGTAATGGGGGCTTGCGCAGAAATGGCTACTTTAGAAATGGGAACTCAACTTCATTGCTACATAATGAAAACTGGGCTTGCACTTGATGTTTTTGTCAGGAATGGATTGATCGACATGTATATAAAATATGGCTCCTTTGGAAGTGCTTGGGAACTCTTTAACTTTATGGAAGATCCAGATGTTGTCTCGTGGAGTAGTTTGATTATGGGATATGCTCAGTTTGGATGTGGAGAGGAAGCTCTTAAACTGTTCAGAAGGATGAGAAGTCTAGGAGTTAGGCCAAATCATGTGACACTTGTTCGTGTTCTTGCAGCCTGCAGTCACGTTGGACTGGTAGAAGAAGGGTTGCAGTTGTATAGGATCATGGAAAATGAGTTTGGGATTATACCAACAAGAGAGCATAATTCTTGTGTGGTTTACTTGCTTGCTCGTGCTGGACGTGTACATGAAGCTGAGGATTTTATCAACCAAATGGCTTTTGACGCTGATATCGTGGTATGGAAGTCTCTGTTAGCTTCCTGTAAAACCCATGGGAATGTTGATGTTGAGAAACGAGCGGCTGAGAATATTTTGAAAATCGATCCTACAAATTCTGCCGCTCTTGTATTGCTTTGCAACATATATGCTTCTTCCGGAAAGTGGGAGGAAGTCGCTAGATTAAGGGGCTCAATGAAAGAAAGAGGTGTAAGGAAAGTTCCTGGTCAGAGCTGGATTGAAATTCAGAGTAAGATCAATGTGTTCTTTGCCGAAGATAGTATGCATCCAGAAAGGGACAAAATATACACAATCCTGGAAGCGCTCTGGTTGCAGATGCTGGATGAGGGTTATGTTTCAATCCAGATGTTGGCTTCAACTGAACATTTACAGTGGTCGAATGAGCTTCACTCTCACTATTCAACAAAATAGAATGTGGCTGGCCATCCAGGAGGTTCCATATTAACCATTGTCCTTGGAGTCTTGTTCAGAAAAACTTACGGGTATGCTTTGGTGCTTTATCATGCCTTTAAAATTTTTTAAATCTTTTTTATTGCATTTAAACTAAAGATTTGTTGGTGACATAATTATTGAAAAGTGACTACAATGAAGGATTTTCCAATACTAATGGGCATGATCTCTCATGATAGTTTCTTGAGCTCTAACAATTTGCTATTTTATTTTAATAATCAATTTTTGGTCTGAAATATTAACTGCTGATTGATTTTTTTCCCCCCTTTTGTTTAACTTTTTTGGCAGGGGAATATTCTTGTGTGATTGACAAGATTACTGAGCCTGCTCTTCCTTGTACTTCATCAAAGCCTCATGGCTTACCCACTCTTCCTGGTACTTTATCAAAGCGTCATCGCTTAAGTTTCTTATTGTCTTGATGAGCTCAAGAATCATTTTATACATTGAAAAGGGGTTTATGCTTTCTCTAAGACTCAAACATGGAATTTAGATTAGGGAGATAGAGCTCTATAACTTGACAGGTTTATAGATGATTCTAAATTGCAATTGGTATATGTGTAATGTGTTTGACTACAATGCCATGCTGGCGTCGATTGACCTTGACCTGTAAGGCACACCAGTAATTTGCAGTAACTTTCCGAAACTTGAGACAGTGAAACATATGCTGAAAACAAATTCATAGCAGCCCATGGATTCATGCTTTAAGACATCAGCACAGTTACGACTCATTGGCATGTATTACAAAGTTCATGAGGATGCTGGCACAACATGATAGCCATTTTCTGGTTATATTATTTTAGGTACGCGCTCAGCAGTCAAGATGTAGATTGAGGAGGCAGCATTCATTAAAGGCATGCACTCTTGAAGACCACACTTGAGGAAATCTTCCAAGATGCTGTAAACCCAACTATGAATAGTCCATCCTCTTCGTGTAACGGCTTAGATCTTCTGTTCAATTATTGCTGCTGCAGCTTGCTTGTCATAAGTTGCCACTGGCTACAGCTGCTAAGGTAAAAGCATCTTCATGTGCTTGTGCGTGTTTATTTGACTAGCCGTCTTCTAGTGATCTTTGTTGCCCTCGATCAATGTGCTAAGATATATGTAAATTGCTTTAGGAAATGCACGTTCTTCCTCATCTACAGGATTTTGCAGTTCCAAAATCATAAATCCAATAGAAACAATGAATAAATAAATCATCCTCAAACAAGTAAATGATTCCAGAATATTTGAGGTCCTATGAGAATACAAGGGATCTATTTGTTCCATGGTATCACTAGTGTATGTAAAACTGTGGAAATTTATGTTTCTTTTATGCATGGTGTTGGCCTTGCAGCTGGCTAGATTTCAAAAATATGTTGAGCCATTGAGAATCCAAACAGTGTCTGGAACTAGAATTAAATAGATTATAGCAATTACATTTTTGTTATCAGAAGAGCACAAATGGTAAATACAGTACTAGTTTCTATGGACTTGATGCAAAGAAACAAATAAAGCCAACAACAAAAAACTGTTTAATAAAAATTGACGGTGACTTGCAGCTTTACTCTTCATCATCTTTTGGTTTGGTTAAAATTGATTCTCTTCGTGAGCGATGCTATTAGAATGTTCTAATAGCTGTGTTTCAACTTGGAATTTTCTAACAAAAATAAAGCGCAAATAAAGGGGAAAATATAGCGCATTCTTCATTAAATTTCCTATAATTAAAAATGGTCCTCTTTGTCAATGGATAATTGTGAATCATGAATTGAAAGGTAGCACTATTGATTGACAAGTTAATGAACTTTTTCAATGAGAAAGAGTTTTGATTTTTTCTTTCAAAATCTTAAGATATGAAATTAACCTACTTGTTTGTATTTGAAGACCTTTTCGCTTAAGTAGTATCAGATACTCTTTAGTGATCTCTAATTTGGTTTAAGAAAATAATCTACACTATAAAAAATAATCCTCATCTAGATCCAGATAAATTAATCAAAAACCTTGACGAAAATGCAACACAACCAATAAACAAATAACACCATGATATGTGCATACACGTGCTAGTAGTGGCAACAAGATGGAAAGTGATAGTGGGCCTACTGGCAAGATGGAAGACTTAGTCTACTTTGTTTGTTCAGTCATTAATTATTGAGTCGGTTATTGAATAAGTCTTGGGTAGTAGAGTGGTGCTATTCTGTTGCTATTCTGTTGCCTATTCTGCAGCATTTCCTATTTTCCAGCTTTGTTGTTATTTTCTCTTCCATGTATGGCTATATTTATAGCCTGAATGAATTCAATAAAGGCAAGTAGCTTTATCACCAACAGTTCCCACTTTGTCTTATTCCTTTCTACCCTTAACTCTAAATTCCTTCGTACCACACCATTGATTAATTTATTCTAAAATCCAGATAGATTTTAATTTTTTTTTTCTTTATTGCCAAAATTAAGCTGCGGGGTCGGTGGAAGCATTATTTCCTCTGATATATATTAATACGGCCAGAAGCAACATGCAACGATTAAACAGAAACGTGTTTTTATCTTCCAAAAGAAAGAAAAGAAAAAATATATAAAAAATTCATGTTTTTGTTTCACAAAACAGCTTTGTCGTAATGCACACACATCTTAATAGAGAGAGAGAGAGAGAGTGTGTGTGCGACTGTGCGAGAGACAAAGTGTAACGGTGACATCTCCAGGATGGAACCTCGCAACCCTTCAGTTTTCCATTAAACTAGCTATGTTACGCAAAAACGAAATATCGTCTTCTGTGTAAAGCGTTATAGCTTCTCCACTCTCCCTGCCCTGCCAGTGTGACCTGCATCGACAAAACTTGGCTTCAATTGACCAACAAAAGCCAATTCAAAAAATCTTTAAATAATAGAAATTACCATTTTGCTTTATGTACGTACAGAACAAGCATGATCAGATAAACAGCTATGTATAAAGAATTGATACAGAGCTGAGAACGTATTTGGCAGAGGCGCAAAATAGATTGTTCAATGTTTAATCTAGAGCATCAAAATACTTGGGAAAAAGGAAGCAAAAAAAGAAAAATAATAATTCATGCAACAAAAGTTTCAGAGACTGCTCATCAATAATCAACTATAAATCTAGGAACTAATAGAACATCGAAGCTCCAAAAATTGCAATGAATATGTCTTACTGATGAAAAAGTGATAAAAATCCTTGAAGTAATTTTGTAAGTCCAGACCATCTCAAATTTCAGGATTGGATCATTAGACCACACTTAACGTATCAGGATTAAAAGGGGTATTCTGTGAATGTATGCAGCACCAGAATCGGGAAAGTCATAATTAATCACGCAGTTTACACCCTTGAAATCCATGCCGCGGGCAATGACTTCAGTGCCAATTAAAGCCCATGTTTTGCCAGCTCTGAAGTCATCAACAGCTCTGAAATTGGGTCACCACGTTAGCTAAAAGCTAATTCTACTAACACAACAAATATGCTTTCTGTCACATGCTTAATTGCATCATACCTCTGCAAAGCTTTGACGTAGTGCAAGAAGTTTCCCTTTTTCACTTCCAGCAAAAACCAATTTCTGCTTGATTGATTCAGAAGCTGTGTTCCTGTTCAAAATTGCAGAAATATAATGGACACCATGTACACACTCTGCTATTTTAATAAAGTAAATCCTCATACTTACCTCCTGCCAACTATAACTCTAACAGCTTCATGCATTATTGATCTTGCAAGCTCCTCAACAACAAGCGCACTATCGAAGGATTAGAGCATGCTTTCACCATGTTGAAAAGTCATGCACGTGACGTTGAAATTCAAAAATGCATGCAAAATTTCAAATGGCTACCAAACATTTGATGAAAAAATGGAAAGTTGGCAAATTTGTCAAATTTGCCAAATGGATACCATTGACTATTAGCTTAGGTTAGGTAGAATAGTAAAGGGGTTGGTGCAATAGTGCTATTATTTTCCCTATAAATAGATGGCACTTCTTCTATTCTATAGCATCCCAAAATTGTTAAGCTTATAAGTTTCTAAGCTTTTGAGAGAAGTGAGAGAAGTGTGTCTGGGGAATTTATCTTTCTTGCAGAGTGTGAGAGTACTAGGTATATTTGGGTTTCTGGGAAGTGAGATTCGTTACTCAAATATTGTACTCTATTAATTGTTAAATAAACAATTATTCTTTCTTGCCTCTGTGGATGTAGGTTTAATTACCGAACCACGTAAATTCGTGTGTCCTTTATTTTTCTGTAATTATTTAGTGCGTTTGATTCTGCATTCCGCGCACAACAAGTGGTATCAGAGCCGAAGGTTCGTACTTGGGGGGATACGGTACTGTTCACTTATACGGTACTATTCCCGTATACGGTACTGTTCACGAATACAGTGGAGACGGCCATTTGTACTTGGGAGACAGTCTATTGTAAGTAGTGTGTATTTTTGCATGTTTAGGAAAGTTCTGTCAACAAAGGCGATAAGAGTCTAAGGATTTTGGTTTTTAATTGGGACCGAGTTCCTGTCCAGTTTCCTGAGAACTTTCCTGGTGCATTTATTCACGCGAAATTAACATTATAGAGACTGTTTTTCAAGTGGAAATAGTTCGTTGAGAAAATGGTAGAATGTGAAACTTTCAGAATTGGGGAGAGATTTACTGAGACTATTTCAGGAGACACTTCTAGTGAGAGGCGAGATTTGTCAAATCGCTATTCAGCACCTGTTATAGGAGGCCAGAAGATCGATGTTGAAAAGTTTGATGGGAAAATCAACTTCGGCATGTGGAGGCGCGAAGTTATGGATGCCCTTATTCAAATCGATCTCGATGTTGTTCTGAAAAATAAAAGACACTTGTATGATGAAGAAATTTGGGATCGTATGAATGAAAAAGCATGTGGTCAGATCAGATCTTGTTTGACTAAGGAGGTGAAATACTTGGTGAAAGATGAAGAGTGTGCGGTGACTTTGTGGTATACATTGGAGGAGAAGTACCTGGTGAAAAGTCCTAAAAATCGCCTTCATGTAATGAGCCAAGTATATGGTTTCGAATGAAGCATGGGGTGTCAATGCACGATCATGTTTCAAGATTTGAAAAGTTACTTGCTGATTTGAAGAATCTTGACGAAGATATTAAGGATGAAGTCAAGGCTATGATTCTGTTACACTCACTACCAGAGGAATATAGTCATTTTGTGACTACTTTGATATATGAGAAGAGTGTGATCGTCTTTAAAGATGTTTGCACAACATTGACTAGCTTAGAGATTTGGAATAATGATAAAAATTCTGAACGAGCATCGTCTGAAGCTTTGGTGAGTAGAGATTGGGTGATGAAGAAACAGAAGAAGCGTGGTGGAAAGAATTCTCGATCCAAATCGAGAAGTAGAAATATAGCTCGAGATGAGTGTGCCTTTTGTCATGAAAAGGGTCATTGGAGGAAAGATTGTCCAAAGGCTCAAAAGAGAGATGGGAAAAAACCAGCAGCAGCAAACATGGCACGGAAAGATGAGGGCTCTGATTATTCACTAAGTATTACTCCTGCAACATGCGTGGCTAATTCGAGCGAGTGGATACTTGATACTGGAGCAACCTATCATTTATGTCCTATTAAGGAATGGTTTACGAATTTTCGTAATCTGGAATCTGGTGCAGTTGTTATGGGGAATGATCAACCTTGTCGCACAATGGGGATAGGAACAATTCAGCTCAAAATGTTTGATGGAATGGTTAGAGAACTCAAAAAGGTTAGATTTGTTCCAGCTTTAAAGAAAAATCTAATTTCTGTGGGTGCTTTGGAAGCTAAAGGCTACAAGGTTACCATTAAAGATGGTATAATGAAATTTACACATGGGGCTATGGTGATTCTGCAAGGAGTTCGGCGTCACAATCTGTATTATTTGAAGGGAGGTACAACTGATGAAGCAAATGTTGTTGAGGCGCACAGTGACACCACCATGCTATGGCATGTACGACTGGGACATGCTGGAGAGAAGTCTTTGCAAACTCTGATGAGGTATGGACTCTTAAAAGGTACCAAAACCTATAAATTAAATTTCTGTGAGCATTGTGTAGTAGGCAAAAAAACAAGGGTCAAGTTTGGTACAGCTAATCACGATACTCGTGAGATCCTTGAATATGTTCATAGTGATGTATGGGGACCAACCAAGACTGCATCAATTGGTGGAAGCCATTATTTTGTTACATTTATTGACGATTACTCTAGACGTGTGTGGGTGTACACCATGCAAGCAAAGGATGAGATTCTAGAGATTTTCGTGAAATGGAAGAAATTGGTGGAGACTCAAACTAGCAGAAAGATCAAAATATTACGATCTGATAATGGGGGTGAATATACTTCTGATCCATTCTTACAAGTATGCCAGAACGAGGGTGTTAAAAGACATTTCACGGTGAGACATACTCCACAACAGAATGGTGTGGCTGAGCGTATGAATCGTACTTTACTGGAGAAGGTACGGTGTATGTTATCTAATGCTGGTTTAGATAAAAAATTTTGGGCTGAAGCTGTGAGCTACGCAAGTCACTTGGTAAACCGGTTGCCTTCTGCTGCAATTGAAGGTAAAACTCCTATGGAAATGTGGTCTGAAAAGTATGCACAAGACTATGATTCCCTTCGTGTATTCGGGTGTCCAGCTTATTATCATGTCAAAGATGGTAAACTGGATCCTCGTGCTAGAAAAGCTATCTTTGTGGGATTCAAAGGTGGAGTAAAGGGCTTCAAGCTTTGGGATCTCGAAGATAAAAAGTTTGTGTGTAGCAGAGATGTCACATTTGATGAAGCTTCAATGATGAAAGCTTCAAGTTCTCAGCAGGTGGAGAACAAGACCAAAGAGGTATTGCAGCGGGTGGAGTTTGATGCAACTCCATATGTACCAGTTAGTTCTACATCAAAGAATAGTTCAACTATGGAGGTGACACCTATAGTTGAAGAAAAGGTTGTTTCTTCTGATGTCCCACAAAATGAAGAAACAATTGATGATGTAGATAATGATAATTTTATAGCAACAAGGAGGCCAAGAAGAGAGATAAAGAAACCCGGATGGCTTACTAAAGATATGGTGGTAGCCTATGCACTTCCAGTTATTGATGATGACATCCCCAACACTTTCGGTGAAGCATTACGCAGCAGTAAAAGTGATTAGTGGAAGCTAGCCATGGAGGAAGAGATGAAATCTCTCCATCAAAACCAGACTTGGGAACTTGTAAAGTTATCAAAGGGGAAAAGGGCTATTGGCAATAAATGGGTCTACACCAAAAAGCAAGGATCTCCGAATCAAACAACTCCTCGATACAAGGCAAGGCTCGTGGCAAAACGTTTTGCTCAAAAGAAAGGTATTGACTACAATGAAGTTTTCTCTCCAGTTGTAAAACATACTTCCATTCGTATCCTACTTGCCTTAGTTGCAGAATATGAGTTAGAGTTGGCTCAGTTGGATGTTAAGACGGCGTTCTTACATGGAGATTTGGAGGACGAAATCTATATGATTCAGCCTTGTGGTTTCAGAGTTGCTGGAAAGGAAAATCGTGTGTGCAGATTGAGTAAATCTTTATACGGATTGAAATTAATTTAAATCCTTCGATTGTGTTAATTTATGTCCTTCGGGAATTATGAACTACAGTTGGCTTGATCCCAAATTTTGGGTACGTAGGCAGTCGAATCGACACAGCCATTCTGGATCCTTATTGAAGGATCACTTTGGGGATGAGGGTTCGTTGGTAGTCAGCTCAGATTTGGACAAATTTTCGCCGAGGTGGAGAATTGTTGAAAAGTCATGCACGTGACATTGAAATTCAAAAATGCATGCAAAATTTCAAATGGCTACCAAACATTTGAAGAAAAAATGAAAAGTTGGCAAATTTGTCAAATTTGCCAAATGAATACCATTGACTATTAGCTTAGGTTAGGTGGAATAGTAAAGGGGTTGGTGCAATAGTGCCATTATTTTCCCTATAAATAGATGGCACTTCTTCCATTCTATAGCATCCCAAAATTGTTAAGCTTATAATTTTCTAAGCTTTTGAGAGAAGTGAGAGAAGTATGTCTGGGGAATTTATCTTTCCTGCAGAGTGTGAGAGTACTAGGTATATTTGGGTTTCTGGGAAGTGAGATTCGTTACTCAAATATTGTACTCTATTAATTGTTAAATAAACAATTATTCTTTCTTGCCTCCGTGGATGTAGGTTTAATTACCAAACCACGTAAATTCTTGTGTCCTTTATTTTTCTGTAATTATTTGGTGCGCTTGATTCCACATTCCGCGCACAACACACCACAGGATCGATAATGCTTTAACAGGTTGCCTACCTTGAATTGTTTGTCAGCTTCATCAAGGACAAGATATTCAACCCTACACAGAAAACACATGTGAGAAGCATTTCAACTTCAATAATGGGAAGTATCGAACAAATAAATCTTAACAACATTACTCGGAGATGCTCAGCTGATACAAATATTCAGCTGCTCGTTATAGTAATAATCTTAGTAATCAATATTCATCTTATACCCAACCAAGTTTGACTTACTCCCATCTGAGTTTCAATTTCACAGGAATATTTAACACCATCTGAAGTAAATCATTAAGTTACCAAGACTAGGGTTAAAACAATAGGTTGTATCCATATTCGAATCCAACCCTTTGATGCATGCAACATGCCTAAGGGGGAAAAAATGCAAGTAACAAACACTCATTATTTTGATAGATATGTGGACTAAAATGATGAATCCAAAACTTGAGCATATTAAACGGCAACGTTCAAAGTATGTTTAATTAGCTCAGGAAGTCACGAGCTCAGCATGTGGCTTACTAAAGATCAAAACAGCAAGGATTGAAAACGTTTTGACCAAGGTTTAAGTGAAGCACGTGAATGAGCATGTGGCGGGAGAATCAAGTTAGTTAGAAGCTGTTAATCCAGGTGGCAGAACTCTGTGCTTTCTGGGCTTTTTATCAGCTGGGATATAAGCTGATCTTCTGAGCAGTTTCTGTATTGATCCGAGAGCATTATAGAGAGAGTTAAAGGAGAGAGAAAGTTTCGTCTTGTGCCTAGCAATTAAGTCTTGTGTTGCTCTGTAAAAATCACTAGATTCATCAATAAATCTTGTTCTGTTGGCTTCTCCCGTGAATGTGGATTGTGCTTACTTGCACAATTGAACCACGTAAATTCTTCTCCTTTTTGTGTTTGATTTGTTCCCAATTCTTGTTTTGGTGTGTTCTGATCATAGTCATTTTCATCACAAAGTTTTCTTAATTCTTAAAGTTCGATTGTTTTGAGTTCAAAGCATCTTTGTTGATCTAGTTTGTGATCTTGGGCAATGATTGAGTTGCTCATCTAATTCTATAGCACTCAAATCACTATAATATATGCACACATGCACTTCCAATGGCATTCAATTGATTGGTGATAAATACTGTTCAATAAAACTTTGTTATCAAAGATAATTTTTCAAAGTAGGTTGGAAAATAATGAATGCATGCTCTAGATTCAAAATTATATGTTCTTGATTGATTGGTTGATAATTTTTTATAATATCAAATGAATTAATTATATTATCTTTATTAATTAATTATAAAATAAAATAAAACAAAATACCCCGACAACTATGAAAACATGACCGCAAATGTTCAAAGGAGTTGACGTGTGATACAGGTAAAAATCATTGAGCAAAGCATGGCGCATGGAAAACGCATAAACCTATAAGATTCAACTACACGTCAAAAGCAAAAGTCAAAAGTCAAAAGACTTGCCAACATATGCTTCTAACAGCCAACAGCAATACTTTCTCAAGGCTATCAGGATTAATTTCCTCCCGTTTTCTTTTCAACATCTGTTGTGAGTGTGACGACGATGAAGATTCTGTCCATCATTCCTCTCCTACCGCTTATTGAACCCATGACTGTGGTGCATATGCAGACAAATAGGTTTTCCGTTTAATATTACAACTATCTCCTTATGTAAGTTTTCTCGAGTTTTTAATTTTAATTTTTTGCAATGTATCTTAAAATAGTAATTTATGAGTAGATTTAGCTTTGATTTTTTAAATTTATTAATTATCAATCACTATTTTACATTTTGCTTAGTATAATATTAGATCACGAGAGAATTAATTCTAATCAATTACACACATACTCATGCTAGCAAGTGTTTCAATCTAAAATTTTACGTGGATAAGATCCTCACTTACTATTTTAATATCTATGGAAGTTCACGTAACATGTCATGTTCCCATATTTAATTATGATAAAAATACGGTGAGATTTCTATTTTTTAAAAATTAATAATTACTAATTACATAACATCAAAGTTCATTGAGAATATAGTTTGAGAGAGACTATTGAATTAGTTATACAATAAATAAATAATATTACGACATATATATGTATGTATATATATATATATACACACACACATATATATTATATTTTCAAAATCCTCTATATAAATAGTAGTTATATATACACACACACACACACATATATATATTATATTTTCAAAATCCTCTATATAAATAGTAGTTATATCAAATTCAACAACACATTATATGTTCAATTGTTGGTTGTATAACCTCACTAAAAAAAGAAACTAAACAATCTTTAAAGTTTAAACTAGGTGACAAAATGTAAGGTATATAAGAAATGAACATGGGTCTGCTTAATGTCGAAAGCACGACGTCGTATCTATAATTGAACTACCAATTTTACCCTTACTACCGCGTAACTCTTGAAGCGCGCCATTTTGCTGCTCAAAGATCTGTGTGCATTACTTTCGGTCTACTTTGTTTTCACCTTTTTTAAAAAAAATTCAGATTTTAAGAAAGACGTTGCTTAAATACATTCACTAGAATCCAACAATCTTAAGGTAATTTAATTTAATTGTCTGTAGTTTCAATCTTTCGCTATGATGGCTTTACAATTCAGTTCTGCTTCCCAATTCCATGTCTAGTTTCATTGCTTTCATGCTAGTAGGTGTTTCAAGTTATTCAATCTAAAATTCTACGAGAATAAAGATCCTCATTTGTCATTTTAATATGAAATTATGAAAAGTTTCTATTTTATTGCATGTGCCCACAATTAATTATGATAAAGAAATGGTCACAATGACTTGTAAAAAAGGGACAACAAAACTTCCTTTTTATCATAATATCCTTTGAGTATGGGAATTAAAAAATTAATTTTAAATTTTTTAATTAATACAAATTATATAATCTATTTAGTAGACTAATAATATTAAATGATTTTCAATTTAAAATAATATTAAAAATTAAATTATTATATTTATTCTAATAATATATTTTTATCCATTATGAAGATTTTAAATAAATCTTTGGGTTAAATATATTTTACAATTAACAGAATATCTACCCATTACTAAAGTTAAAACTATTTTTACATTATATTCAAAATAAGTTTAATTTTAATTTATATATTTATTTTAATATTATTTTTCTATTTATTATTAAAAATTACTTTAATATAATACAATAGGTCTAATACATTGTAAATATAAAAATTTAAATATTAAAATTATTTTAAAATTTATATATTATTACATTTATTATAATGCCATATTTCTATTTCTTATAAAACTTTAAGGTCAATATTTTTGGAGTTTATAGAGTCGAAAGGTATTATAGTCAAAGGGAATCTTGGTGTCCCTTATTAAAAACTTGAGGATCTTTGTGACAATTTTCACAAACCTTGAGGTGAGGTTGTCCTTTTTTTTCATATGGGAAAAAGTGAGATTTTAATTTTATGAAATTTAATAACTACTTTAGTAACTATGAATTGTATAACATAAAATTTCAAGAATATTCTTCAATAGGTTATAAAACAAGTAAATAATATTATGATATGTCAATAATGATAGACATCACAAATATTTTATCCCAAATGGTATGTCATTGATTGATTGGTTGGTAATTTTTTACAAGATCTAAGTGAATTAATTGTATTATCCTCATTCACCAATTAATAAATGTCACATCATTTGAAATAGTTATTTGGAATAAATAATTTAGGATGTGTGGCACTACTCATGACATATATGTATTTATTTTAAAAATCTTCTATGCAAATAGTAGTAATATTAAATTCAACTACACATTATTCATTCAATGGTTGTTTGTATAACCTCACTAAAAAAAAAAGTAAACAATCTTTAAAGTTTAAACTAGGGGACAAAACGTAAGATACTTAAGAAAATGAACTAAATTCGAAATTAAAACAACATAGGTCTGCTTAATGTCGAAAGCACGATGTCGTATCTGTAATTGAACTACCAATTTTACCCTTACTACCGCTTAACTCTTGAAGCGCGCCATTTTGCTGCTCAAAGACCTGCGTGCATTACTTTCAGTCTACTATGTTTTAACTTTTTTTTTTTGCTTAATGCAGATTTTAAGAATGACGTTTCTTAAATACATTTACTAGAATCCAACAATCTTAAGGTAATTTAAGATTAAAATTATTTAATAGTGTTAATGTAAAAGCGGTTAGTTGATACAAATGTGAAAAGAAATGTGATGCAAAGCACATGTTAAAATTTTGTAGTAGTTTGATGAACATAAGACAACATAAAAGTGGTGCAATGATAATTTCCCTAAATTTAAATTGCTAGAAACTCAATGGGTTAAATTTTGTTGGAAATTTTTTTTATTTATGCTTCTAATCAAGGTCACAGCTAACAATGATTTTGTTGATGCTTGAAAGGTCAAAAGTTATTATAATATACACACACGTGCACATGCGCGCACACACACACACACATATATATGAGGAGTAAAAAATTTTAGAATACATCAAAAATACCACTTCGACTATACAATGAACTACTAATACTATATCATGTATTTATTTGTTTTGAACAATTAACATATAAGTGATAGTTATATTAAATATAATTATATATGTTATGCAACGTATGTCACCCAGATTTAGATAGTAGTAAGGCTCTATTAAGATTTAGATTTGTAATGTTAACATTTTTCGTAGTAATTTAGGATTGTTTGCCCACCTTTTTGAGATGTAAAGGAGATGTATATTCAATATTTTAATGTGTGGTGGAATAATGACAGCTCTAGTAGATAATTTGGTACGGTAGCATTTTTTTTTTTGGTCTAAAATCTGAATAAGACTGAATTTGGCTGAAGTTTAAATAGATTTGAATGCATATATCTAAATGACGTTTTTTTTTCTTTGTTTAATATCTAGATATAAATGTTAAGTTGTTTGTTTTTCAAAAAGAAAATATCTAAAATATATATATATATATCTAACACATGTATTTTTTTTTTTACATTAACATATGATACTTATAATGTTTTTTTAGTATATTCTATTGATATTTTTTCTTGTTAATTACATAAATCAATCATGTTTAATCATTTGAATTAAAATTGATGTATTAAATAAAATTCAAAATATATTATAAAAATAATAAACATAATGTAAAGAGATGGACTTATTATTAAACACACTCATGTAACATTTAATTATGTTTAAAGTTCCCATTAACCCAAAAAAAAATAATAGTTGAACACATGTATACAACAAAAAAAGGATAAATAAAAAATAATAAAAGGATAATTTATATAATAGGAAATAAATTTATATAATAGGGGTATTAATGAGAGAGAATATTAAAATTACATTTTGATGTTTTGTCATTAAGATAAAAGTCAGGATATTTTATAATATTCAAGCTTTAATATTTTATAATCAGACATAAAGATAGAAAACAAAAAAAAATTATCTTAAAATAATTCAGACTTCAGACAAAAAACAAGCAACCCCTAAGTCTCTAATTGGATCATCCCATACTCATCGTTGTAGTCCTTGATAATTTTAGCAGTGCGTTTAACTTATATTTATCTTTTCTAAGTGAAATGATACCATTTCTAATTGAAAATAATAAATTTACTTGTAAAATTTCAACCAAAGCCTGCTAAAATTTCACTCAATTAGCACTTGATACATTTCAATACAAAAAAAAAAAATCTTTTTTTTTAATGGATACACTAGTGTAAGTAACAAAAAATCCCAGTGGTTGTAATTTTAAACTTAAAAGCTTTAACTTTGAAGGTCTTCGGTTTGAATATCAATTTAGAACAAGATTAGAATTTATTTTCTTTCGTTGATACCTTAGTGTCACTAATGAAAATTCCAATGATATTTTTCTTGAACTTAAACGGTTCAATATTGGAAGTCCTTGGTTTGAGTTCTATATGAAACATGATTAGAATTACTTTGTTTTTATTACTGATACCTTAGTGTCAAAGATTTCTAATGTCTAACTTATAGGCGCTATAGTATCAGTAATTTGTGGTACTTACATATAAAACACAAAAAATGGTCCATGTGTATATTTTAATACTTTTTAAAAAAGTGTCACAAGCTAAATGTTAGTAAAGATTATTTTTCTAATAGTACGAAATATTTGAATTTGAATGATTGTCCTACAAATTCGATCAAGTTGTGTTCAAATCAGGTTTGACAATCCAATTGGATCGGTAAAAGAAAAAAAGAAAAAAAAAGAAAAATTAAAAGCTAAGCTACAATGTAAAACAAACTGTCCAAAACTAGTTATTGGGGGCATTTCCTCGCAATAATTAGGCTGGAGCAAATATCAATTCAAATTAAATGGATTCACATGATTTTCTTTTAGTTTCTCTAGGGACTAGGTCTTATTTATCAACCCAACTGATTCTACATTTTCGTTACAACAATTCATTAGAAAAAAAAGCACAACAGCCTCTTTTCTCTTCAATTCTTTTCCATTCACCTAAAAAAATTGGAGCTTAAGAAATCTGGAGGTGCTTCATTTGAGTAGTAACAAACCTAGTGGTTTGCAACCTCAAAGAAATCAAGAATCTAAAAAAATCTAACCTGGTTGACTGTTTACTATAACAACCTAGTCGGCCTATTCTTCAACCTTGTTTCGGTTAACAAACCTTAGAGTTTGAGTCTTGATTTAAATCGGTTCAATGGCTCAATTCCAAGAGAAATAGGGAAGAATTTCTTCTTTGGCTTTTCACGTTTTTTAATAATAACGGAGTCTCATGATCAGATGGATGTGACACTGAGACAACTAATGATGAGTATCGAATTTGCATGCAAAGCTGGCAACTGTCTATTAGAACGACATATCTTAAAATTTTGGACAAATATCACAATTACATATTAGGAGTTATTCAAATGTAAGAAATTTTATGGATGGTTTATTGGGTGAGCTGCGACAAAAATGGCATGTGGGCACCACCCTTCTAGAAGGTGGGTCCACCCATTTTGAAGAAGAAGGCATTACTTCCTTCTTTGATTGGAACAAAAGAAAAATGGAGAAAAAAGAAAAAAATGGGTGTCGGGCCCAAAAAGAAGAAGAAAAAAAGAATTAATACAATAATAAAAATAATATATAATTGATGAATAGTACCCAGATTTTCTCTATAAATACAAACGAAGAGAATGAGCAAATTCATTCAGTTTTTGTGAGAAGCAATTCCTGCATTTAAGAGAGTAGAGAATTTTGTAGAGCTTAAATAATAAAACTCTTGTTTTAGTGTTTTGAGAGTTTGGGTGTATTGGGGTTTTGGGAAGTGAGCTAAAATATTACAATACTTATAACTCATTTTCACTAATAAAATATTTTCCTTCTCTCTTCCCCCGTGGACGTAGGCTAAAAGGCGAACCACGTAATTTTTGGTGTCCTGTGTGATTCTATTGTTCTTTATTTTCTTCCAATTTCATCTTAGTTGTAGTCTTACTTCACCCATCAATTTCCTAACAAGCTGACACGGCTTGAGTTATATACAATCACTCACAATACTCCATTAGCAAAACTTGCTTTTTCAAGAAATTTCGATCCAAAAACTTCAGAAACAAGGAAAGATTTTGGTTGATCAATCGATGTGGTTTGCTTAATCCTTGTATGTGTTTCGTTTAATCCTTGTATGTGTTTCATTAACGCTATTAATGTACATTTCATTGGAGCTGTTTTGCAAATGGTCAATGTTTCCTCATCAAACAACATTTTTAGAAATACCTGTAGAACTTTGGCTTTAATTTTTCATGTGAATGAGTTACAGTTTAAGTTCTAGTCGTCGAAAAAATACTGCAATAAAGTGAAGGTGATTATTCAATGAAACGCAAGTAGTGGAGTAATTTTCAAACTTGAACAGTAAATTAGAAAAACCAAGTGTGACTTTGTGCGTGAGAAAATGTAACCAAACATGTTTTTGCTCTTTTCATTTTCATATATAATTTTGATAAAAAACTAACAAATGCATCTAAATTTTTTTTAAAATATTACATCACAAACATCATTTTTCTTGTCTAAAACAAGGTTAGAAAACCCCATTGATAAACAATATCAAAAGCTCCCTAAGTAGCCGAGTGCTGTTATTTTAAGTAGATTAATTTGTGTGGCTAAAGCCAATGTGTTATTGTCCCAATCCATGTTCTACACCTCTAAAATCCTGAAGGCCCCGCCCCAAAAAATAAGAAGAAAACTTTGCGTAAGAATGCAAAGAGAATATAATTTGGATTCGGTCTAAAGGCATGATGATTGATTTATTCATTTCAAAATCAAAACTATGTCTGATGCTTTAATTTACTTTTTTCTCTTTTTCTTCTACAAGCTTTTTAAAACCGTGAGAAAAATGGTTGGGTACATGAAGTCTCATGAAACACGAATATGTGTATTACATGGGAAAACCTTTTCATTGTAATCTATCAACTAAAAGTTAAGTAATTTACTAATTCTTAATTTATTCTTAGCTGTCCTCAGGACCTTAGCAGAGAGGTATCAAGCAGATTTAATTAGATGGCCACCGAAATTCGAATCCTACAAAGAAATAAGGGCTAAAAAATCGATTTTGGTTACCTAGTACGCATACCTTTTACAAAAAAATAAAAAATAAAAAATTCTTGGCGAGAGCAGAGTCATTTAGCTTCAACCTTGGCTGAAATAATCTTAAAGATTGTGTCCGCCTTCTCAAGAAGTTGAACCGCTTTCTACATAATAGGAAAGGGATTCATTATTCAATTTGCGCGCAGTTTAAAAAGAAAGACATTTAATTGTTTTAAAGAAGTCTCTACACTTGTCAAATGAAGGAAAAACGTGCTAAAGACATATCATGATTTATTTATTCATTTCAAACTGATGCTTTACTTTCTTCTGTTCTTTTACTGTAATTTTATTGAAACCACGTTAATGAAACATGAATTATGTATATACGTAATAAAAATACTCGTTGACTATAGTCCATCATCTCAAAATTATTTAAGTGGGTACAGTTTAGTCACCCACAAGTTTGTTCATGAACAAATTGCATAAGTCATTTTAGCTTGAACCTAGCTTTGATGAAACTATCTTAAACATGGCGTGTGCTTTCTCTAATACTTGCAGAGCAGTCATCGTATTCACATGGGCTGCCCTTACTCTTTTGATCGTCCATGTTGCAGCATCTGAAAATAGAAAGACAAGCTTTACTCAACAGCGGCTGGTGAAAGGACAGGATTCCTCACAATACTTCAGATCATTGCAATTGGGTTGGTATCACATAGAGTTAGTGGAATGCAGTATCAAAGGGGAACTTGGCAGCCTCAACTTTTCTTGCTTTTCAAGCCTGCAATACATCAATCTTTGGAACAATGATCTATCGGGAAGCATTCCACCCCAAATTGGTTCTCTTTCAAAACTCAAATACCTTAATCTGCGTTGGAAAAATCTTACAGGTGAGTGAGTTACCAAGTAATTATGGTAGCTAGCTAGCCTAGCTGTATGTTTAATTTATATTCGCTGGAAAATAATCATTGACATTCATTTGTCCTTTCATCAATCACATTGCTGGAACTAACCCAAAAGAAATTGGGAGCTTAAGAAATTTGGAGGCGCTTTATTTGCGTAATAACAGCCTTAATGGTGAGTTACCAATTAATTTTGGTAGCTAGCTTGCCTAGCTATATATTTACTTTTTCCACTAGAGATTGGAAAATTTTTATTGCTTCAAAACTTGGACCTGTCTCACAATAACCTTTCAGGTACGAAAGTTATTTTGGGAATTTTAAGATTCTAGGATTGTATTATTTTAGAACTTTCTTTTTTTTTAGAGTCAACTAAGGTATGTGATTTAGTTAACTTAGTAAAGTATCTTTTAGTTTAGCAATTTTAAGATTTAGTTTTCCACTTTTAAATTAACTTAGGAAAAGTATATTTTATTTCCATTATAATTGTGATTTTTCCTTTTGAAGTTAACTTAGGAAGTGAGTTTCCTCTCTTATAAATAGAGAGACCTTGTCATTTTCAGAACTTTTTCAGACTGAATTATTCGATAAACTTTTTATTCAGAAACTTGTGTTCTCCATATTCACAATTCCGCTTCGTCATACCGTACCTAAGACTCTCCGTCCAATGTGTTTGGACATGTCATTCAACAATTTGGAAGGTGAAATTCTGACTTATTTGCGGGGTAATCCACCAAAGAGTTTTGTAGGAAACAAGGGCTTATATCAGTTATGTGGCCCTGTTAAAGGTTTTCCTTCTTGCTCTCAACGACATAGACTTGCATCTTCATTCATTCTGTCTGTTAAAATTTTTCTTCCCCTCACTCTAGTTCTCGCCTTCACAGTATTTGAATTCATTTTACTCCTTAAGAGTAAGAGTGAAAATCCAAAGCTTGTGACAAGAGCTGCAACGAATGGAGATGTGCTTTCGGTGTGGAATTATGATGCTAAAATTTTATATGAAGATCTGATTGATGCAACGGAAGATTTTCATATCAAATATTGCATCGTGGACAAAACATTTAACTTGCCTAATATATATTGATTTGAATGTGGATTTATCGCTATGACAGGATCAACTCAGTCAGAATTGGTGAAGTTGCAACAAGAGAAGTTAAAAGCAATGGATTTAAGGGACACAAAGCAGAGGCTCAATAATTCATTGGAATTTGTTAAAGGGAAAATTTCCATGCTTTCTGCCAAGCTTGCTATACAGGCATTAGAGGTGCAGTAACTATGTAGCTGTGTACTATACCATAGTGAAGATTAGAGACGCTGTAACTATGTAACTGTGTACTATGCCATAGTGAAGAAAAGTGATTCTTTGATTTCTTCTTGTTCTATATTTGTTTTCTTTAAATCCTTGAAAGAATGTTTCACTTCTTGTAAAATATGAGGAATTAATTTTTTTTTTGATAAGCTGAGGAATGAAATGTTAGTTAAGAGAAAGAGACCAGGGTTTATACACAACAAGGTGAGGTAAGGAGTTGTTTTAATATTCCATTTGAAGTTTAAGCGCAACTTGACTTTAGTCGTTCATATGTTTTTATTTCTTATTCTCTTGGCCTAATACTTATTTTAAGATTTTTTTTAAAAATTTATAACTGATTCTTTTTTTTTTAAAATAACTTACCTCTTAATGGAAAAAAATTTTGAATGCGATAAAAAATAAATTATGGTTAACTTTTTTTTAAAATTATCTTATTAGCAAAGCTTATCATTTTTTACTAATAAGATTTACGATGATAAAAATAAGAACAAATAAAAGGAAACGAAAACAATGATTTGAGGTGGAAAGTGAAGTCAATAAAAATATCTGAAAGTCAACCTGCAAGCAAAGACACAGAAATGGAGCTGGCAGCAACCCGCTTATCTGCATCGTCGGCTTCAGTTTTCAAGTCATTTTAGCTTGCACCTGGCTTTGTTGAAAACTATCTTAAACATGGCGTGTGCTTTCTCCGATACTTGCAGAGCAGTCATCGTATTCATATGGACTGCCCTTACTCTTTCGATAGTCCATGTTGCATCTGCTACCAATATTAGTATTCATGTTGCAGTATCTGAAATAGAAAGACAAGCTTTACTCAACAGCGGCTGGTGGAAGGACAGGATTCCTCAAAATACTTCAGATCATTGCGGTTGGGTTGGTATCACTTGCGATTATGAAGGAAGGATCACTGACATAGGCTTACAGAAAAGCAATATCAAAGGGGAACTTGGCCGTCTCAACTTTTCTTGCTTTCCAAACCTGCAATATCTCGATCTTGGGAGCAATAATCTATCGGGAAGCATTCCATCCCAAATTGATTCTCTTTCAAACCTTACATACATTTATTTGTATGAGAATAATCTTACAGGTGAGTGAGTTACCAAATAATTATGGTGGCTAGCTAGCCTAGCTGTTTATTTAATTTATATTCATTGAAAAAAAATCATTGAAATTCATTCGTCCTTTAATCGATCACATTACAGGTACTATACCAAAAGAAATTGGGAGCTTAAGAAATCTGGAGGTGCTTGATTTGGGTAGTAACAACCTCAATGGTGAGTTACCAATTAATTTTGGTAGCTAGATTGCCTAGCTATATATTTAATTTATATGCATTAAAAAACAATCATTGACATTCATTCTTCCTTTCATCAATCATACTGCAGGTACTATCCCTATAGAAATTGGGAGTGTACGAAATCTAGAGACTCTTTCTTTGGATGGCAACAAACTCAGTGGTGTGTTACCAATTTATTTTGGTAGATAGCTTGCCTAGCTATATATTTAATTTATATTCATTAAAAAAAAATCATTGATGTTCATTCTTTCTTTGATCAATCACATTGTAGGTACTATCCCTATAGAAATTGAGAGTTTAAGAAATCTACAGTGGCTTGATTTGAGTAGTAACAAACTCAGTGGTGAGTTATCAATTAATTTTGTTCGCTAGCTAGCCTAGTTATATATTTAATTTATATTCTTTGAAAAATAATAATTGAAATTCATTCGTCCTTTAATCAATCACATTGCAGGTACTATACCAAAAGAAATTGGGAGCTTAAGAAATCTAAAGGAGCTTGATTTGAGTAGTAACAAACTCGGTGGTGTATTACCTCAGGAAATCGAGAATCTAAAAAGTCTAACTGCATTGTCTATGGACGCTAACAACCTAGGCGGACCTATTCCTTCAACCCTGTTTCGTTTAACAAACATTGAGTATTTAAGTCTTGGTTTCAACCGGTTCAATGGATCAATTCCACGAGAAATAGTAAATCTAAAGAATTTGACTTCTTTGTCTCTCGGAGGTAACAAGCTAACTGGACATATTCCTTCAACTCTAGGTCGTTTAACTAGCCTGCAGATTTTGGATCTCAGTTCTAACCAACTCCACAGCTCCATTCCACTAGTAATAGGGAATTTTAGTGCTCTAAGCTATTTAGACTTATCTGATAACAGAATATGTGGTATCATTCCAGACGAGCTCACCAAGTTATCCCACCTCAAATATCTTAACCTTTCCTCAAACCTACTTTCAGGCCAAATACCTTTTGCAATTGGAAAACTCTTCAACCTTGCATCTCTAGACCTCTCTAAAAATAAACTTAGTGGTTCTATTCCAACTGAGATTGGCAACTGCTCAGAGTTGAGGAATTTAACATTGAACCACAACAGTTTGAATGGAAGTATTCCGCTAGAGATGGGAAAAATCTTATGGCTTCAAAACTTGGACCTTTCTCACAATAACCTTTCAGGCACAATACCTAAGACTCTCCCTCCAATGTATTTAGACATGTCATTCAACAGTTTGGAAGGTGAAATTCCCACTTATTTGCAGGGTCATCCACCAAAGAGTTTTGTAGGCAACAATGGTTTATGTGGCCATGTTAAAGGCTTTCCTTCTTGCTCTCAAAGTCAGAAGCATCCACCTTCAATCATTCTGTTTGTTAAAATTTTTCTTCCTCTCAGTCTAATTCTCCCCTTCATTATATTAGGATTCATATTACTCCTTAAACGTCAGAATAAAACTCCGAAACTCAACTCAAGAGCTGCCAAGAATGGAGATGTGTTTTCAGTGTGGAATTATGATGGTAAAATTTTATATGAAGATTTGATTAATGCAACGGAAGATTTTCATATCAAATATTGCATCGGAACTGGAGGTTACGGCAGTGTTTACAAGGCAGAGCTACCAGAAGGAAAAGTTGTTGCTTTGAAGAAGCTTCACCATTCTGAAACAGAGGATTCAGCTTTTGTCAAGAGTTTCCAAAACGAGGCTCATGTACTCTCTACCGTACGACATCGGAACATTGTGAAACTTTATGGTTTTTGTTTGCACAAAAAATGCATGTTTTTGATTTATGAGTACATGGAAAGAGGAAGCTTGTTCTGTGTTTTACGCGATGATGACGAAGCTATTTAGTTGAATTGGACAAAAAGAGTGAGCATCGTGAAGAGTGTGGCTCACGCTTTGTCGTACCTGCATCACGACTGCACTCTGTCAGTTGTTCACCGCGACATATCAAGCAACAACATTCTACTTGACTTAAATTTGGAGGCATCTGTTGCTGATTTTGGCACCGCTAGACTTCTACATGTCGATTCATCCAATAGAACCCTACGAGCGGGCACTTACGGATATATTGCCCCAGGTGAATAAAGTAATTGGTTGTATTTCTTATTACGCTCTATGGTTTTACTTTCAAAGACATAATCTTACACCTTTTCTTTTCATGTAGAACTTGCCCACACTATGGTTGTGACAGAGAAATGTGATGTTTATAGCTTTGGGGTAGTGGCACTCGAAATATTAATGGGAAGACATCCAGGAGAACTCCTCTCATCATTATCATCATCGTCGGGCCCAAAAATCATGTTGATCAATGTTTTAGACCAACGTCTCTCGCCTCCAGTGAATCAAAAGATTGTTCAAGATATTATTCTTGTTTCAACAATAGCATTTGCTTGCTTGAGTTCTCAACCGAAATCTCGACCCACAATGCAACGCATTTCTTAGGAACTTCTTGCGGGAAAGACACCAATGCAAAAAGCTCTCAAAGAAATTTCCATTTCAGAGCTGAGAAACTAAGAAATGTTTTGGCTTCATGAATCTGACAATATCCCATGAAAGGATTTCAAAATTTGAAGGTGAGCATCCTTGTGTTCTGCTGGTCTCTTTAGACCCAAATAATGATGGCAATAAGTATTGTCTCGGATCATTTTTCTATTATATCTTTATAAAAATATTATTTTACTACTTTTTCGTTATACCCGTAAGTTGATCAGTTAATTGACTAACAAAATATCAATTTCACCCTTTATGATTAAAAAAAATTACTTAAAACTTATTTACAAAATAAATTTGTAATATATTTATTAAAATGGATATAAAATACCAACATAATTCTTTTTGTTGGAATTATGAAAATGAAGCTTATTTACAAAATAAATTTATCTTATTATTTTTTTAATGAAGCTTTTTTTTAATCAAGAAGGATAAAATTGGTATTTTGTTAGTCAACTAACTAGTCAACTAACGAGTCAACTAACGGTTGTAATGGAAAAATAATAAAATGATATTTTTATAAAAATATAGTTGAAAAATAATAGGAGATAATACTTGTTGTAAACATTTGATATTTGATAATTTTTAAAGTAGTAAAATAATAATAACCTAATATTCAATTATTCGTTAATCTAATTACTCGTGGTCAATAGTGGCTGATATTACCAATTATTGGACTAAACTTGTGGATTATCTGTAAACACTTGTGAGAAAATAAAAAATTAAAAAAAAAAAAAAGCAAGTTCGACAACTAGGAGAACATGACCAACAATCATTAAGCAAAGCATGAAAAACCAATAAACATAAAAGATTCACTACACGTCAAAAGCTAACATGAAAGGTCCAAAGAATTGCCAACACATGATTCTGATCCGTGGTCACAGCCAACAGCAATAATTGCCATGAGCGGCACAGCACACCTCTCAAGAATATCAAGATTCATTTCCTCCCATTTTCTTCTCAAGCCCTCTGAGCGTGACGATGATGAACGTTCTTTCTTTCTTATTGTACTTCTCCTTCCACCCATGAATCTAATGCATATACACACAAATTAATTTTCCAGTTAATATATATATATTTATATAAAAAACTCTCTCTTTTAGTAATAATTTATGAGCTATATCTAATTTTTTATAACTTATTAATTATCAATTTTCGCTTAAAATTTCACTCATTGCAATATTAAATCATGAGCGAATTAATCCTGATCAAAATTAAATGCATGCTTATGGTAACAGGTGTTTTAAGGTATTCAATCTAGAATTTTACGAGGATAAAGATCCTCACTTCTCGTTTTAATATGAAATTAGGAAAAGTTCCCATGTTATTGCATGTGCCCACAATTAACTATGATAAAGAAATGGTCACAATAACATATAAGTTTTTAAAAAGGGACTCCAAAATATTCTTTTTATCATATATAATATCCTTTGAATATAAGAATTAGAAAATTAACTTTAATTTTTTTAATTAATACAAATTTAATATAAATAATATAATTTATTTGGTATACTAATAATATTAAACTATTTTTAACATTTAAAATAATATTAAAATTTTAAATTATTATATTTATTTTAATAATATATTTTTATCTTTTATAAAGACTTTAAATAAATCTTTGGGTTAAATATATTTTACAATTAACAAAATATCTACCAATTACTAAAGTTAAAACTATTTTTACATTATATTCAAAATAATTTTAATTTAAATTAGTTAATATATTTTAATATTATGTTTCTATTTATTATTAAAAATTACTTTAATATAATAAAATAGTTCTAATATATTGTAGAATATAAAAAAATTAAATATTAAAATTATTTTAAATTTGATATATTATTACATTTATTGCAATGTCAAATTTTTATTTGTTATAAAATTTTAAGGACAATTTATTTAGAGTTTATAAAGTCAAAAGGTATTATGCTCAAACGACATCTTGGTGTCCCTTATTAAAAACTTGAGGATCTTTGTGACAATTTCCGCAAATCTTGAGGTGTAGTTGTCCTTTTTTTCGTATGGGAAAAAGTGAGATTTTAATTTTATGAAATTTAATAACTACTTTAGTAACTATCAATTGTATAACATAAAATTTCAAGAATATTCTTCAATATGTTATAAAATAAGTAAATAATATTATGACATATCAATAATGATAGACATTACAAATATTCAATCCCAAATTTCATCCCAAATGGTGTGTCATTGATTGATTGGTTGGTAATTTTTTACAAGATTCAAGTGAATTAATTGTATTATCCTCATTAACCAATTAATAAATACCACATAATTTGAAATAATTATTTGAAATAAATAATTTAGGATGTGTAGCACTACTCATGACATATATGTATTTATTTTCAAAATTTTCTATATAAATAATAGTTATATTAAATTCAACTACACATTATAGTATTATACATTCAATGCTTGTTTGTATAACCTCACTAAAAAAGAAAGTAAACAATCTTTAAAGTTTAAACTAGGGGATAAAACGTAAGATACTTAAGAAAACGAACTAAATTCGAAATTAAAACATCATAGGTCTGCTTAATGTCGAAAGCACGACGTCGTATCTGTAATTGAACTACCAATTTTACCCTTACTACAGCTTAACTCTTGAGGCGCGCCATTTTGTTGCTCAAAAAACTGCGCGCATTACTTTCAGTCTACTGGAATCCAACAATCTTAAGGTAATTTAATTAAATTGCCTGCAGTTTCAATTTTTCGCTATGATGGCTTTACAGTTCAGTTCTGCTTCCTTATTCCATGTCTAGTTTCATTGCTTTCATGCTTTATGGCAAAAGTTTGTGTTTAATTGGTACTTCGTTGTCATTGCAAAACATCATATCAATTATAAATTTAAAGTTCGTATCCATTGTACTAATGTATTATAAATTTTAAATCATTATGCAGTCTTCTTGTTTGAAGAATTGCCTCTTACAAGCTTTCAAAATTTGTTCCTGTAAAAATTTTTGTAAGGGGCCCATTTTGATGGCTTGAAAAACTCATTTAGCATAAGTTTGATTCGATTTGGAAGTGCGCCCATGTACATCATCCAAGCAATGATTTGCTGACATATCAGTTTCTATAATTCATAAATTGTCGATCGCCTATCGGACGTATTTAATAGCTTATTCAGTAAAAGGTTGTTACTATCTAAAAATCAATATTAGGCCCAATGACCCAATTCAGCCTATCAAGCTCAGGCCTAAGATGTATCATATGCTTCTCAGAGTTCGCACCGGGCACTAACTGACAGAAACGTACGAGGAGAACATGGTTTTTGTTAGACTAGCTGTTCAGGACATTCTGCGGTTGTGTCTATTCTTACAACCTAAAGACAGTAAAGTGGTGGCAATAAAATATTACCGATTAATTTTGACAAAGCAAATTATTTTATTAAAATAAATTAATTTAACAAATAGATTATTATTTTAAAGCCCACCAATTTTGATAAAAACAAAACAAGTTATTTTTTAAAACCAACTAAAATTGACATTTTTAGGCTTGGCTTGCCCTATAAATAGGTGAGTTGAGAGCATGGAGAGATCATGATTTGAGAGAGGATTTTGAGAACTTTAAGTTCATGTGTGTGTGTGTGTGTGAGTAAGCTGAACCATGTAAATTTTTATGTCTCCTGTGTTATATTTATTTTGCAATTTCATTTTAGCCGTGTATCTACTTCACTCATGAATTCACTAACAGTGGTATTAGAAGCCGTTGATTGCAATAATTCGAACTAACGATGTTGTTGACACATACGGTATTATTCACATATATGATACTATTCATGTATATAGTACTATTCTCAGCAAGAATCATTAAAGGCCAGAGTGGAGTAACCGTATGGTTTTGTACAAATTTAGGAAAGTTTTGTTACCAAGGCTATAAGAGTTTGTGTTTTAAGTTAGATTATTGTGGTCTCTCTAGTCTTTCCTCGAAACTTTCTTAATGTGTAATTTCATACATACTATCACTTGCGACTATTCAAGCCGAAGTCAAAGTTTCAACAAGAGCTTATTTGGGCCATATCAATGCCTGAATATTCTTTTAAACCTTCCTTTTCAAACCATAAAACAGAATCAAGCAGATTGCAAACCAATTAGTCCGAATTTCTATTCAAATGTTTAAGGCAGAAATTTCACCAAGCCACGTGTAAGAAGAATAGACTTTTTCTTGATTGAAGTAAAATTGAGATTGAATAGAAATTCAAACTAATTGATCTGCAATTCGCTTGATTTTATTGTGTGATTCAAAGAGTAAGGTCCAAAAGTGAATTCAAGCATTGATATGGCGCAAATAAGTGCTTGTTGCAACTTTGACTTTGGCTTGAATAGTCGAAATGCTAGTATATGCAAAATTGCACAACAAGATAGTTCCAAGGATAGATTGGAGGTCACAATGGTTCAACTAAAAACCCAAACTCCTTGGAGTCTCATCGTCTTAGTAACAAAACTTTCCTAAATATGTACAAAACCATACAATTACTCAATTTTGGCCTTCAATCACTCCTATTGTGAATAGTAACGTGTATGTGAATAGTATCATACATATGAATAGTATCATATATGTGAATAGTATTGTATGTGTAAATGGTATCTCTAATTCGAGTAATTGTGATTGATGGCTTCTAATATCACTATTAGTGAATTGATGAGTGAAGTAAATAGATGAATAAAATGAAATTGAGAAATAAATATAACACAGGAGACACAGAAAAGTTATATGGTTTAGCTTTTAGCACACATCTATGGGAGAAGATGAGAGAAAATATTTTACTAGTTATGTAAAGTTACAAGTATTGCAGTATTTAATCTTACAACCCAACACTCCAATACACCATATCTCACAAATTAGAAATTACTAAATTGAGAACTTAAAATTTTCAAAATACTCTCTCAATTCATGATCTCTCTATGCTCTCAACCCCCCTATTTATAGGCAAGCCAAGCCTAAAATGTCAATTATGGTTGGTTTTAAAAAATAATTTATTTTGTTTTATCAAAATTGATGGGCTTTAAAATAATAGTTTATTTGTTAAAATTGATTTATTTTAATAAATAATTTGTTTTATCAAAATCGGTTGGTAATATTTTATTGCCACCACTTTACTATATTTAGACTGTAAGAATAGCCATTGCCGCAGAATATACTAAATAGTCTGACTAAACACCATGTGTTCCTTGCATGTCTCCATCAGGTAGTGCCTGACGTGAATTCTGAGAAGTATGTAACACATCCCATGCCTAAGTCAGATAGGCTGAATTGGATCCTTAGACCTAATATTGATTTTTGGATAGTAACATTAATCCCCTTTGATTATGTGAGATGTGTAGTCATAGGCGAACTTATCGCATAATCAAATTATTTGCCTAAAAAAATCACATTGAAATTCAAAAGAAAATATGGTTAGTTTAAAGCTTAATAAAGATATGATAACACCAAATTGTTGTGGCTCAGTTGGCAGCGTAGACTGAGTTTGTGGGAAGAGCTCTCGAGTTCGATCCCCACTAAACACACCATTTGGGAGGGGTAAAGAGCTTTAACTATTACTACACCCCGAATCTGGATTAGTCGAGACCCAATGTGGTTGCGGGACACGGATGATTTACAAAAAAAAAGAAAAAAAGAATAAAGATATGATATCAGTTGTACACGTATATGGAATAACAATCATGCTGTTTATTAATTTGAGGGAAAGTGGTGAAAGAACTCTCGCACCTTTCTTGAACTTTAAGATAACATCAAAATCTTATTCAATCCATTGAACATAAAGAAAGTTTCCCATGCAAGCGTTGTATAAGTTTTTCAAAGATTATCCAACAAGGGAATCTGCTTTTTCAGACAACTTCTGTCTCTTATAAGCACTAATGGTTAAGTGTCTAATCTTGCTTTTTCTTGACGGAAAAGAATGTGATAGTATAGCCATCAATTGTGTATATAAGAAATTTGTTATATGATTCATCAGCACAAACCTTTCACAAAGTTTAGTTCAAACATTTGGAACCCCCCGCATTTTACTCAAAAATCATAGTGGCAGAATTCCCAACTTTACAGCTTAAAAATATTTGTGTTTTATGGGAGTGGTTTAGGAAATCTTGTAGATCTTATTAACGCTACAATAGAACTTAGACGGGTACTAGGCAAATAAAAACTATGTTCAATGTATGGAAGCAGTGATATTAGGTTTATAGGGTTCATTCATAAAATTTTTCTTCCTCTCGCTTTAGTTCTCGCCTTCATAATATTTGGATTCATTTTACTTTTTAAACATAAGAATGAAAGTCTAAAACTCAAGTCAAGAGCTACCAAGAATGAAGATGCATTTTAAGTGTAGAATTATGATGGTAAAATTTTGCATGAAGATTTGATTAATGCAAAAGAAGATTTTCATATCAAATAATGCATTGGAACTATAGAGGTTATGACGGTGTTTACAAGGCAAAGCTACGAGATGGAGAAGTTGTTGCTTTAAAGTAGCTTTACCATTCTAAAACAGAGGATTCAGCTTTTCTAAAGAGTTTCCAAAACCAGGCTCATTTATTCTCCACGGTACGACATCGGAATGCTGTGAAACTCTATGGTTTTTATTTGCTCAAGAAATGCGTGTTTTTTATTTATGAGTGCATGGAAAGATGAAGCTTGTTCTGTGTTCTACGCAATGAGGATGAAGCTCTTGAGCTGAATTGGACTAACAGAGTGAGCATCTTGAAGAGTGTGGCTTACACTTTGTCACACCTGTATCACTATTGCACGCCATCAATTGTTTACCGCAACATATCAAACAACAACATTCTACTTATCTCAAAATTGGATGCATTTAAAACTTTACATAGAGAAGACCCTCTCTTGTTGTTTTAATATCAAATTACGGAAGTTTTCATAACATGTCATACTTTCATCTTTAACTATGATAAAAATTAAAAGACACGATGAGATTTTTATTTTATAAAAATTAATAATTACCAATTATGTAACATTAAAATTCATTGGGAATATAGTTTGAGAGATATTATTAAGTTAGTCATGCAATAAATAAATAATATTAAAACATATGTATATTTATTTTAAAAAATACTATATTGATAGTACTCAGATTAAATTCAACTATACTATCACATTAAAATAAGAAATAAACAATCTTTACCTCTTTAAATTTGTAAGAAAATGAACTAAATTCAAAATTAAAACATGGTCTGCTTAATGCCTTAATTTCCTCGGTAATTGAATTGCCAATTTTACCCCTATCACCGCTAAACTCTTGAAGCGCGCCATTTTGCTGCTCAAAGACCTGCTCGCATTCCTTTCAGTCTACTTTGTTTAACCATTTTTTTTTTAAAATTCAGATTTAAGAATGAGGATGCTTGAATACAGTCACTACAATCCACAATCTTAAGGTAATTTAATTTTAATTATCGGCAGTTTCGATCTTTTGCTATGATGGCTTTACAGTTCATTTCTGCTTCTGATTCCATTTCTAGTTTCGTTGCTTTCACGCTTTATCGCAACACTTTGTGTTTCATTGGTACTTCGTTGTCATTGCAAAAAGTCGTAGCATTTGTATCCGTAGTTCTAATGTATTATAAATTTTTAACCATTTTGAAGAATTGCCTCTTACAAGCTTTCACATTTTTGTTTCCTGTAAAAAATTTTGTGAGGGGCCCATTTTGATTGCTTGAAAAATTCATTTAGCATAAGTTTGATTCGATTTGGAAGTTCGCTCCATTTACATCATCCAACCAATAATGTGATGACATATCAGTTTGTTTACAAAAAGTTTGCACGAGAGTTTGTATCCGTGCTTGTCAGTGCAATATGTTGATTATGTGTTTTTTTATTTGTCATTTGCCTAGGTGGTGTTGTGAGTATTGGGATGCATTTGAACTGTGTATGTTGTTGGATCAAGCTGGGGAGGTGGTGGATTCTTTTCTGAGAAGATTCGATGATATTTCGGACTTTGATTTATTCAGGTTCATGGAGTAACATAAGAGTCAGATTTTACCTCTCAGTTCATGCAATTTACCACTTACATTTGTTGCTTTCTACTATTACTTTTAAAATCCAAATCCAAATACAAAAAGAATCTCAACATTTCTTATCCTTTAGTTCTAGACTATTTTCTTTCTGAAATGCTGTGACCATGATTAGAAACTTAAAAACCCAACTGCGGTTCACCTTCTACCACAGTCAGCCTATTGTACAATCAAATGCTCTAACTTACTTTAGGACTGAACAGTTCAGCAATGATTACATTAGCTCTCTCTGCAAGCAAAACCTGTACAATGAAGCTCTTGTAGCATTTGACTTCTTGCAAAACAATACAAACTTCAGGATAAGACCTAGCACTTATGCTGATTTAATCTCTGCATGCTCTTCTCTGAGATCTCTACAACTTGGAAGAAAAGTCCATGATCATATTTTATCGTCCAAGTGTCAGCCAGATGCTGTTCTACATAACCATATTCTTAATATGTACGGAAAATGTGGTTCATTGGAGGATGCTAGAATGGTTTTTGATGAAATGCCGCAAAGGAATGTGGTCTCTTGGACTGCTATGATCGCTGGATGCTCTCAGAATGGCCAAGAAAATGATGCGATTGAACTGTACGTACAAATGCTACAGTCAGGACTTATGCCGGATCAGTTTACCTTTGGAAGCATAATAAGAGCTTGCTCAGGTCTATGCTGTGTTGGCTTAGGAAGACAACTTCATGCCCATGTCATAAAATCAGAACATGGTTCTCATCTTATTTCACAGAATGCTCTAATCGCAATGTACACAAAGTTTGATCGAATTTTGGATGCATGGAATGTGTTTTCCAGTATCGCTAGAAAGGATATAACTTCATGGGGTTCAATGATTGATGGGTTTTCCAAACTTGGTTGTGAGTTAGAAGCTTTGAGCCATTTTAATGAAATGCTCCATCATGGTGGTTACCAGCCAAATGAATTTATATTTGGCAGTGTTTTTAGTGCTTGTAGCACTCTCCTACATCATGAATGTGGGAGGCAGGTACATGGTATATGCATAAAATTCGGGTTGGGTAGAGATATTTTTGCCGGATGTTCCTTTTGTGACATTTATGCCCGATGTGGTTTGTTAGATTTTGCAAGAACTGTATTTAATGAGATGGAAAGCCCTAATTTAGCATCATGGAATACAATTATTGCTGGGGTTGCTAGTTGTAGCAATGCCAACGAAGCCATGTCACTCTTTTCAGAAATGGGGGATCGTGAGTTGATACCTGATGGGCTCACTGTTCGTTCCCTACTTTGTGCTTGCACCAGCCCTTTGACACTTTATCAGGGTATGCAAATTCACTCCTATATTATTAAGAAGGGGTTTTATTCGAATGTTCCTGTCTGTAATGCTATACTGACCATGTATGCTAAGTGCTCTGTTCTCTGCAATGCCTTACTGGTATTTAAAGAGTTGGGCAAAAATGCAGATTTAGTTTCTTGGAACTCAATTCTTGCAGCTTTCTGCAGCAGCACCAGGCTGGAGAATTATTCAGATTATTTAGCCTAATGCTTGCTTCTCAAACTAAGCCGGATCAAATTACTTTCAATGATGTAATGGGGGCTTGCGCAGCAATGGCTTCTTTAGAAATGGGAACTCAACTTCATTGCTACATAATGAAAACTGGGCTTGCACTTGATGTTTTTGTCATGAATGGATTGATGGACATGTATGTAAAATGTGGCTCCCTTGGAAGTGCTCGGGAGCTCTTTAACTTTATGGAGGCTCCAGATGTTGTCTCGTGGAGTAGTTTGATTGAGGGATATGCTCAGGTTGGATGTGGAGAGGAAGCTCTTTAACTTTATGGAGGATCCAGATGTTGTCTCGTGGAGTAGTTTGATTGTGGGATATGCTCAGTTTGGATGTGGAGAGGAAGCTCTTAAACTGTTTAGAAGGATGAGAAGTTCAGGAGTTAGGCCAAACCATGTGACACTTGTTGGTGTCCTTACAGCCTGCAGTCATGTTGGACTGGTAGAAGAAGGGTTGCAGTTGTATAGGATCATGCAAAATGAGTATGGGATTATACCAACAAGAGAGCGCCGTTCTTGTGTGGTTGACTTGCTTGCTCGTGCTGGACGTGTACATGAAGCTGAGGATTATACCAACCAAATGATCACGAACTCTTGTGCCCTTCCCCATTTTACTGTTCATAATTCCTTTCAGCGCTGCTTGTCTCGCAGAGCGAGTACTCTGCCCGAACATCTGTTGGAGACTATCCATTATTTCAGTGGCAGTCTCCAAGTTCTGATGTTTGGTCTGCAGAATATTAGAAATCGAGGCTAAAATGTAGCACTTTGCCATTTCATTGGCCTTTTGCCATTTCTCATAAAGCCTCCTCTGATTTCTATGAGCATCATCTGCTGGAACTGGGGGGCATGGCTGGGTTAAGACATATTTATAATTTTCAGCAGTCAGGACAATGAATAGATTTCTTTTCCAATCTATATAGTTCTCTCCAGTGAGTTTGTTTTGACTCAGAATAATAGTAAGTGGGCTCAGGGAAGACATTTTCTGAAAAATAAAACATCCATGCATAAATAATTTGAAATAATATTCACAATAAATGACAAAAATGCAAAAAAAAACCATAAATGCATTTTAATTTATTGTAACGATAATCTAGTACCGCTTTGACAAGCTATCCGTTGGGGAAGTCATGTCTACACTTACTAGACCCAATTATCCATTAGATTATTTACTTTCATGTAGAGACATGATAAATAATTATCGTTATCCATTTGGGCCTAAATTTGTTAACAGAGCTTCGTTGGGAAGGTTAATAACAAACTTTAGTTGAGTGTATAACCATTATTTCAATCTACGTATTTTTCATATCAATAGTCACCGTTGGGGTGAACAATCGATTGAAAAATATTTCAATTTTATCTTTGAAGAAGTTCATCAAATAAAATATCTAATATATATACCCTCCGAAGGGAGCATCACCGTATCATGAAGTCGAGGTATATATATAATTTTATTATTGAACTAACAATGGAGCCCGTGGGAAAATTATCTTGAATTTTCCCTCTCCCACTCAATATTTTAAAATTGATTTTTCCTTTTTAAAACATACATATTGTTAATTGCATGCTTCCTATAATATTATCTAGATGATATCAAATATTATTAAGCATGTGCAAATTTCAAACAATATAATGAAATTCATAATTAATGAATGACATGTATCATTATGCATAGAGTGGCACTACCTATTCTATATGACATGTTATCATGGCATGTTATCATCCAAAACATAACATATAGAAAAACAATTAAATAATCTTAATTCATGGCTTTCCTAATAATGAAAAAAATACATTAACCCTAAGCCTAATCTTCATTGGGCTTCTTGTCAATGTCCATCCTTCATAAGCTTGACTTTGTTAATGGACTAGGAGAAATTGGGCATTTAAATTTATAATTGGTCCAATTTTAATTTTGAAAGAAAATAAAATAAAAATTTTTTTTTATTAAAATAAAACTTTTGGACCAAAAATAAATTTAATGTATTTAATTTTATCTATGCATTTTAATCCATTAAGCCCAATTGAAATTGGGCCTAAAACTAGGATTCTTTAAGCCCAAAACCGTTTTCGGACTTAAATGCAAAAAATTAAAAAACGTTTCTGCCCAACTGAAAAATATGAAGCTATAGGGACCTCCACGATAAAAACCATGGAACCCTAAAATCACATTTTTCTTTTCCTCTTCTTCCCCAGCCGCCACCAGCACAAACGGCCACTGTTCAGGCCAATCTCACCGGACAGCCGCTATCAACGTCGAGTTTGCCGTCGCCGACACACCGGAAACGTGCCAAACACCTCCCTCGCGCTGCACGGAAAGCTCCTGCTCGCGCTGCCTGCTGCGTGTGCTGGCTGTTGCACGTGAGCGTGCGCTGGCTGCTGCACGCACAGCGTGCGTTGCTGGCTGCTGGCTTGCAGCGCGCGCTGCTGCCGCTGCGCGTGCAGCGCGCGCTTGCTGCAGCATGTGCTGCTGGCCGCACGCTGCTTGCTGCTGGTTGCCGCTGTCAAAATTTCCGGCCTCCGTCGCTTAGATCTTGAAAATCCGAGATTAATTTACAAATTTCCTAGGCCAATTTTTGGCTTACAAAAATTCTATAACAGTAAAATAAATCAAGAGGGAAATATGATGATAAAAAATCACCCCTCTTGTTATAGATCCAAAGAAAAAATACAACGGAAAATCTAACCATGAATTAAGACAAAACAAAACATGCTTTATTCATATATTAAACAATTAATATATATCTGAATAAATTGTGCCACTCTAATACATAAATTTCAAGAATGATTTCATACGAAATTCTTATATATTAATATGAGATGGCTCAGATATATGTGTTGGGGAAAAATTAGGTTCTTAAAATTTTTATAAAACCTTTTGAAGATCGCTCTCATATAATATATAAGAATTCGTATTCTAGAAATCGTACCTTAAAAATCCGAGTTGGCTTTTTCCGCTGAAGTGATTTAGGCTCCTAGATCACGATCTGCCACCACCACTCCTGTTAGATCACGATCCGTCGCCACCACGCTTGCTAGATCACGAACTGTCACCAATGATCTTCCAGGTTATGACTCAGGTTCGATCTGCACTTGACGTGTGGGCGCCTTTATCACTACCAAAGCAACTAGCACGAGAAAATTTTTCTCTCAATAATGGAGAGAAAAATCTTATTCTCTGATCTGTATAAAGTGGCTGCTTGTTTTTTTTTGTTGAGAAAAATAAGCCTTATATATCTCCCTTTAGTGAAAACCCTAGGCTCCAAATAATGCCCAAAATAAAACTCACGTTACTTTTCATTTAATAGGGGACCCACCATGTAAAATAACATAAGGCCCCTTATACATAAGCTTATTAAATGGAGCCTCCCACTAAATGATATATTTAGGCTTTTGACCCAAATAGCTAGTTATCTTGCTTATTAGTCCAGTAGTGGTGCAGTCAATTAAATGAGCTAACCCGGGGATCATTTGGGAACATACAATAGTGGCTACAATAATTAGGCATGTAATTAAACTAGCCCAATTATTTAATTTCAAATCTACTCCACTAAAAGATTGGAACTGACTTCCATAATTGTATGCTCGAATAATAATTCGTCCCAAGCCACATTGATTTCTTTACTGCACAATCCTTTGTACCACATCGTTAATTAAATTGATATCTCAACTGTCCAATCAATTTAATAACATCTTATTCCTTGATCCTTACTGGTTTTCTCTAATGATCATTTTCAACATACTAAATATGTTGACACACTCTGGCCAGAGAATTCTATGATCAAGTACCGAAAACCTATCAAGAGATGTGTTGTACAAATTCTATATTGTTAATCCATAACTCCAATACTCATAATTGCTCCCACCAAGATACCGGGTAATCTTGACCACAAGGATGTGTCGTGCCCATTGGTAACTCAAATGAAATAACAATCGCAATCATGAAATCATAATTAACTCAAGATTAAGATTACAGTAAAATCAACGCCTATGAGATTTAATAAGTCTGACAGTTATTACAAAGTTAATTAAATCTCATATGTGATCCTGTTCAATGTAGTCGTACTACATCAATAAATTCATACATGATTAAGACAAATCATTCAATGAATTTATTACAGTCTATACCTAAATAAAGTGCCCAACTTTATTTATCAACTGCGAACTAAATTTATTTAATCATAAGATAACTTGTATTTATGTCTTCTGTGAATCCATATGGTGATCACATAAATACATATAATATGATTAAATGGAATTTAATACAAATATTAATGCAATTAAGATATTTGAATAAAATACCTCATTTATTTTATTAATCAGAAAAATTATTTATTACAATTAAATAAACACATATGCTTTTAAAGAGCATATTTTCCCAACAATCTCCCACTAGCTCTCAAAGCATATCTGGCATCTCACGCATGCCCATGGATTCTAAGTGCAAGTTAAAAGGTTTCCCAGGTATGGCCTTAGTAAAAGGATCTGCCAAGTTTTGCTGTGACGCAATCTGAGTAACCTCCACATCACCTCTCTGCACTATATCCCTTATAAGATGATACTTCCTCTCAATATGTTTTTGTTTCTTGTGGTTCCTTGGTTCCTTAGATTGAGCTACCGCACCACTATTATCGCAAAATAGTTTAAGGGGTGCAGTTACAGCAGGTACCACCTCAAGATCTTGTAGGAACTTGCGGAGCCATACAGCTTCTTTTGCAGCTTCGGATGCAGCCACATATTCAGCTTCAGTTGTGGAGTCTGCGATACAAGATTGTTTCACACTCCTCCAACTAATAGCTCCACTTCCCAATGTAAACACATAGCCGGAAGTTGATTTTCTGGAATCCTTATCTGACATAAAGTCAGAATCAGTATAACCCACTGGAATGAGTTCATCGCCAGAATACACAAGCATATAATTTTTAGTTCTTTTCAGATACTTCATTATATGCTTGACCGCAGTCCAGTGTTCAGGTCCAGGATTAGATTGATATCTACTAACCATCCCTACCGCAAAACAGATGTCTGGCCTAGTGCAAAGCATGGCATACATGAGACTTCCCACAGCTTCTGCATAGGGAACTCGTCTCATTCTCTCTATCTCTTCAGATGTTTTAGGTGATTGATCCTTAGAGAATGTAATTCCATGTCTGAATGGTAATAAACCAGTCTTGGAATTTTCCATGCTAAATCTAGCCAATATCTTATCGATATAGACCGCTTGAGACAAGGCTAAAGTTTTATTCTTTCGGTCTCGTAGTAACTTGATACCAAGAATATAACTTGCCTCTCCCAGGTCTTTCATATCAAATTGTTTCGCTAACCAACTCTTTATTGTAGTCAATACTCCTATATCGTTTCCAATTAGGAGAATATCGTCTACATAAAGAATTAGGAAGGCTACAGATTTTTCTTGAATTTTCTTGTACACACATGGTTCATCAATGTTCTGAATGAATCCAAACGATTTAATCGCTTGATCAAATCTGATGTTCCATGACCGGGATGCTTGTTTCAATCCATAAATGGATTTCTGCAACTTACATACCATGTGTTCTTGGCCTTTTTGTATAAATCCATCTGGTTGCTGCATGTAAATGTTTTCTTCAAGATGCCCGTTAAGAAAAGCAGTCTTGACATCCATTTGCCAAATTTCATAATCTAGCATTGCAGCAATGGAGAGCAGAATCCTGATGGATTTAAGCATAGCAACCGGAGAAAAAGTTTCCTCATAATCGATTCCCTCTTTCTGAGTAAACCCTTTGGCTACTAATCTTGCTTTAAATGTTTCCACCCTTCCGTCTACTCCTCTTTTTCTCTTGTAGATCCACTTGCACCCTATAGGTTTTACCCCATTTGGTGCCTCTACAAGTTCCCAGACTTTATTGGAATACATAGAATCCATTTCTTGATTCATGGCCTTTTTCCAAAATTCAACATCTCTATCTATTAGAGCTTCGTTGTAACTAGTGGGATCTTGTACATGTTCATCTGAGATAGCCGTATAGGTTTCTCCCAAAAGCATGTATCTCGCAGGTAACCTAGTTACCCTCCCACTACGACGAGGTTCTAAAAGTGATGGTTGTTCAGGGTTAATCCTGTGTTGATCATCTGGTTGTTGCTGTTCTTCCTGTTC
>NW_006262139.1:11170138-11190304 GCF_000493195.1 Citrus x clementina | reverse complement strand
AGGGAAGTGAAATGTGTGCTCACGATCACTTTCCTATCTTGAAGACTATAAAATAAACCTCCCCTTGTTCCTTTGGGATACCCCACAAACATACAAACCTCAGAACGTGAATCCATTTTGTCTGCCTTTGGTTTCAGTACATGTGCTGGTGATCCCCAAATACGGACATGTCGTAAACTTGGTTTGCGACCTGACCATAATTCTATTGGGGTTTTAGGCACTGACTTAGATGGAACTAAGTTCAAAAGGTAAACTGCAGTTTCCAGTGCTAGTCCCCAAAAAGAGATTGGTAATGACGAATAACTAAGCATAGATCTCACCATATCCAAAAGAGTTCTATTTCTTCTTTCAGCTACCCCATTTTGTTGTGGTGTTCCCGGGGCAGTCAATTGAGATATAATCCCATTTTCAACCAGATACTCTTTGAAATCTCCTGAGAGAAATTCACCACCTCGATCAGATCGAAGTTTCTTTATGTTCTTATCTAATTGCTTTTCTGTCTCAGCCCTATACTCTTTGAATTTCTCAAGAGCTTCAGACTTATAACGCATCAGATAAACATAACCGTATCTTGAGTAATCATCAGTAAAAGTGATGAAATACTCATAACCTCCTCAAGCTTGTACATTGATTGGTCCACATACATCTGTATGTACCAATTCAAGTGGTACTGTTGCACGTACTCCTTTGGCCGAGAATGGCCTTTTGGTCATTTTTCCTTCTAAACAGGATTCACAGAGTGGCAATGATTCATTTTCTAATGGACCCAAGAGCCCATCTTTGATCATTCTCTGTATCCTATTTTGGTTTATATGACCCAAGCGTAAATGCCAGAGGTAACATTGGTTGGAAGAAATATTTTTTTCTTAGATAAATGTGTATGCTCATCATTATTTATCACTGTGTCATGCATAGAATGGATCATTGGACTTAAATGATATAAATTATCTTCCAATGTACCAGAACAAATAAGTCTCTTATTATGAAAAATAGAAACAGAGGATCCAAAATTTACAGTGTACCCTTGCTTTGACAAACAAGCTACTGAAATTAAATTCCTCTTAATGTCTGGAACATAAAGACAATTATTCAAAACTAAAGTCTCATTATTAAAAGATAATAAAACAGATCCAGTCTTTACTGCTGACACGAACTGTCCTGTCCCTAACTGCAGCTTGACGCTTCCTTCACTTATTTTCCTGGTTTCCTGAAACCAATAAAGTGAATTACAAATATGATTAGTTGCTCCTGAATCCAACACCCAAGTGTCAATAGGATTCTAAACTAAACAGGCCTCAATTACAAAAAGATTTCCCATACCTGATTTCACAATCTTAGGGCAATCCTTTTTCCAGTGACCTTTCTGTCCACACTTGAAGCATTTGCCTTTCGGCTTGCCATCTTGCTTGGTAGACGGTCTCTTTTTCCCAGCTTTCTTCTTACCTTTGCCTTTCGGTTTAGGCCCAGAAGATGAACTTTTTTCAGTAATATTTATGCTTCCCAGAGATTTCTCAGCACGATAGATCTCTTCAGCAGAATGGAGTTCGTTCATCAATTCAGTTAAGGTCATATTTCTTTTGTTCATGTTATAATTGACCTTAAACTCCTTGAATGTTTCTGGCAGAGATTCTAGCACCATGTCAATCTTTGAGTTATCATCGATTTGTGCTCCCTGAATCTCAGCCTCATTCAAATAGTCCATCATTTTGAGGACATGATCACGAACTCTTGTGCCCTTCCCCATTTTACTGTTCATAATTCCTTTCAGCGCTGCTTGTCTCGCAGAGCGAGTACTCTGCCCGAACATCTGTTGGAGACTATCCATTATTTCAGTGGCAGTCTCCAAGTTCTGATGTTTGGTCTGCAGAATATTAGAAATCGAGGCTAAAATGTAGCACTTTGCCATTTCATTGGCCTTTTGCCATTTCTCATAAAGCCTCCTCTGATTTCTATGAGCATCATCTGCTGGAACTGGGGGGCATGGCTGGGTTAAGACATATTTATAATTTTCAGCAGTCAGGACAATGAATAGATTTCTTTTCCAATCTATATAGTTCTCTCCAGTGAGTTTGTTTTGACTCAGAATAATAGTAAGTGGGCTCAGGGAAGACATTTTCTGAAAAATAAAACATCCATGCATAAATAATTTGAAATAATATTCACAATAAATGACAAAAATGCAAAAAAAAACCATAAATGCATTTTAATTTATTGTAACGATAATCTAGTACCGCTTTGACAAGCTATCCGTTGGGGAAGTCATGTCTACACTTACTAGACCCAATTATCCATTAGATTATTTACTTTCATGTAGAGACATGATAAATAATTATCGTTATCCATTTGGGCCTAAATTTGTTAACAGAGCTTCGTTGGGAAGGTTAATAACAAACTTTAGTTGAGTGTATAACCATTATTTCAATCTACGTATTTTTCATATCAATAGTCACCGTTGGGGTGAACAATCGATTGAAAAATATTTCAATTTTATCTTTGAAGAAGTTCATCAAATAAAATATCTAATATATATACCCTCCGAAGGGAGCATCACCGTATCATGAAGTCGAGGTATATATATAATTTTATTATTGAACTAACAATGGAGCCCGTGGGAAAATTATCTTGAATTTTCCCTCTCCCACTCAATATTTTAAAATTGATTTTTCCTTTTTAAAACATACATATTGTTAATTGCATGCTTCCTATAATATTATCTAGATGATATCAAATATTATTAAGCATGTGCAAATTTCAAACAATATAATGAAATTCATAATTAATGAATGACATGTATCATTATGCATAGAGTGGCACTACCTATTCTATATGACATGTTATCATGGCATGTTATCATCCAAAACATAACATATAGAAAAACAATTAAATAATCTTAATTCATGGCTTTCCTAATAATGAAAAAAATACATTAACCCTAAGCCTAATCTTCATTGGGCTTCTTGTCAATGTCCATCCTTCATAAGCTTGACTTTGTTAATGGACTAGGAGAAATTGGGCATTTAAATTTATAATTGGTCCAATTTTAATTTTGAAAGAAAATAAAATAAAAATTTTTTTTTATTAAAATAAAACTTTTGGACCAAAAATAAATTTAATGTATTTAATTTTATCTATGCATTTTAATCCATTAAGCCCAATTGAAATTGGGCCTAAAACTAGGATTCTTTAAGCCCAAAACCGTTTTCGGACTTAAATGCAAAAAATTAAAAAACGTTTCTGCCCAACTGAAAAATATGAAGCTATAGGGACCTCCACGATAAAAACCATGGAACCCTAAAATCACATTTTTCTTTTCCTCTTCTTCCCCAGCCGCCACCAGCACAAACGGCCACTGTTCAGGCCAATCTCACCGGACAGCCGCTATCAACGTCGAGTTTGCCGTCGCCGACACACCGGAAACGTGCCAAACACCTCCCTCGCGCTGCACGGAAAGCTCCTGCTCGCGCTGCCTGCTGCGTGTGCTGGCTGTTGCACGTGAGCGTGCGCTGGCTGCTGCACGCACAGCGTGCGTTGCTGGCTGCTGGCTTGCAGCGCGCGCTGCTGCCGCTGCGCGTGCAGCGCGCGCTTGCTGCAGCATGTGCTGCTGGCCGCACGCTGCTTGCTGCTGGTTGCCGCTGTCAAAATTTCCGGCCTCCGTCGCTTAGATCTTGAAAATCCGAGATTAATTTACAAATTTCCTAGGCCAATTTTTGGCTTACAAAAATTCTATAACAGTAAAATAAATCAAGAGGGAAATATGATGATAAAAAATCACCCCTCTTGTTATAGATCCAAAGAAAAAATACAACGGAAAATCTAACCATGAATTAAGACAAAACAAAACATGCTTTATTCATATATTAAACAATTAATATATATCTGAATAAATTGTGCCACTCTAATACATAAATTTCAAGAATGATTTCATACGAAATTCTTATATATTAATATGAGATGGCTCAGATATATGTGTTGGGGAAAAATTAGGTTCTTAAAATTTTTATAAAACCTTTTGAAGATCGCTCTCATATAATATATAAGAATTCGTATTCTAGAAATCGTACCTTAAAAATCCGAGTTGGCTTTTTCCGCTGAAGTGATTTAGGCTCCTAGATCACGATCTGCCACCACCACTCCTGTTAGATCACGATCCGTCGCCACCACGCTTGCTAGATCACGAACTGTCACCAATGATCTTCCAGGTTATGACTCAGGTTCGATCTGCACTTGACGTGTGGGCGCCTTTATCACTACCAAAGCAACTAGCACGAGAAAATTTTTCTCTCAATAATGGAGAGAAAAATCTTATTCTCTGATCTGTATAAAGTGGCTGCTTGTTTTTTTTTGTTGAGAAAAATAAGCCTTATATATCTCCCTTTAGTGAAAACCCTAGGCTCCAAATAATGCCCAAAATAAAACTCACGTTACTTTTCATTTAATAGGGGACCCACCATGTAAAATAACATAAGGCCCCTTATACATAAGCTTATTAAATGGAGCCTCCCACTAAATGATATATTTAGGCTTTTGACCCAAATAGCTAGTTATCTTGCTTATTAGTCCAGTAGTGGTGCAGTCAATTAAATGAGCTAACCCGGGGATCATTTGGGAACATACAATAGTGGCTACAATAATTAGGCATGTAATTAAACTAGCCCAATTATTTAATTTCAAATCTACTCCACTAAAAGATTGGAACTGACTTCCATAATTGTATGCTCGAATAATAATTCGTCCCAAGCCACATTGATTTCTTTACTGCACAATCCTTTGTACCACATCGTTAATTAAATTGATATCTCAACTGTCCAATCAATTTAATAACATCTTATTCCTTGATCCTTACTGGTTTTCTCTAATGATCATTTTCAACATACTAAATATGTTGACACACTCTGGCCAGAGAATTCTATGATCAAGTACCGAAAACCTATCAAGAGATGTGTTGTACAAATTCTATATTGTTAATCCATAACTCCAATACTCATAATTGCTCCCACCAAGATACCGGGTAATCTTGACCACAAGGATGTGTCGTGCCCATTGGTAACTCAAATGAAATAACAATCGCAATCATGAAATCATAATTAACTCAAGATTAAGATTACAGTAAAATCAACGCCTATGAGATTTAATAAGTCTGACAGTTATTACAAAGTTAATTAAATCTCATATGTGATCCTGTTCAATGTAGTCGTACTACATCAATAAATTCATACATGATTAAGACAAATCATTCAATGAATTTATTACAGTCTATACCTAAATAAAGTGCCCAACTTTATTTATCAACTGCGAACTAAATTTATTTAATCATAAGATAACTTGTATTTATGTCTTCTGTGAATCCACATGGTGATCACATAAATACATATAATATGATTAAATGGACTTTAATACAAATATTAATGCAATTAAGATATTTGAATAAAATACCTCATTTATTTTATTAATCAGAAAAATTATTTATTACAATTAAATAAATACATATGCTTTTAAAGAGCATATTTTCCCAACAATATGCACACATGCAGGTACAGTGCCATTCAACTGATTGGTGATAAATACTGTTCGATAAACTTTGTTTTCAATTTCTGAAAATAATTTTTCAAAGTAGGTTGGAAAATAATGAACGCATGCTCTAGATTCAAAACCAAAAATCTATTATCAAGGAGCAGGGGCAAATCAATCGTAAATAATTTGTTAGACAAGTGCCGACAATAGTCTAGTATTACAATATTCCTCAAATGCATTTTAATAGTACTATAATATCTTGTGCCTAGCTGTACTTTTTTTTTCTCTAATAGATAATTATTTTAGAATGGTGTAAGTATGTTGAAGACATAAATAAAGTGTTTGATAAGTTTAAAACTTAAAAAACACTCATTGAAACACAAATTGGCAGAAAGATCAAGAGATAAAAAACCTAATAATGGATTAGATTTTGCAGCAAAAGGTTTGAAGATTTACGTGCAATTAATAGGATAGCTGGGCACAAGATAGTAAGGCATACATCTCAACAAAAGTTTTTGGCAGATGTATTAATGTGATATTTATGCACATTGAAATGCATGTTGATCCATTCAAGACTCCAATTGAAATATGGTCTGGAAACCAGTAGAGTAATCCAATTAGAAGATATTTGGTTGTTTTGTATACGCATATGCAGAGCAAAAATAACTAGAATCAAGAGCTTTGAAATATGCATTCCTGAGATATCCATATGGGATCGAAGTATACAACCTTCGATGTACAGCCTTGAAGAAACTTAGGTGTATCATAAGCGAAGATGTGGTCTTTCATGAATCAAGGATGGTTCAAAACACATCCGCATCTGATACAAAAACCAAAGAGGAAGAAAGCAAGGCAGAAAAACACATGTAGAGGTGGAGCTAATAAGGCCTAAGCTTGATTTGAGTGTCATCAGAAAACTTGGCACACTAATATGCTTCATTTAAGTGTCATTAAGCTGTCTCTTGGAAAATTTAAATATGTTGGCATAAAAATCTTGTCAACTAGTAAAATAAATTAAATATACTAAATATAACATAAAATTTAATGTCATCCAACATTTAGCCCACGTCCACAAGTAGGAATTTAAAGCTTTCACTATAAAAAAATGATTCCTACTTTTGTTGTTATAGTCACCTCATCTTTTGTGTACTAAGAGAGGCGTTATATATATAGTGTTCTACTGATAACAAAGAATTCTAATCCAAACTCTTCATTTATGTCACTTAAGATTCAGATAATCCATAATATTATCTTCTATGGATGATAGCACAACTGATTTATATCCCTATCTCTTTGAATCGAGCTTCTAAATCATTCCACGTTTAGAGCTGGGGGTTGAATCATGGTCTCACAGACTTGTGGTGATTTGAACTTTTTGGCACCATCTTCTACGTAGTCCATGATCTTGCATCTAGTCCATGGACTTATGATTTTGTTGCAGAACTAATGGGCTCTGTTGTAGAGTTAGTGGTTCTGCTGCAAGCTTCATGGGCTTTATGGACTCTGTTGCAGGACTAATGATCGTACTGCAAGATTCACGACACTAGCATTTCTTCTTTGATTTTTCATAACTCTGCTGTAGGAATTATGATCTTCCCTCGAGATTCATGACACCGACATTTTTTTCTTTGAATTTTCACGATCATGCTGCAGGATTCATGATGTCAGCATTTCTTCTTTGACTTTTCGTATTTCTTATAATAACAAAATCTTAGGATCAGATGGATGTGGTTTGTTTAAACGTCAATTTGTTTAAACAGAACCTGTCCATTACCAAAACTTGCTTTTTCAAGAAATTTCAATCCAAAAACTTTGAAAACAAGGAATGAATTTGGTTGCTTGATCCATGTAGTTTGTTAATCCTTGAATGTGTTTCACGGCATTAAGGTACCTTTCATTGAAGCTGTTTTTCAAATGGTCAATGTTTCCGTATCAAAAAAAAAAAAAACATTTTTAGAAATTCCTGTAGAACTTTGACTTCAATTTTTCATGTGCATGAGTTAGAGTTAAAGTTTGGAAAATGATGTTTGCCCCGGGTCAAATTCCGGGTCAAACCCTGAACTAAAAGCACCGTTTTATTAAGTTAAAAACGCACCGTTTGCCTTCTGTCAAAAACGCACCGTTAAATTGGTTCTCAAATCTCAAGAACAAGTTGAGGAGCAATTATTGCTCTTGCTCTTCTTGTTGGTCCTGTGGTTGTGGGGAACAGAGAGTTGGGGCGAAGGCTTTAGTAGTGACTGTTGTGGGTGTGAGAGCTAGAGAGGAGAAATTGTGAGAGAAGAAGAGCCGACGGGTGGGGATAGAAGTGAGGTGGGGTTTACGGAGTTGGTATTTTGAGAGGATTGTGGAGGTTGTGGATATGCAGAGGGGTCTCAACAAGAAACCCATTGTTGTCGCCATCGTCACTGCAGCGGTGCTGTATTGGCTAAGATTTTTAACAAATAAAATCTTAATGAAAAATATATTAGTTTGAAAGTCTCTGCATGACTGTGCATAACTGCAATGCTTCGACCTTCTTCATCTCATTCATAACCCAAATTTGAAGGTTTGCTGATAAGTTTCAAGACGAGGATATTTCTTCCCAAAGACATTTGACTAATTCCGGTGCTTGAGATAAAGAGTCTGTACTGTTGATGATGAACTTCATTGCTGGAACTAAAAGACACAAAATTATTGTTTTTTAATTTTTATTGTTTTTGTTTATTGAATTAAAGCATCAAGTTTCTGTCTTGCCTCATTCATGTTTTCTTTGCTTCTATCTTATTGGATGAAGTTAAAGCCAAAGATTAGTCCTCAAAACGGCATCGTTGCGTGAAGAAAGGAGCTCATCTGTCTTAACAAAAATTGATCCTTAAAACGGTGTCGTTTTTTCAAGTTCGGGGTTTGACCCGGGGCAAACATCGGCACTCTTAAAGTTTTAGTCATTGAAAAAGTACTACAATAAAGTGAAGGTGATTATTCAATGAAATGTAAGTAGTAGAGTAATTTTCAAACTTAAACAGTAAATTAGAAAAACCAAGTGTGACTTTGTCGGTGAGAAAATGTAACCAAACGTGTTTTTGCTCTTTTCATTTTTATATATAATTTTGATTTAAAAAAAAAAACTAAGGCATGCATTTAAATTTTTAAAAATATTACTATCATAAACATCATTTTTTTTGTCTAAAACAAGGTTACAAAAGCCCCCTAAGTAGCCAAGTGCTATAATTTTAAGTAGATTTGTGTGGCTAAAGCCAGTGTGTTATTGTCCCAATCCATGGTCTAAACCTCTAAAATCCTGGGGGCACCACCCCAAAAAATAAGAAGAAAACTATGCTTTACGAATGTAAAGAGAATATAATTTGGATTCGGTCTAAAGGCATGACGATTGACTTATTAATTTCAAAATCAAAACTATGTTCGATGCTTTAATTAATTTACTTTCTTCTCTGCTTCTTCCGCAACTTTTTTAAAACCGCGTTTCAGAAAAAGTTGGGTACATGAAACACGAATATGTATAGTATATAGGAAAACATTTTCTTTATAATATATCAACTCAAAGTTAAGAGATCAACTACTCATCAATTTTAGTCTTAGCCTCCCTCAGGACCCTGCCCGGGAGGTTTCAAGCAGATTTAATTAGAGAGTTCGAATCCTAAAAAATATAAGGGCTAAAAAATCGATTTTGAATACCTAGTACCCATACCTATATTACGAAAAAATAAAATAAAAAATTCTTGGCCAGAGCAGAGTCATTTCCCATCAACCTTGGTTGAAATAATGTTAAACATGGTGTCTGTTTTCTCAAGAAATCAAACCACTTTCTACATAATAGGAAAAGTGATTCATTATTCAATTTGTGAATAGCTTTAATTGTTTTATAGAAGTCTCTACACTTGTCAAATGAAGGAAAAACGTGCATGTGACCCCAAGAGAAAAAAAAAAGTAATAATATCATCTGGACTCGGTCTAAAGACACATCACGATCGATTTATTCATTTCAAACTTAAAACGTTGTCTGATGCTTTACTGTCTGCTCTTCTTTTACTGTAATTTTACTGAAACCGCGTTAATAAAACATGAATTATGTACATACGTAAAAATATATGAATTAGTCCATCATCTCAAAATTATTTAAGTAGGCAGAGTTTAGTCACCCGCAGGTTTGTTCATGAACAAAATCCAAAAATCATTTTAGCTTGAACCTAGCTTTGTTGAAACTATCTTAAACATGGAGTGTGGTTTCTTCAATACTTGCAGAGCAGTCATCGTATTCATATGGGCTGCCCTTACTCTTTTGATAGTCCATGTTGCATCTGCTACCAACATTAGTATTCATGTTGCAGCATCTGAAATAGAAAGACAAGCTTTACTCAACAGCGGCTGGTGGAAGGACAGGATTCCTCACAATACTTCAGATCATTGCGGTTGGGTTGGTATCACTTGCGATTATGAAGGAAGGATCACTGACATAGGCTTAGCGGAAAGCAAGATCAAAGGGGAACTTGGCCGTCTCAACTTTTCTTGCTTTCCAAACCTGCAATATCTCGATCTTTCGAACAATAATCTATCGGGAAGCATTCTGTCCCAAATTGGTTCTCTTTCAAATCTCAAATACCTTGATCTGGATCGGAATAATCTTACAGGTGAGTGAGTTACCAAATAATTATGGTGGCTAGCTAGCCTAGCTGTTTATTTAATTTATATTCATTGAAAAATAATCATTGAAATTCATTCATCTTTTAATCGATCATATTGCAAACACTATACCAAAAGAAATTGGGAGCTTAAGAAATTTAAAGGAGCTTCTTTTGGGTAGTAACAACTTCAATGGCGAGTTACCAAATAATTATGGTGGCTAGCTATTTATTTAACTTATATTCATTGAAAAATAATAATTGAAATTCATTCGTCTTTTAATCGATCACATTGCAGGTACTATACCAAAAGAAATTAGGAGCTTAAGAAATCTGAAGGTGCTTGATTTGAGTAATAACAATCTCAATGGTGAGTTACCAAAAAATTATGGTGGCTTGCTAGCCTAGCTATATATTAAATTTATATTCATTGAAAAATAATCATTGAAATTCATTCGTCCTTTAATCGATCACATTGCAGGTACTATACCAAAAGAAATTGGGAGCTTAAGAAATCTAGAGGGGCTTGATTTGAGTAGTAACAAACTCAGTGGTGTATTACCTCAAGAAATCGGGAATCTAAAAAGTCTAATCGGACTGTTTGTGAGGAATAACACATTAGGTGGGCCTATTCCTTCAACCCTATTTCGTTTAACAAACCTTGAGGTTTTATATCTTGGTTTCAACCAGTTCAATGGCACAATTCCACGAGAAATAGGACATCTAAAGAATTTGACTTATTTGTTTATCAAAGTTAACAAGCTAACCGGAGCTATTCCTTCAACTCTAGGTCAGTTAACCAGCTTGCTCCAATTGGATCTCAGTTCTAACCAACTCCACAGCTCCATTCCACTAGAAATAGGGAATCTTAGTGCTCTAGAGGAGTTAGACTTATCTGATAATAAAATACATGGTATCATTCCAGATGAGCTCACCAAGTTATCCCAACTCAAAAATCTCAACCTTTCCTCAAACTTACTTTCAGGGCAGATACCTTCTGCAATTGGAAAACTCTTCAACCTTAAGTATCTCGACCTCTCTAAAAATAAACTTGGTGGTTCTATTCCAACTGAGATTGGCAACTGCTCAGAGTTAAAGAATTTAACATTGAACCACAACAGTTTGGATGGAACTATTCCCCCAGAAATGGGAGAAATTTTATTGCTTCAAACTTGGACCTTCCCACAATAACCTTTCAGGCACCATACCTAAGACTCTCTATCCAATGCATTCAGACATGTCATTCAACAGTTTGGAAGGTGAAATTCCTTCTAATTTGCGGGATAATCCACCAAAGAGTTTTGCCGGCAACAATGGTTTTTGCGGCCATGTTGAAGGTTTTCCTTCTTGCTCTCAAAGTCAGAAGCATCCACCTTCAATCATTCTGTTTGTTAAAATTTTTCTTCCTCTCAGTCTAGTTCTCGCCTTCTTTATATTATGATTCATATTACTCCTTAAACGTCAGAATAAAACTCTGAAACTCAACTCAAGAGCTGCCAAGAATGGAGATGTGTTTTCGGTGTGGAATTATGATGGTAAAATTTTATATGAAGATTTGATTAATGCAACTGAAGATTTTCATATTAAATATTGCATCGGAACTGGAGGTTATGGCAGTGTTTACAAGGCAGAGCTACTAGACGGAAAAGTTGTTGCTTTGAAGAAGCTTCACCATTCTGAAACAGAGGATTCAGCTTTTGTCAAGAGTTTCCAAAACGACGCTCATGTACTCTCCACTGTACGACATCGGAACATTGTGAAACTTTATGGTTTTTGTTTGCACAAAAAATGCATGTTTTTGATTTATGAGTACATGGAAAGAGAAAGCTTGTTCTGTGTTTTACGCCATGATGACGAAGCTATTGAGTTGAATTGGACTAAAAGAGTGAACATCGTGAAGAGTGTGGCTCATGCTTTGTCGTACCTGCATCACGACTGCACTCTGTCAATTGTTCACCGCGACATATCAAGCAACAACATTATACTCTACTCAAATTTGGAGGCATTTGTTGCAGATTTTGGCACTGCTAGACTTCTACATGTTGATTCATCAAATAGAACCCTACGAGCGGGCACTTACGGATATATTGCCCCAAGTGAATAAAGTAATTGGTTGTATTTCTTTTTACGCTCTATGGTTTTACTTTCAAAGACATAATCGTACACCTTTTCTTTTCATGTAGAACTTGCCTACACTATGGTTGTGACAGAGAAATGTGATGTTTATAGTTTTGGGGTAGTGGCACTCGAAATATTGATGGGAACACATCCAGGAGAACTCCTCTCATCATTATCATCATCATCATTGGATCCAAAAATCATGTTGATCGATATTTTAGACCAACGTCTCTTGCCACCAGTGAATCAAAAGATCGTTCAAAATATTATTCTTGTTTCAACAATAGCATTTGCTTGCGTGCGTTCTCAACCGAAATCTCGACCCACAATGCAAGGCATTGTTGAAAACAGCAGTTGTGAAGAGTCAAAGATTGACCTTGAATCCAAGCTGGCATGCCACCTAAGCTTCTGTAATCTACAGCCAGCTGACATGGAAGATGAGTCAGGATTATTGAGCTGGCAGAACAGCTGTGCTGAAGAATATCAGCACATAAGCATGGAGCAGCTGAAGATTCTAGAATTCTAAAATGATTGGCTCATGATTGGCAGTCTGACAAATTGGTTTTTCCGTGTAATATTCTTTATTAGCTGTCATTGTTTTCTTGTCTCTATATATACTACAATTGCTCTGTAATACAGCAGTCAAGCAAGAAATAATAAGAATGAATACTTTGTCTTGTTCACTCTGCTTGTAATACTAAGCAATCCTCCAGAATTTAAGTTGGTATCAGAGCTATTCCTTTAGCTATAGCAAGCAGCAGTGACAATGAAACAAATGTTAATCCAACACAGGTTGATTCAAGTGATCAACCAGACGATTTGAATCAAAACACTGAGCCACAAAATCCAGGCCTTAACACCAGAAACACAGCACAAATAAGTGCATCACCAACCCAGCATATCACTAGCAACACCTATGTCTTTACTACTCCAATCAAACTAACTCAAAGCAACTTTATGCTTTGGAAATCACAAGTGATTTCTAGCATTAGAGCAAATGAGCTTGAGGGGTTTGTTGATGGCAGCCATGTTTGCCCTCCTAAGGTTTTCATGAGTCCTGGACCAAATCTATCCACCATAACCACACCTAACCCTGAATACCAGATTTGGAGGAAACAGGATCATATCCTACTTAGTTGGTTACTCTCTTCTCTAAGTGAAGGAGTCTTAGGCACAGTGGTAGATTGTTCCACCTCCTGTGAGGTGTGGACAACTCTAGCCAACCAATTTTGGTGCTAGAACAAGGGCAAGAGTCCTATATCTCAGAACTCAAATTCAAACTACTAAAAAGGGTTCATTTACCATTCATGAATACTACTAAAAAATGAAAACTTTACTGAACTCACTCAGAGCTGCAGGGAATAGCATGAATGATGATGATTTCATCATGTGTGTGCTTGCTGGTTTGGGGCCAGAATATGACTCAGTAGTTACCAACATCAACTCAATGCAGGAGAGTCCCTCTATCTCGGAAGTATATGGTATGCTCTTGAGTCAAGAAAACAGAACTGAGCAAAACCTGAGCTCATGGAACATTGAAGCAAACTATACTCAAATGAGGAATGGAAGAAGGAACTGGAACAACAGTGAAAGGACTGCCCATCAGTAGCTGCCTGGAATTGTCTTCAGAAATCCTGGAAACAACACCACAAACAACCAAACCAATCAGAATCCTCAAGACAAAGGAAAAGGAAAAGCAGTGGCTGATGACAGTGGTTCTGATCCAAAAGGGCCATGTCAAATCTGCTGGAAAATGGGGCACACAGCAGCTGAGTGTTGGCACAGATTCAAGAAGAACTTTGTACCTCAGCCAAACAGAAGAAGAGAGCAGAGGGGTGCTTATGTTGCTGCAGCTGAAGGTCAAAGCAGTGGAGCTTGGTACCTTGACAGTGGTGCTACCAACCATGTGACTAACTCTCTTGGAAATCTCAGCATCAACTCTGAATACCAAGGTAAAAACAAGCTAGCTGTTGGTAATGGTGAAAAGCTTTTGATTAGTCACATTGGTTATTCTGCTTTGCCCACATATGATCCACACAAGCACATTACCTTGACTGATATATTATATGTGCCTAACATAACCAAAAACCTCATTAGCATTTCTAAACTGCTGCATGACAATGATGTTGATGTTGAGTTTCAAAAATCTGTTTGTTTTATTAAGGACAAGAGACAAGGGAAAATTCTGGTGAAAGGAGTGGCTAGAGATGGACTATATGAGCTGATGCACTTACCTGCCATCCTGAGCAGGAACAAAAATCCACATGCTGTTTTTTCTTCTATTCTGTCAAATTCAGAGTCATTAAATAATAGTAGTTGTCCAGTGTCCATGTTGTCTTTCAATTCAAGTAATGAGTCAGTCAATGTTAGTGTCGAGTCAAATATAGCTGATGAGTCAAGTAGCAACAATCTGCAAGCTGTTGAAGAAGCTGATGTGTGGCATTCCAGACTAGGACACCCTAGTACTTCAGTTCTGAAAAACACCTTGCTATCTTGTAATCAGCTCAAAATTAATAAAGATATTGTTCCTTCATTTTGCTCTGCATGCCAATATGGAAAGCAATCAAAACAATCATTCAAAAGCACTGAAACCAAAACTAAGACAGCCCTTGAACTGATTCACACAGACCTTTGGGGACCAGCTCCAATTCTATCCACTCATGGACATAGATATTACATCTCTTTTGTTGATGATAGAACAAGATACACATGGCTTTTCCCTTTAGCAACCAAGTCTCAAGCTCTTGAAACCTTCATTACCTTTAAAAATCAGATCGAAAAACAATTGAACCTAACAATCAAAGCACTACAAACAGACATAGGAGGAGAGTTCAAAGCCTTTGAGCCATATTTGAAAAGAGAGGGAATAACTCTAAGGCATTCATGTCCATACTTACATGAACAAAATGGCAAGGTTGAGAGAAAACACAGACACATTGTGGAGACTGGACTTGCCTTACTTGCCCAAGCCAAAATGTCTTTAAAATTCTGGCAAGAAGCCTTCAGCTATGCTACCTTCATTATCAACAGACTTGTCTCACCTGTGCTAAAGAACAAGACACCATTTGAGTTATTGTATTCTTTCAAACCAGATTATACACAAATTAAAATCTTTGGATGTGAGTGTTTTCCATTTCTTAGACCATACAACAGACACAAACTTGATTTTCACACTTCCAAATGCATCCTATTAGGGATGAGCAGTGCTCACAAAGGTTATGTTTGTATGAACAATTCAGGAAGAATCTATATCTCAGCTTGTGTCAAATTCAATGAAAAATCCTTTCCCTTCGAAAATGATTCTAGCTTTAGGAAACAAGAGTCAGTAAAGGAAGGTGATGAAGTTGTCTTACTTGAAAAATTTCAGGTTGTGTCATTTTCTGTCAACAGTCCCCATGGTCTCACACAAGTAGTATCAGCTCATAGCAACTCTCCAGACACTACTGGAAACACAGAATGTATCCCAAGTCCAGTCCAGAATGAAATGCAACAGGTAAATGATACTGACACAATATCAGGTAGCCTTTCAACTCACAGTCCACCTCACATTACAGAAATAAACAACCAAGACCTTCCCACACAAAAGGCCTTACTTTCACACCCCATGGTGACAAGATCCAAGGCTGGCATCTTCAAACCAAAGCTGTACCAGGTTTCCAGTAAAACACAACCATCTCTTCCCAAAAACACCTTTGATGCTTTGAAGGATCCCAAGTGGAAAAAGGCAATGGAGGATGAGTATCATGCATTGATGAAAAACAAAACCTGGACCTTGATACCAAACAACCAAAATTGCAAATTGATTGGAAATAAGTGGATCTACAAAGTAAAGGAAAACTCAGATGGCAGCATCAACAAGTACAAGGCCAGATTAGTTGCAAAGGGATTCTTGCAAACTCCAGGACTTGATTTCAATGAAACCTTCAGCCCTGTTATTAAGGCTGCAACTATTAGAATCATCCTAACCATGGCAGTAGCAATGATTGGTTGCTTAGGCAAGTGGACATAAACAATGCCTTCTTGAATGGTGACCTGACAGAGGCAGTATACATGCCACAGCCCGAGGGTTTTGCAGACAAGAACAGACCAAGCTACATTTGCAAACTGGAAAAGGCTTTGTATGGATTGAGGCAAGCTCCGAGAGCATGGTTTGATAAACTAAAAGGTGCCTTGAGTTCTTGGGGATTCAAAAATTCCAGGAGTGACACATCTCTGTTTTTCAGAAGAGTTGAATCAAAGATAGTCATCATGCTCATATATGTAGATGACATCATAATCACTGGAAGTGACAGTCAAGGCATTGAGGAAGTCATTAAAGATCTGAACACATCCTTTGCTTTGAAGGATCTTGGAAATCTAAATTTCTTTCTTGGGATACAAGTTCTAAGGAATCAAAACTCTATCCTACTCTCTCAAGCAAAATATATTCAAGACTTGCTGGCCAAAACAGAAATGATAGACTGTAAAGGAATAGAGACACCCTTTAGCACTTCTGAGAAATTGAAAAAAGATGTTGGGAACAGGTTCCACGATCCCACACTCTATAGAAGCATCATAGGAAGCCTGCAATATGCAGTATTGACCAGGCCAGAGCTTGCTTTCTCAGTTAACAAGCTCAGTCAGTTCACGTCTGATCCTAGACAACCACATTGGGTGGCATGCAAAAGAGTGCTGCGATACCTCAAAAACACAATGAATATGTGTTTAAGTTTCAGAAAATCTGAACATCTGGATCTCATTGCCTATACGGATGCAGATTGGGCAACTGATCCAGATGACAGAAGATCCATAAGTGGATACTGTGTGTACTTGGGAGATAATCTGGTTGCTTGGAGCTCGAGAAAACAAGGCATAGTAGCAAGGTCAACAGCTGAATCAGAATATAGAGCAATGGCTCTATGCAGCACTGAAATCACATGGATTAATTCTCTACTTGGTGAGTTGAAGATGGAGATTGAAAATATACCAATTATCCTAAGTGACAGCACCAGTGCAGCAGCCATAGCAGCAAACCCAGTCTATCACTCCAGAACAAAACATTTTGAGATAGACCTTCATTTCCTCAGAGACAAAGTTACAAAGGGTGAATTGGAAATAAACTATATTGGCAGCAATGATCAGATTGCAGATGTACTGACCAAGCCATTACCACACCACAAGTTTAGCTGTTTTAGAAGCAAACTCAAAGTCATTGACAAGGCCTTGAGTTTGAGAGAGGGTGTTGAAAACAGCAGTTGTGAAGAGTCAAAGATTGACCTTGAATCCAAGCTGGCATGCCACCTAAGCTTCTGTAATCTACAGCCAGCTGACATGGAAGATGAGTCAGGATTATTGAGCTGGCAGAACAGCTGTGCTGAAGAATATCAGCACATAAGCATGGAGCAGCTGAAGATTCTAGAATTCTAAAATGATTGGCTCATGATTGGCAGTCTGACAAATTGGTTTTTCCGTGTAATATTCTTTATTAGCTGTCATTGTTTTCTTGTCTCTATATATACTACAATTGCTCTGTAATACAACAGTCAAGCAAGAAATAATAAGAAGGAATACTTTGTCTTGTTCACTCTGCTTGTAATACTAAGCAATCCTCCAGAATTTAAGTAGCATTTCTCAGGAACTTCTTGTGGCAAAGACACTAATGCAAAAAGCTCTCAAAGAAATTTCCATTTCAGAGCTGAGAAACTAAGAAATGTTTTGGCTTCATGAATATGACAATATCCCATGAAAGGATTTCAAAATTTGAAGGTGAGCATCCTTGTGTTCTGCTGGTCTCTTTAGACCCAAATAATGATGCCAAAACCTAGACCTGGATGGCCGCATTCTTAAATGTATTTTTCAATCTAAGTTTGAGTTATGTTTGTTTTAGCGGTTTGTAGTTTGGTGGAAGCTTGACTTTGTCTTTGGCAAAACTCTTTTTTTTTTTTTTCACTTGACTGAAAAATAAGTTTAAAAAGACGAAAAGGGCATCTATAAAGGGCTATCCCCTCATCAAATGAGACATAAAACATATTGGAAATTAGAGAAGAATATTTGTTCATTAATAGAAGGATTATAAATAATCCAAGCAAATTTGGCCCTCAAAATTGCAAAACTCTGAACTTTGCTGCATGAAAGTACTCATCAAACTTTTCAAAGTGATCAGTGAACTTCTACCCAAGCAATCCAGCCTCAAGATGTATTAAATCCCACAGCAAATTATTCGATTTAGTATATCAATATGAGAATTGCATTAAAGAACTCATACAATCACCCAACTTGAATGATTTCAATATGATTTTCCAAGAAATTGTATAATTATTGATTGGGTTTGATGTCGCTAAAAAATATTCAAGAGTTATTATCATTTTACTACTTCAAAAATTACCAAATATTAAATGACTACAACAAGTATTATCTCCTATCATTTTCTTACTATATCTTTATAAAAATATCATTTTACTACTTTTCCGTTATAACCGTTAGTTGATCAGTTAATTGACTAACAAAATATCAATTTCACCCTTTATGATTAAAAAAATTACTTGAAACTTAATTACAAAATAAATTTGTAATATATTTATTAAAATGGATATAAAATACCAACATAATTCTTTTTGTTAGAATTATGAAAATGAAGCTTATTTACAAAATAAATTTGTCTTATTATTTTTTTAATGAAGCTTTCGTTTTAATCATAAAGGGTAAAATTAGTATTTTGTTAGTTAACTAACTGGTCAACTAACGGTTGTAATGAAAAAGTAGTAAAATGATATTTATTGTAACAGAAAAGTAGTAAAATGATATTTTTATAAAGATATAATAAAAAAATATAAGAGACAATATTTGTTATAATCATTTAATATTTAATAATTTTTAAAGTAATAAAATGATAATAACCTAATATTTAATTATTCGTTAATCTAATTACTCGTGGTCAATAGTGGCTGATATGACCAATTATTGGACTAAACTTGTGGATTATCTGTTAAGACTTGTGAGAAAATAAAAAATTGAAAAAAAGCAAGTTCGACAACTGGGAGAGCATGACCAACAATCATTAAGCAAAGCACGGAAACCAATAAACATATAAGATTCACTACACGTCAAAAGCTAACATGAAAGGTCCAAAGAATTGCCAACACATGATTCTGATCCGTGGTCACAGCCAACGGCAATAATTGCCATGAGCGGCACAGCACACCTCTCAAGAATATTAAATCATGAGCGAATTAATCCTGATCAAAATTATATACATACTCATGCTAGCAGGTGTTTTAAAATATTCAATTTAAAATTTTACGAAAATAAAGATCCTCACTTATCGTTTTAATATGAAATTACGAAAAGTTCTCATGTTATTTTATGTGTCCATAATTAACTATGATAAAGAAACGGTCATAATGACACGTAAATTTTTGAAAAAGAAATTTAAAATATTCTTTTTATCATAATATCCTTTGAATATAAGAATTAAAAAATTAACTTTAAAATTTTTTAATTAATACAAATTTAATATAAATAATATAATATATTTGGTAGACTAATAATATTAAACTATTTTTAACATTTAAAATAATATTAAAATTTTAAATTATTATATTTATTTTAATAATATATTGTTATCCATTATAAAGATTTTAAATAAATCTTTGGGTTAAATATATTTTACAATTAATAGAATATCTACCTATTACTAAAGTTAAAACTATTTTTACATTATATTCAAAATAATTTTAATTTTATTTATTTATTTATTTTAATATTATGTTTTTATTTATTATTAAAAATTACTTTAATATAATAAAATAGGTCTAATATATTGTAAAATATAAAAATTATTTTAAAATTTATTGTAATGCCATATTTCTATTTGTTATAAAATTTTAAGGTCAATTTTTTTTTTTTTTGAGTTTATAGAGTCAAACAGGTATTATAGTCAAAG
>NW_006262139.1:11160860-11170038 GCF_000493195.1 Citrus x clementina | reverse complement strand
CACTACTCATGACATATATGTATTTATTTTCAAAATTTTCTATATAAATAGTAGTTATATTAAATTCAACTACACATTAACCTCACTAAAAAAGAAAGTAAACAATCTTTAAAGTTAAACTAGGGGATAAAACGTAAGATACTTAAGAAAACGAACTAAATTCGAAATTAAAACATCATAGGTCTGCTTAATGTCGAAAGCAAGCACGACGTCGTATCTGTAATTGAACTACCGATTTTACCCTTACTACCGCTTAACTCTTGAGGCGCGCCATTTTGTTGCTCAAAGAACCGCGCGCATTACTTTCAGTCTACTGGAATCCAACAATCTTAAGGTAATTTAATTTAATTGCCTTCAGTTTCAATTTTTCGCTATGATGGCTTTACAGTTCAGTTCTGCTTCCCTATTCCATGTCTAGTTTCATTGCTTCCATGCTTTTATGGCAAACGTTTGTGTTCAATTGGTACTTCGTTGTCATTGCAAAACATCGTATCATTTTGTATTCGTTGTTTTAATGTATTATAAATTTTAAATCATTCTGCAGTCTTCTTGTTTGAAGAATTGCCTCTTACAAGCTTTCAAATTTTGTTCCTGTCAAAAACTTTGTGAGAGTTTTTAGCATAAGCTTGATTCGATTTGGAAGTACGCCCATGTACATCATCCAAGCAATGATTTGATGACACATCAGTTTGTATATAAAAAAATTTGTACGAGAGTTTTTATCTCTATTATTATTGTTTGATTTGAACTTATTGTATCATAATTCATAAATTGTTTATTGTCTCTCGGAAGTATTTAATAGCTTTTTCAGTAAAATTTTAACTGTGAAGGAAGTTGTTTTAGCATGCTGGGGTCCAATAATCTTTAAGAGGTTTTCATTTTATTTTCCTAATGGAAATGAGTTTTTATATTTACTGTCGGGCACTTATTTATGTTTTCAATGTTGATGTTCTCTCTTCACTTCACCTGCTTTTCACTGCCATATTTTGATTATGCTTTTTCACCTTTTGGCCTCTGTCATTTGCATTGGTGGTGTTGTGGGTATTGGGATGCATTCGAACTATGTATATGTTGCTGGATCAAGCAGGGGAAGTGGTGGATTCTTTTTTGAGAAGCTTCGATGATATTTGGGAACTTTGATTTATTCAGGTTCTTGGAGTAACATGAGACTCGGATTTTGCCTCCGTTCATGCAATTTACCACTTACATTTGTTGCTTCCTACTGTCACTTTTAAAATGCATAAACAAATAGAATCTCAACATTTCTTGTCTTTTAGTTCTAGACTATTTTCTTTCTGAAATGCTGTGACCATGATTAGAAACTTAAAAACCCAACTGCGGTTCACCTTCTACCACAGTCAGCCTTTTGTACCATCAAATGCTCAAACGTACTTTAGGAACGAACAGTTCAGCAATGATTACATTAGCTCTCTCTGCAAGCAAAACCTGTACAATGAAGCTCTTGTAGCATTTGACTTCTTGCAAAACAACACAAACTTCAGGATAAGACCAAGCACTTATGCTGGTTTAATCTCTGCATGCTCTTCTCTGAGATCTCTACAACTTGGAAGAAAAGTCCATGATCATATTTTATCGTCCAACTGTCAGCCAGATGTTGTTCTACATAACCATATTCTTAATATGTACGGCAAATGTGGTTCATTGGAGGATGCTAGAATGGTTTTTGATGAAATGCCGCAAGGAATGTGGTCTCTTGGACTGCTATGATTGCTGGATGCTCTCAGAATGGCCAAGAAAATGATGCGATTAAACTGTACATACAAATGCTACGGTCAGGAGTTATGCCAGATCAGTTTACCTTTGGAAGCATAATAAAAGCTTGCTCTGGTCTAGGCAGTGTTGGCTTAGGAAGGCAACTTCATGCCCATGTCATAAAATCAGAACATGGTTCTCATCTTATTGCACAGAATGCTCTAATCGCAATGTACACAAAGTTTGATCAAATTTTGGATGCATGGAATGTGTTTTCTGGTATCGCTAGAAAGGATATAACTTCATGGGGTGCAATGATTGCTGCATTTTCCAAACTTGGTTATGAGTTAGAAGCTTTGTGCCATTTTAATGAAATGCTCCATCATGGTGCTTACCAGCCAAATGAATTTATATTTGGCAGTGTTTTTAGTGCTTGTAGCAGTCTCCTACATTATGAATGTGGGAGGCAGATACATGGTATATGCATAAAATTTGGGTTGGGTAGAGATACATATGCCGGATGTTCCCTTTGTGACATGTATGCCCGATGTGGTTTGTTAGATTTTGCAAGAATCGTATTTAATGAGATAGAAAGCCCTGATTTAGCATCATGGAATGCACTTATCGCTGGGGTTGCTAGTCATAGCAATGCCAACGAAGCCATGTCACTCTTTTCAGAAATGAGGGACCGTGAGTTGATACCTGATGGGCTCACTGTTCGTTCCCTACTTTGTGCTTGCACCGGCCCTTTGACACTTTATCACGGTATGCAAGTTCACTCCTATATTATTAAGATGGGGTTTGATTCTAATGTTCCTGTCTGTAATGCTATTCTGACCATGTATGCTAAGTGCTCTGCTCTGTGCAATGCCTTATTGGTATTTAAAGAGTTGGGCAAGAATGCAGATTCAGTTTCTTGGAAATCAATTATTGCAGCTTGTCTGCAGCACAACCAGGCTGGAGAGTTCTTCAGATTATTTAGCCGAATGCTTGCTTCTCAAATTAAGCCGGATCATATTATTTTCAATGATGTAATGGGGGCTTGTGCAAAAATGGCTTCTTTAGAAATGGGAACTCAACTTCATTGCTACATAACGAAAACTGGGCTTGCACTTGATGTTTTTGTCACGAACGGATTGATGGACATGTATATAAAATGTGGCTCCCTTGGAAGTGCTTGGGAGCTCTTTAACTTTATGGAGAATCCCGATATTGTCTCGTGGAGTTGTTTAATTCTGGGATATGCTCAGTTTGGATGTGGAGAGGAAGCTCTTAAACTGTTCAGAAGGATGAGAAGTCTAGGAGTTAGGCCAAACCATGTGACGCTTGTTGGTGTCCTTACAGCCTGCACTCATGTTGGACTGGTAGAAGAAGGGTTGCAGTTGTATAGAATCATGAAAAATGAATATGGAATTATACCAACAAGAGAGCACTGTTCTTGTGTGGTTGACTTGCTTGCTCGTGCTGGATGCATACATGAAGCTGAGGATTTTATAAACCAAATGGCTTTTGACGCTGATATCGTGGTATGGAAGTCTCTTTTAGCTTCCTGTAAAACCCATGGGAATGTTGATGTTGGAAAACGAGCTGCGGAGAATATTTTGAAAATTGATCCTACAAATTCTGCCGCTGTTGTATTGCTTTGCAACATATATGCTTCTTCCGGAAAGTGGGAGGAAGTCGCTAGATTAAGGGGCTCAATGAAAGAAATGGGTGTGAGGAAAGTTCCTGGTCGGAGCTGGATTGAAATTCAGAGTAAGATCAATGTGTTCTTTGCAGAAGATGGTATGCATCCAGAAAGGGACAAAATATATACAATCCTGGAAGAGCTCTGGTTGCAGATGCTGGATGAGGGTTATGTTTCAATCCAGATGTTGGCTTCAACTGAACAATTACAGTGGTCGAACAAGCTTCCTCCTCACTATTCAACAAAATAGAATGTGGCCGGCCGACCAGGAGGTTCCATATTAAACTAGTGTCTCTGGATTCTCGTTCAGAAGAACTTAAGGGTATGCTTTGGTGCTTCATCATGCCTTTTAAACTTTTTTTAAAATCTTTTTTATTGCATTTAAACTGAAGATTTGTTAGTGACATAATTATTGAAAAGTGACTACAGTGAAGGATTTCCAATACTAATGGACATGTTCTCTCATGATAGTTTGAATAACAATTTCCTGAGCTCTAACAATTTGCTATTTTATTTTAATAATCAATTTTTGGTCTGAAATATTAATTGCTGATTGATTGTTTTTTTCCCCTTTTGTTTAACTTTTTTGACAGGGGAATATTCTTGTGTGATTGACAAGATTACTAGGCCCGCTCTTCCTGGTACTCTATCAAAGCCTCATAGCTTACCCGCTCTTCCTGGTACTTTATCAAAGCCTCGTGGCTTTAAGTTTCTTATTGTCTTGATGAGTTTAAGAATCATTTTATTCATTGCAGGGGAATTTGTGCTTTCTCTAAGACTCGAACATGGAATTTGGATTAGGGAGATAAAGCTCTAAACGTGACAGGTTTATAGATGATTCTCAATTGCAATTGGTATATGTGTTCGACTACAATGCCGTGCTGGCAGCAGCTCACCTTGACCTGTAAGGCACACCAATAATTTGCAGTAACTTTCCACAACTAGTGACAGTGAAACATATGCTGATAAATTCGTAGCAGCCCATGGCTTTATGTTTTAAGATATTAACATAGTTGCGACTCATTGACATGTTGCAAAGTTCATGAGGATGCTGGTACAGCATGATAGCCGTTTTCTGGTTATATTATCAGGTAAGCGCTCAGCAGTCAAGAATGTAGACTGAGAGGCAGCATTTCATGACAGGCATGCACTCTTGAAGACCACACTTGAGGAAATCTTCCAAGGTCCCATAAACCCAACTATGAATCAACCATCCTCTTCGTGTAACGGCTTAGATCTTCTGTTCAATTACTGCTGCTGCAGCTTCCTTGTCACAAGTTTGCCACTGCCTACAGCTACTAAGGTAAAAGCACCTTCATGTGTTTGTGCATGTTTATTTGACTAGCTGTCTTCTAGTGATCTTTGTTGTCCTGGATGTAAATTGCTTCAGGAAATACACATTCTTCCTCATTTACAGGATTTTGCAGTTCCAAAAGCATAAATCCAATAGAAACAATAAATAAATAAATCATCCTCAAATAGTAAATGATTCCAGAATTTTTCTTGTCCTATGAGAATATAAGGGATTGTTTTGTTCTGTGGTTGTATCACTAGTGTTTGTAAAACCGTGGAAATTTATGCTTCTTTTATGGATGGTGTTGGCCTTGTAGCTGGCTGGATGTAAAAAATTTATTGAACCAATGAGAACCCAAACAGTGTCTGGAACTGGAACAGTACTAGTTTCTATGGACTTGATAAAGGAAACAAATAAAGCCAACAACAAAAAACTCTTTCAAGATAAATGACGGTGATTTGCAGCTTTACTCTTCATCATCTTTTGGTTTGGTTGAAATTGATTCTCTTCGTGGCCGATGCTTCTTACCCTTCAGTTTTGGCAAGGTCAAGATCCAGGATGGAACCTCGCAACCAGAGGCTTTCATTAAATTAGCTATGTTACGCAAAAATGGAATATCGTCTTCAGTGTAAAGTGTTATAGCTTCTCCACTCCTACCTGCCCTGCCAGTGCGACCTATATTGACAAAACTTGGCTTCAATTGACCGACAAAAGCCAATTCAAAAAATCTTAAAATAAAAGAAATTACCATTTTGCTTTATGTACGTACAGAACAAGCATGATCAGATAAACAGCTATGTATAAAGAATTGATACAGAGCTGAGAACGTATTTGGCAGAAGCGCAAAACAGATTGTTCAATGTTTAATCTAGAGCATCAAAATACTTGGGAAAAGGAAGCCCAAAAAAAAATTCATGCAACAAAAGTTTCAGACTGCTCATCAATAATCAACTATAAATCTAGGAACTAATAGAACATTGAAGCTCCAAAAATTGCAATGAATATATTACTGATGGCAAAAGTGATAAAAATCCTTGAAGAAATTCTGTTAAATCCAGACCATCTCAAATTTCAGGATTGGATCATTAGACCACACTTAATGTATCAGGATTAAAAGGGATTGAGCAACATACCTATTCTGTGAATGTATGCAGCACCAGAATCGGGAAAGTCATAATTAATCACGCAGTTTACACCCTTGAAATCCATGCCTCGGGCAATGACATCAGTGGCAATTAAAACCCATGTTTTGCTAGCTCTGAAGTCATCAACAGCATTTTCTCGCTGTATTTAACAGCAATAAATCAGCATAAGTAACAAGAAAGTCATATGATATGCAAGTGATGTGTAATATGAAAATATCACGGTAATAGCATATATGGAATTACAATATCACCACTCAGAAGTTGTCTGCATTAGTCAATTCGAACCATCTAAACTTGGGCGTTTCTATTACTGATAATGATATTGTAAAACCAATAAGGTTTAGGCAAAGATGAGAAAACATCAGAAAAAATTCCAGGAGCTTCAGTTTTTCAACATAAACTTTACAGGCTTAGATTTCAGGCCCAGATTTTTTCTCACGGGTCATATAATCAAGTAAACACATTCAAATATGACCACCATCATTTCCTTAATGTACATAAGATTTTCTCAACTAGAAAATTCATGCAAAAGATAATGTGATTTAGTTCTTTTGACAGCCAAAATAAAAATACCTGAGTTTGGGAGAGATCAGAATGAATAACACCAGCCCTAATGTCATCAAATGCTAGCTCCCCATAAAGTTCCTTTGCTCGCTCTTTGCTTTGCACAAAAATGAGTACTGGTGGATTCAAGCTCTACTGCCAAGTATGATATTAGAGCAAGAACAATCTATCAAGAATAGGGAAAAAGTACAACGGTTGAAGATACTGAGACAACGAAACTAGAGAGATAGGTTGAAACATTACTCAACAATTTTCTAGCAAAAAATTTCTAAAAAGATGGAAAAAGTACTGCGGTTGAAAACAGTGAGAACCAAACCAGAGAGATAGGTTGCAAAATCACTCAACAACTTTCCAACAAAAAATTGCTAAAAAGAATATGCATGTTGAATTATATTTGGAACATTTCTATAGGAGTTTTATTCCATGCAACAAATAAACAGACATAATCGTAGCTATCTGACATGTAGTGACTCATAATTAGTGCACAGAGAGAGTTATGAAATAGATAACCATATCAAGCCAGTTAGAATCATGCCAGACAAACGATTTACATCTGTTATTATGTCTTATGGCAGGAAGTTACCACTGTTTACTAATGCACATCATTTATATTGAAAGAGCGCCAATGCATTCCAGCTAACTATAAACCATTACAATATGATGTAAGATTTTATAAATGGCTCGGGCAGAAATTTTCAAATTTCAAATTGGAAGTTCCTTAGACCATAATATCAAAAGTAAAAGAAACCCATAATTAGCACAAACTGATGCAAACAAATTCAGTCATGAAAAATCCCAGGCAAGAATAACAAATCTAATCCTCCTAATTCCAGATGAAGTAGGGTCACCATGTTAGCTAAAAGCTAATTCCAGAAACACAACAAATATGCTTTCTGTCGCATGCTTAATTGTAGCATACCTCTGCAAAGCTTTGACGTAGTGCAAGAAGTTTCCCTTCTTCACTTCCAGCAAAAACCAATATCTGCTTGATTGATTCAGAAGCTGTATTCCTGTTCAAAATTGCAGAAATATAATGGACGCCATGTACACACACTGCTATTTTAATGAAGTAAATCCTCGTTCTTACTTCCTGCCAACTATAACTCTAACAGCATCATGCATTATTGATCTTGCAAGCTCCTCAACAAAATCAGGTAAAGTAGCACTGAACAATGAGCGTACTATCGAAGGATTAGAGCATGCTTTCACCACAGGATCGATATGCTTTAACAAATTGCCCACCTCGAATAGTTTATCAGCTTCATCAAGGACAAGATATTCAACCCTACACAGAAAGCACATGTGAGAAGCATTTCAACTTCAATAATGGGAAGTATCGAACAAATAAAACTTAACAACATAACTCTGCGATGTTCAGCTGATACAAATATTCAGCTACTCGTTATAGTAATCTTAGTCATCATTATAGTATTCATCTTATACCCAATCAAGTTTGACTTACTCCCCTCTCAGTTTCAATTTCACAGGAATATTTAACACCATCTGAAGTAAATCATTAAGTTACCTAGACGAGGGTTAAAACAATAGTATGGCATGCAGCCATACCAAAGAGGGGGAAAAAAATGCAAGTAGCAAACACTCATTATTTTGATAGATATATGCACACATGCAGGTACCGTGGGATTCAACTGATTGGTGATAAATACTGTTCCACAAAACTTTGTTATCAATTACTGAAAATAATTTTTCAAAGTAGGTTGGAAAAAAATGAACGCATGCTCTAGATTCAAAACCAAAAATCTATTATCAAGAAGCAGGGGCAAATCAATCGTAAATAATTTGTTAGACAAGTGCCGACAATAGTCTAGTACTATAATATTTCTCAAATACATTTAATTTAATAGCTATTAGTAAAATGTATTCCACCAGCACAAACCTGCTTAAATCAATCTTCTTTCTTCGGATAGCCAATCGTAATCGCAATGGTGTAGATATAAGTATATCGCAGGAAAATTTTGACAAATCAGTACTTCTTACAAGTTCTTTCTTCATTAACTTGATTTGAAATTTATTTCCTTTAGCCAGTTTTTTACATTCCCTTGTTGTCTGAGTTGCTAATTCTCGTGTAGGACACAAGATAACAGCTCTAATTCCATCTTTGGATGTACACTGATCATTAAGAGAAACATTGTCAGACAAACTCTAAAAATTAAAGTTTACAAAAGTAGTCAAAAGGAATGAACAATACCTTAAGTTTCATAAGCATCGGACACAGAAAGGCCAAGGTTTTGCCAGATCCAGTTGGTGCACAAGCAAAGCATTCTCGATCCTGAAACAAATGATGACCAATCAGCTATCATCAAAAGCTAGCAAAATGCTAAGAGCATTTAATCCCAACTCAACACTTTTCAAAGATCAATGAAGTTAAAAAGCAAATAAAGCAACTTCTGATCTTCATTGTTTAGCAAACAAACAAGGAAAGATAGAAGGGAAAGAGAAGTTGAAAAAGAAGGAAACATTAAATAAAAATCGTTGACAGGTGAAGATAGACTGAATTAGAAGATCATACAGATAGAAGCACTGGAATAGCCTGCCTTTGGATTGGGGTTGGCTCTTTATAGCCAAGTTCAGCCAAATTGCGTAACAAATACGACTCACATCCAAATCTGCAGGAAAGCCAAGTAAATATCCATTCTATTGCAAGGAAGCATATAGTAAGAAGCAAGATGGACAGACAAGGCTGCAGCAATTATGAAATTTGTAAAGATCAGAACATGGAAAGAAATGCCATCCACAACAGAATAATACACCTAC
>NW_006262139.1:11017490-11159681 GCF_000493195.1 Citrus x clementina | reverse complement strand
AAAATAGTTATTGTTACAAATATAAATATATATTGACAATTACGAGAATAGTAGCTACATTGATTTATTCACAATCATTTCTAAAGGAAGAAGAAGGGTGAAGACAACAGCACTGTCAAATAAAATTGAAGCTTTGTTTCAGTTAGTTTATATGAACATTGAAGGAACCATGAAGACTTTAGTTGTCGAATACCCTTTCAAACTAAACAAAACATGTTACAGAAAGCCATACTACAAGTAACTTATAGTCAGTTAGAGATATATAAAGGGGAAAGAAATAACAGAGGTACATACCTTGAGCTGAGCTTGACAAAAGTCCTAAGCGGGGAAGGGACATTAGCCCCGGACACATGAATGTTATACTTCTTCCTAAAAACTGCATCCCTCTGACCTCATAAAATATTTAATTACAATAATAAGTCTAACAAGTATAGACAAGCATAAGAATGGCAACGACTGTGTGAAAAGCAAAGCAAAGCGAAGGAAGAAATAGAACCTCTATTTGTTTATTTAATTCTTTTTTCGCTTTTGAAGGCCCATCTTCCACTTTCTCTTTCTCTTTATCTACTGCAGGCACTAATTGCTTTGAACTCTTAAAGACATTGAATCCTTCCACTGTTTCTTTTTCCAACACAAACGGAGTAAAATAAAAAAAAATCAACATATGGAAAAATTTAACATTAAAAAAACTTAAGAACAATGTCAAAGCTTCTCTCTCTCTCTCCCGTAAGAACAATGTCAAAGAAATAACAGAGGTACTGTATATATATATAGAGTATATAAGAGAATATACCACCAGCAATTGACTTCCGCTTCCTCTTCTTGACAGACGACACCATTGCTTCCTCTGGATCAGTTTTTCCACCCTCGACCAAGCTAAAATCATCCGCTAAATTTTCACTTTCTTTCTTTTCCTAAGTTGTATATAATCATAATATCAACAAGAACAATTAAATCACAATTCTAATTATTTTTCTCGAAAACCAATGTACAGCATATGGAAGAAATTATTACCTTAAACCTGGCGAAATCAGTAACAAATTTTTTCTTATCGAAACTGACTCCAGCAAACAAGAAAGAGGCACCTTTCTCCATCGTAGTCTTTGGAAAACAATTTAAAACAAAGCACAAAAATGGGAAAATGAAAATCAGTCACTAAAAATTGAAAAAATTTAATGTTCTATTGTACCTATTGCAACAGTTTAATAAATGAAACGAAAAGTAATGGAAAATGAGATATAAACTACCGAAAAAAAAATTGTAAAATCAATCGACAAAATCACGTCTAGTAAAATATCACAAGGAGCTTACCTCTTAACGTAAAAAAGTTGCAAAATTGTTTAAAAGATGAAGTTAAATATTCATTAATTGCTGCTAGCAGGATTATGAGATTGCAGTTGCAGGAGTCGTTGTAATGAACTCGTTCGATTTTGCATTTGTTTTTGAAAATTTAAAACCCTCATTAAGGTTTAAGAAACTATATTGTATATAGCCCCTCCATCTTATTCGAAATTACGTTAGCACCCGTTAGGGTTTTGCAAATTTTGTGTGATAAGGCAGGCCCAGAGTGGTTGTGAGGAAAATAAGAGAACACTTAGCAAAGCTCTTCGTATTCAATTATTGAGTAATGATACAACTATAAACTCTTGTATAAATTTATTTTGTACAAACTGACGTGGTATTAATTTATTGGTTGAATGAAAATATAAATTAATAAAAACAAATCATGTGGGCCAAGTGATATTTAATTCAACCAATTTTATCATGCCACATCAGTTTGTACAAAATAAATTTGTACAAGAATTTGTGGTTGTATTATTACTCTCAATTATTTGTGTGAGTGGTCAATGGGCTCTTGGCCCATTAACACAATTAATCCACTCAACCACTTAATCTAACTTAAGTGAATGGTTTTACGTCGGCATTGTTGAGGCTCAATTCTCCTCTTAATTAAATTGGATAAGGGTTAAATTATCTTCATAATAATAGGAGAACATAAATATTCCTTTGGTATTATATAAGAATAGAAATTTAGACTGTACAGTATTAAAAGTATCAAAAATTATCTTGATAGATTTTTAATTGTAAATGTTAATAAAATTTTGATAGATTTCTGATTATAAATATTAGTAAAATCTAATTGTAATATATCAGCGTATCAAAAAAAAATTATTTATCTTAGTATTCTCATTTCTTTTGCAAACAATTGGCTGCTATTTATAGATTTTGTTCAAGCAGCTATTAGATAAGCTCAACTAACCGATATGATGCTACATTTCCTGCTTGCTTTTCTTTCTTGCTTATAGCCTCGATAGCTGCTGTTAGGTGGGTTCCTTCAGCTACTTGAGCGTGTTCAAGAACTCCAATGGTTGCTTGCTCTCGATGGTTTGCAATAGCTGCATGTGGAAGATTTTGTCACATGCACCACACTTTCAAAATTCAATTGTATGAAACACACAACACAATAACAAAGGCTTATTTTGAAACTCAAGGTGTTGTCTGTAATAAACCTTAATTTGATGTATATATGCTACACTACACAAAAATCAAGTGGTGGATAAACATAATCCCATAAACTGGTAATAGGTTGGATCAGACTCAGGCCATGTCATGCCCTAACCTGGCCTTATAACTAAAATGAAAGGTCATAATCCTTAAAATGCCCAACCTTTCAAACTAAGGGTCCGGCTCGGAGCACAACTTTTTTTTTTTTGTATTTTTTAGAATACGACATCTTTATCATCTTTATTAATAGTATTGTATTATTATTGTTCTATTTTTATGTTGAATTTGTTTGTAAGGAATTTAATAAATTATTTTTTTTTCATTTAGCTTTAACAATAACACAACATATAATAGTCTAACCAAATTAACAGATTAACCAAACTAACAATAAGTAAATAATTCAAATCAAAATAACTAAATTAATAAGAAATAGAGACAAATATATTTAAGGTGCAGTTGTGAGCACTTACGTGGTGTGAGTGTTTTAATAAATTTTAAGTGTTCTATTTTTTTTATTTTAAAAACTAATTTAAGGGTCAACGATTGGGTCTAGGCTTTTTGATAATGCCCTAACCCTAACAAGAAAATAATTAGACCCTAATTCCTTGAGCTTTACTCTGACCATTAACTCTTTAAATTAGAGCCAAAACCCTAAAAATTAAGGTCAGGTCAATCGAGTGAACGTCCGGGTCAGGTCTTTTTTCTATGATTTTATCCCTACAATCTCTCACTCCCTCTTAAATATCAACAACTTGATGATACTTGTATTTAACCTTCACTCAAAAAAATATTTATCAGGTAAAACCTTAAGCAAAAGAGACATAATTTAATGAATTATAAAGTGGCGTTCAGGTGTTAGACATGCTTTAAAATTACATCATTAAAAACTTTTATTAGTATAATCCAGTGGATAAAACCTGATCAAGGAAAAAAGAATACAGTGCACATGTGTTCAAATTATTCATAGAAGTTCTTCACGAGAAATATTATGATCCCTTTAATGGGTGGTCCCTCTGATGAGTGCTCCTTTTGATTAGTTCCCCTTTAATGATAAGATATATCAACTTGATAGTTTTTCAAGTCGATGAAAGTCAATATCATATATAATTTCCTCCTATGTTGATGTAGAGAAAGCTCTAAACAAATATTCCTCTGAAACTTATAGAGATTGATATGTTCTTGTAACACAATAAGATCAATACTTTGTGTAAAGATCTTTGCAAGATCAATTTTAAGTTGCACACACTTGAATAAGCTATTCAGATTAATCCAATATCACGGATAGATTAAATAAAACACTTGTAAATAAATCAAGAACAAAACTAAAAGTTGAAAGCAATTAAAATACAAAGCACACACAAAAATATGTGGTTCAGTCTTTTGCAAGAACTACATCCACAGGTGAATCTATTAGGCAAGCTTTCATTAATGATTCAAGGAATAAGATAAAGAGCTTTACGAATAAGACTCCGAAGGACAAGATAACATTCTCTCTCTCTCTCTCTCTCTCTCTCCCCCCCCCCCTCTTTCTCTCTCTAATATTCTCAAATCATCTCAAAATTACCTTGAAAAACTCAGCTTATAAACTAATTTCATAACAGCTTTAACAATCCAAAATGTACAGGTGTTTGACGCTTATACACCAGGCCATTATAACAAACTCGGTTTCGCTTAAGTAATTACGTGCTTGCTTGCGTGATAGCTTCAATTTGGTCAAGCTCAACACGGCTCCAATTAATGTTGTTTAGTGCTTAAGTGATCTTATGCCTTTTACATGTCTTCATGAATCCATTAAAAAGGTTGAAACGTTGTTGTTTTGCAACAAAGGTGTTTGAATTCATCTTATAAACAATAATTCTCCACTTTGAATCAAACATCATGCAACTAATTCATTCACCAAATCAAGCATATGAGGAACCGCATACACCAGCTAAGTCCAAGCATTTCTTGAACTTACCTACAGGAACAACTTTTATGAGCATGTCAGCTGGACTATCATCAATATGCATCTTAATCATCCTGATCATCCCTTTGGAACCTTATTTCTGATAAATTGAAGCTTAATATCAATATAGTTTGTCTTCTCATAGTGAGCAGGATTCTTACAAAAATGCAATGCATTGGAATTGTCATAGAAGAGTGATACACTCTCGTGCTTGTAACCAAGCTCAGCTATTAAACCTTTAGGCCAAATAACTTCCTTAACTGATTTAGTGGCTATTGTAAACTCTGCTTCAGTTGTAAAGAGTGCAACAACATGTTGTAAACTAGCTTTCCAATTGATTAGGCAGCCATTAAACATGAATATATAGCCTATAAGAGACCCATTTCTGTCCAAATCCCTTGCATAATAGAATCTACATAACCCCATTATTCGTTTTCAGCTCTATATTTCCTTCCATATAGCAATTTAAGTTTCAGAGGCCCCTTAAGATACCTAACTTTCCACTTAACTCCCTTCCATTGTTCTTTGCCTAGTGATGCCATGTATCTACTAATAACACTCACAACATGTGAGATATCAAGCCTTATTAGTATCATGGCATATATTAAACAACCTATAGCATTGCATATGGAATGTGCAGCATCTCAAGCCTATCATCCCATGTCGTAAGACAGTAAAGTTTACAAAGTCTGAAATGAGCTACCAATGGAACTTGAAAAAGTTTTAAATCTTTTATATCCAAGGCCTCTAATACCCATTGTATGTATTTATCTTGAGACAAAAAAACCGAGCATTCTATGTATTTATTTTGATTGTGTTTATTTTGTTATAATTTGAGTATTTTATGTATGTCATGGGTATTGTGGCCATTTCACAATTAACGAGAAATCAAACAGCAAAAGAGAAGCATTTTTTAGCTCGAAATAGCTAAAAACTTTAGGAAGGGCATAAAGGGTAAAATTATAATTTTAAGATTTTGGTGCGCCCAATTGATGTGGCGTTGACAAACTGATGTGGCATTGAGCAGCTGACGTAGCATTGATAAATGATTTGGTAATGACTGATGACATGGCGGCATATTATTAGACCAAAAAATACTAATATGGCATTAATCGATGATGTGGTAGTATCTTATTCGACCAAAAAATATTAATGTGGTGTTGACCAATGATATTGCAACATATTATTGGACTTGATGATGTATTCCAACCAATCAGATCTTGGTACATGGCACAATCCTAAGTTTCCACATTGTTTTCATTCAATGGCCATGATTTACTCATTGTATTAATAAATAAAGGGCTCTCCCCTCCCAATTTGACAACTATAAATCCAAATTTGAGATTTATTTCATGTAATTCTCACTCCATCTTGTATTTTCTATGTATTTTAATAAAATTATCATTTTACCCCTAGTTCAATTATGAGTGGCTAATCTTCAAGCTTAGGTTGAAGGTAAAGCCTCAACATGATCTATGTGTTTAATTTGATAAGTTTATTTTCTTTTCTTCTCTAATTTCTGTGATTGTTTTGACTTATTATTGATAGACAATATATCTTATCTAGATTTTGCACGGTATACCGGCTTCCTAGTGAAAGATCATTATTGTCAAGCACAATGATCATCATATTTATTAGAAAGAGACTCCCCTATAGTATTTATGGGTCATCTTGACTTAGTGTTGACAGAAGTGCATTAAAGTTATTTAGTGGACAGTCTTGCCACATTTTTCGACAAAATGATTATTATCGTCTGGCACAATATATACCTAACACTACACTTAGAGAAGATCATTTGGCACACTGAGCGCTTGACATCGTATTTACTAGAGTAAAGCTTACGAAGAGTGAAAGCACCCCCTCGTAAATTAATTGGAACTAAAAAGGATATTAAGCTCATGGTGAAGTGTTGAGTGTGAATACAAAAGTTTAAGTCTTTTATTTGAATTATTTTCATTCTTAATTTATTCTCGCATTTTTTTATTTTAAATCTTAGCACTGCTCAAATATCATCTTTAACCAATTCACATACACATTTAAGAAATTAACCTTATACATAATTAAATCTACCTCCTCATGAGATCGACACTCGTTACCATAAATCTATACTACAATACATTCATTCTTTACGAGTACAATAAAATTTGCTCAACACAAACACTCAAGTAAGCTAATCAGATTAATCCAATATCACAAATAAATTAAACAAAACACTTATAAATGAATCAAAAACAAAACTTAGAGCTGAAAGCAATCAAAACACAAAGCACACATAAAGATACGTGGTTTAGTCTTTTGTAAGACCTATATCTACTTATGAATCCATCAGGCAAGCTTTCATTGATGATTCAAGGAATGAGATGCAGAGCTGTATGAACAAGACTCTTGAGAATAAGATTACACTTTCTCTGTCTCTAATCTCTCTCTGTATTACTCTTGAATCATCTCGAATAAAAATGGCCAATGGGCCGGACGACACAAGGCATAGCACGTGTTCATACAACACGGCACGACACGAGCACGTTTCAGTAGGGCACGCGGCATGACACGGACGTGAGCCGGGCTTAGAATTTTAGGCACGCGGACTTTAAAAGCACGGCACGATAAAAAAGCCCGCAATAAACACGTTTTATTTTTTAATAAAAGTAAACTTAAAATTTTATGATTTTACAAATAACTTGAAGTTGAAATTTTTTAATTCATTTAATTCTTAGTTTAAAAAATACGATAATTGATTTATATTTATAATTTATTAAATAAATAATTGATACCATGATTTTAATGAATAAAATTATAAATATCATGATTTTATAAATATGCATTAATATTATTGTGAACTATGATTTATAACTATATGTGAGTCCAAGTTAACAATTAAGTTAACCCTTAAGAAATTTTTTTTATTATTATTATCATTATTGTTGTTGTTGATTCTATTAAATTTGAATAAAGGTATAAAACTAAGAAAATTATATAAACTTGAAAAAAATATGCCAACAACTTAACATGCGCTCTTAAAAAATAAAAAAAAATTATTGAATTTTTTTTCTTAAGCACAACACGTCACAAAACACATAATGAGCGCAACACGGCACAGACACAAGCACGCATGGACATTGATTTAGTGTCGGCCTTACCCATTGGCCATCTCTAGTCTCAAAATTACCTTGAAAAACTCAACTTACAAACTAGCTTCATAATAGCTTTAACAACCCAAAATGTACAAGTGTTTGACACGTATACACAAGGCAGTTATAACGAACTGGGCTTCACTTAAATAATGAGTGCTTACTTGCTTGACAACTTCAATTAAGTCAAGCTTGAAATGACTCCAATTAATGTCGTTTAGTGCTTAAGTGATCTTTTGCCTCACATCCATTCATTAATCTATTTTGAAGGTTGAAACGCTGCCGTTTTGCAAGAGAGGTGTTTGAATTCACCTTATAAACAACAAAACTCATAGTATAATACACTTATGGGATCATAAAATCGCCATGAAAGCTCATGGCTAATATCAATCCCACAAGAATTGCAATATAACAAATCACTTGTCAAGCTTTTCTCATCCTTGATGGAGGAAAATCACAATCCTACAAGAATTATAGTAAACAAATCCCTGTCAAGGATTTCTCCCTTTGAGTTAAGGAAAATCAATCCTGAAATAAAATGCAGTAAACAAATCACATATCAAGGGTTTCTCACTCCTAGCAAAGGAAAATCAATCCAACAATAAATGCAGTAAATAAAAAATCAATCTTAGGTTCAAAATATATTATGAGTTAAAACTCTCATAAATCCCTATTGTTTTTGTTCATAACATGTATAATTTATGCTTAAAGTCTATATATCTAAGGGATGGCAAAAATCTCCAGGGAGACAAGGGTCCTTAGGGATTTTCCTCATTCATGAAGAGTACGAAGATGATTTTATACTTAATTTTTTATTTGGGAAAGGGACGAAAATAATTTTTTACCCAATTTCTTATTCGAGGAAGAGACATGGATGAAATGAAATCCTCATCCCCTCCCCATTTTCCTATTTTAGTTTTTAATTTTTATTTTATATTTTTAGAATTATTAGTGAATAAATAATAAATTTGAATTATAAAATATTAAATATTGGTGTAAGTAACAAATATCAAACATTTATTCAAATAATACAAATATTAGTTAATGTAAAAACTTTAATGTAATTTATACTTAATATAGCTCAAAGCCCACAAGCCCACAATCCACACATACGAGGAGTAAGAGACGCAAGAGGTAAATGTTTTTATTAAAAATATTACATTTCATTTATTTTATTATTGACATAAAAATAATTTCTTTTTCTTTTTGTTATAGGATTATAAAGATAATTATTCTGATGATTTGTATTTTGTAGTGTAACTTTTGTAATTGATTAATGTTAATTTAAGATATATTGTCAAATTTTACTTTTATTTTAATATCATTAAATTAAGTTCAAAACTAAAAACGTATTAGTTATTCAAGAAGCAAGAACCCTCAAGGATTTATATCCCTTCCCCTCAAGCAATTCTGATAAGGACGGGAATATATGCAGAATATCAAAGATAGGTACAAGAATGGTGGTCCCCTCCCCTTGCCATCGCTAGTATATCTATAATAAAGCAAACATTTTTTAAATTTCATGATAAAAAGGATACAAATAAAATAAATAAAAAGTGAATAGGCAATTATTAATTGATAAGGATACTTTCATTTTGGATTTAGTGATTGATCCTCTAATCCTTCATCTTCAAACTTTGCCGGTAATGTTATGAGAAAATAAGGGTAATTTTCGGATACCTCCCCTGAGGTTTACCCCTGCTACACTTAGAGAGAAAGTATGAATATATTGACATATAGCACCCCTGACGTATATAAGCGTTAGGGAGCCGTTTGGTTTGAAAGGGTGATAACATAATTGTAAAATTTTACAATTTTTAAATGGTTAAGAAACAGTAAACTGATTAAACTAAACACTTGCATCCTGCACAATGGCTGCTGAACGAAAGCATTGTACATACAAAATGCACAGTGACAAAGCATGGAACACAATGAAAACCAAGGGGATGGCGACCCATCTCTACTTCTTCTCATGGGTTGAGGCGCCCCATCTCTACTTCTTTTCATGGGTTGACTTTCATTCCCATATAATACCCACTGGTTTCAACTTAGATAAACTTAAAAGATATTGTGAGAAAAATTCTCTAAGATTAAGCATGTCAAAAGCTAAATTTCAGCCACAACCGGCATCTGAGCAGTCAATCAATGAAGAACGCACCAGGTGTGTATTTCTATAAAATCCTTAAGCTTAATTTTGGTTTAATTTATTCTGGGATTCTGTTCAATAGGTTGCTAGTTTAGTTGACTAGTGAGCTTTTCTCTTACGAGTTCAGTTCTTATTTAGATGGTGCATGTGCTAATGTAGAAGATCCCGTAATTGCTTAGAACTTGTATAAGAGGTTTAGGCTTTGTCATGAGAGAAGGTAAAATTAAAAATGGCAAGGCCTGGGCTGGAACTCAAAGATATTATTCCATCATTTCTTTCGGCAAACATAGAGTAGATATTTTGGGTACAATGTTGGGAGGTTTTCTTTCAGTTTTTATGAGTACACAATTAGAATATGTGGTTCATATGGCTGGTACAAAGAGCTTCACAAGGCTAGAATGTAATACTTGCGACTACCCAAGGTCTGTGGTTCATATGCCAGTTTCAGGAACTTGCTGCAATTGGCAAAATTGAAAGGATTGCTTATTGCATTTTTTATATTCTTGTTTGATTTTAGGAATTTAACACTGTATCATAAGCAAAGTTACTGAGATTTACACATTTGTAGATGGCCAATATGCCCAAATACTAATAATAATAACATTAATTCACTCATCAGTCATGTAATATCAGAGCTTAGCATTCTGTGAACTACTATTATCCATATATTTTTGTAAAGGCTAGTTATTTTTGTCATTGTTTATGCAGCTGGCTATACTTTGACATTGAGGCAGTGATAGATGGTGAAGTTTTTTCTGTTGGTTTAGCTATTCCAGAGCAGTATAACTTGCACAAACTATGGGTTGATATCAGGGATGCTTGTTGGGGTCATCCTATTAGGAATGCAAATGGGATAAAGGTTCAAGTCATATTTCCTTGGCAGACTGAGCAGCAAGCAATTTTGACTGACAAAGACTTATTAGAGGCATTTGAACAGCTTAGAGTAAAGGGGTACAATTGGGCTAGGTTTGCAGTGACTCCTAAGAAAGTGCTTCAAGATATGAATAGGGTTGAAAGTTCAGCAGATAAGTGCACTCAGGAATTGAATAATGATGTGGAAAGTGGAAATGAAGAGTTGTATAATTGTTATGACGCATCTATAGATGAATTTGAAGATGATTATGAGACTGATCCACATGGTTCTGATCTGGTTGGTTCTAATCCAGATGATTATGAAGAGGATTATGAGACTGATCCACCTGGTAATGATCTTGATGACTATGAATCTGGGGATGACAGTGGAGGTGAGTCAGATGATGATGTTGTCCAAGAACAAACTTGCATTAAATATGAAAAAAATGCAGGTGGCTTTCAATTTAATTTTGTTGGTGATGAGATATTGTTAAAGCTTGGACAGCTATTTGTCAATGTGTGGGAGCTCAGAAAAGTGTTGAAGGTATTTGCAATTAGAAATGGATTCAGATTGAAAAGGTTGAAGAATGAAAAAACAAGGGTGACGTGTGTGTGCTGCACCAAATTGCACTTGGAGAATCCACACAAGCCCTAATTGGAACAGGAGATCATTTCAGATTAAAACTTACTGCCCTGAGCACACTTGTCCTAGAGTTGATGACAATTATGAGGCAACTTCAGATTGGATAGCAGCCACATATCTACATTTGTTCAAGGCCAATCCTGAAATCAAGATTTCTGTTATTGCTGCTGCTTTGATGCAGAGATATGGAATTGAATGCAATAATCAAAGGTTGTACAGGGCCAAAAGGAAAGCACTTGAGTTACTTGGTGAAGACCATAAGACCAGTTATAGTAAATTATTTAGGTACAAGCATGCTTTGTTAAATTCCAATCCTAGTTCCACTGTCTCTATTGAAATGGATTGGACTGGTGGTGCTGAATTTCCCACATTCAAGAGGTTGTTCTTCTGTATTGACAGTAGTAGAAGGGGATTTTTTGAAGGGTGCAGGCCATTCATTGGGGTTAATGGCTGTCATTTAAAAGGGCCATATAAAGGTGTACTCCTAACCGCTGTCAGCATTGATGCAAACTATGGAATTTATCCTTTGGCTATGTGCATGGTTGACACTGAGAATAATGAGTCTTGGCTGTATTTTTTAGAAAAATTATATGATCAAGTCGGCTGTAATGGTGGTGAAGGTTTATGCTTCATGAGTGATAGGCAAAAAGGTATCCTCAATGCATTAGAAAGAGTATTTCCTCTGTCGTTCAAAAGGTCTTGTTGTAGACATATCTATGCAAACTTCAAGAACAAGTTTCCTGGGTTGTTGTTGAAAAAAGTTTTCTAAAGGGCTTGTAGGAGTTCTAGTGCTACTGACTTTCATTCCCATATGGAAGAATTGAAAAATATAACTCCCAATGGTTATGAATGGCTAATGAAAATTCCCATTGCATGTTGGGCAAAGCATTTGTTCTCCCCACACACAAAATGCAGTCATGTCACTAATAACATGACTGAATCTTTTAATAATTGGATTAACAACTACAGAGGTTTGCCAATTGTAAGGATGTTTGAGGAGATACGAAGGAAAATTATGCGCTTAATTCACAAAAGGCATGAGGCAGCCTTTGGATGGAATGATGAGCTACCACTAGTTGTGAAAAGAAAGATAGTTGAGGGAAGAGTAGCAGCAAGATCATTGTCTATTATTTTTGGGCATAATGAAACTTTCGAGGTAGTTGAAGATGCAACAAAGATTATTGTTGTTGATTTGGCGAAAAAGAATTGTGACTGTGGTGAATGGGGAATACCTGGACTTCCTTGCAAACATGTCATTTGTTGCATAGATGCAAAGAGATACCCTGTAGAAGACTTTATACATCCATATTTGAAAAAAACAGCTTTTATTGGAACATACAAACATCAGTTTACACCAGTTCCAGATGTAAAAAAGTGGCCACTTGAACTTCACGACAATTTGTAGCCACCTACAGCCATAAGATCAGCTGGTAGACCTCAAACTAAAAGGAGGAAAGAAGCAGATGAATCTTCAACATTTAAGCGAAGTTCAAGTTTGAGGTGCTCTCATTATGACCAGTGGGGACATAACAAGAGGACTTGCCCAAGGACAACTCGTGATAATGAGAAGAAAAGGGCTAAGAAAATGGTTAAAGGCAAGGTAAAACAAATGTATTGAAATTATTCTTAATGAAAACTGCTGCAAACACATGATTTATGAACTAATCACTAATTTTCATTTTCTAGGCACCAATTAGTAAGACCAACTCACAGGATTTAGGCAATCCATCTAGCCAAACGCAGTCATCTGCCCATGATAATGGTAATAATGATTTTGGAAACATTTCAAGTTACTTAATATTCTTAATTTTGTGGTTTTTATATTGAATATGCAATATGCTTGCAGGGCATTTGACTCAAGAATGATTACTAAAGTTAAAGCATCCAGCAGATTCAAGAACATAGAGCTAAAAGTATGTGACAGGACAGAGCACATATATAACCCTATACTTGATTTTTTTGAGGGGATTAGATGATGCAACACCTTTGAATTCCAGAGCATCAATAGATGGTGTATCATCTGTTACTCACCTAACATATAGGTTTGAGTTCTTTTGATTTATATTTTGCTGAAACGTAGAGACTTTCATACTGCCAAAGATAGGTTATATATAATTGTCTTGGCTTAGTTACCTGAAACTATGATGAGAGATATAACTATATATATTTATATGCTGTGCTTCTGTCATTTGTAAAGGCTCGGTATGTTGTAGCCAAAGAATGAATGTTCAAACTGAGTTTCTACTAGAATGACAATTATCCATATGGCCATGCTTTGTGGTTTCATATTATATATTATGCTTTGATTTAAATTTATTGCAGTTGCTTGTTGTTTTAATGTTATGATGATATTGAGATGGAGTTAAGTGAGCTTGGAGTTGAATAAACTTGAATGAGATAATGAGCAACTGATTAAAGCTTGTACTGTTCTAAATGTCTCATGTCATGTTGTTTCCTGGAAAGCTGTAAAATATCTCTTCCTTTCAATTTCCTTTTGGTGGTTGGTAACGGCTGTCAATGTTGCATAATGCCTACTTTGCAGCTAAAATTACACACATTATTAAAACTATAATAGCACAAATGAAAAAGAACATGCTCAGGAAACATATTTTCATACCACTGCATTTCCCCATTGTTTTATGTGTGTTTTGCATCAGCAACTTCAAATCTGTCAACTCTTTTTGCATGTTCAATAGCAACTCATAATTTGCTTGACATGTTCCTATACCTTCAAATATTTCACCTTTGTTGAAATCATTAGGGGATGCCATCCAGAACTTGAAGTAGCCGCAGTCATGTCTGCTGTCCATACAACAATAATATAGCTTGTTTGGGTTGTCATCCAATTCCAAAATCTTCACACTTGCTCTTATGTTGCACTTACATATCTTATTTGCAAATCAAATGAGGTTGCCATTAATCTCATCCCTCCATCCTCTGCATTCACGGCTGCTGGATCTTGTTGTTTGTTGTGAGCTTGCTGAATCCATAACAAACATTAGATAGTGGTGAATCTTGGCAAAAAATGACTGTTATTTGCTCTTAAATACAGCTCAAGAAGGCCGATATTATCGTTGGGTTGTTCTAACGGTAATATCAGCCTTGCTTTGTTGCTTTTCAATTGAGCTGTTGCTTTGTTGCTTTTAAATCAACCTTGCTTTGTTGCTTTTAAATTCAACTGTCAATACATTTTTTTTAAGGGGATCTTAGCATTTCCAGCAATCACATGAATTTTGTCTCATTATATCATTTATTTATTGTCAAATTAAGTTATTATAAGAGTATAATATCAGCCTTGTCTTTGTTCTTATGCACTTGGCGCCAAGAAGTAAGGGATGATTTGACAACTCTGTAAGGTAAGACCAATTGCCAGTTCTTGCACTGTAGAATGAAGGGCATTATTGCATTTTTATTGTCAAACCAAACAGCTCCCTAACGCTTATATACTTTCAGGGGTGCTATATGTCAATATATTCATACTTTCTCTCTAAGCGTAATAGGGGTAAACCTCAGGATAGGTATCCGAAAATTACCCGAGAAAATAAACAAGGAAATATTATTATCATCCTTATTTTCTGATGTATAAGATCTAATTTAATAATAACCACAGAGCATACTTATAATGATAATTCTATTATATAAATAGATAAAATAAAGAGTATAAGGAATAGTATACTTCTTGCACTAGAGCGCAGCGATGCTGATAATGTATTGTGAATTTAATTGGGAAGTATCAAGATTATACATGCAAAATATATAAAGAATTGAAAGTCAAAGGAGTAGAATGATAATAATCAATCCAACAAGGGAATAACTATAAAACTCTTTGTACTCAATTATCTATCTCAATATTATCATTTCATTTACAAGCAATTGGCTGCTATTTATAGCTTTTGATCCAGTAACAGCTATTAAGCAGTGGAAGAGTTTCTTCCATAACAAAATTGGGCAACTATGAGAACACATGCCCACAACTATAGAAGCAGTTGACATTATAATTAATATAACAAAAATCTGTTTGATTCTTTATTAGAGCATAAAAACCGTGAAGCAAAGCATGAAGAACGCATAAACTAAGAGATGTAATTTTAGTAAACATTGAAAGGTCAAAAGCTTTTCCAATACATCTCACACATCTAAGGGAGAGTTAAAAATTTTACTTGTCCTGTCAGAACATATTACACAATAGCGTCTAAAGACTAGAGCATGAACATTACAAACATCAATTATCACATCTGGTTAAAATGATGTCGTTATGAATGAATCCTCAACATCCATCCATTGATTTACAATGCATGAAAAAAAGTTACGTAAACATTAGTCAGAGAAGAAGCAGTATACTGGGGAGCATAGCTAATCCTTGTATCGTTCAACCTATTCATCTAGCCCATAGTCTTCTCCAAAGTATTTATCAACCAGACCATTTGCCATGTTTCTCAGGTCTTCATTTTCATGAAACTGAAATCTTTCCATGGCATCAATTCCATCCTCCCGCTCAACAAGCTTTGTGCCCTCATGATTTGGCATCCCTCTCAAAACCTACAGGCCAAAATAATATGAAGGACCAGAGCTGAATGTTGAATGCCGAAGGACTTTCAGTAATTAAATAAAAATGTTGAGACTGACATGAACCAACCTACCATCCTTGTTGAAGCATTTTTCACCATTACATGGCATTAGCAGAATGATATCCATCACCAGAATTTTACAATTTTTCCCTAATTGACTTGGATAATGCAGCATGATGCATGAGTAAACTTGCCTCACTCTCAGTAAAATGTTAGTATGCCATTTAAAATATGCCTAGACCATATAGCAGTGACAAAATAAACAAGCCAAAGGCAATGGGAACAAAAGTGAGTCCATAAATTGTTAAACAAACTAGTATATTCCCTTACCAGCTCCATGAATTGTAAGCCTAGTCTGGCAGCTTCTATGTCGGCAGACCTAACCAAATCAATGAAACCAGAAAGGCACCCTCTACCAACAAGGGAAACCAAGTGTTCTTGAATCAATTTCGGCTTTCCTTCACCTTCTGTTGGTGAGACACAGAGGTTGCCCAAAACGTACGCTACTTCCTTCTTTATGTCAAATGGTGATGTTGAAAGAAGATGCAGTAGCAATGCCAGAGCCTCACTAGAATGTATCAATTGCTTGTGTTCTACAGAACCAGCAGCAATATTAGATAGCACCCAAGCTGCTTCCTGCCGAGATAATAAAGCTGCTGAGAGATCTGGAGATGAAAGCTAATTTAGTTACCCAAAATAATAGTAATAATTTACCTTCTTCAAGACTCTGTGCTCACTCTTCAAACATTTCACTAGAACTGCAATAACTTGATCTGTAAATGTTCCATCTACGTTAAGTTTCATATGTAACATGTACTGAACAATACAAAATTCTCATTAGCAACCATCAAGTAGTTAACTAGCCTGTGATTCCATGTCCTGGAACAAGAACATCAGAAATTGTGCTTGAATCGCCAGCCACAAGATTTCCTAAGCTTCGCAGCACCTAGGAAGAAAATTATTTGTCGGTAAACCCGAGATCAATCAATAACTTATCTTTAAAACAGCTCATACCAATATTAGCTGCAAAACTATGCAATGATACAACAGATTAAAATACTGCTCAAAGAGATAACACATAACAAATGCAACCATGACTTGAAGATGGTGATAATGATCCTTGGAAAATAGTAAATTACAGAATGCATTTACGTGAGTTCAATCATGAAACTATATTATCCTCTTCTCCTAGGCTCATCAATCCACATTATGGAAAATCAAAAGTTATCAAAATATTAGCGTTACAACAAGTCATAATGATATTAGCTGCAGTACTGTTCAATTACATAACATCAACATACTGCTGGAAAGATGACGTAATAAACGGTAACCAGAAGATGTTATTCTCTATAGAGACATGGTATTTGGCGAATGAGTAAATTTCAAGGACGAAATTCTTTCAAGGAGTAAGATCGTAATACTCCAATTCTCCCAAGGGAATTTTGGTCTTTTTCATTTGTTAGTGATCTTTGTACCATAGTATAAAAAGAATACGATGCCTTGCCTTTTCCATTAACGAAAGAGAGAGAGTGTGATCAGTTGAGAGAGAGAAAAAAAGAAGAAAGAAAAAGAAGACGGACAAAGAAAAAAGAGAAAATAAAAGAAAAAGAGAAAAGAAGAAAGTCTTCTTCTTAGTTCGTCCATGAGCAACACATGAGATCAAGTTGTGTTATTGGAAATGGATATTGCGCTTAGAGAAGATTGGAGGTAAATTTCAATCCTTTATCCATGTTAATTGTTACAGAGAAGCATGATTGGATAATTGTAGTAGAAGTAGAACTTAAGAATTTGCAGAAAATATGCCGACAGTGAGCTATTTAGAAAATCATAATAATTTGTACAAATTGATTTGATTCTCGATTTTGGATATGTTAAACTAGACATCTTCAAGAATGTTTTAAAACTTGTTTCAAGCTTAGCGGTTAAGAATTCAAAATTTATTATGTTCTTTTTTTTTTTTGACTCAAGTATAAAAACCTGAAAATTTCTTATTTCAGTGAAGAACATGAATTACGAAATTATTTAACCATTGTTAGACTTCTTCAAAAATTATAAAATTTGGACCAATAAATTTTACATATGTCTAGTGTGATTCTGGAAATTTTCATGATCTTATGGTAAAACAGTAAATTGTTTTATATCTTTAAAACAAGTATGTTCAAAACAGAAAACTGTTTGACAGAATTAATGATGTCTGAAACGTAAATTATTTTCAATAGTTTTTGAAGGAATTTAGCCATGAACTTTCTACCAATGAATTTCCAATATGCCAGCATATGCTCTGTAAAATTCGAGATTTTCCCAATAAGGTAACAATTTATTAAAAATCAGAGAACATGGGCTGTTTTATTTTGGAGATCGAGTATTCAGAGTATTTAATATTGAGTTTAGGAGATGTTTAAAATGAGAAATTTGAGGACAGTGGAATTTATGATTAGGACTTGGTTATATCTTTTGAGAGTTTTATTAATGATTTTTAGGCCGATGATATCAATACGCATTTATTACATGTGGATGCCAAGAGGTAAGGAAACTAGACTTATAAATGAATCACAATCAACAATATGTATATGTTTAACATGTTTGAAAAGCATATTTTTGATATGTACGAATATAAATTTATATGATTTTGCCCATGTGTTTGTGTGATGTGTTGTTATGTGTTAAACGTGATTATGTACATGGGCATAATTGTGTGTGGAAGTTCATTGGCATAAGCATGAACATGCGATGTTCTTATAAGTCTTTTTATAAAAAGAATTATGTTTATTCTCTTTTCTCTCTTCTTCTTTCTTTCTTTCTTTCTTTCTGTTAGCTGATTACACTCTCTCTTTCATTATTGGAAAAGGCAAAACATCTTATTCTTTTTATACTAAGTTACAAAGATCACCAATAAATAAAAATAATAAATACCCTTAAGAGAATTAAAGTATTACAATCTTACCCCCTTAAAAGAATTTCATCCCCAAAATTCACTTTTAGTTATGTTCAAAAGAATCTAAACCTCAAACTTGTGACCTGTGCGTTACTTGAATACTTCAATTATATATTTCTTAGCAACAAAATCACAAAGCCTAAAGGTTTGGCATAAACCTAATTCTATTCTTCCTTACTTTCTTCCCAAGCGATGCGAGGTCCGTACATTTCTAGGTGGGAATTCTCTTCTACTGTTTGTAATACCCAAGCCCAACAACCAAGTAGATATTGTTCGCTTTGGGCACACAATCCGTCGCAGTTTTGTTATTTGGGCTTTACAACCCAAAACGCATCTACTTAGTTAGAAGAGCCCAAGGCTTATATACTAGTCCAAAAACTCTCTCACTGGCGATGTGGGATGTTAAATACTTCCTCCCTTAAAGACATCGCGTCATTGTGAGGGTCATCGGAAACAAAACAGAATGAAATCATATCATTAACATATCCATCCATGCATCAGGTCACGAGTCATCTCTAATACTAACTATAATAGCCCAAGCCCAACAACCAAGTAGATATTATTTGCTTTGGGCACACATCCCGTCATGGTTTTGTTGTTTCGCTTTACAACCCAAAATGCATCTACTCAATTAGGAGAGCCCAAGGCTTATAAACTAGTCCAAGAACTCTGTCGCTAGTGATGTGGGATGTAGTTTTCAGAACCTCAGTTTGATTTTCAACAACTAAATGGAAAAATCAAGCCCAAGGCTTATAAACTAGTCCAAGAACTCTGTCGCTAGTGATGTGGGATGTAGTTTTCAGAACCTTAGTTTGATTTTCAACAACTAAATTGAAAAATCAAGCACCACAATTAGAACACAAGAAGTTTGTAAGCAAATGGCATGTAAAGCAAACATTATCAGCAGCTACCACACAACATAAACGGTCATTATGAATTAGTATATTTGTAATGCCATGCATAGAAGTAAACAACAGCCTCAAAAATATTATAGGCAACCATTGCATGTTAAGTGAAGGAGCAGAAGATTTGTCATCTTAAACTTTATATGCTAAACATGTATATATATCCTCAAAGAAAAATAAAAATAAAAATAAAAGAAATGCACTTATTAATCAGGAAAAATATATAGTTTCATTATTCACAAAGGAAGTGATTACTCATTTTGCATATTACCGGAATCAGCAACTGCAAACTATTTGATGTTGCCAATCTTTCTACAAGTAATTGTAGGACACCACTCTTCACCAGCAAGCTGGTAGCTACATTTGAAAGGGCAGAGAGATACACAACTACCCATGCTACCTCCGTTGTTAATTCCTCATCCCTGAAATTAACAGTTCATTTGATTAAACACAAACTTCAGTCTACTTCAACATAAAAGTTACAAGACTAAAACTTTTTCATAAGAAAGAAATAATTGGAGCAACAAACTGACTCTTTCTATCAGAAAATGGAAGAAATATGATGGATATTTCTTAATAAAAGTCAAGTGAAGATAATTCTGGCAAGACGAAAGGAGCTCTAAGCTAATTATTTTCTCATAGAAGTCTTCCCATGCATAAATTCTATAAGAACTGCAAAAATCCTTTAAATATAATATCCTTATGAACTGTTTAAAGAGCATAAAATAGCACCAGCCCGGAGGCCTAGGCATTTGAAGGTCAAAGCATCACAAACTAGAAATTGTGCACACAGAACAAAGAAAGTCAAAGATGAGCAATCGTCAAATAAAATGGACCAAAAAGCACAAAACACCCACAGGCAAGATGGCAGCCATGGAGAACAGATCCCTGAAACTAACCTGACATGGTACATCTAAACCTAGGATGGTTGAATTCTGTTAGGATGTTAATTGTTATGCCTTTGTGGCATATTAGGTCGGATGTTATAAGCCTAGAAACAGTTATGTAAAGTTAGTAAGGACTAACTTTGGATTTGCCTTAGGATTGTAGTTTTCTGGGCATATTGAAGGGGCTGATCAACAGAAGTACAAGACGTGAGTTTTCTGGGGAATCTAAGGGGTTTCAGGGAAAGTTCTACAGAAAAGATTTGTTCTCTTGTAATAGTAGAAGACTCTGTAACTTTCATAACTAATAAAACTCAGGCAAATGCTGCTTTTTTCTGGCCGCAGATGTAGGTACTTTGTACACTGAACCGCGTAAACTGTCTCTTTTCTTTGCTGGTGTATGCGTTCAACTAATTAGTTCTTGCTCTAATCTTGTTCTCAGATATTGCTTTACTGATCTGCAACTTGTTTCGATAAGTTTGATCTCAAATTGATTAATTTTTTCGGACTTAGTACAACAGTACACAACTGACACATCACACATTAAGAAAAGGGACTTCACAACCAAAATGTCAGACATACTTGTACTCAAATGATAAGGGAAATAGGAGATACAAGTAAATTTAGAACATCTATATTAAGATTTATCAACATTAAAGTTAATATATGAAATTAGTAGGGAAGATCAATAAGTTTTGTATCAATACTCCGGATTGTATTCAAGTTTCATGTTTCAGCATCATGTTTTTTGGTCAGAAGTTCTATTTCCATTTCAAGTGAAAATAACCCCTTGCAACAGCATTAAACTACAATTACATCATCTAAGACACTGAGAGAATACATAGTGTAGACAAAACTTGTTGGCCAGACATCCACAGTATAAAGAGGACAACTCCATCAACCCACTATTTTCAATTCACTAGCCCTTTCCCAAAAAGACAATAAGTTTTAGCTTCCTCAGCAATTTAGTCTGGGATACAAAAAATTCAACTATCAAATTATTTTGTTCATAAGATTGGAATACTGTATGGATATCATAAACTAGGATAGGGTTGACAAAAATAGCATAAGCTAAGTATATCTCAGATGGACAATGTGGATGTATGGATAAAAATCAGAACTGCCAAAAAGGAATTGGGGACGTGTGTCTAAATTATGTATACAGCACTGACCTGAAGCCAGAACTCAATGTAATTACTTTTATGAATCCAAAGAGATAATTTCCCACTTACGCTCTCTTCAAGTGACGGAGAATTGCATCCAGAAGTCCATCAACTTTGATGAGTTCTGTTGCAGGTTTAGGATCTGGTCCCTACATCCAGACATGCTGCAGTTAGGTTGTATATTGAGTTTGCGGAAGCCAAATACTCTAACAGGGATGCACATACACAAAAAGAACCTAATCCACCAATATGTTGTAAACGGAAGTTGAAAAAGACTGGTAATATACATAGAAACACAACCATGGGTGTTGACCCATGATTCAAACTTCAACAATACACATTCATATGTACAATTATTTTTATTAAGAAAGAGATGAAAACCTTGATCAGATTTGACAATGCCCAAGCAGCTGTACGCACAGTTGAACCCTTATTTGGCAACATCATTCTTGCCAAAGGTGGTAAGGCCCCTTGGGATAGCAAAACATTTCTGAACTCCTCTCCCTCACCAGCAACATTTCCTAATGCCCATGCACACTGCTCAGCAACAGGCGAGGAACTCTTTTCTGCACAAAAGCAATGCAAGTGATCTTTTGCCATCCAATTTAAAGAAACTGAGAAACTAAATATGTCTGGTACCTAATAGATTATAAGAGAACAATTAAGTAACAATAACAAGTATATAGGAAAGATTATGCAGGTTTTACAATGAAAAAAGTGGTCAGAATTAATTTGATTTCATCACGTCCTCCCTAAATATGAGCTAAAACAGTAAAACATTGAAGCAGTACAAATTGGAAGAAGTAGACATAAAATTCTTCCTCAATATCAAAAGGAGAAAAATGCACCAGTCAACTTGTACCTCCCAGGTGAGCAATAAGCAATGGTAGTGCAGGCAACAAAGCTTTTGTTTCTTCTTGTTTTCCAGCTGCAATGTTTGTAAGGCACCAAGCTGCTTCAAGGAGCTGCATAGAAAACAAAAACAGCATAATCAGAATAAACATGCATATGTTGGATTCTTTAGTTTCATGAAAAAGTAAATTGAAGTTTGGTACGGCATTGGGAAAAAGAGAAAGTTAATAGAAGATATGTAATTACACTCCATAAATCAATTAGTAGCTTTAGAGCTGTAATTCATTTCCTAAAATTTGTGGAAAACTTCCACTGTTACCAAATGAGTGCCTCGTCAATGACCATTGTATACCAACCAAGCTTGTTAAGACAAAAACTTCAATGGCAGCAATACTGACTATCATCGACAATGACCATTGTGTGTTAAAGACTGTATTTGGAGATCATCATCAGTCTTTGAAAACTGTCAATTTTATCAATCTATCACCCACAACTATTGATGCTATACAGGTAGCAATGCTGACTATCATCGACAATGACCATTGTGTGTTAAAGACTGTATTTGGAGATCATCATCAGTCTTTGAAAACTGTCAATTTCATCAATCTATCACCAACAACTATTGATGCTATACAGGTAGCAATGCTGACTATCATCGACAATGACCATTGTGTGTTAAAGACTGTATTTGGAGATCATCATCAGTCTTTGAAAACTGTCAATTTTATCAATCTATCACCGACAACTATTGATGCTATATAGGTAGCAATGCTGACTATCATCGACAATGACCATTGTGTATTAAAGACTGTATTTGGAGATCATCATCAGTCTTTGAAAACTGTCAATTTTATCAATCTATCACCGACAACTATTGATGCTCGATAGGTCATAATTCATCACTGACAGTGACCATCACCATGCATCACTGATGCTTATCTTTATTGCCAAACAACTATCTTTTCTTCACTTAATCCCCGGTTACTATTTGCCAGTTTCTCATACACAACAGTAAAACATTGTGCAAAAGTTGTACATCTCACTTAAATCTTTTTCCAGCGAGAACCACAATTAGTGAAACAAAAGGAGAATTAGATGCATAATGTCTAACTATGAGGTCTATGGCTGAGTACGATAAAATAATAAATAATCACTCAGTACTGCTTTAGGATAGCTCGGTATTCCAACTAAATGATACTTGGAACCTATCAGTTAGTGATACATACACGTTCACAGTTGTCCCCATTTTCCCCATTTTACAATACCCAAAGAAAATAATAAAAAAGAGATATAATAAACATAAAAATCTGTCATTATAAAAATCTATCATTATTTGGTGCTCAGAATGACTCGAATTAAATGTATTCATAAAATATGGCAAAGAAACCACCAAACAGGACAAAGTGTTCAGACCTGTTCATCTGGAGAGCCAAATGCAAGACACTGCACAAGGACGGGTATAGCTCCTGCTTTAAGAGCAGTTTCTATGGGTGGGAATTCAAATCTTGACAATAAACGCCTCAGTTCACGAAGGGCATTCACCCTTTTCTGCATTGCCCCTTTCCCACTAGAGTTGAAGAGTGAAGATAGAGTTGGTAAAACTTTCAACAACAGAATTAAGAACCAAGCCGTATGGATGAAAGATCATCATGATGATACACTACAAAAGTAAGCTATGTGACAAGTGATTATATATGCAGATAAAATTTCTCAAAGCCACAATCAGCTTTCCTTCAACAGGCAAACTACTTTCTAGAATAATTGCTTGCAATAATTTGAGAAAACACATTGCACTTTCAAAGGAGCTCGTTTCCCAGAAGTACATGACAGCAAAATATTTGCTCATAAAATTCTTCTAAACCATTCAATAATATCAGCGGAAAAGTTATTTCCCATGAGGTTTATCATACGCTATACCAGTCCTTAATATATAGTATCGTTCATGCACTTGCGGCTTCCCAACAATGTCCGAACAGTTACCTCCTATTATGTTTCCCATAGTTTTATTCATATTCCACTAAAATGTTTCAGGAGATTCCCTCTGAACTCCTAAGGTCGTAACTTCCACGATGTCCTCTGCCAAGCCAAACTACTTTTTTTCTTTTTTGGGCAATAGAACTAAATATGACATATAAAGACAGATCATAAAGCAAATAAGTTGGATCCAGCACAAAGCTTGAACTTCTCAAACAATACACAAACAAGAACTTGTTTCATTAATACACAAACAAGCAACAGGTAAAACGATAGACATACAGTTAGGAAAAAAAAAATAAGCAGGAAGAACTATTTGCCCAACCATATCCTGCAATATATATTAAATCCACACCACACATACTCAGTCTCAGTCAACTACAGTAACGCTAGATATGGGAAACCAAGATTAAGCACTACATTATCCTTTAAAATCAACTATATGTCTCAGCTTATAATTTGTAAATATATTGTTGACATACTGATATGCAACAGCGGACTTCAACTCCTCCACTGCTGATGAGGTCTGCATCTCCAAAATTGATTGCTCTTCATCAACCATCATATCACTGTCAGAGGAAACTTCACCATCAGCACTAGTCCCAACTCTACACAAGCGCTTCGCACGAACCAACGATTCCCTTCTTTCCTTCCCCACAGTAACAGCATTTTGCCTCCGCCGTTGTGCCGCAACATTCCCAACTAGAAACCAAATAACAGAACACATCTTCATAATAATTTTCATTTTTCTTTTTCCGTTATTGAACGACATGTCGTTTGATAGCCCCATCAATTACTGTAGTCACATTGATTACTGTCATTACCTACTTTAACTACTTGCGCAACTCGTAGTGAGTTCTCCACAATCTATCAAACCTCAGACAATGTCAAAAGCCAGACTCTAATTTTTCTTTTTTGTAATTTTCGCGGCAACAAACAGAAAAAATAAAAAAGAAATCGACAAATAAGAAAACCTAGTACCAAGGTTTTGGGCCAGGGCACTTACCTGAAGACTTGATAGGGTCCCTTTTGTGATGATTCAAGCTATCGTCAGCCATTAAAAGAGGAACCTACGAGGCTGTATCTTCACGCGAAGAAAGTTGAAGTGAAAATTTTTTGAATGTAAACTCGAAAGCGCCCCCAGAATGCAACGATCGATCGCTTTTTCACGCGCCCAAGCGCCAAAATTCTTCCGCCTTTGATTCTTGATATTTTTTGAGAAAGCCCCTAGCATTTTCTAGTTTTACGATGGTACCCCCCCGGGCGCCTTGCTCGCCCAAAAGTAATTTCATGAATATGCGTGGGATACGATGAAGTTACCAAAGTATCCTTAATAATAATAGTCAATTAATCAAATTATATCAGCCACTCGGCCTTTGACCGAGTGGTGAGGGTCCTCCAACTTGGAGGGCAGTAGTTCGAACCCCCATAAAAGTAGTGTGTGGGTATTTTTTTTCTCAATTAAAATTGAGTGAATGCAGTCCTCTTCTTTATTCATAAGTGAGTGGACATTCTTCGAATATTTGTAAGAGTTAAAAATTGGGCAGAGTTCCATTAGTATTGATGTAAGTTAGTCCCAATAATAGTCTGATTTGTAAATATCAGTTATACTCTCATGTAATATGAGTTGTAATCTGAGTAATAGTCTTATGTAATTAAAAAAAATTAATCAAATTATATCACCATTAAGTGAAAGTCGCAATAAGTGATTAGAACCCAAATCTTACAATTGTGAAGTCATGTGTTCAAGACTTCAAGCTCTTATAATGCGTTGTGAAGGTTTAATTTCCTTCATATATTATTGCTCTTTCTTCTTCGTTAACTTATTTGTGTATGTTAATGAAATTTGTCACAATTGATTGAAAGACACTCAAATTAATAAAAGAATTAAAGTTATAAAATAATTTTTATTATGTTTGATGTGAATACTTCATTTTCATTTTCATTTGAATCTTGAGATTAGGTATGAACTAATGTTTCGTAGCAATTTATGTGGTAAAAATACTTGATAAAGATTGTTATAATAAAAATTGTAAATTTGAAATAGGTTAATCGAGCCTAGAAATTTAGAGAGCTGAAAATACAAACAATGTTAGTTTGTTTGATTTTTTAGTGCATTTCGTAATAGTTTCTACAATTTTCAAGACCAGACCCCCACTTTTGCCTTTTATGCTTGACAAATATTAATCGTCATTGAACACTTTATACTCACTTTTATTTACAATTTTTTTATAAATATTAAATAATCTTCTGTCCAAAACTTTATTAAATTTCATCTAGCACTTGTTCTTTTCCTATTTTTATTTTCTTTTCTTCTTTCTTATGCAATTATCAACACTATCATATCCACATCCACCAAAAGAGAATTTTTGAGCAAGAGCTTATTTTATTCATACTACTTTAACAATTTTTTTTTAAAATACGCTTTTTTAACAAAGATAATTTTTGCACTAAAATTTTTAAATACAATATAGAAGAATGAATGAATTCAAATTGAAAATAAAATTTGCCAATCAACCCTGTAATCTATGTGATGTTAAAGTTGGAATCAAAATTTTGCATAGAGCAGTTGAGTGATTTGATTTTCAATTTTTTAATATTAAGTACAAATAAAATTTGTTTTTTAAGGAATAAAATATGTATTTTTTAAATAAAAAAAATGTGTTTAATTTCAATAGAATCAAATTCAATTGACGATTCATCATAGTTCAAAGCTCAGCCTTCTTAAAGCTATTGGTAATTGTCCATAAAAAAAACAAATGTTTACCATATTTTTGTGAAAAACTTATGTGCCATTTCATGGATCCAAACGTCAGGCTATACTGATAAAGGGTGTCCGATTCACATAAAGTTTCTCACTTTTTCACTACTTTGTTAATAATTTGCAATGCTTAATCCTAAAACTTTTGATTCACTTAAACAATAAAAATTGTTAAAAGAGAATAGGAATAAATGTTAAAGAGCAGAGACGTGAACAAGAAGGACAAAATTTGAAAACAAAAACAAAATTTTAGTATATCTTTTTTTTTGGGTTAATGTTACGGATAAATTTATAATTTTTATGTTGCTAATATTGAAGATGTAATCTTTAATTTCTATGTATTTCTTGAAGCTTAGCATTAAAAAATTAAAAAGTAATTAAAGATATAATATAAATAATATCAAGACTGATATTATTTCTTTACGTGGAACATATAATTCAATAGCAACCACATAGTATACTTGTAAGAGATGTTAATCTAAATAAAAGGATAAAATAAGAGTATAGAAAAATAAAATATTTAGATACTTCTTGTAATAGAGCTGCTCATACATATTAATGTGTAATGGATTTAAACAAAAAAAAAAATACTTTAATACTTATAAAAGAATTGTAAATAAAAAAAAGAGTGTAAGCTGTTAATTTGAATTTTAACCGCGCATGTAAAAAGAAAATACCACAATACTTATTCATATTCTATAAAGAAAGAAGATACAAACAATGAAGAAAATTGTTATTCCAGGGATAAATCTGGCACTAAGTGGATGTATTTTAAACTGTGTTATTATTATAGATTTGGTTATTGGACTTTTGAACTCAACATGATTCATTTTGACACCCATTTTCTTCATACACCCCCTCCCTACTATAATTTAAATTTTAAAGTTTTGTTCCCTAAACCACTCAATATCCCAAATCAACCCTACATTACAACTTCATATAATCATAATCCATCTTGTTTCTCTTCAAACCCACCAAAATTAAGCCCAATTCCTTTTTTTTTTTCATTCCCTATTTGATAGTAAACAAATTTTTCTGAAGAAACACTGATCCAATATAAATTAAAAAGTTCAAGTTCCCAAAAGTGATAAGTAAGCGATAATATTCAAATCAAGATATGATTCGTGTGGTAAGATTAATTCAACCGAATATCCTCTAGTTGGGGCTTTGTTTGCTGAATCTTCCAGAATCCATTGAACTTGTGCAAAATAAGTCATCTGGTATATAAATTTAGCCAGCCATTGGACTTAAGAAAAACCGCTTTGTCTCTTTTTCTGCAAATATAACCAGAGGAAGTTATAAATATCAATTCAATTTATCCAATAATTCAAAGACAAAAAATAACAGAAAATAACATAAATGGGGAACATGTGAAACTGACAACCAGTAACAGCACACCTTCTCTGAATTGACATCCACGCGTCGCCTTCTTCTTCCTTTTCATAGCACACTTTAATTTCCACCTAACGGTCTCTCCAAAGAGGGAAAAAAAAAAAACACCATCTCTCACTCAGTTTCGAATTTCCTTACTACCAAACTATTCATTCATTCGTTCACGTTTACTCAGATCTTTCCATCCCACTCCGCCATGGCCACGCCGCCGCTGAAGGCCGTGACACTGACCCACGTGCGGTACCGAAAGGGCGATCAGCTGGGCCACTTCTTAGCGTGGGTCTCGCTCGTCCCCGTCTTCATAAGCCTCGGCGGGTTCGTTTCCCATTTCATCTTTCGCCGCGAGATTCAAGGCATGTTCTTCGCTCTCGGCCTCTTAGTCTCCCAATTCATCAACGAGTTCATCAAAACGACGGTCCAGCAGGCCCGCCCCGAGATGTGCGTGCTCTTGGAAACGTGCGATTCCCACGGCTGGCCCTCCAGTCACTCCCAGTACATGTTCTTTTTCGCCGTTTACTTTACGCTCTTGACTTGCAAAGGGATCGGGCTTTGGGGGATTAAAAACAGGTGGTTCTCAAACGTTCTGCATTGGACTTTGGCTGTGTTGACTATGTACTCGAGGGTTTATTTGGGTTACCATACAGTCGCTCAGGTCTTTGCCGGGGCTATTTTGGGGATTTTGATCGGAGCTGGGTGGTTTTGGTTTGTCAATTCGGTGTTGTTTCCGTATTTTCCGGCTATCGAGGAGAGTGCTTTTGGGAGATATTTTTATGTCAAGGATACTTCTCATATTCCTAATCCGTTGAAGTTCGAGTACGACAATGCCAGGGCTGCTAGAAGTAGTGCTAACAAGGTTTCTAAAAGCAATTGACTGATGAAATCTCATCTGGGTATGTGAGTACTTTTTATGTTTCTTTCTTTGTCGCTGTTGTGTTTTCTTTTGAGTTCGTTGATTGAATGTTTTGCTCTGATTTGAATTCGGTTGTGAATTGTTTAAATGATCGTGTATGTATAGCACTAAAGTAGCGGTTAAATTTGATCTAGAAGGTTAGGATAGTAATGAATGGATGTGATTTTTATGTTAAGGCGATGTTAATTGAAACGCTGTTCCAGAATTATATCATTTTTGCATATATTGTTTACTATCATGTGAGGCGTTGTGTGAGTTGTGAATATCATAGATTGGTAAGTTTTTAATGACAGGCCAGAAAGAAGGATTAGGATCTCTGGAATTTCATTGTTGCATGGCTTTTTGTGTTAAAACTTCTTTTAATGCCTCTGTCAAAGTAAGCTTTGTAGTCGGAACAGAAAGTGGATGGTATTTGATGTATGATTGTTTAAACGTAGCTATCAAACCTGTGCTTAAGGGACATTTATGTTAGAAAATTATGGCAACGGTGGGTCTTTTCTATGAGTTTTATGCATTTGGTGGTTACTTTTGGGATAATCAAGCCTATGGAAACCATTGTATTACTGATGACTATTGAGAAAAGCATTGTTAGCTACAGTGAATTTCACTTAAATATGAAATTATGTAAGGCCCAAGTAAGTGGTAATAAAGTTCAGTGGGATCAGGCCAAACCTGCCTATGCTGGTGAAATATGACACTGCTGGCCTCCTTGTCCAAGGTTGATTGCATCTTCTGTCATGTAAGATGTGGGAGAGATGCATAATGCTTGACTCAACCTGGTTATGCCTCAATGTTGTCATGGTTAATAGACTCAGTTTCTGATTATCACATTGACATCAGCAGTAGTTAAACTTATAAATAAATAAATAAAGCAATGAATAGCTTAATTATACATAAAGGCCCTTGTCAAAATTTCTGCAACCTTATTTCCACATTGTATGCTGTTTCTAGAAGGAAATTATTTATAGATTGTGTAAGATAAAACTATTTTGAGTGTTCGTGGCTGTAAGTTTGTTTTCAAGTTTGTGAAACCTCACGGTGGCTATGCTTAGTGCTGTCTGGTGGTACAAAAGATCTTGGTTTTTGATGGATCTCTTAAATGAGTTGAAGAATGCATGAGGTTTTGGATTGAATACCAGTCACAGAAATGACTTGATGCTGCAACCTAAAAAGTTGAACTTACATTGCTTTGATCATCAAATTGTATTTCTCCTCATCATCTGGCAGGGTGTAAAATCCATTATCCATTTTATTTGTTACAGGGTTTTATGCAAAGATCCTCGTTTATTACATTAATTTTTCATTGCTTTTGTTTCTCAATATGGAAAATGAATTTGCTTGATTATAAGGTTACAGTGCCTTTTGATATGGTTCATGTAGTGCAAGCTTACTTTTTCGTTTTACTTAGCAATCCTCATATCTTACTGCTGCTTTTGAGTTATGCTTTAACCAAAATGAAAAATGATGAAGTTTTGGAAAGACAATTTAATCTTCCTGTAGAATTCTAATCTGAAATTTATGTTAAGGCAATAGTGTGGGTCTTCTATGGAAATTGAGTCTTTTTATTTTTTTAGCATGGCCTTCCGAGTTCCGATTGACTCTGTTGAATTTTATAAGTACTTGAAATATTTTTATGGAGAATTTTTTTTTTGGAAAGTCACATGATGAGAGGATTGATGGACAAGTTTTAAATGTGGGATCAACATTCTCTCCTGATCTATGTTCTTACTTCTATAAATACACATTATTGATTGATTGTTAATGGAAGGTAAAACAATAAAAAACTAATCCATGTACAAATGCGCATGTGACTCAATGTTGATAAAAGCCTCAGGAGATCAGAGAGGATTCTTATTCTTATTTGTGTGCAATTTCAATGCCTTGGATTTATCATCCAAGAACATGGAATTATACTATTATAGATTTTGTCAGGTAGATTTGCAGGGGAAAAGAATGCAAGAAAGGAAGAGTGGGAGGAAGGAAAATGTGGTAAAAGAGAATGGAAAACTTATTTCCATCTATCTGTTGGTTTAGAGGAATGACAGGAGAATTTGTTGGGAGAACAAAATTTGTTACCATTTTCATTTTCATTTTCATTGCAAGATTTGGTGGACTTGGAAGGAAGCTAATCCCTTGAAAAGCTTTCCCTTTTGTGGTTTAATTTAAACCAAATGAGTTGAAGGAACTTTGTCCCTTTCCTTCTTCCTGTCATCCCTTTGTCTTCTCCTCAATTTAAATGTTACCTAACAGCATGATAGAACTATAGTGGTGATGTGTGGAAGAGCTGCTTTTTAGGGTCTTAAATGATAATTAAATGTGCCTTAAAATTTAGAATGAGAAATTTCCTTAAGTCAATGTGATAGAACTAGAATAGGATGGACATGTGGTAGAAATGTTTTGCGGGACTTATATGATAATAAACCGTGCCTTACTTTTATAGAGAGAATTTTCCATAAGTCAGTATGCATCTTTGAAAATATGTTGTGAGAGCAAGGTGACTGTAAATCTATAATCAGAAACTAGCATTTCTGTGTTCGAGTCTTTTAATGAACACAGGGAAGGGTAATTCTGTGCAGAAAATCATTTATGTAGGTGGGTCCAAATGGTGAGGATGACTTGCATGTTTATGTGATGTTTCCTTTAGTTGACAAGTATCGCATAGAATTTCATGGGTGAGGTTGGAGTTGTTCCTTTTTTGTACTAGGAATGGCGCTTATAACATATATATTGAATGTTGGTTTCAGTAAACATCAATTTCTTTATTTAGTGAAAGTCATGGTTATAATTTGATGTGTGCTGACGTTGCTATTACTATTATACAGAATATTGCTTAGTTTCATCGTTGTTCATCATTGTTCATCATTGTCTTTAAATTGTATAAGCATATTTGCATTGCTGATTTTTACAAATGTTGCTCAGAACTTTTCTTGCCACACTTCATTTCTTCCTACTATGCATGTGCCCTTGTAAAATTGTATGTTTTGGGGAGACCCTTTGATGTTGATAATCACTCTTGATTTTGTTGGCAGGTTAGTAGATCCAAATTTGTGTTGTAGATTCTGGTATAGCTTGCATGGACAAGCCGGACAAGCTGATTAAGCATACGTGCCTTTCTTTCTTTTTTATCACTTCATTTTGAAAAACACACAAAAACCTAGCTGGAGGGACTAGCTCTGGGGTTTAGACCGTCTAAATAGGCATATAATAATTTTTGCAGCAGTTTCTGTGCGATGAAAAAACTGGTACAGAAAACCATGCTCTCTAGATTTATCACTTTACAAGAAAACCATACTCTCTAGATTTATCACATTTACAAACTATAATATAATGCAATATTTAGGCATCAGCTGGGGAGTTTATAGATTATTCTAAGTTTCTTATTTTTTGAAAGATGCTGAACTTGTTCAGAATTCATCTTAATTTTAAGATCTGATGCTTGCAAGGGTAAATTTTTCTTTCTTATGAATAATATTCATTTCCAATCTAAAATGTTCTAGTTTCACATAACTTTCATTGCTTAACTTTTTACTTGAAATTGCTTTCATGAATTAATGGCATCATTAATGCTGTTTGATATCATGTGCTATTCTAGTTGTGAGTCCTTTTCATGTCCTCACTGTGAATGTGAATGTTGGGTCGGTTATAGGCCAACCTGAAGTCCGAACCATATTAAAAATTGATAAATTATATAAAAAGGCCAACCAAATTCGATTTTTTTTAATCTATTTATGTACAAATAAAGATTTTCTTCTGGCATGATTATGATCTCTTATGAGTTCTAAAGATGTGTCGCCTGTATCTTTCACATGTTTCTAGCTCAATAAATGTATGGATTAGGAGGCTCTCAAGGGAATAATTAATTGCTTTCCAAGTATTAGTTTTGAATTTTGGGAGGTAGACAAAATTAATTTAGGTTTAAAATAATTGGGAATACATCACTTGTAAACTATGTATCTCGATGAAATATCCGTAGTATTAGTGTTTTATTTTCACTTGAATCAAATGAGTCCAGATTTCACATGAAAAGAGAATCAACTCTATTAGCCAAGATTTTATTGACTTGCATCCGAAGCTAATTTTATATCTTTATTTATAGATTAATTTCACAGTCATTTATCTGTACATTATACAAATTCTTTAAATTCCCTTGTTACCATACTTTGTTTATCAACAATGACGAACGGGAAGATTTACTCGCCATTTGTCTAATTTCTTTCCAAAAAAGGAAAAAAGAAAGCAAAAATAAATAATAATAAATGGTTCATAATTCATTCTAAGAAAGCTGATCAACATTCTCATCTTAATGGTCTCTATGATATTAAGATTGGATAGCTGTAATTTTTAAGTTAAAGTATCAAAATATCTAATAAACACTTCCTATTGTGACTTAAAAATTAAGTTGATTTAATTTCACATTTTATGATGAAAAATTATAATATATTTATTATTTTTTAAATTATTGTTTAAAAATCATATTCATCATATATTATCTATATTTATTTCATAATTAAAATTTTGTTTTTACAACAACTGTAATTTAAATGCTGCAACACTATAATACCATATAAGACTTAAGTCATTCATAACACTTCAATATCAAATAAGACCTAAATCATTTGTAGGATTGGTACGAACAAATAATGAACTTGCAATAATTGAATAGAGATGGCTAACGGGCCGTGTCGTGCTAGCCCTACTCGCCATCAAAGGAAGATAATATGTGTTCGTGCTCGTGTCGTGTCCACTATGTGCTTCGTACTGTACTTTGGGGGGGGGGGGAGTTAGGCCCACCCTGGCACCAATTGTGTCATGCCCATACGGACCATGCCTAAAAAACAAGCCCACTAAACTTTTTATTTTATTTTATTTTTTAAAGAATGAATGCTAAGTTGTTGCCTTATTTTTTTCAAGCTTATGTATTTTTTTGCCGTCCACATGTTTTTTATTCAAATTTAATAGAATAAAAAATGTTTTTTTTATTCAAATTTAATAAAATAAAAAATTCAAAGCTTAAGTCCATATTCAATAATAATAAAGTAACAATGGTAAAACAATGTAATATTAATTATTAAGTTTGACTCTATGGTAATAGAATTCTTTTTTAATATTTAACAACAACAATAAGAATAAATTTTTTTAAGAGTTAACTTAATTATTAATTAGGACTTACAAAGAGTCATTGATCATAGTTCATATAATATTAATAAATATATTATAAAATCATGATATTTGTAATTGTATTTATTAAAATCATAATATCAATTATTCATTTAATAAATTATAATATAAATCAATTATAATATTTTTTTAAACTATAAATTAAATGAATTTAAAAAACTTATTTTAATAAAATATATTAAAAGATTCAATTTTAAATTATTTATAAAATCATAAAATTTTAAATTTATTTTTATATGAAATATGTTTATTGGGATTTTTTCACATGTCATGTCATGTTTAACTCATCTATAATTTTATCGTACTTTTAAAGTTTACGTGTCTAAAATATTGTGTGCCGTGCCGTGTGTTCTACCAAAACGTATTGATACCACACCATAATGTATGTGTTTATATAGTGCCACGTGCCATCCGCCCGTTAGCCATCTTTGTAATTGAAGAAACTAGAAAAACAAAAAATGGAAATATCGAGCCGTTGGATTGACAAGCAAGCACACGTGACGTGATGCCAAGAGTCCGCAGAGAGAGAGAGAGAGCAATTCAATAAAAAAAAATAGTAAATTTTTGTAAATTAGAAAGCTTGAAGCCAAAGCGGGAAACATCTGAGTATCTGACTGTACTTAACTTATATGTCAATCTTGACAAAACTCAAAAACGTAATCAAATTAATCATTTTGAAAATTGGAAAGGTGACAGAGATACTCTTCCACCGCACCTAACTCTTTTATTAAATGTCCTATCCCTCCATCACATTCACTCTCTGGACTCTGCTCTCTTTCTCCTGATCTTTGCTCTTTCTTGATCTGAAAATTAAAATCAAAATGTGGCAACTTCTATTGGCTGCTGCAGCGGCAGCGGGATCCACAAGCCTGGTGGCCAAGTACCTGTTCGGCAGCCAAGGTGATCAAAATGAGAAAGAAAGGAACCCATTTGATGTTGATGTGAAATATCACTCTCATGTTGTTCAAAAGGGTTTGAATGCATCTGGGTGTGTTAGTAATTGCGAGAAACAAGAGGGGATCTTTAGGTTTTCGAGCCCTGAGTCGTCTGGTGGCAATAGTGGGTCCAAAATTTTGAGGAAGGAGAAGAAGAAGGTGAAGAGTGAGAAAAGATCTGCTGGTGGAGGTGTTGAATTGAATAAAAGGAGAGCTGTTGCTGTTTGCTTGAAGAAGAGGAGGACAAGCAAGAATGGTGCTGCTGAGCGTGGAGCGTCTTCTTCTAAAGGTTATTATTATTATTATTATTATTATTATTATTAATCTTTTCATGATCTGTTTTGTTGCTGTGAAAATGTGATGATGTGATGATGTAATGATGTCTTGAGATTAATTTAGTTTTTTATCATCTTGCATTTCGTTTGCTAGATAGGGATTGAAAAAATTACTTTTTTTTTACCACCTGGGTCGAATGCCATGCTGAATATGTAAAAGCTTGAAATTTCTGTTTCTCAAATCTCAAGTTTCCCTAGAAAAGGCTGGAGGAATGGTCCCACTTAAAACTAAGACTTTTAGGCAAATTTTTATGGCTTTTGTGTCAAAACTTTCTTATACATGTACAAAATCATATGAGTACCCTACTGACATCACAATGCCTAGCCCTGATACGACTGCTAGGAAGCTGAGGACATATCATGCAGCGTAAATTGAAAATTGAGAAAATAAATATACAGCTCAAAGAAAATAAATGGAGAAATATAATGGACAAAAGATTTATGCATTAAAACCCTCCATGTGAGGGAAATGTCTACGGGAAAGATTAAATAGTGGCCTCTCTCTCAGTTTGAGGAAAGACACAAATGGGAGAAATACCCAATAAATTATAAAATTAGAAGGTTTTCTTATGAATGGCCAAAGCTTAATGTGTTCGAAAAACAAATGGCACTCTGCTTTTATAGTTATCCAAGGTCCCTGTAGTCTACAAATTTGACTTGCAAATTTACTACATTCAGACCTTATATAGTGTATTTTGTTTGTTGAACTTTTGCTTACCATGCATTTAAACTGATGCCTTCACTATTGTCGAAGTTGCATGCTTGCTTAAGCATGTACTTTGGCCATAATTTGATGGCCATGCAGTAAAAGTGACTTTACTTTCACAAAAAATATCTGAGTAGAGACTGCTCTCCTTGTTAAAAATTTCTCTAACCGGCCACAATTATCAGTCACAGCCATTTGAATTATTGTAGAAGCTTTAGGTTTTATTTGATCATTTGAACATGAAAGAATATTCATGAGCCAATAACGTTGGCTATGAAATCGACATAAACAAGTATAAATAGGAGCTTATGACTCCATTTTATGCAAGTGTGAGGTAAGAGAAGTCTGAATAGCTAGTGAGTTGCTTGTAGGTATGTAATATTAGTGAGAAAAAGAAGTGAGATTGTGTGCAAATTAGCTTTAGATGTGTAAAGAGAAACATTTATTGTGAACTAGGTACTGTATTATTTTATACGATCGGTATGGTTTTTCTTTGTGTGCACTTGTACATGTATATTGTTCAATGCCTTGAATCAATATTAGTATGCTAGTTTCATTAAGTACACCCTTTCATTAATCACAGACACAATAGCATTAACACTGGCACACAAGAAAAAGCATTTACAATATTTATTTATTTAGCACTTTGGCTCTTATATCACTCAATTCTTTCCCAATTGAGTGGATTCATTCACTTATGCTTCATGCGACACACTGTCATTCACATTAATGTTTTTCATTTCCATGCTTATTGCTAATTTGCATTGATTCTCACATTCTTCACTACTTCACTCACTCACTTGACTTCCACCCACAAGTGGAGCTATAGACTCTATTCATACTTGCTTATGTTGATTTCATAACTGCGGTTACTGGGTCACGAATATTCTTTTATTATTAGATTATGGATGAAATCACAAGCTTTTAGGATACTTTAGTAGATGGAAATTTGCTGCTAGTAAGAAAACTTTCTGAATTGAGCAATTTTTTATACGACAATCTTTTTTCTTAAAAGTTCTCTAAAACGGTCTTAAGGAACTAAGACTCATTGAATAAGAGAATATTTTGGCCACTGAAAAAACTCTAGCTAAGCAAATAGCTGGAGTCTCACTAAAAGAAGAGCGTTCTTCACTAATAAGAGAATAGGCTAACGCAGTTGACAAAGTGCTGCCAAAGTTGAAGTTAAGCAGCAGGAGAATCAACCAACGGATTTGGTGCCTAAGCTAGAAGTTCTCTATGTGTCTTAGATAATACATGGAGGTTTGTCCTCTGGCAAAAGTCAATAGGTTGGTGTCTTAGTCCTTCACTTTGTTAAATGCATTGACTCATTTAGAATAATAAAAAGCTGAAATAATTTAATCTCAAATCATGCATATGTTTGTTATTTCCATCATCCTTACATTATGCTCAATTGATCTGTCAACTAAGGGGAAAAATATTTTTTTGTTTTTTTTGTTTTTTTGGTGTGACAATGTGCTCAAGCTCATGTTTGTTCTTGTAAATCATTTTGTTTGATTGCCAGGAAGTACAAATCAAGAAGATTCTAACAATTTTTACCTTAATGCTTTCATTGATCTTATTCATGCCATAAATCCTATCATTGCTACATGTTAAATTCTGTACAAAGAACCTTTCATAATAAAAATGCTACTCGTGAAAAGGACACACACTTTGATTAATGATAAATTTTCTACCGTTGTTGTTTCTAATCATTGGTCTTGAAGTTCAATGGAGTTGAAAAACCATAATTTTCAATTGTTTCCACATGGTTCAGGGAAGCCAGAAAATATTTTATTTTATTTTTTGCTAAGAAACAAAGATGATATATTAAACTATAAGAGAGATCTACAACGAAAGATGGGATTACAAATCCACAAAACCAAGGACGAGAAGTACCAATGAAAGCAAAACACTCAAAACTCTACATAGAGCAAGTTTTCATGAACTTATGTTTGCTTGCGAGTCCTATGAGTTCTAAAATACATTAAAAAAACCAATAGCTGTTACCATGTTCTTTTTTCATAAGAAATACTTGACTATGTTTACAGTGGACTTGTACCCATTTAGTTTTGTTGGTTTACATTAACAAGTGTGGTGGGTTTTATTCTCTGGAATGCAGTTCAATATGCTTTAATGTTTTTGCGATGTTTTGAGTCTAACATCTTATATGTTGTATTATACTCTTTAGATAGCTCTTTGTTCAATTGGGGACTTGGTGTTGGAATGATGTACATGATATCAGCCAGTAAAGCTGAGATCAGTAAGCTAAACACAACCATGGATGAAACTGCCAAAGTTGTTCAGGAACTAAAATCTGAGCTACATAGAAGAAAATCATCATGCAGTGTGCTAGTTCATACTTCTGCTAATGAAGAAACTGAAAACTTGGAGAAAATTACCAGCAACAAAACTCAGCAGGTGCTTTTCAAGTCAAGAAGTGGGAACCGAGACCTTAGTGACCAAAAAGTGTTAGGTTTGCCTCTAATTGATGATAGTGAATGTACAAGTAGTGTTCTTACTGAAGAGCGAGATGCAGAGGTCCTGGAAATGGATAAACTGGAAGCAGAACTGGAGTCTGAACTGCAAAAACTGCCTTGGTACAGTACAGAATCTTCTTACCATGAAGATATGAAATTAAATTTGCATGAGGTAAGTCCCAGTAGGCAAACTGTTGATTTACCTAACGCTTAAATGTTTGTCCCACATACTGATGCATTATCTGTACCTATATCACGAAGATCTGAGTTATGTGCAGATACAATTATAGAACTTTTTTAAACAAATGAATATGCTTCTCCTTAATTAGGTTGCATGTGTTACATCTTAACACATAAGGTAGTTTTTTTTTATAATCATCAAAGAATAAAAATCCATAAGTTGTTTTTTTTTTCTCCCTTTTCATCAATGGTAGGAAGTTGAATAAATTTATTTTTGGCTAGAAAAGAATAGTTTTTAAAATTTACTTTTTGCTTAGACTTCAGCCTTTATATTGCATTTGGGAACATAAATGTACACATGGAGGTTTTAATTGAAATATTGGGGTCTTATTACTCAATTTTTATGAAGAGGCTTTAATTATCTTCAAGCTTCCAGGCTTTATGCTAATGCTTACTGGTTGTTACCTATTATCAAGAGAATGGTTGGTTTCATTGATTTTCAGTACAACAGTAAGGTTGCAGATACTGCCCTTGCCATAGGTAAAGAAGGCATGTATAACATTATGTCAATTTTAAACGTGAACAAATTGAATAATAGTGACTTCATCATAAGCTACACAATGCTTCTGGTCACATACATCATAAATCAGCTTGGCATGCTAAGTATGTCTTATATACATCAGCACACAGTAACCTTGGGTTGCCCTGTATTGGGTTTGCTCTATTCAGTTCTAACAATTATGCATTTTATTATTACCAATTGTCATTGATCGGAGAAATGTTGTGCAGACCAAGGTTTCAACAATGGAGTTCCATGAAGCAGAGGGGCAGAGTTCTGATTTTTACCAAAGTCATGGAGTGTCACCATCTGAATTGGATCAGAAATTGTCCCATCTGCTAATTAAACAGCAGGAAAACCAAATCATGGACCTGGAATCTGAATTGCATTCGGCTCAATCCAAACTTGGCGAGAAGGAAAACGAACTCCAAGCCCTGAAGGACTGCGTTAAACGCCTGACTGAATTCTCTCTGTCAAGTATCCCAGGCAGGAGTTTCAACCTTCTGACGCCATTCATTTTAATTATTTTTCCTGCTTCTGCACCTGTTGTAGTCTTTGACATGACATTTGGTTACCACAAAATTCGCTTCTCTTCAAAAGCTGGTATAGTTTCTAATGCTGAATGCTGATTCTGTTTCTCAGGTGATGAAATCCAGGCACGGGAGGAGCAAGATTGTGCCAGCAAATGGGATTGCAGTAATGAAGTAGAGTTGCAATCAAGGTCCCTGGTTGGGATGAAAAGACCTGTTGGCACAGAGTATTGCAATTATTATGTAAATTGACATTATTTCTTTAGGATGATAAAGCAATTTAGTGTGCAATCATAGAATGTAACAGTAAATATTATAGCTGACCTTAAGTGAACACTGTCTCTGTACATTTTTTTAATTTAGGACATCTTTTTATTTTTATTCCTAGTGTCTGCAGCTGAACACTTTACACAAAGTGATTCTGATTTCTAATTGACTTCTTAGCCATCTAGCCAGCTTTGCTTCATGGTGAAGCACTTTTTCTTTGGATTGCCGGCAGGCAAGGAAACTGGGAGACTGATACCTTTGTTGACTTTTCTGTTCCTTTGTTGGGAAAACCATGTTTACTAGTTAAGAATAAAAAAATGTTAGAATAGGAATAGAGAATTGAAATCAAAATAAATTATTTACTTGAACTATAAGAATTAGAATCAGAATGATTTGGATTGCCATTAATATATTTATTTGTCTTAAAATTAAAGTCAGGAATGAATTAGATTGTTACAAATTGCTAAAAAATAATTATAATAATAGTACTAATAGTAGTAGTAATAATAATAATAATAATTACTACTACTATTACTATGATTATTATTATATATTAAAATAATAATATTATTATTACTACTATTACTATTACTAAAGAGGCTATTTTGGATTATTGAAATGTAAATGAGGGTAAAGTTGGAAGTTAAGGAATTGGAGACTCATTCCCAAACCCCCCGTGGGAACCAATCTCTCATTACTCACTCTTAAATTGTGGTGGGCTCACAATCTTGATTCTGATTCTGATTCTGGCTTTTATTTTGCGAAGTACACCCGATCAATAATTCTGATTTCCTAATTCGAAAAATAAACACATCATTAATATAGTCTAACATATAACTTTTCTTTTAAAAAATTTTAGACACCCATCTAGTACTTAGTGTGCTGGGGGCAACTGAGTTACTAAAGTCAAGCCAATAAGTTTTTTATTACACCTTCTAGCTGAATTTTAACAGCTTAGTAGCTTTTTTCTCCCCATTGTGTATTAATTATTACTAATATTCACTCAATAGCTATTAAAGTTTACTAAACACAATCAATTTCTATTTCATAACTATTATGACATTTACTCCATAACAACTCCAATTTAAAAGGTCCAGCACTTCACTAACAATTTAAACCCTAAACATTTCCCTCAGACATCAAATCTAATTCAACAATTAGTTGGCAAGACTAATTTTTTACTACTTCACGAACAATTTAAACACTAAACATTCCCCTCGACATCAAATCTAATTCAACAATTATTTGACAAGACCAATTTTTTACTATGATTTTTGAAATAATTTTTATTCAACGTTGACCCTATTTTGTTTGATTTTAATATTTCAATGATCATAGACTATATTTCTATTGTTATATTATAAAAAGGGTTGAGCAATAACTTTTTTAAGTGTTTAGTGGAAACAACAATATAATAAATAGAGAGTTTATGAGTATATTTAAAAGGTGAATAACTGTACATAATAAAAAATTAATTTTTAAATTTATTAAATGAGTGCGAAGAGTAAAAGAATGTTCAAAATATTTTTTAAATTATGAATAATTCACATTATTATATTTTTGCTCAAATAAATGAAGAGAGGATTACCGTCTCAACATAACAATAGCCAGTTAACCGAACCATGCTTTGCAGGAAATTATTTATTTCGATAAACAAATTCAAACCAAGATTGTTAACAAACTAATGTAGTTGCAATGTTACACAAGGGTGATTTTTTCGGAGAAGCAATTATATTTGCGTAGCCTTGCTAATGGTGGTAACCAACTTATGTTGCTTAAAAATGAAGAGAAAAATTAAACTCAGATTGTTTCGATCTTGCGGAGAAATTTGAACTCTCAATTTAAATAATGAAGCCAATAGATGTCCATCACTAAACTCAGATTGTTTTGATCTCTCTATTATTTTTATAATAGCTAAAGTATCTCTATCAGTATAATTTTATAGTATTATCTTTATTTTAAAATATATTTTTATTTATATTTATTATAAATAAAATAAATCATATATATAAAAATTAAAATTAAAAGTTTAATTATTAAAAAATAAGAAATATATGTTTTGATAGAAATAAAAAATTAATAATAACATATTTTCCTTTTTTTTGTTATTTTATAAACATTTTTATCTAAATATATAAAATAATAAAAAGTATAAAAAATATTTTATTATTTCTATCAAAACATATATTTTTTATTTTTTTAGTATTTATATTTTATATTTTATATTTTTTTGTTTATTTAATTTATAATAAATTACGCTATTGGGAATTATTAATTATTATAAAAATAATAAAGGTTGAATGACATTTAATGCTTTTAATAGGGATAAAATTTTACAATCTCCCCTTTGATCAAAGCTCTTTGACATTGAGACAAAGGTGGGCTCATTTCTAATAATGAACCTTGACTAAATAAATGAAATGAAAGTTACTTCATTACAGCTCCTTCTGCAAATGATGACTGCCTCAGTTAAAAAAGATGAATCAATCACTAAACCAATCATGATCTCCTGGTTAGCTACGTGGGCAAATCACAACGTATGCCCCACTCCCCAGTAACACTAAAGTGGCTTTAACATCGGCACCAAAGATCATCAAACTGTTATCACTGCACTGCAAAAATTTACATCACTGTTACCATGCACATTTATTATTTTATTTATATATTATTACAAAAGAACGCCAATAAATGCCAAATAACTCAGAAAAAAACTCTTTAAATAAAATTTTATTATTTATTTTAAGAATTATATCAATATTTAAGGATCTAAAAGATACTCTAATTAAGATTCGAAATGATTCTTTTTCTTCAAATTTGAAAAGTTACTTTCTCACCCTTTAATTTATATTTTATTATTTTTTATTAAAAAAAAATGTACTTTAATTACTATTAACTTTTTCTTTTAAAAAAATAATTATTTAATTAAAATAATATTCATTCATTTATATTTGAAAAGTCTTTTGGAGAACAATATTTTTTTTCACTCATCTATTTACCACATAGGTAAGCAAATGAATATTTAAAGAGTAAAATTTATGGAGCCTTTGGGAGATGCTCTTAGTTATTTATTATTATTATTATTATTATTATTATTATTATTATTATTATTATTATTATTATTATTATTATTATTATTATTTTCAAATTATCAGGACTTGAAACTTTGTTACTTGTGCCAGCTTATGTAACCATTCTTTAGATTTCAAATTTAATACATTGAGGCTGAACCCACCATGTGTTGATTGGATTTTAATTTGAGTGATGATACAATAACAAACTCTTATATAAATTTATTTTATATAAATTAATGTGTCATTAACTCATTAGTTGAATGAAAATATAAAAAAATAGAAATAAATTATGTGGGCGAAAAGATATTTAATCAATTAATAAATTAATGTCACATTATTTTGTACAAAATAAATTTATATAAGAGTTTGTGGTTATATCATTACACTTTTATTTTTGATTCATTAAGAAAAATTTTGGTGGGTACTGACTAGATTTTAATTTTGTTACATTTAAGTTTTAATATGTCAAGATAGATTTCGATAGGTACTAATTATACTTCAATTTTAATACATCAAAACAAATATCAATTAGGGTCCCTCTATAATGCCATGGTATTAGATTGAAACTTCAGTATCAATAATAAGATAAAAAAAAGTCATTGGATAATATCCAACGGTTCATAATAATTAATTAAAATTAAGTAAAATATCAAAATTTATTGGACATAAATAATTTCACCAGTTAATGAAGATTAAATTGAGATATTTTACTTATTAAATAAGCTAGAGAGCCCATTTTTTTTTTTTATTTATGTGATGGTATTCTAACAAACCACAGCTCCTTTAATTTTCTCTATTCAAATATAAACATTCAAATATAAACGAAATAAGTTATAATAAAATTCTGCAATATTGACCAATGACTCTTTGATCTAATAGGAGAAGTCTTACATTTACAATGGTGAGTGCAAGGATTTTCGAATATTAGAGAAGATTTAAAGTATATGGGTATGTGCTTTATTGTGTCAATGTATAGCGGTGGTCCCAATTATATAATATAATTGTAAATATTAATTCTAATCTCATTAGAGATGGTTTAAAATATCTGGACAAGTGCTTTAGTATGTCAATGTATGGCGGTGGTCCCAATTGTATAATATAATTATAAATATTAATTGTAATCTCATTAGAGAGGATTTAAAGTATCTGGACAAGTACTTTAGTGTGTCAACGTATGACGGTGACAATCTGTGTATAATAGAATTAAAAAAAATGTTGCAATATTATAGTTGCAGTAGAAATTAGAGCCATAAATTCATTCGCATATGTCAATTCATTCATAATTTTGTTCTAAATATATTAAAAGATTATTTTAAATTCCTTGATACATCACTCATGATTAATTTGGTATTTAGTTTTTACATTACAATATCTATAAATAAAATCTATTATGTTCATATAGTTGACGTTTAAAAATAAACATACAAGTAAAATTTGAAAAAAAAATTAAGTCAAAACCATATTATTTTTCAACTTATAAAGTTATATTCACCATATTAATATATTTTTTTCAATGAACTTTAAAAAAAATAAACATAATTAAAGGAATAATTTTTTTTAAAGATTAAAAAGATAATGAAGTTACTTAAATCTAAGGGTCTACAGTAGCCCCTTATCAAATAATACTATAAAAACATATACTACATCTACAGAAATCCTATCAATTATTATTTGTTAGACTTTACTTTAATTTATATTAAAAAAAGAAAAAAGAAAAAGAAACCTGTTCTAGGAGAACCGTCCAAGCGAAGCCAAACAGAACCTTACAATCTCCCAGATAGAAAAATCTATACAATCTATTCACCCATCCGTGCGAAGATAAAATAAAAATCAAAAGGCAACACAAAAACAAAAACACATAAAGCAAGAACCAACGAACTACAACTGTAGTCACCACCATATCATATCTTCTGCTTCTTCTTCTTCAGTCTTCACTTCTCACAATAAAAGAAAAAATAAATCAATAAAGCAAATCTTCTCCGATGAAGATGAAGGTTACTACTAAGCCCATGTCGAGTCCGGGTCGGGCGGAGAAGTATCCGCCGCCACTGATGCGGTTCTTGAGGAGCAATGTTGGGAGCAGAAGCAGAGGCAGGTCACGTTCAAGTCCAATGTTTGTGCTAAGAAAGAAGAGTGCCGCCATTGAAACACAGGAACCCACTTCGCCGAAAGTCACATGCATGGGCCAAGTACGGGTCAAACGGTCGTCGAAACAACAACAACAACAACAACCCGGAAAAAGAACCGGAGCCCCGAATAAACGGCGGTGCAAGTGGATGGGTGAAAATGATAAAAACGGCTGCTTTTGCCGCCGTTTTAAGGGGAAAGGACTCAAGCCTAGGTCTTTAAAACCCGTTTGGTGCAAATGGGTGTTGTTCTTTCGTGGTAGCTTTCGAAGAAAAAGCAAAATTAGAGGAGATTCTTTAGAGAAAGATTCAAAATTTGGCGACAAAAGTGAATCTTTTGTTCGAGAAACTGAAAACGAAGAAGAAGAAAAAGGAGAGGAAGCTGCTAAAGTTTTTGTTTCTCCTGCATCAACACCACCAAAAAATGCTTTTTTATTAACAAGGTGTAGATCTGCACCATACAGATCATCTTCATTAGCAAGTAGGTTTTGGGGTGAAGAAGAAGAAGAAGAAAAAGAGCAAGCAGAGGCAAAGACAGAGCCAGAAAGCGGAGGAGAAGAGAATCCCACATCGGGAAGAGAGTCCATTTGCAGAGATTCGGATCAACAACCGAGAATGGATCCAGAAACTGAGGAAAAATTGAGTTTTTTCAAAGAATTTGAGGGCCCAATTGATAAAATTAGAGAAAAATTTGTGAAATCTGCAAATATTGAATCAGAGGGGGAGGAGGAGGAGGAGTTGGTAACAACTATGCGGCCTTTGATACTCACTAGGTGTAAATCTGAACCGGCGAGAACCGGAGAGAAGCTTGATCCTCAGTTGAGTTTCTGGAAGCAGAGAAGGTTGGGTTTCACATGAATTAATCAATTTAATTAATTAAATCAATTATAGATATATATTTTTCAGTTTGTTCTTTTTTGGGTTTCTTTTGGCAACTTAACTGAATATAATCTTTGTTTTTATTTTGAATTTCTCTTTGTATTATTTTTATTTTCACATGTGGAGCTGTACGAGAGAATCTCTATGGCTCTCTATGCTATAATCTAAAGATTAAAGAAGGGCTATAAAGTAAAGTAAAGTTGATTCGTACACTGAAATATAAACAACAGGGAAAATTGTGTATTTGTGTTTTGTTGTTGTTGTAATGTTGTTGATGTTAAGCTTCTCTGCTGCTGCCAGCGCCACTGCTCGGCAGTCAACAGCAGCTCATGGGCACTTGTATTTATTATTACAGATATATAAATTTCTGCTTTTATTTTCATTTTCTTTATCATTTTCATTGTTTCATACCCCTCTTTTTTTTGGGCTTTGTGGGGCTTTTGGGGGCTAAGAAACTTTTTACTTATTTATGCATCTTTGGATACTCTGACTAACTTTTATACTAAGGTAGAAAGTTTATACAAATCTTCTTCAGGTGACCCACATTTTGAAGTAACAGAATAAATAATACTACTAGACACTGAACTTTGTTTTTAGTTGCAATTGGTAGCTTACCTTACATTAGTTAAGCTATCAAGATCTATTGTTAAAGAGAGTCAAAGGGATCTACAATCATGTGCATATCATGTATTTTAATGTAGCTAAACTTTGGAAAAAAAGAAAAAAGAAAAAAAAGGATCATATCAATTAAGAAACATAATCTGTCATACGCATTTCATTCATTCTGGATAAGGAACATGGGATGACCAAGATTTTAGTTTTGGACAATATTGGTTGTTTTTATTTAAAAAGGTACTGGTTTAAGATATCTTATTGAGTTTGGACCTATTTCTAGTACAGTAACGGAATCTTCAAAAATTGAAATGTGTTCACCATTTATACATCTATTACGTAATAGATTTCTACTATTGTTGGCTGTATCACTAGCCCCCCTTCATTGAGCTCAGGCCATGATTTTCGGCTCCTGTTTAGTTGAATAATTGTCTTTTAGATGTGATAAAAGTTTTTTAAATTGGGATTGTGGGGTATCAATTATGGTCATCACCCTTTGGGACCTATGCCTTCTGATACTTTGTGGTTATGCACTTGCGCTTTCATTCTGTAGTTATGAAGAGTTCATATGAAGGAACTATTAGATCATAGTGAAAAGAATAAATATCTGTGATGGGTAGGAAAATAAATTATTGAAGTTTGTCTTATTCGTTTTTCCCTTTGCAATTATTTATGTTCTTATTTCTCGGAAGAGAAAGGAGAGCAGCTGCAGTCTTACACAACACACAGAGGTAATAATCCAGTTACCAATTCTGTAGCTATATCCTGAGCAGAGATTGCTTTTGGTAATTGACTAATGGTGTACCTGTTGTCTGCCACTAAATTGGAAAAGCTCAAAGCTGAGTGATTGATTACACGTCTCTGCAGAGCAGAGTTCTCAGAATCAGAAAAATGCAACCATTTAGATTTGAATGTTTGATTTTGGTTTGGCTTGGCTATTGAGGCATCAAAATAAACAGGCACAAGGGCCACCGAATAGGGGGAATTTTTTTTTTTTAAAATAATCACTGAACAGCTTTTTGCAGGGCTCACAAAAAAGATGAAGCTTCGTTCTGCTGCAATCCTATGTTGTCATTCAGAGTGACACGCAACCAACAGTAAACCAGTGGCCCGCCATGACAGATAATGGTCATAAAGCAATAATAAGATAATTAGAGTATAGAAAACTGGAATCATAGTTACATATCAAGGCCACTTACTGATCTTTCAGATAGCTGTGCATTACTATTTTACTTTGAAAATTCCCTGGATTTGGAAGAAAAACTAGCTTTAATTTATTATGTTATACTAGAGACGATATTTGAGTCGCAATAAAACGTGGCAATTTATCTTCTAATTAACTGTCGCATTCTAATTCGGCAGTTATAGATAATTTTTCTTGTAAGTTGGTACTCAAATTCGAAGATAAGTTGTCTCATTAATTGGCACTCAGTATACTTCCTGCGACCGAATTGAGATGAGAAGTTGAAAGTTTGTTTCACCAATTTTGACACGAGTCAACAGCTTTGAAGCAAACAGGAAACAGCTAATGAAAATGCGCCAGGCAAAAACCCATTCCCATCCAGCCTTGATCCAGGCTACTGATGTTGGACCTAACTTGACACAAATTCAAAGCACAATATGGGCATTTAACATTCATAAGCTCAACTATCACAAGTTGGGTCCCCAACAACTCTTCATATTATAGCTTCAAATCCATAAAACTTGAAGTATATGAAATTATGCTTCTTCTTCTATGCACTAATATTGTGTTTACTTCTCGGATTGAAGTGAGAGTGGGAATAGGAGTGACGTGTTTACTTACAATAGAATGAGAGTGTGGATTACTAATGAGAATATCAATTGTGTTTATTTTATCTTGAATTGAAAGTGAATTATTAAAAATTACGGTTTTACTCTTATGTAAAGAATACGTACGTTTAATTATAAAATGAATAAGAAAATATATTTGTACAATAACCTATTTATTTTTAATTTTAATTATATAAAATAATAATTAATAATATTTTTAATGATGTAAATTAAAAAAATTTATAAATTTTATTTTTATAATCTAGACTAAATATTTTTGTCCCATTTTATATATGATAAAATTGTAATTTTTAATATTTGTTAACGGTATTTTCAAAATTAAAGAGAATGGGAGCCTAGAGCCCACTCCCACTATAAAAATGAGTGGGAAACACGGTGTGAGACTCCCACTTTATCCACTTTAAAAGAAAATAAACAATTGATTTCAAGGACGCCCCACTCCAGAATCCGAATCCAAGACGTAAATATGACATAAATAATGAGTACAATGGCAGTTCGGGTTTTAGATTTTTATTTGATTCCATTTTTCCAATAGGAATTTTACATCTATACCTTACACTCTTTAGCCAACAAATGGGGTATACAATCAATCAAATAAAATCATGTTTAAAATAGACCTCAATGATCATTTAGTATTTGTCTTGGTGTGCTATTACACTTTCTCAATGATTAGGCAAAACCCATGCATTTTTGAGCTCTTTCTTATTGAATTGTTTCAAATTGAGGAATTTGCCACCACAAAATTGACAATCATACTAGATTATGATTATTTAGAATCTACTTTTCGGGTTATAATAAATGAAAATTCACGCAAAAATCCATACATTTTAAAATGTAAATTTGAGCTGACCGGACCATGACAATTACTTATAGCTAATTATCACACTCTTAGTTGTTGTCATCTAGTCTAAATCCAAATTTTGAAATATATAATTTTGGTGAATGAATAATCTTATAATTATCTTTAACAATTGAGTTGAGCATCGTGAGTGAGAAAGAACTGTGTTGCTTTGGAGTTTGGTCAAGCTAGGATTAAGATGGCCACAAAAAATTAACGATTCTGAAGGCACCACACAACTTCACCAATGGTGAGACACATATACTTTCCTTGCATGCTTAAGAACTGTATCCTTTGAGGATATCCATTCAATAAACATATCAACATGTTAGGCCCACCAATAATTCCTTTGAAATTGACTTATTCAACGTTACACAAGATAAATCTAGTTTATTTAGTAATATTGTTGCCTATTAATTCCAAAAAAAATAATAATTAATAAAGTTATTATTTGTGTAATTCAGCTGCTTACCAGTACAAGACTTTAATTAAATATGGATGCAGATCAGGTGCTAATAAAACCATGTTATGTCCTTAATTTTCTTTTTCAAAATTCATCGTGTTTACTGTCATAATTAGTCAATACTAAAATATGTGTACGTAACAAAATTTTATTGAATGATTGAATAAATAATGTAACACACTCTTATGATACTCTCAAGACCAAAACTCAAATGTGAGGCTGTTTTAAGATTTATAAGATTCAGGACTTAAATCTTATTCCTAAAAATTCTGCAATCACATTGCCTCTTTTTCAAGTTTCATCAACCTAGTTTGTGTTATATATATATATGGTTCACATCTCCATCAGTTTCTCTAAGTTTCTATAATTTCATCCAAAAATTAAAAGATTTCAATTAATGATTCTGGGCATTTTGTGTTTAATAATAGAAAACGAAACATAGAATATAGAAAAGAGAGTAGGTGACAGAAGAGCTAAATGGGGTGTCCCTCAATAGCACACCTCAATAATACACACATGGACTTGTCACCAAAAAACAATATAATAAAAAGAAAAATAAATAATTAAACGTTATCATATTGAATGAAATTAAACATAACTTGAAGGGTTTTAGGTGCAGGGCATGGTCACGCTTCATAAATGTTTCCAACGCAACACATCTACATCGTTTCCTCGCAACTTATTGCTGTGTCGATGGTGACGGTTTCAAAAAATTCAATTGCCCCAATAAGCTCAACCAACTGCTTTTCTTCTACCGTGCTTCTCCCGTGTGCACTTCCACCTTTTCATTATAAATCCACCAGCACCACATTCTCAAGCTTTAAGCTTTGATTCTCACACTCAACTACTTCTGGATTACGGCTTTTGGCTTTTGGCTTTTGGCCTCAGCAGCAAGCTCATGGAGCTCAAGTCCAGCATCACCACTTTCTTTCTTCTGTTCCTTCTCTTCGCCACACCATTTTGTTCATTAGGTACGTTGCTCCTTTTCAAGATTCTTGAAAAATAAAAGATTAAAAAATTGTTTACCTTGTGTGACAAGTAATCTAATATTAAAGGCCTTAATCGATTGCCTTGTCTTATGATGAAGGTGGGTTGCCGGAGCTGGATTCAGAGGTTTACGAGATTGATTACAGAGGTCCGGAGACACACTCTTCAATTCCTCCGCCGGATCATTCTCATGGCCGTGGGAAGCCTGTGATCCGCCATGAAAGTGCCGTGTTGCCTCCAGAATCAAAGGCCACCGGAAGAAAAAATGTAAGCCTCCATTATGCTTTTTTTTTTTTTTTGGGGGGGTACTGATATTCACTTAATCTTTGATGATTGCTTGCTAGTGTTACTTTGTTTTGTAGTGTTTTTTGTGTTTAAACTTTTCTATGTGGGTGATTCTTGTTTTGCAGGGAAAGAAAGTTCATGGATAGAGAAGTTTTAATTTGGAAGCCAATTTGAAGTACTTAATTTTGATTCAAGTTATTATTATATAGTAGTAAAGTTCCTTTTTGCAATAGGTATATTAAGAATACGTGTAGAAAATTTGTCAGTCTTGAGTCACTTTTTTCACTTTTATCTACAAAAATATGGATATGTAAATGTGAGTTGTGTGATCGTATGATTAAATAGCTTAAGCCTTTAGTGCTGGTCTCTTGTGAACCGTGGTGATATAGCTCTTCTGTGATAACAATGGAGTTTTTAATTAGAAGTTGTGCTTATTTTTAATGAATTGCAACATTAACATTTATCTGAAATGGGAATTCTAGCTAACATTTTAATTTGTACAAGAGAGCAAAAATTGTAGTTGTAGGGGCTGATCCTTTGAATGAAACTTGATAATAATTTGTGCTTTGTATAAATGGTTTCCATTGGAAACACTACCTGAAGCTCAAATCAATTGCAGAATGAATGACAGCTTGCTCATCCGATCTCCATATAACATATTCAAATTATGGTAAGAGTTGGATGTTTATCACCTGCTTCTGATTGAGAATTAAAGACGGTATATTTTGAGCTGTCTTATGTTTTAATACAATGCTCAATTTAATGTTGTTGGTTAATGGATCTTATAAAAATGCTATGCTGCTATGGTACTCTTGTTTTTTTTTTCACTTAATAAAAAGAGAGGTACTTTAATATTAAGTTAACAATCTCATGTTAGATCCACTTCTTAAGAGAATATAATACGATTCTGAAACGAAATATGATTAAGAGTGTATTTGGAATTGAGGTGCTGTAAATTTTAAGTTACAACTGCTATGGAAAAAAAATTGTAATTATGAAATAAAAATTAATAATATGTAATAAATAATAATTTTAATAAAATTATTAAAGATATAATATATTTTTCATCATACAAGTAAAAAATCATATTAATATAGTTTCCAAACTACAACAGTTAGTGTTTACCAAATACTTTAGTGCTGTATCTTTTAACCTACAGCTGTCCAACCTCAATCTCAAATGCACCCTAAACTTAATTTTTTTTTATTGAATCGACACAACACGAGATAGTGTACACATCTAATTTGTATTAGAACATATACGTTATTTATTTTGTATTTTGTATCTTTCTGACATCAATAAGGATTTCAGGCATGGTCCTGTGCATGTGATGTCTCACATGTAATGTGGCATTAGGGTTTGGTCAAATTTATGCACGAAAGTAACATGTATCCAAACTAAAATTGAATATATATTTTTCAAAGAGAAACTACAACCCGAGATCCAAAGGCCTTGCCCCGACCGGGATGGTCCTCGTCCTTACAGATATCTGCCTCTGAATTTGTCACAAAATTAGAAAAATGAAAAAGATTTGTGTGGTTGCCAGAGAAAATAGCTTGGCAAAATTTTTCGTGAGATTCTCATTTACAATCTTAAGATGAATTGTCCATCCAATCAATTTTTTTCCAATTAGGAATGAACTAATCGAACAAGGCAAATGCTTGTGGCTTCTACATTAAAAGTGAAACTGTGAGTTTAGTTTGAGTCTCTAAAGTTGTTACCACCATCAATAATTGTATATTTTGTTAAATATAAAATTTGTAAAAAAAAAGAAGGTAAAAACTGGGTAAGGTTTAAAATTGATTATGCTACGAGTTTCAAACCTCTAATCTTTTGAATTACTTTGAGAAATTTTATTAATAACGTTAACCAGCACTATATGAATAATCATATATTTTGTTAAACATGAAATTTGTTACATTTTTTGTTCGGTTTAAATTTGATTATGATAAGTATGGTTGTAGATTTGTTAATAACAAAAGTAAAATTTTTTAACATGATATAAATATGGTTTCTCCGACAGATTTATATTGGAGAAAAGTTCATAATATTGTATCTCAAAAATATTTCTTAAAAAAATAAATAAATAATAATGGAATTATTTCAATTGTGAATCACTCTCTAAAGTTATTAGTATTGAGTCAAGAAAATTAAAGCAATATTTAATAAAGTATTTAGCCGGTGAGAGATTATCAGGGTAGCAGTACTCATACCTAATCTCTTTTTGGGTGTACCTATGTTGCATTTGGTGTTACTAGTAATATATGTAAAATTTCTATAATTGAAAATTATTTTATAATTGTTAGTAGTCACTTACAAGTTACAAATGTGACATAAATATATTAAGTTAAAACATAAGTTTGTAAATGTGTAAAATCCTTTGCTTATTGCAACTAATATCTATTGCAATTTATATGGGTTAATTTATATTAATTTAATAATATAAAAATAATTTTAAAAAAAAGTGTAACTATTTTACCTTCAAAATAATTAAAGCATGAGTTTTTGTAACAATTGAGAATGGTAAAGGAAGGTAATTAAATTGTTTTTAATTTTCATTACATGTCTGATATTTCAATAAAAGTCAAGGAGTCCAAAGAAATTCACCCTTCAATAAAAATGCGGATAATATTTAATTGAGTCCTTATTATTTGTTAAAAAAATTTTAGACCATAAGTTTATAAAATGAATCAATTAAATACTTTCAAGTACAAATTTATGTCATTCAAGTCCTTAACTTAATTCCTCCATTAAAAATGTTAAGTTAACAACATTGATTTTTGTTGATTCCAATTGATTTTTATTGATATTTGGAATATCCACCCGCATCCATTAAGGATATTAACCGCGTCTAGATCCACATTTTTTTTACGGATCCAAATGTGGATCCGGATATAAAAATATAAATGCAGATCTAGATCCGAATGCACCTACATCTGAATCCGGATCCGGATTTTGCCATCCTTAAAATTGTTAACAGTATTGAGGACATTTTAGTAAAAATCAATTGAGCACCTCCTTATTCTTTATTTTTGATAGGTGACTACAGTTTAAAGTAAACTCAAGTAACCTAAGTTAATGTTCTTTAAAAAAAAAAAACTAAGTTAATGTTACAAAAACTATAGCATTCTCCATGTGAGAGGTCTGATATTGTTACTGATGAAAATAGATTTCTTTTTATTTATCTTTTTTTTTGTTATGTTATCAAATGGATTAATGTCTTGGTGGTGTGTGGCCAACCAATAGGATATCACTAATTGTATATGTTTGATCTGATTATGGAATTATATAAGATAGATTGATTCATTTTTTTTTTCATTTAAATGAAATTAAGGTCTTTTTTTTCTTTTTTGGATAGCATGGAACTAGCCTACAATCGCAAAATATAGATGTCAATGAACAAACAATTGGCAATAGTTCTGAACAAGCCAATCATGCTTTAATCAATGTCGCTCGACCAGTGGGACTGCATACACAAGTTTTGTGGACTATACCTTAACCTTAAAATGAAGAGTCTATCATTGTCAACAAGGAGTAGAATAATATAACTTCACCTTAGGCCAGCATTTAATTCTCCATTATAGAATGTTGACAATTAGCCATTTCTTGTGTTTGAATTTTAGTTTACCTCAATATTGTAAAGGTGTTCGTTAGTTTGAATTTAATTGACTTTCATACTTTTAATTTTATTATTAGACCTAATGTTAGTGTGGTTTTTCTAATATTATATTCAACACATATATTATTTAGTTTAACAATCACCATATTTTTATAGATGTGATGGAATTATATGGATAGCAAATTTCATTTCTAGTTCCAAGAGTTATGATAGTTTTTTTTTCTTTTTTTAAGTGGTGCTCTTTATATTTGAATTAATTTATAAAAATTGACTAAAGTTTTTGTTTAATTTGGTGCAGAGTTTTTGTTTCCTTTTATTTAAAATGGTAAATAGGTAGTCAAATAAAAAAAAAATTAATTCCCAGGGGCAAAATTATACTTTAAATCACTAATATAATATAAAGGGGTATAGTTGTCTTTTAATTTTTTAAATTAACATTTTCACTAACCTTTTTAATGGAAGAATTAGGTTAAGAATTTGAGTGACATAAATTTGTATTTGAATTTTAAATTTTAAAAGGATTTAATTGATTTATTTTATAAAAATCTGGTCTTTAAATTTTTTTCTACAAATGATAAGGACTCGATTTAAAAATTACCCCAAATATATACCCATACTGAAATCACGAGGAGCTCGTTAGTGCCGACAAAAATCTTTTCGGCACGGCATATAGTACGAGTGAAAAGTCCATCTCACCTTCCAAATAGATATTGATTCTTATGGAAATTACAAAGTTAATTTGAGTAATTTCAATAAAAAAAAGAACCACATACAATGATATCAGACATCAGAGTTGAAACTTCCACGTGTCCACAATTGAGGAAATCATTCCATCAGGACCTGTGGTAACATACTCACATTCACAGCGTATAAATCCCCCTTGACCGAAGACCAGGTGTCTACGCAGCAGAACGCTTAACAAACAAAACGCGGTGAACACGGCTTGAATCTTATATTATAATTTTCCTCTCACCAATTTTGCATATCTTCGGATTCTGAAAAAAAGAAAAAAGAAAAAAGAATTGATTCTTCAAAAATCAATCCAACAAACCCAAAAATGGCGAACAATCACAACAATGATACCGGCAGCGGCAACGATTCTGAATCGAGCCCTCTGTTGACCAATCACCACGTGGCAGCAGATGCCGAGGACGAGAAGAAGTCAAATATTGACGGCAAGACCAACGGCGTTAAGGTTCCGCCAGGTGGGAAATCCGAGGCGCCGGCGTCGGCTGGGTACGATTGGACGGCGAATGGGCTGCCGTTGGGTCACGGGAGTGTGATGGGCGAGCCGATGGGACGGAGCCTGTGGGACTCGAGTCTCTTCGCTTGCCTCGGTCGCAATGATGAGTTTTGCAGCAGCGATCTTGAAGTTTGTGAGTCTTTTATTATTAATTTTTAATTTCATCTAGATCCATTTTATGATATTGAGAATTTGAATTTTTTCTTTTTATTTTGAAATGTGAGATCTTAGGGTTTTGATTTATCATTTTAGGGAAAAATTATGCGTAGATTTAGATCTAATTATTGTTGTTTTTGTAGATTCAATTATCATCAATATGAATTTAAAGATTATCATTTCTCGTAAAAGGGAAAATTAAAGAACAATAAATAGCTTTAAAATGTATATAGCTTGTTGATCATACAGGGGCTAAGCCGAAAATTGGTCATTGTTCTATGTAAATTGATTTTTGTTTATTCCAATTGGACGTTTCTGAGTTTTTGTATTCTTTTGTAGCTTTAAAATGTATGTAGCTTGTTGATCATACAGGTGTAAGGGAAAAAACTGGCATTTTTTAATTTCATTTTTGTTGATTCCAATAGGTCGTTATTGGGTTTTTGCATTCTTTTGCAGCTGTCAAGGTATATATTAAAATGGTGATGAATTGTGATCCCAATATATTTGCATCTCACTTAAATAAGTTTTAGCTATAACTTTTGTAGCTTTAGTCTCAAGATGGCTTTGTTTCTTTGTACATTATGCAATGTTTGTTTCTGGTGAATCAATAAGAGTAGAATTTACACTTTCTTCTTTTTCTGTTTTGATGAAATCTTATTGCATGTTGTCTTTTGGTTTGTGTTTGCTATATGATGTTTAGAGTAGAATTTATACTTTCTTCTTTTAGTTTTTCAAATTCGAATTCCTTGTCCTTATCCTTTTCTTTTTATACTAACCATTAATCATGCCAACTGGTTAGGTCTTCTTGGAGGCATGGCACCATGTGTTCTGTATGGAAGCAATGTTGAGAGGCTTGCATCTGCTCCAGGAACCTTTGCAAATCACTGCCTGCCTTACTCTGGTCTGTACCTGATTGGTAATGCCTTTTTTGGTTGGAATTGCCTTGCACCATGGTTTTCATATCCTAGCCGTACTGCTATCCGCCGAAAGTTTAATCTGGAGGCAAGTTATTCTTGCACTTTGCTTCCCTGTCATCTTAAGTTTTTATCAACTCAAATGTATTCCTGAGTTTGTCTAATATTTTCATTGTCGTTTTGTCTAGAATACTTGTCCAAATATCTGCATTAATAATAACTATGCTAATATTTAATTTTCTTTTGGTACCTTATCTCTGATTAAGGATCATTTTTCTTGTCTTCGGAGGTCTTCAGACTATATCTTTCTTCTAAACTTGCTAATTGATGGTAATGGGATCATTTTATGTTCATTAAAAGATTTGGCCTTAATTATTGTGGTAGAGCTTTGCTAAGGTTATCTTCCATCAATACACCAATTTTTTGGACTCTTATAGATGATTTGTTAACTTGCTCTTGTTTTATGAACATGGTATGCTGAAGCATTCTGTATTTCTAGCTCGTTATAGGGCTTGTTTTTGGGAAAACTTAAGCTTATGATACTGTTTTTCCATCAGTAAGTTATAACTGTATTCTAGATCATTTTTGCAGTTTGGTTGATTTTGAAATTCCAAAATCGCTTTTTGTTCTGAAATGTCTTTATTTTGCATATTGGTGTAATAGGGACTTCCTCCCTTCAATGTGTTGTTTCTTATGATGGAAAATTATAAGGGTGTGTGTAACCAAAGAAACAGGTGGAAGGAAGTGTTGATTGTTTCCAATTTTCTGTTCCAAACAGGGAAGCTTTGAGGCACTTAATAGGTCATGTGGATGTTGTGGAAGTTGCGTGGAAGATGAGTTGCAACGTGAGCAGTGTGAGTCGTCATGCGATTTTGCCACCCATGTGTTCTGCCACCTTTGTGCTCTTTGCCAAGAAGGTCGTGAGCTCCGAAGAAGGATGCCCCACCCTGGGTTCAATGCTCAACCTGTCTTGGTCATGCTCCCTCCTGGTGAGCAGACAATGGGCCGTGGAGCCTAAGGCCATATGCTTCCTTGGAATTATGCCTGAACCTGAAGAGAGATTTTATCTTGTGTATATTTTGTTTGTTGGATGAAATACTGTGGGATCATGTTACACCTTATTTTCATTCTCGAAATTGCAATACCTATTATATCGACTTGGTTTACCCAACCAAGTATAAATAAAATGTAATGGATATGTAGACTTTGTTGTTTTTGTGTTCGTTAATGCGATATATACACGGATATACTCGTCAACTAGAATTTATAAAGGCGTAGTGCTAATACAAATGATGCATTATAATTACAGATCTCATCAATTAGATGGTTTCTAGATGCTTGATGATCTTATTTTCAATGTGGTTTGAACATAAATTTTCTAGTCTATTCTTTTAAGGTTTTCTTTCAATGTAGCAGTAAGCCTCTGCTCTGCAACAATATTTCGGACAGATTTCGGACTGTGAGCCATCTTTTACACTTTTTTTTTATTAAATTTTTTCCCCAAATTATATATGTTTATTTTTTTAAAATTTTTAAAAATAAATTGTAGCTATTTTAAGGATAACATAAAGTTGATAAAATAAAACGACCTTGAACAATCTGACTCGTCCTGAGGAAGAAAAGGTGAGCTGAAATTAGTTATTCTATCTTTCCTTGCAAAACAAAAGGATGTATTTGAAAAAAACAAAAACAAAAGCAAAAGGATGAATTCATTTCTTTCTTCAATGGAATATTTTAAATACAAAAATTTAGAATGACGAGAGAAAGAAAAGAGATACGACAGTACATGCTGAGATGGCAAAACCCCGGGTCGGGTTCGGGTATTGCCATGACCGGACCCTGCCCGGATGCAACCGGTCCGGGTCTGGGTCCGGGCCGGGTTTTAATCCGGATACCCGGATTTTATATTTTTTAATATTTTATGTGTATATATTTTTTATTTTTTGATAATTTTATAAGTTTTAAATTTATTTCAATAAAATTTGACATGAAAATATAAACTTTAAGTGTTTAAAATTTTATATATGTATAATAAATAAGTCAAATAAATATAAAATATTTAAAATAATATATATTTTATAATTTTTTTAAATAAAATCCGGGTTCTGGGTTTATCAAGTGATGCCCAAGACCGACCCGGCTTCATACCCGGGCCGGATATTACCCGATCCGCAACACCCGGGTACGGTCCGGGTCCGGACCGGACGAGTATTTTTGCCACCTCTACGTGCTGTCATTTCTCTCGCCCTTTTTATAATTTAAAAAATTAAAAACTTAATAAAAAATAATGAATTAAGAGGAAAACGAAGGAGAATCCCTTATCAACTTATCTTCACTCCATCTTCGCAAACATTTTCCCTCTCTCGAACGGCTCTCTCGTACAGGACAGTTGTCGACGACAACACGACCGTCGGTGACGACCATAGGTATTATTTCACGGTATCTCTCTCTCTCGCTCACGCACTTGTACATAGGAAAATGAACAATAAACTAATATTTACTCCTTAAATATTTGCTCTGCCTAAATTTTAAGATCCTAAAACATGATGAAATGTGAATAGCAATTAGTGAAGAGCTCTAATTGTCTAAAGCCAAAGAGCGAAGAATTATCATTACTTACTATTTGTATTTTCCATCATGGAATTGCTTGTTTTTCAAGATTTGAAAGTCTCCAGAAATTCTTTGGCCTTCTACAACTCTTGCTTCCGCCTTGATTTTTCCCATTTGTGCTGAGTGACTACTAAACTAATAACCTTCGGCTCGATTCTTTGCTGGAATTCTGGATTAATTTTCTGGGAAAACCCATAGATACATAATCAAAATTTGCAAAATAATATAAATTTTTTTTATTTGAATTCTGTAAGGGTCTTTTTTTTTTTATTATAAATGTTAATGATAATTCTGTACAAAATTTTAAATTTTGTGATTTATGATAAGTCTTTGTGTGATAACTTAATTTGGAAAAATTAATATTATATGCTGAAACAATAATATGATTCTTCCAGCATATTATTTCTGCACCTGAGGTTGCCTTTTTAGTGAGTAATACTTTGATTTTGGTTGATTTATGTTTCACCTGATTTAGAATTTTTTTTAAAATTTAAATTGCTAGAAACTTAATGGACTAAATTTTTGTTGGACAAAAAATTTGTAGAAATTTATAATAACTTATTCTTAATACAAATGTTAACTATTTTGTAGAAATAAAAAATTTAGAAATTGAACGCGCAATTGAAGATGTGCAATCGGACAAATATGAGCTAACTCTTAGGTATTTGATAGTATGAGGAAATGTTTGCGTTTTACAAAGCCTATGATAAATAAGAAGCATTTCCTATGAGAAAGCTAACTAGTAAGAAAAGGAGTGATGAGATTTTAAAATACGCGATATTTGCAATTGGCCGTAGTGACAAGTCGAAAAGTAAATCTATTGATCTGTCGAAGCTAAACATATTGTGTTGGTTGTGATACTAAAATTGGAGGTTGTTTAAATGAAGATGGAAAATGGGTTCTTCAAATTTTAAACCTTCAACACAATCATGAATTGAGCTAGGTACTTCCCTTGTAATCGTAGAATTAGTGCAAGTGCAAGAAAATATTGAAATGAATGATTGTACGAGAATTAACATTGCTTAGAATTTTAATTGTATCGTTGTTGAAACTGGCAGGCATGAAATTGTCTCGTGTTTAGAAAAAAATTGTGGAAATCATGTTGACAAAGTAAGACGATTATAACTTGGAAAAGGAAATGCTATGTCAATTTTAAAGTACTTTTAGAAAAGCAAGCGGAATGCAATTTTTTTTTTAGCATTAATTTGAATGAGCATAATCGATAAAAGAATCCATTTTGTGCAAATTTGAGGAGTATGCAGCTTACAAATATTTTAAAGACATCATCACATTTGACACCACATATTTTACCAACAAGTATGATATTCCATTTGCTCCTTTTGTTGAAATTAATCATCGTAGTCAGTCTATTTGATTAAGATGCAGATTGATTTCACACGATGATACGGAGACATTTATGAGGTTATTTGAGGTGTGGCTATCATGCATGTCTGGTTCTCCTCTTATTGGTGTCATAATGGACCAAGACAAAGTAATGCAAAGGCAACTGAGAATGTTTTTCCTACGACTAGGCATCGATGGTGTTTATGGCATATAATGAAGAATGTGCCTTAGAAGTTAGAGGCTTTTAAAGAATGTGAAGATATTATTTCTTTTTTGCTTTTTGTTGTTAATGATTCAATGAGCCTTGCTATGTTCGAAGGAGCTTGGCATGACATGATTACAATATATGATTTATGGGACAATGATTAGTTAAATGATTTATTTGATGAGAGGCATCGTGAGATTCCATGCTATTTGAAAGATAAGTTTTGGGTAGGAATGTCAACAACTCAATAAAATAAAAGTATGAACGCATTTTTTGATGGGTTTGTTCCCTCAAAAATAAATTTAGAGTAGTTTGTGAAGCAATATGAAAATACATTGAGAAGAAAAGATGAATTGGTACATTGTAGTGGCCGGCTAATTTATATTGGAAAAAAAAGGTGCTATTTTTGGAAAAAAAAAGAATGATTAGTTAACGTGTGCATGTACGTACCAATGGCAAGCAGATGCCAAGTGTTTCAGCAAAAAGACTCAATGTGTGACAAGATATGTGATGGAGAAGTAAGTTGAAGAGGTGTATACTATTTTTAAGTTTAAAGAATTCTCACAAGAATTAATTGTGCTGATGTTTTATGAGATATTGAATTCTATGGAATCATATGGGCAAGGTAAGAAACGAAGCTTTCGGGCTGTTTTTGAAGAAGTTGAGTGTGAAGTTAGTTGTATATGTTCAAAGTTTCAGTTTAGGGGATTTTTTGTAGATATGTCCTTGCAATGTTGATACGTAACAATGTTGAATGAGGAGATGCTATAGTATGGTAGAAGTCAATTATGATATGCAGAATTCATCCATTAAGTGGGAGAGATATGAAAAAATGTGTACTGTTTTCACTGAGGTTGTAGACATAGCTGCTGATGATGAAAATAGTTACAAATTTATATTGGATTAGATCGACAAAGTAATGAAAGATCTCTCTAACCAAATTTATTGTGGAAGTATGGAAAAAAACTGTTATTGGTGAAGTAAGTTGTGACAACAACAATGTTGAATATGTAATCAATAATCTTTAATTCATAAGAAACTTGTACAAAAGAACAAGACTGCACAAAAAAAAGGTCTGTTCAAATACATATATATGTTTTCTAATTTTAGTTGGTCTTCGTTTAATTATTCGCCAAATTTCACCGGATTTACAAGAAAATGTTACATCGCCTTATGAGATCTCAACACAGCAGAGCAATATGGCCATAGTAAGTTTATGAATTTTTATTTTAAAATTTTCTTTTATTTTGAAAATATTTAACCAAGTATATTGTTGAGTATATGTAGACATCACAAGAAGGAAATACTTTTAATGCAAATGTCAACCAATATGGAGCTTCATGCTACTATAATGTAAGGATTAAATTCATGAGGAAATTTTATTTTAAAACTTTTAATATGATTTTTACATATATTTTTTTATTTGCTTAGGTACCTATTTACCCATCCTAAGTTGGTGGAAATAATATTTATCAATTATTTTTTTATAATTAGCACACAATAAGTCGTCATCTTAAAATCACAATTTCTTAATGTATACTTATATTTTCAAATTTCTAAAACGTAATATGATTTTTTTTTGTATAATAACAATCAGTCCCATCGTATGCTTTGTAGTCACATTATTTTTCTCCTTCGATAACCTATGAAGGATCTAGAAATGGAAATTTTCAATAATTACTACATCAACAATATAATGAAGATAATGATCACCATGATTGATGTTTGACTTGTATTTTATTCAGATTTTTTTTCCTTTATCATTTCGGTTAGATTTGGCTTAAAAAGATGAATTGTACTGATGAATTATTGATCTATGAATATTATGTTTCTGTTGACATCAATAACTGCTTGTTGTTTTCTCTAGTAACTTTTATTAGTCTAGTGGTTTTTTGATAAATTTTTATGACATAAATCATTGCAATTTGAATTTGCTTGTACTCGTTGTATGCTATTTCGACATCCGACAAAGATTTAAAACAAAGATTGTTTTAGTTCTTTTAGGGTGGGAAAAATGCTCGGGCTGGCTCGGCCTAGGCTCGCGGGCTTCGGCCTAACCCTCACAAATGAGGGCCTGGACAAGTATTCAAGAAAATAAGTCTGGCCAGGCCCAAACCCACTTTTTTTTAAAAAAATAAATTTATAAATTAGAATTTAAATAATTAAAATTGAAAAGTAACTTAAAAATGAAAAAAGAAAACTTAAATTCTTAAATTATAAATCAATGATAATTCAAAAAAGTTAAAATTATGATACTAAACTCTCTCTCATGCGTTAATAAATTAAGAGGGTGTTTGAATTAAAGAATCTAGTATTAAAGAAAATTAAATTTATAAGTTTTTATTTACTTTATTTATTATTTTACTTTGAAATGTTCATTTTCTTTAATTTATTTATGATTATAAAAACTTGTTGATAATTAATTTATTTTAAATTTATAATAATAAAAAAAATTAAAAAATAAATAAAGTTCGAGCCCGGCCCAAGTCAGGCCCTTAAAGTGGGCTTGGGCTTTTTCCAAGCCCGCCTTTTGTCATCCCTGAGTTCTTCTAGTATTAAAACAAGAATATGAATCTAATTTCAAAACTTAATAAAGTGAAACAACTCACAAACTTATATTTCGAAGGAAAATGTTATCATATATGTTTACAAGTCTTTTTTCAATACATAGTATAAATTGAAACAACTTAGAAATAACACTTAAATATAAAGTACAGTACAACAATCATAAGTATTCTAACAAAATCAAATCATGGTGTTTGCCTCCTTCGAAATTTATCGTCAAACAATCACATATGCACTTCATATTCTTGCATATGCTCAAATTCTTTATGAAACAATTGAAATTTAACAGACAAACACTCAATTTCCAATGCCAACTTCCTAACTTCCTCCACTAACAAGTAAATTTTTTCTTTGCTGGTTTAGAGTCATTTGCCCATTGAAAGTTCTTACATCCTCTACCTTTTTAAAATTTGTGATTTGGATTCTTTATTGTATGTGACGTTAACAACTTCATTTGATCACTACATTTGTTATATATTTACAATGAGTTTTCATTTTTATTTGTGCTAGATGATATTGTCATTAATAGACTACTTAAACTGTCAAAAAAAAAAAAAAACATCAGAACACAAAGCACTCTGAAACAACTCAAACAAAACAATTTTCACTTTATTTTTTAATCAAAATCCAGAAAAAAAAATCCTATAGAAAGGCTGACGGCAAAAAAATGAAATAATTTATTTGCCAATGGATATCTACATTGAAACGGAGAGGTTTCTACTTTCTACGTGTTCTTCTTGCTGCCCATAGAGAATATTTTAGACTAAGGACCACATAGATATGCACTGTTCCAAGCATCTTTTCAAGGACAAATGCAAAATCAAATGAATAAAATAAATATAATCCCTATAAAAATCATTATCTTAGTGTAATGAAATCTAATATTCCTGATGTAATTGCAAATGAATGCATTCAAACAATCCTAGTGCTTTAGCATCTACTGGTTTTCTCAATTTATTAAAAGCTGTTTCTTGTAATGGCATCATGGCAAGGTTAAAGCAAAAGTATTAAAGGTTACTATATCTCCAAATTGATCAGTATTTTTCCCAGTTAATACAGTAAATTTTTTTTCCAGATGCTCTTTAATAAAGAGTTGCGGTAAATTCATGTGCATTTGCCTAATAGTTTGAATTCTACAATTTAAATTACAAGGATTCCACCAATAAAGTGTTGACTCCACTGGCTATGGAGTCCCCTTAAGTGGCTTGACTGGGTTTGCTCCCCAGTTCGAGTCGCAGGGAAGTCGCCTTTGTCAGGAGAACCTGTGCCTCTCAGTTCGAGGGGGACTTCTAGTCTGGGTTGTGGTACGGGCTTAAAGGTGCCTCCCACAGTTGAAGCCCTCCCCATGATACCTTGTGGTCAAAACCAAAAAAAAAAAAATTAAAGGATTCCAGGTAAAACAGTCACCATATATCAGATAGTTGCCTAATCACTCCTTTTATAGAAAAATTAATGTGCCATCTAACAAGTTACCTTCCTCGACAAGCTCCATTACATACATTTAAGCAAATGTACCAATGACTGTTTATGTGCTATTATATTGAATACAATACATAAGCTCACGTCACGAATAATGTGAAGCCATAAAACCAATTTAACCAGCGAGTTTATATGAATAATAGCAACCACAAGAAAAGAAAAATGACAGAGAGATCAGAAAAGTTTCTTAAATAGAAACACATTTGCTCTTGTTACCACTTCGAAAAAGAGAATTAATACATATACATTCATATACTCATTGCCCATATTTATCCTATAATCTTATCATGCTTTTGCATTTCCATTACCCAAAACCTAAAGCTGCAAAATACATGGGGATCAGATCTCAACTAACCCGTTATCCATTTCTTTTTTTTTTTCATTTTCTCTTCATTATAACTCGAACTTTGAAAGCTGAACCCTAAGCAGATACACACTAAGTTCAGGACCTCCAATGCAATCAGGATTCATCATGTAAAAGCTCTTAGAATCTTTAGACCCAACAAACCTCTCAAACCCAGAAAATCAATCTAGAATCCTAGCCAAGGCCTAAAAAAACAAGCAATTACATGATAGAAAACACAAATAGTAAGTAAAGATAATTCTTCACTCTTTGGCTTCAGACAATTAGAGCTGTTCACTAATTACTATTCATTTTCCATCGTGTTTTAGGATCTTAAAATTTAGGCAAAGCAAATATTTAGGGAGGTTGATTTGCGGCCAATATTTAAGGAGCAAATATTAGTTTAGTATTCACTTTCCAATGTTCGAGTGCGTGAGTCAGAGAGAGATCATGAAATAATACTGTTTAGAAAGGAAACATGAGGCCAATGATGAAGCGCCATGTGTTGATATTTAAGAAATTGGCTTACATTGAGAACCTTGGGTACCCTGGCTACCCTAGGTATTCCAGGGGTACCTCGGGTACACCATGTAAGGGTATAAAAAGTCTTTATAAAAATGTCAAGGGATAGGTGGGCCCTGAATCTCAAAAAGATTGGTTGAATACGTGTCAAAAAATAAGGAATCGGTGAGAAAATCTCGTGCTACAAAAGATGAGACAGCCACCTGTCACGCCAGTGAATCAGCCAAAAGTTTGATATTATGACAGTTGGGACCACCAGCTTTTCTTGCCACACCTGCAAAATTACAACGGAATTGCAGAGGTACGCGGGACCACTGCACTATGCCTAGCACGTGAATATGCCTCAAACTTGCTCTCAATGAATATTTTTAAAACGCTTAAGTCGCCATACGCATGAAAATAAGAATATTCCTGACATGACAGCATGGAACGCCAATAGTATAACGCCAGGTGGCACAGCGACTGGAGTATACCATATAAATACTTAGGTTTAATTTTTATCAAGTAAGTTAATACACACTCCAGGAAAAACTAAGGTTTCTTCAACCTCAAGACCTCAATTATCGAGAGCTTGCAAGCTCTCTAACCTCAATAACCCAACTCTGACTTCAGCGTCGAAGTGTGGTCACCGGCCACCCCCGGCTCCACCTCTGACCTCTTTTTTGGTTGTTTCACAAGTTTAAGATGATTTTTGCCAGCCCTCCGTACCTGAAGTCAGACCCCTGCCATATCCATCGCCATCTCAATCCTCCAACACTCCACAAAAAGCTTAAACAGCTCGTACGCGCCGAACAAGTGAGGCACCCCACTCCCCGACAAAAATAAATTTATTGGTCTTGGTTTGGTTTTGTGGTTTTCTTTCATTGACCTAAAATCAGCCGCAAACAATTGGCGCCATCTGTGGGGAACGCGCAAAAAGTCTCCACACGGTGCTAAGCTTATCAGTACGTGTGCTTGCGCCACCATGGCACTCGACGTACCCGCTGATAACCTAATGCTAGGTCATGATGGAGCGGAGGACCACGACAGTGATGAGAGGGGTGACTCGATAAGAAGGGCATCCGACCTAGAGAAAGGCAAATTTGTTAAGGAATCAACTGGTATTCAACCCGACGAGGAGCCCGTTACTCATAAACACTTTGAAGATTTAGCTCACGCAATTCTTAGAGCAGGAGGATCTCGGGTACCCGAAGCAGCCACTTCCCCGGCAACTCAAGATGTTATGCCTCGAGGCAGGGAGAAGCAGATCATACCTAGATCTGAAATACCAGAGGGAAGTAGACCAAAGCATGGGCCATCGGGCACCTGTTCAAAGTTTCAAACCGGAGGCTCTCGGGAAGAATGCTTCACTGCTTCTTGTTATTCTCGTAGTAGCCAGGGTACCAAACGTAAACAAAAAGCCCATGAAGATCTGCGGCACAAGTTGAACGCCAAAAGAGCTTCCCAAACAATTGCAACATCCTCAGGTGCACCTGGGGTACCCCGCGAGTTCCTGAAAAAAATGGAGTACCTCGAAACTCAAGTGAAGCTCCTTTTTGAAAAAAAAAAACTCCACCAGTGCTCTAGCACCAATAGCGTATAATTCGTTATTCACCATGAAGATTAAGACAATAGTTCTCCCAGAAGCATTCACCATGTCTCAAATACAGCAATACTCGAGTACCTCAGATCCCGTGGAAAATACTGAGTTGTATCGTGACCAGATACTGATTAAAGGAGTGGGCGACAATGCTATGTGCCGGATGTTCCAGCAGACCCTCACCGAACCAGCCAAATCATGCTTCTGATCGTTGAAGGCTGGTAGTGTATCCTCCTTAGACCAGCTCCTAAAAGATTTTGTTCATGAGTTTGGTTATACTTCCTCCCAAGATATGACATCTTTCAAGCAAGTGGAATCAGAGTCTTTAGCCGAGTACATAACCTGCTTCCATTAAGAGGTGTTGCGTACCGGTACGTTTGGTCACCAACATACTCTCACTCATTTTGAAAAGAATTTACGTTTAGGAAAGTTATGGCGGTCATTTCAAAAGCACCGCCCTCTTTCATATGGGGAAGCTCGTTCTTGAACTCTACAACAAATAGAAATGGACGAGAAATGTTACCTAAAGTGAGAAGAAGACATAGCCGAAGTCGTGAAAAGCAAGGAGAAGCCCAAGTGAGCCGAGGTACCTTAAGTACCCTCTCGAGCACCCTGGGTACACAGCCCACCTTATCCAACCCCACGTGGGAGAGGGCTGAATATTCCTGGTGTACCCCAGGTACCCTAATATGTTAAGCCACCACTGTCAGAACAACGGAAAACGTCACATAAACCATGATATGACTCTTTTTATCCTTTGAATCAATCTCCAAAATATATTTTTTACCATATTAGGGATACATGGATGCTTCGCCCACCTAACCCAATTCGGAAATACCCCAATATGAAGCGAAGCTTGAAATATTGTGAGTTTCATGAAGATTTCGGCCACAGCACCGCCGAATGCTTTCACTTGCGAAAAGAAATTGAGTCATTGATTTTGAGTGGGTACCTCAAGGAGTTTGTGGCTGATATGCGGGAGGCTAGGAAGTTCTCGGAGCAAGATAAGGGTAAACAAGTTGCTAACCCTAATCCCGAAGTTGAGGTACCTCAGGGGTCTAAGAAAGGCGTTTATGTTCAAATGATAGCAGCAGGTCCTACTGTTGTGCAAATTTTAATGTACTCGCAAGCGCACGAATCTGTTGTAGTGTAGATCAATGGTGACGAGTGTCGATCCCACGAGGAGGTGGATTTTAATTATATATAGAATTAATTTTGTAAATGGGTGGTTGGAATTATGGTGGAAATGATTTGAAATATGCTACAACTTAAATTAAAATGGCGAGAATAAATTCTAAAATTGGTATTGAAATGGCGAGAAGAAATTGAAGAGAATTCTATTGAAATGACGTACTTGGGTATCTGGATCCGTATCAACATGCATCATAGGCTAAATAATCCGTATTAATGCCAATTAAATCATGAGGGGGGAATCCACACCTCATGAACCACGCTCTAATCAATATGGTGCTAAGGGCTTATCGTGCCAAATAATAATAACCTTATACTAGAGAGCCGGTGTAACCAAGGCGGTATCTAGACAAGACTATTATTATTTGTCGACGAGAAGTCAAAACATCCACAAAAATTAGAGGGGAAGAGAAAATAAATTTACCAAATTAAGCCCATGACACATGTTGAGACTTCACCTTCAACCCAAGCTTGAAAGAAAATTAGCCACTCATAGTTGAACTAGGGGCAAAATGGGAATTTATTAAAATACGAAGAAAATACAAGATGGAGAGGGAATTACAGAAAATGGATCCCAAAAATGGATTCAGAGATATCAAATTAGGGGGGGGAGGCCCCCTTTTTATAGATACATGGAGTAAATCATGGCCATCGGATTAAAAACAGTTTGGACGCTCAGGATTGCGCCACGTCATCAGTCAACAGTCTACGGTTTGACCACGCGGATGAACAGTAACACGGTTTGACCCGACTTTGAATAGTAACGCGGTTTGACCCGGATGAACAGTAACGCGGTTTGGTTGAAAATAATCCTGTGTGATGCATGCACCGTACGCGAGATTTTTCGTCCACTGATATGCTGCCACGTCACCATCAACAGTACATAAGAATTTTAGTCCAACAGGATCGTGACACCTCATCAGTCAATGCCACATCATCGGTCAATGCCACGTCATCATCCGTCTATGTGAACAGTGTCGTGAACAGTAACGTATACAGTACCGTACACGTGAATAGTACCGTACATGTGAATAGTGCCATTTTTCCTTTTATGCTCCTCCTAAGGTTTTCGACCGTCCTGAGTTCAAAAGTGATGTCCGTTTTGCCGTCTGATCTCTCCTTTATTGTGAAATGACTATAATGCCCCTAAAATACATAAAATACTTAATTAAAATAAAACACATGTAATTAAATCACAAGAAGGTTAAATATATAAAAGTAAGGGTTGTTAGTAAGACTTAAAATGTAAAATGACGGTTTTCTCCTTTATAAATATGCGTTTTCTAACACTCAACACCTACCCTCGCGGGGGAATCTAGACGGGCCATTAAACGTTACAGCAAGTCACCAACCTTGGATCGCCCTAGAAAAAAAGTCAGCTTCGCTTGTCAAAATCACTTTAAGGTACCCCAGGTACCTGACCATCACTTCCCTATTCTCTTTACAGCGAAAGATGCGGAATGCGTCTCATACACCCATGATGATGCTTTGGTTATAACACTAAAAGTTGCCACCGGTAAGGTAGCAGGGACTCTGGTGGACACTAGCAGTTCCGTGGACATCATCTTCAAAAGCGCCCTAGATCAGCTGCTAATCGAGCCAAGGATCACTCCATGTGACACGCCACTCGTTGGTTTTACAGGAGACATGGTTATTCCCAAGAGTATCATTACTTTGTTCGTTACAATCGGCAAGGTACCCTACCGGGTGGTCCATATGATCGACTTCCTTATTGTTGATAATCCCGATGCCTATAATATCATCTTGGGAAGACTATTTTTAGCAACAACTAAAGTAGTAATCTTCATGCATTACCTTGCCACGAAAATTCCAACTGCCGGAAAAATTATCATAATCAAAGGGGATCAGCAATCGGCTCGAGGGTGTTACTCCGTCGCCTCGAAGGCGAGTTATCAAATTGCCACCAATATGTTCCTAGAGCGGTACCCCGTCAGCACAAGGCCACTTATCAGCCTATCCAAGCGGGCACTTGCTAGACGTAGGAGAGTTGCACGAAAGAAAGCTCAACGGTCCACGAATTCCCAGCATCAGCAAGAAGTTGGGAGAATGGAAGTAGACGTAGGGTATTATAGGTACCCCAAAGTCCCAGTTCAGCATCAATGGGAGAGGTCGAGATACCTCTGGATCCCCAAATACCGAAAGATGAAAAGTGAGGAGCACCAATTGAGGATCTTGTGTCTGTTTCGATATGCAATAATGACCCAACCAAGATGGTCAAAGTAGGCTCCAACCTCTCTGACCAACACCGAGAGCAACTTATTGAGTTTTTAAAGGAAAACTTTGACGTGTTCGCTTGGTCTCACGCAGACATGTTGGGTATCCCGCCTTCTATTGCATGTCACCAGCTCAATGTCGATCCACATCATAAGCCTGTCAAGCAGAAACGTCGAACTTTCAACTAGGAATGCTATGACGCTATTGAACAAGAAGTGGACCGACTACTAGCAGCGGAGTTTATTAGGGAGGCGGTGTACCCCGACTGGGTGTCAAATGTTTTTTTGGTTAAGAAGTCAAACGGGAAATGGCGCATGTGTGTAGATTTCACGGATTTAAACAAGTCATGCCCTAAGGATATCTTCTCGCTTCCCCGGGTAGACCAACTGGTCGATGCTACAGCGGGACATGAGATGCTTAGTTTCATGGATGCTTTCTCCGGGTGCAACCAAATTCCAATGTACGAGCCCGATCAAGATAGAACGACCTTCATCACCAATCGTGGGTTGTACTGCTACAAGGTTATGCCTTTTGGTTTGAAGAATGCGGGCACCACCCATCAGCGTTTGGTGAACAAGGTCTTCAAACAGCAAATCGGTCGTACCATGGAGTTATACATCGTTAATATGATAACAAAGTCAGTGTACGCTAGTGATCACGCTGAACATCTCAGAGACACCTTCAATATTTTGAGAAAGCATCATATGCGCCTAAATCCTGAGAAATGTGCATTCGAGTGACCTCGGGTAAATTCCTTGGATTCATGGTGCAACAGTGGGGAATTGAGGCTAACCCCAAAAAAATCCGAGCGGTTCTTGGGATGAAGTCACCAAGTACTATCAACGAAGTCCAAAGCTTAGCTGACCGGATAACCGCCTTAAGTCGTTTCATCTCCAAGGCCACCGAGCAGTGCAAGCCATTTTTTAAATCTTTGAAAGAGGGAAAGAAGCTCCAATGGACCGCTGAGTGTGAAGAGGTTTTTCATAAGCTAAAGAAGTACCTCGTTAATTCGCCGTTGCTCGCCAAGCCTAAGCCCAGAGAAGTGCTTCTGTTGTACTTCACCGTTTCCGAGCACGCCACTAGCAATGTGTTGCTTAGAGAAGATGCAGATTGGGTCCAACGGCCTATATACTACACCAGTAGGGTAATGGTGGATGCGAAAAAGAGGTACCCCGCCATAAAGAAACAGGTTTTGACTTTGATAATCTCTCCAAGGAAACTCCGACCGTATTTTTAGGCCCACTCCATTGCTGTTGTAACAAACCTTCCCCTTCGACAAATTCTCTAGAAGTTGGACATGTCCGAAAGACTTCTTCGCTGGTCTCTTGAATTGAGTGAGTTTGACATCATCTTCAAGCCACGCTCAGTTATTAAAGCCCAAGCCATTGCCAATTTCATTGTAGAATTCGCCAATGATTCTGGGGGTGAGGAGATCCCGGGGTACTCGAGCGAAACTACACCAGCTATTAAAGAACAATACATTTGGAAAATTTATATGGATGGTTCCTCCAACTCGCACGGAAGTGGTGCGGGAGTAATAATCATCGATCCAGGTAAAGTAAAGCTATGTTATGCTTTGCAATTCGCGTTCAAGGCCTCAAACAACGAGGCCGAGTACGAAGCTATAATAGCGGGGCTAAGGATGTCGAAGACGTTTGGTGTAAAAATGGTTCATATCAAGAGTGACTCTCAATTGGTGGTCGGTCAGATCAACTCATAATATCATGCTAAAGAAGAAAATATGAAGGGGTACATTGGGGGAACCAGAGAATTAATATCCCAATTTGTTGAGGTCAAGGTGGGAAGAGTTCTACGATTAGAAAATTGTGAAGCTGACAACCTCGCCAAAATGGCGTCCTTTAATGCAACTCAGTCGGTTGGTCCAATCACTACGGAGTATATACCCTCATCTAGTGTTAATATACCTGAGCCAGAAGAAGTAGGGTCGATAACTGCTGGGGTACCATGGATGCAATCAATCATAAGGTACCTCAGGAGTGGGGATCTGCCCTCAGACAAGAGTAAGGCAGGAGGCTAAAATATAAAGCTGCACAGTACTGTCTCATCGAGGATACCTTATACAGAAGAGGGTTTACCCTCCCTTACTTAAAGTGCTTGGGAGATGAACAAGCCGAATATATCATGAGAGAGATACACGAAAGAATTTATGGTAACCACTATAGACCACAATCATTGGCACAAAAGGCCCTTCGTCAAGGATTTTATTAGCCTACGATGCGGGAGGATGCTAAAAACATGGTCAAGAGTTGTGATAAGTGCCTGAGATTTGCCAAGGTACCCCACTTTCCACCAGAAAAGTTAACTGTCATGTCTTCTCCGTAGCAATTTGTTGTTTAGAGTATAGATCTCATTGGCCCACTGCCAACCCGGAGAGGGCAAGATAAATATGCAATTGTAGTCGTTGACTATTTCACAAAGTGGGTAGAAACGAAGCCGTTGGCAAGTATTATCGAGAGAAAAACCACTGATTTCGTTTGGAGGAACCTTATATGCAGATATGGTATCCCTAATGCAATTGTCAGCGACAACAGGAAGCAATTCGATAATAAAAAATTTCGGAGTTTCTGCTCGGAGCTTCGGATAGCCAACCGATTTGCTTCTCTGGCTCACCCGCAATATAATGGATAGGTGGAAGCCATCAAAAAAATCATCAATGATATCCTAAAAAAGAAGCTGGAGGAAAGGAATGGAGCTTGGGTAGACGAGCTACCCGGCGTTCTTTGGGCCTCTCGGACAACTTAGAATACTTCAACCAGGGAAACCCTATTTTCTCTAGCATTAGGGACTGGTGTGGTCATTCCAGCAGAAATCGGGATACCCTTTCACAGAACCACATACTTCGATGAAGCCGAGAATGCCTCTGTGATTGCATCCATTCTTGATCTTGTTGAAGAAAAAAAGGCTAAAGCAGAATTGAAGGTTGCAATATACCAACACCGCGTTTCAGATTTATATAACAAAGGGTACCCCCCAGATCATTCAAGAAAGAGAATTTAGTACTACGAAGGGTAACTCAGAACACTCGGATACCCTCGGAGGGCTTTTTCGAAGCAAATTGGGAAGACCCATATCGCATAGACAAGCTGGTAGGATTGTGGGTGTACAGGCTACTTCACATGGATGGAATAATCGTCAAGCATCCTTGGAACGCCGCAATGCTAAGAAAGTACTACTAATATGAGGACAGTGTCTTAAACCTTATCGTTCACTTTATCTATCTCATATTTTCTTTACTATGTGTGTTATGTGGTAAAGCCATAAAAAGTACTTAGGGTACCCTACATGTGCAAGTGAAATTTTTAATTCCCTAAGTCCCAGAGAGTGGATATCTATACAGTTTCCTATTCTCATTGGGACAATGAGTTAGGCTTATGTAATGTTCTCCTTTTGATTACCGAATGTGATTATGGTTAAACTTTCACCATTAATGTGATTCTATCTTAGTACGTCATGTCTTGTATACACCTTTCAACTATAATTACTCCATTTCAAGATAATTTGAGGTACCTGGGGTAACTGACCTGATTTGATCATGAAGATTTGTTCAGATCTGTTCAAAGTAAAAGTCAATAAGAAAGAATACAACAAATTTAAAGAGGGAGGGTCAGAGAAGACCGAGGGCGAGGTAAACCAGCATACCCTAGCGCCATGAGACTTCGTTAAGGTATACACACGCCCACACCTCCATTCTTTAACTTGAGCCAATTAAAGAATAGACAAATGGCAATCACAAGAGTTGGATGCCTAAAAGAAATGAGGTAGGCAAGCATGCACTTCTATTCGCATTATTTCATTAAATATTGACCAGAAGCAGATGGCAAAACAAGCATGTTTTTGACCATTTCTGTAAGAAAGGGGGCCAAGAAGGTCCCCGAACAAAAAAAAAAAAAAATAGGGTACCTGGGTTACCCATGGAAACTCCACAAGTCTATTTGAGATACGTCATAATCTTTATTTACATCCTCGTTGCGCCAATTATGAATTTCATTTTATATTATGATGATGCAAGAATTATTAAATTATTTGAGATATGCCATAATCTTTATTAAGACGAGCAGCGAGCATATCTACGAAAATCTTGACAAATCACCAAAAACAGATCAGGGGGTACCTGGGATACCCGAGGAACCCCCACAAGTCTACACAAATTAATCATAAGCAAGGAATTCAATGGCATGCCAAATCAAGTTTATTGCGGAAGTTTAATATAAACAAGTAGCGAGATTGCTAAGGCAATCTTCCAAAAGACAACTATCCCAACATATCAAGGGGGGATACCATACTACAAAAGGTACAGAAGCAAAGAAAGAAAACTGCTGAAACATCTCGGGATAAAACTCTGAATAACAAGTAGGATCACGCAGAAGGGGGAACATCCTCTTCACCGCTCCCCTCAACGAAGGGCATCAGCAGGAACACCCGCTGTTAAAGAGTTGCTACCCTCATAAACAACAGCAACAGAAGAGAGATTCGCTTGGGGTACCTAGGGTACCCCAGAAGACTGCTGTGGGCTGTGAGATAGTGGAGCCTGGGTTACCCTCTTGTCCTCGATCGCTTTCAGGATGACCGATTTATCCACCCATTTCTCCACCCGGGGTACCACCGGCTCTGGGTCGACACTCCAGACCTCAGTCATGATGAGAGTAAAAGCTTTGTCCATCATCTCCTGTTGGCGAGATAATAGCTTGTCGTGCTTAGACTCCACCTCTTCTAACTTCTTAGACATTCGACTGTTCTCCTGGGTGTGGTCGTCCAAGTGCCTTTGCAAAGCCATGACCTCCTCTCCAAGCTTCTCTTCTTGAGATTGGCTGAGTCTGACCTCACCTCGCAACTTCTCTACCTTGGTCTGTGCAGCCGAGGTGCCACTAAAATCTTGGAGACTGTGACTAAGGTAGACGGCCGCCTACACATAATATATATATATATATATAATAATAATAATAATAATAATAATAATAATAATAATAATAATAATAATAATAATAATAATAAAGAGAAGAAAAATGAGTTAGGATGGTATATATATATATATATATATATATAAAGAGAAAGGCACTCACGTCATGACAAGCCTTGAGCGCTCATTTAAGTCCAATCTATCCGCCTCCATGGTCATGTCTGTAGAAATGCACTCGGAGGAATGGAGGAAGCAATCGGCCAGATGAGATATTCGCTTGTTTGCCACCGGGTCAAGCTCACCCTCCATAAGATCTCCAAGAACCGTGAATAGAGAGCCAAGCTTCCTGTTGTGGGTAGCCGAAGTACCCTGAGAACTCCCAAAAGAGGAAACATGCAATTTGTCTTTGGCGTCTGGAACGATGGGAGGTCAAAAACCATTTGTTGAGGTACCCAAGGTATTGGATGAGCTGCCGCTCATGTGACTGAAGAAGGCGTCGAAATCTTCGGCGAAATGGTCCATACCTATCCAACATCAAGCAAAAAAAAAAAAGTGAGATTGAGAGATGGATCAGAAAAATGAACATCAGAATCGTCATAGGCGAAAAGACACATTAAGAAAAATAAGATATGGTTGCCAAAATAAAAAAAAAAGTTTGTGTAAAGATGGGGCAACCCACAAAACCAGTGAAGGCAAGGTACCCCAGCAACACCATATAGCCATACGTGAATCGCCCCCCAAAGAAGATGGAAGACTCTCCTCAGTCAAACCAGCTCTCGCTAGCCGGGTAGTGCTCAGAACATCACCCTCACTCTAGAAAGACTGTAATTTCTCTATGACACCACTCACTTTTCTCCCCACTTCATGAACTGGGCATGTCCCTTTAGACCAAGTGATGTCTGAAAAAGCCCCAAGAAACAACGAATAAGAAGAAAATTCATGCGAGACATGTATATATACATAAAAAAGGCAGAGATGAGGAAATAAATACATATTATCTTTATTGAAGAAGTTCTGAACTTGCACAACTTCATTCCCTGCTGGTATACTCCTCCCCCACTCACCTTTAGCCACAAACCACCCATATTTATAGCCCCTTTTCAGCAAGGGATCCGGTCTCACCAAACTACCATGAACCATCAAGTAGTAAAATAAGCTACAGATAAACTAGCAGGTTTCTTTAACTGATAAAGCCCCCTCAGATATCTGAAAGAAATATCCTCCCCAAATATATCCAGCCACAGAACCTCCAAACCCGAGAGCAATCTCCAACTGGGTAAAGATAAATGTCCGGGAGTAATCTGCATCTCATTGAATATTTTTCTAAAAAATGGCTGAAGAGGCAAACAGAGACCTAAGTTGAAAAAGGTCAATATGAAGGGCTACACTCTCAGAATGGGGGTGCTCGGGCTGCTTACCCTTGCGAGATACCCTAAGGCGGACAGAAGGAGGTATATTATATTTAACTCTAACCCTTTCTAAATCTCTTGAAGTAGATGGCCTACCCCCTAGTGAATAGAGCTTATGAGCTACAAAGACAGAGGGGGAGACCACGGGAGGTTCAAGGATGCTGACAGGGGTATGAGATTTGGGTCTGGAATTTTTTGCATGGATTTTCTTACAGGCTGCCCTAACCGGTTGCTTCCCCCTAGTTTTAGATTTACTACGAGGATCATTTCAGGACAATTTAGGGCTACCCGAAGGAGACCTATTGTCATCACTAATGGATACAAAAGGGGCTGACTCAGAACATAAGGCCTCCTCACCACCCAAATCGTCAACAATATTTCGACCCCTTATCCCAACTCTTTTTCTCCCCATCTTATTCCCCTGAAAACACAATACACAAGTTGAAAAGAAATCTCCACATCAAAACATGCCCTCACAACTTTAGACCTCATTTATCACAAGTGAAACACCAAGATCCACCAATAAAAGCATAAACAAAAAGAAAAAGTACCAACACTTTGCATGAAATCAAGAAACAAAGCCACAACAGTATTTTTCAGAATAAAGAAACCGAAATAGATATAAAAATTCATATCAAGAGTAGTAAATTGAAGTCGCCAAAGAACGTAAATTTGAAGATAAAGAGATTGTAAACCGCCAAGAAAAGTCGTGGATCGCAAGAAATTGCTTAAAAGATGAAGCTGTGCAGAAGCTGTCATGGGCACAATGAAACTCGTTAGAGATTTTTTTTTTTTTAAAATAAGAAGCCGTCAAGGTGATAAAAAAAAAGAGTATGGATGATTAAAAAAAAAAAGGGAGCCTGGATGATTAAAAAAAATGAAGGAGTCAAGATGATAAAAAAAAAAGAGGGAGACAGGAAAAAAACGCAGTAGAGGAAGAACGGATCCCGTCGGAAGCTGCAACCCACTGTCGACTGGATTCAGCATTGAAAACCGCAACAACGATTGCCGAAAGTCCCTCCGAAAATGTGCAAGGAGAAGAATAGTCGGCCAAAAAAAAAGAAGAAAAAAAGCGAGGAAGCCAATGTGGGGGAGAGAAGTACCGCGCCAAACCCGCCAGAAGTCACGAGACATAGCCGCGTGCCGGACAGATCGGGCGCCGAAGACCACTGCAACAAACGCCGAGAGTCCGCCGGAAACGCGCAAAGAGAAGTGCAATCGAGAGGGAAGGAAAAGGAGAAAGAGAAAAGAAAAATAAAGGAAAGAAAAAGAAAAAAGAAAAAAAGAGAGGAAAACGAGAGTTGACCAGAAGAAGAAAGAAGAAAAGAGAAAGAAAGAGAAAAATGAAAGAAACTATGGAAAATGAGACATGAAAAGGCATTTTAAAAAAAAAGGAAAAAGAGAAATAAAACAAGATTTTTTACCTGTTTATGGAATGTTAATGGAGCCCAGGAGAAGATGAACTAAAGAAAAAGACGATAAGCCAAAAAGGAATGAGAAATAAAGCTAAGGAAAAGATGAAAGCCAGGGAGCAAGAAGAAGCCACTGGAAGCAATTAAACTTAATGAGAGATTTTTTGGGATTTTCAAAATAAAGTGGTAACATAAAAGGAGAGGAACATGTTTTAATTAAACCTGACAAATCGTACCTCATAAAAAGAGAGGTCAAATTTATTTTGCAGAAAGGGTGTTTTCAAATTCAAATTATGTGTCAAGCGATTAACACTTCCCAAGAGAAGCTGGAGAGACATAAAGACAAGCATCAGTTTACTGTTTGTAAAAATAAAAAATAAATAAATAAAGGTCAAATATCGCCACGTGTCATGTGCAATTCCTCCAACAGTTTCTTGTGCCTCAGTTATATTCGCCACAAAGAAACTATGGGGATGTTGTTTGGGAAGGAAACATGAGGCCAATGATGAAGCACCACGTGTCGATATTTAAGAAATTAGCTTACTTCGGGAACCTTGGGTACCCAAGGTACACTAGGTATTCCGGGGGTACCTCGAGTACACCATGTAAGGGTACAAAAAGTCTTTAGAAAAATGTCAAGGGATAAGTGGGCCCCGAATCTAAAATAGATCTGCTGAATACGTGTCAAAAAATAAGGAATCGGTGAGGAAATCTTGTGCTACAAAAGAGGAGACAATCGCCTGTCACGCTAGCGAATCAGCCAAAAGTTTGATATTATGACAGTTGGGACCGCCAGCTTTTCCTGCCACACCTGCAAAATTACAACGGAATTGCAGAGGTACGCGGGATCACTCCATTACGCCTAGCACGTGAATATGCCTCAAACTTGCTCTCCATGAATATTTTTGAAACGCCTAAGCTGCCATACACATGAAAATAAGAATATTCATGACATGACAGCAGGGAACGCCAATAGTATAATGCTAGGTGGTGCGGCGACCGGAGTATACCATATAAATACTCAAGTTTAATTTTTATTAAGTTAACACACACACCAGGAAAAACTAAGGTTTCTTCAACCTTAAGACCTCTATTATCGAGAGCTTGCAAGCTCTCTAACCTGAGATAACCCAACTGTGACTTGAGTATCAGAGTGTGGTCGTCGACCACCCCCGGCTCCACCTCTGACCGCTTTTTGGTTGTTTCGCAGGTTTAAGATGATTTTTGCCAGCCCTCCGCACCTGAAGTCAGACCCCTTCCATATCCATCGCCATCTCAATCCTCCTACACTCCACAGAAAGCCTAAACAGCTCGCACGTGTCGAACAAGCGAGGCACCCCACTCCCCGACAAAAATAAATTTATTGTTCTTGGTTTGGTTTTGTGGTTTTCTTTCATTGACCCAAAATCAGCCGCAAACAAATACCTTTGGCAATGATTATGTTGTTGTCGGCATGGTGGCAGGGGTCATGTCATCGTCGACAGTCATGTCGTCATTGGCAACGGTCCTGTTCAAGAGAGTCGTTTGAGAGTGGGAAGGTACTTTGCGAAGATGGAGTGAGGATAAACTGATAAGAGATTTTGTTTCGATTTCATCTTAATTCTTTATTATTTTATTAATTTTTTAATTTTTTAAATCATAAAAATGTGAGAGATTCACTCGTCTATCTCTTGCCGTTCTAGACATTTAGTAGTACTCTTTTAAATAATGTGAAACACATCAAATAAATGGCATGATAATATAATTAATTCGTTGGTACTTGTAAAAATCAATTAAGTACAAATGATACATCACATATTACATCATTTGGGATGGTTTATATATATATATATATATATATATAACTTCACATGCCTATCACTAATAAAATCAAACTCTCCCCTCATGCATGAATTCTGTTATTAGAATTCTTTTGCGTTAATCATCATGTGCCTGATATAAAATTATAAATTTTCAAAATAAAATTCAAGTGAGATTTCACAATATCATTGCATAAAATAACTTAGATTAATTTCTTTTTTTCCACTTTACATTATTATTCATATTCGCTTTATTTATTCATATAGTTAATGCTGAAATTTTGAAAGAAATCAACTGTTACAATGGATTAAGATTGAAGGTTGTGAGGCTGAGGCTGAGATCTGTTCTGTTTGTAATATTTGGCCATTTGAATGTTTTGTGTTGACCATACCGATTTGCATATATCGATTATTTCTGCCAACTCCACATGATTACACTTCACATCTTTTTATATAACTAAAAGGTATGCTCTATAAAATAGAGTCAACCTACCATGCAATGCCCTATCTCATACAGCTCCGTGCACCAACCGGTACAAGCGATTTTTAACCGGTATAAACATTATATTTTTACTTATTTTTAATGTGAAAAAATTATGAAAAATAGACAAAAAAAGATAAAATTGTAATTATATGAGGCAAAAGATTGTAATAATTTTAAACTTATAAATAGCATAAAAATTATAAAAATACTATAGATAAGTCACAAAATAGTTATATTCCTACTTAATTTTTCATATTTCAATATCTGTAGCATATGTTTCAAGTTTATTTTTCAAATTCCTATTTTCATTTGTGATTTATCTAAATTTTGGTAAGTTATTTTAACTCATTTTCCTACTACTTTTTTGTTTCATATTTTTATTTTTTTCATCAAATTCCAACTTTTTAGGTGGATATTTCAAGTTTACTTTTTATATCCCTATATTCTCTTAAATATTATCTAGTTTTTGATAAGTTACTCCAACTTATCTTCCACTGCTTTTTGGTTCCATATTCCTGCTCTTGTTATTGAATTTCAATATTTTGAGTACATATATCAAGTTCAGTTTTTAAATCCTTACTTCTCATAAATATTTAGCAATTTTTTGGTAAGTTATTTCAACTTTTGGGTTAAACTTTTTAACTCTTATTCCCACCAATTTTTAATTCTATATTCATGCTCTTTTTATTGAATTCCAACATTTTGGTTGATATATCAAGTTCAACTTTTATATCTCTATTTCCCTTCGCATTTTATTATATTCTTGGTAAGTTATTTCAACTTTTAAGTTAAGATCTTTAACTCTGTTCTATATTCTTACTCTTTTCAATGAATTCCAGCATTTGGCGTGGATATTTCAAGTTTATTTTTACTGTTGGAATTTATCGGATTCTTGGTAAGTTCTTCTAACTTTTAAGTCAAATTCTTGAACTCTTGTTTCCACCACTTTTTAGTTCTATATTTATACTCTGATTGACTTCTAAGATTTTGTGTGGATGCTTTAAGTTTATCTTTTAAACCTCTACTCACCGTTGGATTTATCATATTCTTGATGACTCTATTCCAACTTTTAGGTTAAGTCTTCAACTCTTGTTTCCACCACTTTTTGGTTCTATATTCCTACTCTTTTAATTGAATTCCAGCAAAGAGCATGTGTCAAGTTCATTTTTTTAAATTCCTACTTATTGTTATCATTTATCAGATTATTGGTAAGTAGTTACAACTTTTGGGTTAAACTCTTCAACTTTGGTTCCCATCACTGTTTGGTTATATATTTCTACTCTTTTTACTAAATTCTAACATGTTGGGCTGTTATTTTAAGTTTATTTTTAAGATCCCTAATTCTAATTGGAATTTATCAATTGCTTTATAAGTTATTCCAACTTTTGAATTAATCTCTTCAACTTTTTTTCTCCCACATTTTGGTTCTATATTCCTACTCTTTTTATTGAATTGCAATATTTTATTTAGATGTTTCAAGTTCATTTTTTATATCCCTACTTCTCATTAGAATTTATCAAATTCTTACTAACTTGTTCAAACTTTTGGGTTGAGCTCTTCCACTCTTTTTATCACCATTGATTAGTTCTATATTCCCACTCTTTTACATTGAATTCTAATATTTTGAGTGGACGTTTTAAGTTTATTTTTTGGTACCCCCACTTTTCATTAATCGATTTCCACTTTATTTTCACGATCTTTTTGTTACATATTCCTACTCTTTTATGTGTATTCCAATATTTTGGGTGATGTTCTAAGTTCACCTTATAAATTCCTTTTTTTTAATAATATTTCAGCTTTTTATTTAATTGATCCCATTTTTAGGTTAAGTTTTCCTACTCTTTTACACCTTATCATGGTTTTATATTCCTATTATTTTCATTATATTTTGACAACATCGGTGCATGTTCCAGGTCCTTTTTTAACTAATAATAATATTTTTTTTAATAACAATAATATCAATAAGATGAATTATGTTTGCACCCCTTACTATTTTAACAAAGATCAATTGAAGAATTTTAGTTAAAGCGGCTAGGATTTCTCATGAAGCAAAATATGAAGTATTTATACTTTTAATAAAAATTTAAAAATTTTCAATTTTATACATTAAAAATAAATTTTGTTAGTATTTCATTTAGTGGCAGTTTTGCCCGCCTAAATGAAAAATTATTCATTTAATTTTAATTTACTTGATTTAGTAAATTAATTTAATATGATTATACTTATTTTTATAATTTATATTCTAAATACTAGGAGAGTTCAAAATCCAATCCAATCTGCTCAATATATTTGATTCGCAAAAACCCGATCCATAAAAATTCAATCTGTAGATTGATGGATTAGATTAGATTGAAAATTTAAAAATCCACAATTAATGGATTAGATATAAATTTACTTATGCAAATATGCAAAAATCCATGAATCTGTAAAAAATATATTTATTTAATTAAAAAATAAAATTTATAATTGTGTCATTACTAATTACTAATGGATAAATAAGTTAAGATAAATTAATACCATATTATATATTATCCAATAATATTACAAAATAAAAAAAAATAAATAAACAAATATAACTTCTTAAATAGTACAAATTCTAAAGCATTTTTGACAAATTATAGGAGGATATTTTGACAAATCATCCAAACTCTCAAGTTTCAACTTTTGTATAGATTTAGATAGATAATTTTAGCTAATGTTCATGGATTGATATAAACAAATGTGGTATTTTCCTTCTCAGTGTGTTATATTAAAATTTTGAATGTATTCTTCTCGCTTTATTTAGACAATTAATTTATTTAAATCTTATTCAATTATGAATCTAATCAGTAGTAACATTATTTCTATATTAGGCTTTTTTATTTAATTAGTTCATGGATTGGACACAATTAAAAAAATTTTATCTGTAAACCAATCAATAAAATGGTGGATTGGATATGAATTGGGTTATCCCCAAAGGTATGAGCTGGATTTACAATGAATTTCATCAATTCATGGATTAGATTGGATTGAAAGTTTATAATTCGCAAAATCATGGATCGGATATCGATTGATGTCCAATTCACAAAATCTAATCCGTGAATACTTGTGCTAAATGCCACTTATTTTTAATTGCTCTATTTTAGTGACCCTTGATTTTATTATCTAAAAAATAGTAATAGTGTCATGCTTAAAATATATAACAATAAATATAATAAATACGACATTATTAGTTGTATTCAAATTTTAATTATTATTGTGGGTGCCACTTGGTTAAGGGTTCAAACTCACTCACATGGATAAGGAGAAAATTTAGTTGTCGCTACGCTAACTAATAAAAAAATAATATTTATCTTTGTTACATTGATAATTACATTGTGAATTTATGTCACCATGATCATAGGGCATAATTATCCAAAAAGATATAAATGTAATTATTTATGAAAATATGGTATATGTCCCAAGTTAAATCATGTGGAAGGTAAGAGTTAATAATTATATTTAGACTCTCATATGCCCTACCTTTAAAAGAATATTAATAAATGAATAATATAAATAGTGACATTATTAAAATTAAAATAACATCATATATATAGATTCTAGACCATATACACATTCTAATAATAAACATCTAATATTGATATAATAAGTATCATAGTTGAGTTTATTTTAATCAATTTAATATTGACTAACAAAGTAATAATGGTTACTAACAACATAAAAAATAAATTTAATATTATAAATCATTAATTATGATACTACTAAAAGCAGTAGATAAAAAAATTAACATTACATTTAACATATAGAAGAGTCCATTATAAGTATTTTAGAAAATAGTGTAACTTGAAAATAGTGAATAAATGTAACCATCAAAATATGCAGTATAAAAGAATATATTAATTTCACATATTTTTATGAATTAATTTACATAAGAGATTGAGATATCTTATATATGTCTATACATATTATACAATAATATTGGCCATTAGTATTAAATTAATAATAATAATAAAATAATATTTGGTAGTAATTATAATGTTTGATATAATTAACAAGATAATTGTTTGATGATTATCCAATAGTTGGACAAAAACTATTCTCATGCGTGAGTAGAGTTTTGAATCACTCTATACGTATTGTGGAATTGATTTCTTCCTAAATCTGATAAATTATGGGTCTAGATATTTAGATTGCATTGACCTATCAAAACATTAATAAAATAATACGATATTTTTTTATGCAAAATATCATTAAATTTATAAATATAATAAAAGATATTTAATAATTTATATTATGTTTATTTACTTAGACACTTATTTTGAGAAAAAATATGTCTCATTTTTTAAATATATTTTCTTGTAAAGTGAGGGGGTATTTGGTAGTTCCATAATTTAAATTGATTATTTTGTCATTTATTTAAAATAAGGGTAGCTGTATGATATTTAGCTTTAATGTTTTTCACCATAACCAAATTAAAATAAGGGATAACGGGTCTCTTGTTATAAAACTAATTAAAAATAATAATAAAAAGCGGCTGCATAAGATTCAGCAGCTGCATTACAAGCGAATCCCTATTTATATTGGGCAAAGCTTGTTACGATTATAAATTTTTAAGTCCTTAGAAAATATAGTAATTAAAAAAAAGTCAATAAGTTTTAAAGTTTTATTTTAAACCAGGCTGCAGCTAGGCAACACGGTTATTGCTCTAATTTTCTTGAAGTTTTCCATTTATATTTATCGCAAATTTAGTACAAAGTTGCTCAATAATTTTTTTATTTAATTTAATTGAATTTATAACTTATTTAATTCTATATTTATTGAATTTTTACTCATTATATTAATGATCTCTCATTTTAATATATCTTAATCTTTAATATTAAATTTTTTTATTAATTGTTTAAATTTATTACGACTGTACCTCGTTTTACATTAAAATAGTTTTCCCATTAAATTTAAGAAATATCAAAATCAGCGACCTATATGCATTGGCTGTTTGATATAGTGTTTGTAACATAAGCTTTGCCGCGATATTGATCAATTTCTTCTCTTCCTATTTTATCTGTCATTAATTTCTATTCCCTCAGCCAAAAAGGAAAAAAAAATCTAACTCGAATTTCCAAAGGCTCCAACGACGTTGGATGTGGTCACTGTGGTTTTAAACTAAAATATTGGGAAAAAAATTAATCGAAGAAATAGCATGCAATGCACAATTACCTGTTCTTTAGCAAATATCTTATTAAATACTATCCGGAGCTCTTTTCAGACACACTGGATCAAAATGTTCTAATTTACATGAGATCTACGTTAATTAATTTTGCCAACTTCGCTACCCCCTACCTCAATTATATTTTCTGTTTCTATTTTTTAATAAAAGAGGTTTATTGTTGGATGCGATATTAGCTTTTATGTTGCACCACACTACTTCGAAATAAAGATCACACACCAAAAGGAACATGATTAACCCTAAGGCCTGAGCAGAGTGCAAGTAAAATGCAAGTTTCCCCTTTCCCATTCGAATTCATATGCAGACATTAGCAACATTCAACCGTAATTGAAACTGAATGTTACTAGAATCAGATGCAAGTTACTAGAAAGCCAATAGATCCTAATAGGTTATGAACCGAAACTTTAATCCCTACAGCATAACAGCATAACACTTTCTTTCAAGCAGAGCAGCAATATAAGAGAAAAAAGGGAACATGAGGAAAATTAAACTGCATATAATTGACAAACAGCATTTGCCTCCTAGTCTACCCAAATATAGGGTCAATTCTAATCATGAGGTTAGGTTTCTAGCCAGTATTGAGAAAACAGAGAAAATAACTGGGACAACTCTCTTGACACCAAATCTGGAGAAAAAATTCGAACTTGAATGTTCAACATTTAAGGAGAAGAACCAAAACCGGATCTAAAATTTCTACTCTCCGGGTGCAGAGACACCTTGCTTCAGTCGTTCCTTCTTCATCTTCTTCTTGGAGACTGGCTTCTTCTTTTTCGGGGGAAGGGTCTTTTGTGCATACATGTACAGTATGTAATTGCCAATGAGGAATACCAACAGCAGCCCTCCTACAACCAGCAGCACTATCAATCCTGGATTGAACCCTTTGGCTCCAGCATCCTTAACTGTGTTTCCCTGTTTATCATTAAAGCAAGTTACGTTCTGTAAGTACACGTGAGAAAACAAATTACAGAAGAATAAAATTGTACCAACTACACTCAACATGTTGATATTACGACAGCATCGGGGCTCTAATCTTACCATAATGGCAGACCTTTTTTTTTTTTTTTTAACACACCCTAAAATTTATTTTGTGGTTAACTCACCTTCACGAACCGAATTGCTGTTAACCATGCTCCACATTACTTTATTAACACATGCCAAATACTCTAAAGAGCTGAAGTTCAAGGTGGATAAGAACATATTTTAATTTTTTTTTTCTACCTTCATTTGCCATGTAAAACAGGGTATCATCCTGCTGTGCGATTGAAAGCTTGAACAAATTTATCTATGGGATAATAACATGACAAGAAACAAAACATCCCAAGTCCAACAGATGAGTATAATTCGTGAATGATTAATTAATGCATGCCAAAAAATCTCACAGACTCTCCCACATTCTCACTGTTCCCCCGACGAAATAGAGACCACAATCATAATTGCCTAACTACTGCTCCATAAACACACTAATCAGTTGAATTGTAACTTAAAAAGGATTTTCAAACTATAAAAATTCAAATGATTCATAAATTCAGAAAAAATAAGTCTATTTTAACGTGTAGTGACTTGGCTGAAAATTCAAGTATTCACAATCTTTTTGTTATTAGTTGTAACCTACATTCCTAATTGACAGACCAGAGACGAATCTCCAATGCCATATATAAATATTGACAGGCTTCCTCAGTTCTCCCCCCCCCCCCCCCCCAAAAAAAATCAACAGTTTAATATGAAGCTTAAGCTAAAATAATCACCATCAGCATGAGCTTCATAAAACTATTTCATCCCACCAGAATTTCTCATTATTAATGATTCTAAATTTTGCGATGATTAAAGTACCATAATAGAACAACAAATAAATAAATAAAACAACTCCATTGACAGAAAAATAATATATATTAACTTACTCTTAAAAACTCGCATATCGAAAGCATTCAAAGATTAATTTCAATTAATGCCATCACAATTTCATCGAATTTCAAAGATATCAAACAGTCCTAATTAAAATTAAATGCTCAATGGTCATAAAGATCTACAAATATGACTAAATTTAACGTCAATGTCAGCTTCCAATTATCCGATCTAGAACACGAGATCAACGCGAGAAATTTTAAAGAAAAATTACAAAAACGAATAGATCCACAAATTACAAATGCAAAATCAAGTCAAATAAGTGAACGTGGACATCGTGAATCAGCAGATAATTTCGAGATAATTAAAATGATAAAAACATAAAATAAAAAATACCACGCGATCGAAAGAGGGAGGAGCCTTATCACCAAATTCGAACTCCTCGTCCATGGCTGAAACCCGAGATCAGATCGGCTCACTGCACGAAACGAACCGGAGAAGATTCCAGAAAAATAAAACTAAAAAGGTTTTAGATCTAACGTAAAAGGAGATAAATATTCCAATTTTATTTTTATAGCACAAAATTCTTAATCCAACTTTTTATTTTTTATTTTTTATTTTTGTCCTATTTCCTTTTTGGGCCGTGTTGGGCCTTGGCCACAAAATTAGGATTTGGTATTCTTGCATTAAATGCATGAGCTTTCATTTTTCCGTTACGTAGTCACCTAATTCCATTAAACAAATTATTCGTCAAGTAATTAATAATCTTTTACAGGTTTTAGATAAATTAATTATATTATTTTACAATTAATATCACATCATCTACAGTGAAATCTCGAGATAAAATATTGAATAATGACACAAAATTGTGGATGAAAAGGTTTACTTTGTGCTGGTATTCGGGAAGTTAGGTAGCTACGAGATAAATTAATGTTATTAATGGAAGATTCGTCTACGCCTAACCAAAAAAAACAAAAAAATCGAAGTCAAAGTTTGCATTATAGCATTAGCACACACTAATAATTTTCTAAAGAGTAACGTAAATAAAATACGCACTAGCTGGATAGCAAAACGGAAACCAACATCTTCACCAATGCACATGGGAATTTGTGTATCATTTAAGTTCATCATGTGAGAATGTGGGTATTATTTATTTTATTTTTTTATAAGAGAATTTGGGTATTTTGAAATCCCCCTTATATACAAACAACATAGTGGCGTAAATCACTTGAAAATTAAGAAACTTTCCCATTAACTAAATTTACCATTTACGAAATTCGAATATAAAATTTATATCCATAGTTAGTATGACATTCGACATAATATTACTATAAATTTTCACGTGTAGAGTGATCACTCCTCTTATTGTTTTGTAATCATATGATTTTTGTTATTAGCTAGTTGCAATTTTTACATAATAATGTAATGCTTGTAGAGTTGGCGTACAGAGCTAAATAATAGTTAAATTTATTATTATTAATGGTTAATTATAATTTCCATAAAAGGCCATATTAAGGACTGGCCATTGAAGCAAGCCAGCAACATGTCCATCAACTTAACATAGAACAGAAATGGGCCTGAATAGTCCAACCATACGATACTGCAGATAAACTCTGAAACTCATAGCAAATCCTTTTTAGGTCTTAATTGGAAATTAAATAAGCAAAGACATGTAAGATAAATATACAACAACTATTTTTTTTCAATTTTCAAAGATAAATATCATGCATCATTTTAAATTGTTATCATCTACAAATATATTACAATGCGAACATACATATACATGTAATCTAAAATTCTATTGAGATTAGTTGAAAAACCTATTTTCAGTAAAATTATTTTTGTACTACCACCTCTATTTTGTCATATGTACATTTAATTACTAAAAATTTTGACATAGTCTATGCACCGTCTATATTTTCAAATTTGTGTCAATCAATTACTTTACCACTAGAACTGTTACAACCTTTTAAGGAATTTAAGCAAAATCACTATTTCATCCTTGAATATAGTAGAAGACTATTTTATTTTTTGAAACTTTGAAAAATAAAAAAACTTATAATCACATAACAAGCTTAACTATAGACAGATAGGAGAATCAGCTAAATAAACTTTTATTTTATTGTTTTTGTTGTAAATAACGGCTTTTAATTAAAATTACAAATGTGTATCTTTTCAAAGTCTCAAGGGGTAAAAATGATCATTTAATAAATTTAAGGTAAAGTAGTTTTTTTTTTTTAGATTCTTTAATAAATTCTAACAGTGTTAGTGGTAAAACAATTGATTGATATATGTTTGAAAATATTGCTGGTGCATATAACAAGTCAAATTTTTTTGTAGTCTATATATATGTGTGTGTGTGACTAAAGATTATCCTACATATTTTAGAGATAATTTCCCCTAACTAATATTCTACCTATTTTAGTGAAATATATCTACATGTATCCAGTGTTTTGTGGAAAATGAATAAAGAGTCTCACGGAGTCAAATTGATGCCATCAACATTACTAAAAGCACCAATCTACCATGGCCATATAATGCACATCTTAATAAGAATAAATTTCATTAGAGATTAAATTTCGATTTACTTCCAAAAAGAATGATGATATGCTTGAAAACTTAAGATACAAAAATTATACCTCAAATGATGTGTCAACAACAATGATTGTTATGTGTTAGACATTGAATTTGTTAGGGAAATTTTCTTATATAGCCACTTTCAAAAACTCTATCTCAAAACTAGCCATAGAACATAAAATATTAACCACACACAATTTTATGGATTAAATTGCCCCTCCCCAAAGCTCCTCTCTTATTTCACCTCAACAACTAAATACAAACTCTACAAAACTCCTCTCATTTCACTTTTCAAACTCCCTCCAATAGCTAAACACAAAACTACTCTGATTTCATATGCATTAAACAACAATTATTAACTAGCACTGAAGACAAAATCAATCAACACATTGTTAGGGTGCCATATACGATTCCTCCAACTGCTTAAAAAATATAGGCCTACATTGAAAAAAAAATACATTAAACACTATACTATATTCATGCACATATACATGTATTTATATTTTACTCACCTACACTCGATAACAAAAGCCATAAAATTTGTAAGTCTCATGTATGTGCTTGTTACTTGCTTCATTCTTAAATTTTTCAGCCTTCCCCATTCAATGAAGAATTCATTTAATCATAAACAATATTCCACGAATATGTTTCCCAAGAAAAGTTGTTAACGCATTCCAAATATGCGACGACATACAGTATAAATTTATGGATGAGCCTCTCATTGTGTCTCGCACACAAAACTCTATCCGCAAAGTAGAACAAGGCAATTCTTAATGCATCTTTGTCATTGATTTGGTAAAATCAAAAGCTTCAAACCTTGTATCTAATTCTTGAAGCTAAAATTCATCATTGCCATTGAAATAAACATCACGTATTCGCCAACTGCCACCTTTTTTTTTTAACTCTTCAAAATCTTGCAATTCACCACATTTAAGTCCTGTTATAAGACACCATTCTCGAATCGAGAAACGCAACAACTCATTGCCAACATGAAACCACATTTGATATTTATTAACTTCTTGTACCACTTTTCTAAGTAACAAATTATGCACGAGCATGCCACTAAATCTCAATTTCCTTCATACTAGTAAAATGCCCAAATATTGATTTTCAGAACAACTTTTGTTGTTTTTCAGTCAACTTTGATTACATAAGGCTAATCACTCTCTTCATTTTCATCAAATTTGTTAGAACACCTGGGAAATGATCTTTAGTTGGTATCTTTAAAGTCCAAGGCAGCATTTTATTGCAAGACATATCTGAAAGTTAAATACAATAAATATTAAATTATTGTTTTAAACAAAAAAATTCGTTTAGGTCAGTGCAGGCAATGCTGCACCTGGGCAGCGATGGGCGTCATCGCCCGCAGCGTGCATGGGCGATGTAGGCGATGGGCGTGCCTAGACCCAACATAAACCAAAAAAAAAAAAAAAGCTTATGAAATAAGTGTAAATTTCATACTAGTAAGTACCTTTGGTATTAAAGAGTGGATCACTAGGAACTAGTTCAGTAAATTTATTGAGATAATTGAAAAAAAAAATTCTTAGAGACATTTTAACGAACACCTAATGTGCTTATATTTTACAAACATTAATTTTTAAAAATCTTTGAATTGTTCATGCCAATATATATTCTAGTGTGCTTTTCTATCAATAATAATCCACCAACCAATTAAAACTTATTGTAAAAGTGTAAAAGAGTTGTACCTTTAGGTCGAATCCTAATGTCATTGACAATATAGAACCTTTTACTAATGGAGGCTACGATAATAGGGGCTGTGATGGTGAGATTGTGATGATGGAGTAGTAGAAAGAAATTTCGAGATGACAAGCGATGATGGGCGATGTCGGGGGATGCGTGATTTAGGCGATTTTGACAATGGTTTTTGGGGAGGGGTAATTTAGTCCATAACAAGTGTGGGTGGTTACTATTTTAAGACATTTTTTCCTATGACTATTTTTGATAATAGGTTTTTAAAAATGGTTATGTAAAAAAAATTTCCTTTAATTTTATATTATCATCAATTATCAATGTAATTTCACAATACCAATAAATAAATAACACATCAAATACAAATACTATTTAAAAAATAAATTTTGTATCACAACTTCTTTCGAAACATATCATTTGCTCTGTTAGAAAATGGTCAAAACATCTCCAAAAGAAAGGCTTCCCGTTTCCAAAATTTATTATAACTATCGACTTCAAGAGTCCAAAAAGTCTAATTACCGTTAAATTACAGCTCAATATATTAATAAGAGACTACATTAAATAATTTAAGGATAACATGCATTCTTTGAATGGTATCCAGCCAAGATAAATTTATTTAAATCAAAAGGATCATATCGAAATAACTCGAACATAAATTCTTAATAAACCATATTTAAAAGAATAAAAAAAACACGCGTTGTGACTGATGGTGATAATGATTTTTAGGAAATCAATAGAAAGGCAAAGGGAATCACTTCGTGACTTCAAAAATGTCATTATCCAAAAATTGATTAAGAATTCTTAATCCAGTAGTTGGCCATTAGTACAGGACAAATTCTGTGGGCAGTCTTATTAATTATTATGAACCATCAAAATCAACTTTCTTTTTGAAGAGGTACAAAATTAGTTAAATATCCAAAATATTAAGATGAAGCCAAATTCTATAACCTAATACCTGTTTAAATACTTATTTTGCTGTATAAAAACTCACCACATAAACTTATTTTTAATTATTAAAAATTCGAGTTCAGGCAAGATTTTCAGTTTAACTCTCTGGCTCGTATATTTTTATTATTTCTATATGTGGTCGGCAACTGGCATGCTTCACTGCACCTAAAATCTTGGACCACTCTGATTGGTACATGTAGATGATATCTTGGACCACTCTGATTGGTACATGTAGATGATATTTGTATCCAATCATATAGTGCCACATGGGCAAGATTCTCACTGCGAACCACATTATTATTCCACTCTCTGTCTGTTTCCGCAGTTATGGTTGGGACTTGGGACACACAAATTATGAAAAATATGCCTACGACGTTGCCCTTTATTTTTATAAAAAAATTATTAATTATATACCCTTAATTTATTCTATTATTAAATTTATTATAATACTTTAAGGATATATCAATCATCTATCTTAAATTAATAAAATATATCTACCATCCATCAAATTATTAGTTGTTATTTAAATATAATAATATTAAAAAGGTAATATGGTCTTTTTATATGATAATTTAAAAATATATAAGTGATAATTTTCCTTTTTTTTTCCTCCAAAGCACAACTTGCTTTTGAACAGTCGCAAACTTTCACACTCAAAGTTTGATTATCATTCAATTACAAACTTGAAAATATAAAAAGTATATTTAAAAAGTATGACAATAACTTTGAAAACGAAATTTTTATGTAGATTTATTATTACACTATATAATATCATAATATTTTTATTTAATTAATTATAATACCAATTTTATATCGAATTTGCACAAAATCTATATTTAGACACACGCCCCTTAGAATTTTTATTATTACACAAAATACAGTATTGTCACGGCGTATGTTTGGCGTCTCACACTTCAAGTGCCAGACAAAAGTGAGAGAGTACTGTTAATGCATGGTAAGATATTGATAGTTTGTTGTGTAGTTTGTTATAGTTGGCTGGTACGCCGTGCGCTGGACATGGGCCATGCCAATTTCATATTGACGCCCAAAAAAGAAAAAACAAAAAGAAATTGTCGATTTCTCCATTATTGGAAGTCTGAAATTAGTGTATATATCATTTTGTTTTTTTTTTTTTAATAATAGTCAATAATTTTGAGATAGTATAATTTTATCGCGTTACTTTTATTTTTAAATATTTTTTTTATATTTATTATAAATTAACATATACATATAAATTAAAATAAAAAAATTTAAGTACTAAAAAAAGAAATATAAGATATTTTCTTATAATAAATATATATTTATATTTATATTTCCAAGATAAATTATTAATTAAATGAATTATTTACCCTTATTTTCCTTTAAATTTTGATACTCAGGATTTTTTTATGGATATTATAAAAATTGTGTGAGGTAAGTGCCATCCATTAATTTTAGTAGAGAAAAAATTGGCAATCTCCCAAAAAAATGTACATACAAAAAAATATTTAGATTTGGTGTTCAGTTGAGCTGAAAACTGAGTTTTTATAATATTTTTACACTTGTATTTGTAATAATATATAGTTAAGATTTAATAACATATTATTTTTTAATCCGGTAACTATTAGTCACAATATTATAAAAATGCTCCGCACAAAACCTCATCTCAACAAAGAAAGTCTAAATTAAGCAACATTAATTTTTTTCTTTATTGGAAATCCAATATTAATCTAAATTTTTAAGCAAAGTCCACACATGTAAAAGATTAAAATTGCACAATATCAACATTCACTTCCAATAAGACATTTTGGTGACAAATAAAATATTCATGGAAACAGCTGAATTCTCTTTCACCCCTTTATGATTTCTTTACCTAAAAGAGAGGCATATTCTTAAATCATATGCATGAGTGACTCAACATTGCATTAGGATTTGTTGAGATTCGATTTGTGATAATTTTTTTTAATTAATGATAAGAAGTTAACCCGAAATGATAGACACAAAAGCTAGCCTTATGTTATCCCCTTTAGAAGCAAAATTAAATTTTTGGTCTTTTTCAAAAGCTTCACTCACTGCTTCAACGACCCACACGTATACAATAACTTCGCCAAGTCCACCAACAAATTATTAAAAATTGACTTGCATACATAGGACTCCTACGAGCAAGAAAAATAAATTAAACAACTAACATACAAATTACGATTAAAACAATGATGGAATTTTCTAAGCGAAAAATTGTTTTTCATTGCTCTGGTTGTTTTATTAATCAGGCCAACCGCACCATGGGACAATAAATATGCACACTCCTTTTGCCACTATACTTTACCAAACTTCTACTCAAACTGTTGTAGCGCTTTTGACTATTGAGTATGGAGGGGATTGCTTGTGAAAACAACTAGCCAGCCAACCTTCCAATGAGATCTAGAAAATGACACCCACCACCATTACTTGCTTTGCTCTAGGGCCCATAATTGTACAAATTAGTATAGGATAATTCAATTATCTCATAATTTAAACACCCAAAAACAAAAAAAATGCGGCCCTAGGTCACTAACTAACTAAACCCTATGCTTACATTTCCATGTTATTGTGTTTACATACAAAAACAAAAGAATACAGTGTATATTTGGAGTTAATTTAATTAACACCTAATAACAAACAGGGATGGTGGAATCTTGACCTTTTGATGATGATGATAATGCTTAGACTAGATGATCGCCATGGATGAAATCATTTTCTGATGAGGAACTGGAAAGGGTGATCATGCCGTTACAATCTGATACACTGTCTTGTAAACTCAACAGCAAATGAGAAGTGCTGAAAGTCATTGAAGGTTTAGCTCTTGGGACAATGGGGACCTCTGCCTCACCCACAAGCATTTGAACCACGCCCCGCATTGTGGGTCTAGCCAAAGGGTCTGGGTGCGAGCAGGCTAACCCAACCAACAGCACTCTTCTCATTTCAGCCTCGTCAAACTGACCCTCAAGCCTTGCATCAGCTGCCGTTAACAATCTCCCTTCTCTGTGTAAACTCCACACCCATTCAACCAAATTACTCGCAACACCAACTTTGCCAACCCCTGTAATCTCTTTCTCAATTGGTCTTCTTCCACTAGCTACTTCAAGAACAACGGCACCATAGCTAAACACATCGGTTTTCTCAGTTGCCCTTCCAGTTAGGAGATATTCGGGTGCCAAATACCCCATTGTTCCTGCAGCAACTGTTGCATCAGGTGATTTATCGTGTTCAACTTGTCTCGCCAATCCGAAATCTCCTAATCTTGCATTGAACCCTTCATCTAGCATTATGTTGCTAGTCTTAACATCTCTATGAATCACTTGGTTTTCACATTCTTGATGCAGATAAGCCAGAGCAGAGGCCACACCGAGCAATATTTTACTCCTATGTGGCCATGGCAAAGGTGATCTTGCTTCAAATAAAGCTTTATCAAGACTCCCATTGGGCATCAAATCATACACTAACAGAATTTCACCCTTCTCATGGCACCAACCTTGAAGCCTAACAAGATTCCGATGCCTAAGAGTACCAATTATTGACAACTCGGATAAAAACTCATCCTTTCCTTGACTATTATGACTACATCTCTTCACTGCAATAATGTCACCATTCTGCGGCAAAATTCCCTTATAAACAGTCCCAAACGCGCCGTGTCCAATAATTCTATTAGCATTAAAGCATTTAGTAGCAGATCTCAACTCTCTGTAACTAAACTCCTTAGGCATTCTAATAATATCCGATGTAAAGGACTCAGATTTTTTCACATGTTTGTACCTTTTAGAGAAGAACCAAATTAGCACGCCGGCAAAGATGGCGAAAAATGCACTAGCCGTCACCACCCCTGCCACAGCCCCTGCTCCTTGCTTGCAAAGCTGGTTATGACAAGACGATGACTTGCTACTCTTCTGTGTAGTACTTGAACCAGAAGGAGCCAATGACGGCGGCGGTGACTTCACAGAATTAGCTGTCGGGTTCATCAAGCTAGCCGTTGGAGGCGGCGGCGCTGACCCTGACCCGGTACCCGAATTTGACTCAAATGATGAACTAAAACTCCACCATTCTATACTGTGAATCTCTGTACTTCCTTGAGTTGACCCAGAGAATCCAACGTACATAAAATCATTGACGTATTGATCTAGATCAAGAGTGAAGGACAAAATTGGAACTTTCGGCTTTAAATTAGAATACGAAACGGATATATTAAAAGCCCGAGTCAATCCGTCGTATTCAATCCAAGAATTCACAAGATCGCCGCTCTTAAGATCAACATTTATGGTATCCAAATTAACAACCTGAGTAGAAACCATACTGTTTAGATCCAAACCCACGTGGTTTCCATTAATGTCACTGAACTCAACGTCCATTAAAGTGTCAAATTCCACTGCAACGAACCCCAACCCGGCCCCTTTCTCGTCTAGAAGCCCCAGCGAGCCGCCGGCTGAGCCGACCTGCTCGCCGTCCGGAGTGATGACGAATGCAAGCCCGGCGCCTATCGAGGACGGGTTGAGGTTGGTTATTGAGAAGGAGAAGAAGGTCGAGAAGCTCGCCGGGGTGTGAGTCCCGGGCAGCCGGAATCTGACTGGTTTGGAGTAGAGGGCCTTGCCGGCGCCGTCGTAGGGGACGGTGACGTCACGAGTGAGGCGCACGCTCCCATTGTTCATGTGGGCGTCACCCAGAAGCTTTAAGCTGGCTAAAGTTAAAGTGCCGAAGTCGAATTCAGTTGCGGTGGAGATTGTTATTACAGCATTGTTGATGACGAAGAGACAAAACACGAGAGATAGGTTAAGAGACGTCAAAATTTTGCAAGAAAATAGCAACATTGTCTAATTAGAAATGGCGGAAGCTCATTGGTTACTATTTGTTTTTTGAAGAAGAAGATTAAATTCTCACGAGATTTTTGAGTGAGTGAGAGAGAGAGAGAAGGGTTGAGAGTTGAGAGACGGAACAAATAAAAACCCAAGCGAGGAAGTAGAGAATCCAAAGGAGAGATGAAGAAGACAGGTGGATTGATTTGATGACACGTGGCCATTATTTGTAACGGTTACATTTTTTTTTTTTCCTCCTTCTTTCTTTTACGTGAGATAAAGCAGCCTTTTTCTTCAGCTCACACACTTTTTCGAACACATCAGGGGTCGCACGTGGGGCTTGGGTGCAACAATGGCGTACGTGACCTTCACGCTCCAGAAACTTCACCGTGCACTGGTGTGTCATGAGCGGCCCCCATTTGTATTATGTGCCAAGTTAACAATAAAGACAAGTAAAACGGAATATTTACTTCGGGGGGATTGCGTTATTTGTCTTTGTTGTTGAAAACGTTTTTAATTTTTTAGAGTTTTTAATTGAAACTTTTTGTGGCTTCCGAGTTTAATCCAACACATGAACCTGCTTTATTATCATTAACTTTCTTGGACGTGGTGCTTGTCGTTTTTCTTTTTCTTTTTCCGTAAATTTTTTTGCCTTTTCATCGGTGTAACAGAAAAACAATTCAATTCAATTCAGAAAATTATAAATGTTTTTAAGAAATAAATAAATTAAGGGTTGACAATTTTGTCCTCCAACCCGCTAACCTGAAAATATTACCCACCCACTTAGGATTATTATGTTTTTTAGTAGCTAATAGGTGGGTTTTGTTATTACAAGTCAAAACCCGTTTAGAGTAGCGGGTTCAGTAAAAGGGACAACTTCGCACCGTCTGCCGATAATGTTAATTGTATTATCAGTCTCCACTCCCCCTCTTAATCAATAACTTTCAATTGAACAAACCCAGTTGACACTTGTGATGGGACTTGATACATTTTAAGCGTGCAATTTTAATTTCTCATTTACATTAACAAATGTTAGAATTGATAAGTATTTCATGTAGGTTTTTATGACTAATATTATAAACTTATAGCTTTTATTATATTTTAAAAAAATTAGATTGAATGCATTTTTTAAACTAAAGTGTTTGAAATTTAGAAACTTACTAAAAATTTACCAGATACTGATGCGAGTTTGATAATAGTTTTAAATTTGTTAAGGTCGGTTTGATAATGACAAATAAATCCCGTAATGGATGATAGAAAATTTAGTTTTTTTTGTTTTTTGAGTGTAGGTGCCCAGGAGACATTGGTATAGGTAAGCAACGTACTGATACTCACATGTTGCCGTCCCTACTCTAACGTGAGCAAAATTTGAACAATTTTATTTTTCTCATTTTAAAATCATATTAATATCTTCTTTCTACAAAATGAGTTATTTGGATTCATTGATTTTATTTCAAATAATATAAAAAATTGCATCTGTTAATCATGAAATAATTCTGCTTATTCCAAATTTATATATACAAATTATTAAAAACTAGTGTGTGTATGCGTATTTAGCTAATGATGAAGTCGTCAAATATGTTAAAGATTGCTCAAGTACTAAAGCTTTATCCAAAGTAAATTTAATTATATTTTAAAATTGCAATATAAGCAAAATTTAATTGATAAAATGCCAGGAAGTTCATTTTTTTTTTCAAAATTACGTACAATACAAAGAGATATATAATCGCTGCAAAAATTTAAAATTAAAGCAAAATATAAAAGCATTCTGGAATACATAATCGCTGCAGAAATTTAAAATTAAAGCAAAATATAAAAACATTCTGGAATCATAAAAAAATAAACTCTTACAAACCATACGAGGGGACTTAAATCCTTTACCTTCAATATAAAGAAGGTAAAACTGACCAATTTAGTTAAAGAGTTCTTGGTTAAAAACTCATAACTAAATGATATTTTATCGTATAAAAAAAATGTTTATTCTAAATTCATCCCCCTCTACTGAATAAGTACCTATGGAATCCAATTTTACCCTTAATAATTACTGTGCTGATATTTTCACAACAATAGAACAATATTGAGTATAGAATGGTGCGTTTTGTACTTGGTATAAAATCTCATTGTTGTGAGAAACACACGCGCGCATGCTACGAACTCTCTCACGCATCTTGCGCCCTTCTCCCTCACCACACAGCAATAGTCTCGGCTTCGTTCTCCTTTACTAAGTAGCAATAGTCTCATATCTATTCACCTCACCATGCAATAACAGTCTCGGCTCCCTTCTCCCTCACCACGCAATTTTAGATTATGGACACGGATAGCATCAATGTTCCAAATATACGACAATTGTAGAATCTTATAATATTAAACAAGTATTGATGGTAATAGCAGTCATGTTTGTCTCACAACAGTAGATTCATACTGAGCACAAAATTAGTGGTTTTAATTATTGTGAGAATATTATTTTTTTAATAATTATAATGCACATCCCTTTTTATATTCCTTAAGCCAGTATTCACATGAAACCATTAAATGATAAATAAATATTATTTTTAAAATAATTTTTTTTTAATATCCTGCCGTCTAATTAATAATAAATATGAATTATTTTAAGATAAATACTTGCTATCCGTAGCATTACTGCATTAAGCCGCAGTTTTGGGGACTCAATTTTTTATCTAGGCTCAAGGAGCGTGTTCGCACGGACTCCAACATGTGCGTAAGCTTGTCGTTTCGCCACGGCATTTATGACTTATCGGACCAACTAAGATAAGAATTTAGCGTGACTGTACTAAACAGTATAATTTCACGTGATCGAGTCAACAAATGGTTAGCTTAGGCTTAGGCGCTTCGCCAATAGCCATGGCGGGCTATATAAACTCTTACGCAGTTACGCATGAGGCATGACCATGAGTGAACTATAAGCCTAGCTGGCCACGTCACTCTATGCGTAATCCGCCACGTCATCACATGAAATTATGAGCCCACAAACACTAACGGAATTTCGCGTGGCATTGAGAGCTTTCCAAGTTATGAGTTTGGTCTTGTATGAATTGATTGCCTGCAGCCCTGGACTGTAGAAAAGTCTACCACTTGATTTGAAAATTTGTGCATATGGTGGGACCTACGTGGGTCAATTATTAGGTGGACATGCACGGCACCACTGGGACACGGCACCACTGGGACATCTAATCATTCTTAATTTGTCATTTTTCCAATGGACGGTGTAGATGAAACGACAAGAGTCGTAATGCTGGGCAGCGTGGGTTCTGCTACTGTACGTGACAAAAACCCCTTGTAAATTATCATGTTGGATGGGATAACAACACCGGAATTAAATTGGGCCTCATTTGCAGGCCTTTCAGACCGCAGAAATCGGGGCCCAAGACACATGCATGTCTTGTTGATATTATATGTACACGTATTTACAGTTATTATTTACGTAATTTTACAAATTTTCTTGAGGGAAATTTTAATGGTTTTGAAAATAAAACAAAAAAAAAATATGTGAAGAATTTTTGGCATATTTTAAACTTTAAATTTTAATATCATTTTTCAACCACTTATCTTATTTCATATGGATTAAATTTTTCATTTATATATTTTTTGAATAAACATTTAATTATTATATATATATTTTTTCAGTCAAATGATAAATCCGCTATCTAAACATGGTTTGAACCTAAATATCTTATTTTCAATTTAAACAATTATAGTAAGAGTTGGACTATTGGCACCCCTCCAAAATCCTTTTAAAACCCTTCTTCTATTACAATTACATTTAAGGACAAATACTCTAATATATTTTATATCTATTTTATCTCACTTCAAACTTGTATTTTCTCTGCTATCAAACTCACACATGTAATTTTTTTCTTGAATTCTCTATAAATTTTTCTTCAATTACTAAGACAATCTATTGATAATAAACAAAATACATTCTGACAAAATTAACTACTTTGTTTTTAAGGCTCATAATAAAATTTTTTACATCATAATCTTATAAATATGTTATTTAATTAATTGATTTTTATAAAGAAGTTTATCACCCATAAAAATTTGTTTGTGAGGAGCAAGAAAATAATAGAAAATTAAAAGATTCACAAATTAAATGTGTTTATTTAGAAATAAGGGTATTTTTGACATTAAGCTTAACATTATTGAAGCAGGGGTTTCAAAAGAATTTTGGAGGGGTGCCAATAGTCCACCTCTTATAGTAATTGAATTAGTTGACACATATGAAATAATTCAAAAGATTGAATACACCATTGAAAGCCTTTGGACTGTGTTTGGGGGACAAATAGGAAGGGTAGTAAAGTGTCACGTGTCGACGAACGAAATAACTCCAGCACAATCTGAGGTACCCGGCAGGATTCAAGGTACTCCGCACAAATAGAGGTACCTTGCACAAATAGAGGTACCCCACATAGATTAAGGTACCCCATGTAACTGGAGGTACCCGGAAGATTGAATACAAGAGAACTATCTGAAAAAGTCTGCCATGAGAAACATCTCCACCTCTTAAAAGATATTATTTAATTTTGTTAGAATTATGATTAAAAAACGTCGTGCTAAAAGGGGGGGACATCCGCCTGCCACCCCTGCCAAAAGTGAAGGACACTGTCCCAAGGACAGTGGTCCTCAGCCGCTTACCCGACAGCTACTGCAGAGGTACCCTGGACTACTCTCCAGCATGCGCCACATTTCCAAAGGATGAGATACGTCGCGAACATGTACATAACGGTACAAAAATCATAAAAAAGTAAAAAGACGTTAGCAAAATAGGATACGCCACATGGTAGATGAGGTTCTCCATCATGCTCTCACTCCCTATAAACACTCACACTCCACAAAATAGGTTTTCTTTAACCTTAAACCTTAATTTACAGAGGGCTGGCAAGCTCTCTTTACCATAAAAAGCTTGAGTTTGCTAACTTGAGCGTTAGAGTGTGAACGCCGGGTATTCAGGCTTCACCTCTAACCTCTATTTCATTATTTTGCATGCGTGAAGCTCATTTGGAAGGACTCTTTTCTTGGTTCTGATCCTTCTCCACTGTTGCCACTCCCTCTTCCCTTCTTACCTCCCCAAATTTTCGATACACCGCACACAACAAACCAGCGAGGTACCCCGTCTCCCCCAAAAATACAAATTCTTTATTCTAGATAGGTTTATCTTTTCCTACCCCCAAAATCTATCGAAAACAATTGGCGCCGTCTGTGGGGAAGCACACAAAAAGCCTCCATCGCGGTTACCAAACTAGTTGTTGTGTGTACTCCAATACATGGCACCCGACGTACCTCCCGAAAGTTTAATGGCGGATCCTACAAGGATGGGAGATGATAGCAGCGGTGAAGGTAGTGATCCCGCAAGAAGGGTAGCCTGTCTTAGCAAGGGCAATGGTATCAAGCAATTGACGGGTATTCGCCAAGATGAGGAACCTATCTCTTACAAGCGTTTCAAGGATCTTGCCCATGCAATACTTAAGACGGTTAGATCTCGGGCACCCGAAAGTTTACTTCCACCAGTGACGCTAAATACTCCACCACCTCAAACGGACGACCAAGCTATGGTCAGAAAAGAGGTACCCGAGGCCAGCAAGCCAAAACATAGGCCATCGAGTAACCATTCTAGGTTTCAAACCGTGGGCTCCCGAGACGAGCGTTCCACTGCCTCTTGCAATTCCCGCGGCAACCAGGGTACGAGGCATGCAAAGCGTACTCACGAGGATTTTCGTGAAAAATTAAACGCCAAAAGAGCTTCTCAAATAGCGGCGACGTCATCAGGTACCCTAGGGTACCCCTAGAACTTGTGGAAAAAATGAAGAACCTAGAAACCCAAGTGAGGCTCCTCTCCGAGAAGCAAAACATCACAAGTGTTCCAACACCAATGACCTACCAATCGCCATTCACTATGGAGATGCGGACGGCAGCTCTTCTCGAAGCGTTCACCATGCCTTAGATACCCCAATACCCGGGTACCACTGATCCCTCGGAGCATGTTGAACTATACCTATACCGTGACCAAATGCTTATCAAGGGTGTATATGAGAATGCCATGTGTAGGATGTTTACACACACTTACGGGCCCCGCGAAGTCATGTTTTCAGTCTTTGAAGGCGGGTAACGTATCTTTCCTACACTAATTGTTATCTGAATTTACTAAAGAATTTTCTTATGCTTCCACTCAAGATGGGGCACCCTCCAAACTTGCCTTTATTAAGCAAGGGGAAGCCGAACCTTTGGCGGAGTATGTGAGCCGTTTCCACCAAGAGGTGTTGCGAACCGGAGCATTTGGGAACCAATATACACTAATCCATTTTGAGAAAAATTTACGGTTGGATAAATTATAATGTTCTTTCCAAAAGAAGTGCCCACTTTTGTATGGGAAGCCCATTCTCGGGCGTTGCAGCATGTGGAGATGGATGAGAAATGCCATTTGAAGCGCCAAGAAGATAAGGCCGAGGTTACAAAGAATAAAGAGAAGCCCAAGAGGACGGAAGCACCAATACCGAGGGTACCCGAGCACGGAGCCCTCCACGGGTTGCCTCGCGGGTACCTCAAAGAATTTGTTGCTGGCATGAGAGAAGTTTAGAAATCCATGGAGCAGGATAAGGGCAAGCAGGTAGCTGATGGCAGCCCTGAACGAGAGGTACCCCCGAGACATAAGAAATGCGTATATGTTCGGATGATCACGGGCGGACCAACTCTAGTTGGCCAGTCGAGGAGGGCCATCAAATGCTATGGTAGATCGTTGTCGTTAACCACTAATATTGGCAGAGAAGTCAACTTTAATGGATGAGGTACACTGGAGGTACCCCACCATCCCCCGCCTATCATTTTTCAGGGAAAAAGATGCTGAGGTTATCTCATACCCCCATGACGATACCTTAGTAATTACGTTGAAGGCTGCTACTAGTAAGGTAGTAAGAACTCTTGTAGATACTGGCAGCTCCGTTAATATTATTTTCAAAAGTGCCTTGGATCAACTATTGATTGAGTCGTCAAAGATCACCCTCTATGCTATAGGCTATTCCACATGGATAGGACAAACCCGTTCGGTCAGGTGCATACAGGCTACTCCACATGGATGGGACAATCGTGAGGCACCCCTGGAATGCGGTAATGCTACGGAAATATTACTAAAAGACAATGTCTTAACCTTTAGTCTTATGTTGTTATTTGCTTTCTTTATTTTTTTTGTGTGGTAAGCCATATGGGGTACCCCAAATACCCTATGTTGGTCAGTTGCAACTTTAGATTTTCTTTAATTTTTAAATGAAAAGGATAGGAGGCTTTGCTGTTTCTCATTCTCTTTAGGGTAACAAAACTAAGTCATGTATTGATCAATGATTTTGTTATCTATAAATGTATTTTCTTTATCGAAAAAAATGATGGGTGTTTGTTGAGTGTTAGAAAATGTATATTTATAAAGGAGAAAATCATCATTTTACACTTTAAGTTTTACTAACACCCTTACTTTTATGTATTTAACCTTCTTTTGATTTAATTCTGTGTGTTTTATTTTAATTAAGTATTTTATGTATTTTAGGGCCATCATAGTCATTTCACAATAAACGAGAGATCAGACTGTAAAACGGACATCACTTTTGAACTCAGGACAGTCGAAAACCTTAGGAGGAGCATAAAAGGAAAAATGGCACTGTTCACATAGACGGATTGATGACGTGGCATTGACCGATGATGTGGCATGGACTGATGAGGTGTCACGATCCTGTTGGACTAAAATTCTTATGTACTGTTGATGGTGACGTGGCAGCATATCAGTGGACCAAAACTCTCTCGTACGGTACATGCATCACACAGGATTATTTTCAACCAAACCGCGTCACTGTTCAACTCGGGTCAAACTGTGTTACTGTTCATCCGTGTGATCAAACCACGTACTGTTGACTGATGAGTGACGCAATCCTGAGCGTCCAAACTATTTTTAATCCGATAACCATGATTTACTCCATGTATCTATAAAAAGGGGGTCTCCCCCCTAATTTGATATCTCTGAATCCATTTTTGGGATTAATTTTCTGTAATTCCTTCTCCATCTTGTATTTTATACGTATTTTAATAAATTTTCATTTTGCCCCTAGTTCAATTATGAGTAGCTAATTTTCTTTTAAGCTTGGGTTGAAGGTGAAGTCTCAACATGTGTCATGAGCTTTATTTGGTAAATTTATTTTCTCTTCCCCTCTAGTTTTTGTGGATGTTTTGACTTCTGGTCAACAAATAATAATAATATTGTCTAGATACCGCCTTGGTTACACCGGCTCTCTAGTACAAGGTTATTATTATTTGACACGATAAGCCCTTAGCACCATATTGATTAGAGTGTGGTTTATGAGGTGTGGATTCCCCCCTCATGATTTAATTGGTATTAATAAGGAATATTTAGCCCATGGTACATGTTGATACGAATCCAGATACCCAAGTACGTCAATTTAATAGATTTTCACTTCAATTTATTCTCGTCATTTCAATTCTAATTTTAAGATAATCTAAGTCACTTTCATCCCAAATTCAACCACCCTCATACAAAATTAATTCTATATATAATTAAAATCCATCTCCTCGTGGGATCGACACTCGTCTCCATTAATCTATTCTACAATAGATTCGTACACTTGCGAGTTCAATAAAATTTGCACAATAGTGTTCTTTCGCCACTTTGATCATGAAATGCGGATTATATCCATTTATCACCAATAATATACCCTCACATCTGATTATATGTAATTTTCTCCATGTGCCTGTCAATTATGATTAACCTATTACAGGACCAGTAAGGGTACCTGACATATCTAGATCATACAAGATCTATTCAAATCCAAGATTGGCAAGGGAATGAACAGCCCAGGGGTAGCCTTTTTGCGGAAACATGACAAAGCTACCTAAACAAAGAGACGGAGGGTCAAAGAAGACCCGAGGGTGAAGTAAAGCTGGCATACCCTAGCGCCACGAAGTTCTGCTTGGGTATGAGTACACTCGCACCTTCGTCCTCTTACTTGAGCAAAGTAGGGGTAGGCCATTTAAAAAATTCAGAGAAAACTTTGAAAGAGTAAGAAATTAATTGGTTGGACCAATTGCGCACTCTCAATTTTTGATCAAGATGTCGTGAAGATGTTTTGATTACCTATTTGTGGAGGACCCGCTATAGTTTTCGAGAAGAACATGCACCAAATTTGTCAATCTGCATAAACTAGCAGGCGCCTGATGTTGAATATTTGTTAAGGTACCTTTGGTACCCATTTTAAAAAAAAACTTCATCGCATATAATGAGAGGTACCCTAGAAATTTGCAAGATAACAGTTTGGCCCAGCATTCATTTGTAAAATAACAAGGATACAAAATACAAGCTCAAAATATGGAGGGCTCAGTAACATGGTATCATAACAAAAGAGAGATCTCAATGATGTAAAATATCCCAAGAAACCAAAAAGAAAGAAACAAGTTCCAAATAGCAAAATGTGGATAGATCCAGAAAAATAAGAGCACTATAAAATGGCTACACCGAGGGTGGAATACTGTCCCCACCATACGTCTCCAGAAGGCGATCAGCAGAGGACTTTAAGGTACCCGAAATATAAGCAGTCGAAGCAGGGGCATTTGAGGCAGGCAACAGCTGAAGCACACGGGGTACCCTAGGCGACCCAGAAGGGGTACCCGACTGTGCATGGGAAGACTTCTTCCTTTCTTCAATCATCTTCAGAATCGTGGCCTTGTTGATAAATTTCTCCACACGGGGTACCTCTAGTTCTGGATCCACGCTCCATACCTCTGTCATGATAAGAGAGAACGCCTCCTCCGCCATCTTCTTCTGTTGGGACAATAGATCCTTGTTTATGGCCCTCAACTCATCGCAGTCCCTCTCCACTCGAGCTTTCTCTTCAGGTAGGTCAGTAATGCGTTCCTACAAAGTTTTGACTTCTCGAGCAAGCTTGTCCTCTCGAGACTGTCGACTTTGGAGCTCACCCCTTAATTTGTCGACCTCCGATTGGGCGGCAATAAGGGAGTCGAGATCTGGTAGGCAGTGGCTGAGGAGAAAGGATGCCTGCAGTTTGTTAAAGACATGTTATATATATATGTGTATGGCAATAGGAATAAATAAGTAAAGAATTGAGGGTACACGCGGGGTACCCCAGTAAAACCTACCTCTTGGGTAGCCCTGAGTGCCTGACCATAGCGCTCGCTCAAACTCATCTTCTCCATCTCTTCAGCGACCTTGGAGGTAACATTTTCAGTAAAATAGTAGAAACAACGAGCCAAGTGTAAAACTTTCTTTTTGGAAGCCGGGTCTAGGTCACCTTCGCATAATTCATCGGGAAAAGTAGAAACCAACCCGAATTTTCTCTTTTTAGAATAAAAGGTACCCTTCGACCTGCTGTGGGAGGTACCCTGAGATTTCTCTCCTTTAGTCTAAGAGCTTGAGGTGGCCGGGTATTTTTCTGGGGTAACGCTGAATCTTGAGATTTAGAAGCTCAACCCACTACCACTTGGAAGAAACCATCAAAAGCGTCACCCACTGACTCCATAACTGCACCCGACGTACAAAAGTAATGTTAACCGGACAAGCGCTAAATACTACAAATACACAAACGGGAAACGAAAAACACGAAAGCTAAATAAAGAATGCGGTGATAATGGGGTACCCCAATCCCGTAGATAATAATAGGGTACCCCCCAATACCCAAATCATACATGCGTCATCACCGGAAGTAGGTGGAAAACTTCGGTCAATCAGCCCCGCTCTCCCAAACCTGCTCTTCTCTAACACATCACTACCCCTCTGTACACCTCGAAGCCACTCCACAAACTTTTTCACCTCTTTCCCCACCTCCTAAACTGGGGATGATCCTTTAGCCCACGTCACACCTGTAAAATCATGGAGAACTCAAGGTTAGCGAGACATTTACCCGAAGGATTACAATAAAGAACAGTAAATAAGGGAGATACTTACAGTCTACATTGAAGGAATTTAGGACCTCCACATGGTTGCCCTTATCGCCTAGAGTCTCTATCCCCCACTTACCTTCAGTAACAAACCACCCATTTTTGTAACCCTTCTTCAAGGCGGGGTCCCCCTTAACAATATTGCCATGATCACCCCAAGCAGCGAAGTAAACAATAACGAGACCCTTGAGATTTTTGAATTGGTAAAGGTCCCTCAATTTTCAAATAGAAATATCACGCCTCAATACCTCCGACCATAGCACTTGCAAGCCCGTAAGTGTCCTCCACCCTAGAAGGGACAGCTGCCCATGGGCCACCCCTAAATAACTAAACATCTTCATATAGAAAGGTTGGAGAGGCAAGCAGAGTTCAAGATCAAAGAGGTCAATGTGAAGAGCAATCCTGTCAGATTTAGGGCACTCAGGTCGTTCATCCACATGGGGTACCTTAAGTTGGACAGAGGGAGGAATATTGTATTTGGTTCTAATTCGTTCTAAGTCCCCCAAAGTAGCCCTCATAGCACCTAGTGAATAAAGATTACCATATTTTAAAATTGTGGCAGAGGGAGACTTGGGAGGCCGATATGAGGAGTGAGTTGGAACCTTGGGCTTGCATGACCCACCTCTTTTTCGAAGACTGTGGGTTGGTTGTTTACTGGAAAAACACGGGCTAACACGAGAAGCACTCATAGGGGGGAGTTTAGAATATGAGTTACCACTCCTAGAGGCACTAGGGGGAGACCTATCACCCTTACTAATGAAAATTTGGGAGGGAGATCCTGCGGGGGGCTGTCAACACTACTAGCCTCAACCACATGACTCCTCTTCGGCGCCACTTTTTTCTTGCCCATTTACTTCCTGCCACATACCATCAGACTATAAGTCCCCAGCAACATATCCACACCACACACCACCAGGCCACAAGTCCCCAACCATATATCTACACCATACACCACCCACCACACATTAACCATCAATTGCAAACACCAACCACAAAAAAAAAAAAAAATTTCTCAGAGTATGCAAAATAACGCCACTGTAAATGCGCCAAGGAGGAAGAATGAGGAAGGATACTTGTAACTCACCAACTTGACAAATCAGGACTTGTGGTCGTGGGGTGACAAAGTTGCAATCAACAAAACCAATGAGTAAAAAGATACATATGTGGAGACAAAAAATAAGCATAAATATATGTATTTAAAAAAAAGAGGAGAAAATGAAAAACGAAGAAAATAGTAGGGGAAAAGCATCACGGTGACAAGAATGCCGCTGGCCACCGTCCAGATTTGACGTCAGTAGCCGCAGTTGCAGTCACCGAGAACTACTGCGGGAAACCGCAAAAGGGGAAGCGACTGAAATAAAAAAAGAGGAGAAAATGAAAAACAAAGAAGACAGCAGGGGGAAAAGCATCACGGTGACTGGAATGCTGATGGCCACTGTCCGGATTTGACATCGGTAGTCGCGTTACAGCCATCGAGAACCACTACGGGAAACCACCAAGGGGGATGCTGTTGAAATAAAAATATAAAAAAGAAAGAAAGAGAAAACGAAGAACAAAGAAGACATCGCGGAGGGGGGGGCTGCAGTCACCGAACCAACACCATTTGTCGTGGCTGCGGCCACCAAGAACCGACGCCGGAGATCGCAAAGGAGAATGCCGACCGAAATAAAAAAATGAGAGAAGAAAAAAAAAGGAGAGAGAGAAAGCAATGAGAAAATGAAAAAACAAATAAGGGGGTTACCGTGTCTATCGCCGGATCAGGATCTTACCATGAAGCCATGAAGACCGCCTAGAACTGACCAGATCGGGAGCCAAAACCGCTGCTGCAGCAGCCAAGACCCACTCCGAAAAACACGCGAGAAGAACGTCGGCCGAGAGTGGAAGAGAAAGAAAGAAAGAAAAGATAAGAAAGAAAGAAAGCAAAGAGAAGAAAGAAAGAAAATGAAGAAAGAAAAGAAAATGAGAAAGAAAGAAAACACTGGAAGAAGGAAATGAGAAAATAAAAAAGGAAGAAAAGTAAAGAGATGGAATAAGCCAGGGGAGACGATCGGGCAAAAAAAATAATAAAAAAGAGTAAAGAAGAAATTTTTTACCTGTGAGTAATATTGATGTAGTCAGGAGAAAAGACGAAAGTTTGAAGGAAGAGGCCACTGGAGACAATCGGCTTTATGGGAGATTGTTTTGGGATTTTTAAAATAGTTGATAAGAGATTGATATTTACGTTAGGGGTTTTTAATTAAACCTGACAGAGTACATTGCACAAAAAAGGAAGTCATGGATGTTTGCGTGAGATTGATATTTTTAAAATTCAAACTGCATGTCAGACAGCTACCACTTCCCAACAAAAATGGGAGAGAGACATGAAGACAATTGTTCGTTCCCATCGTAAAAAAAAAAAAGGCAGGAAAAGAAAAGGAAAAAGAGAAGATTTTTTAGCTCGACAATACACAAAGTTTAATCACTAAAAAAAAACTATGCAAAATACCCCCGGTCCAGCCGCTCGCCAAGTTGAACCCTACATCGCCACATGTCACTCATACATCATATAATAAGTTTCTCTTACCTCCAATACTTCTCGCCAAAAGAAATAGGGGGATGTTGTTTGTGGGAAAAATAGGAAGGGTAGTAAAGTGCCATGTGTCAATGAATGGAACTCCAGCACAATCTGAGGTACCTGGCGTGATTCAAAGTACCTCGCATAATTAGTGGTACCTCGCACAATCCGAAGTACCCGGCATGATTCAAGATTTCCCGTACAATTAGAGGTACCCCACAATTGGTTGTTTTCGATGGATTTTGGGGGTAGGAAAAGGTAAACCTATCTAAAAGAATGAATTTGTATTTTTGGGGGAGACGGGGTACCTCGCTGGTTTGTTGTGTGAGGTGTATCAAAAATTTATGGAGGTGAGAGGGGAAGAGGGAGTGGCAATAATGGAGATGGGTCCGAACCAAGAAAAGAGTTATTCCAAATGAGCTTCACGCCTGTAAAATAGTGAAATAAAGGTTAGAGGTGAAGCCGAGGTACCACAACATTTACACTCCGACGCTCAAGTTAGCAAACTCAAGCTTTTTATGGTAAAGAGAGCTTGCCAACCCTCTGTAAATTAAGGTTTAAGGTTGAAGAAAACCTATTTTGTGGAGTGTGAATGTTTATGGGGAGTGAGAGCATGATAGAGAATGAAACCTAAGCACCTTTATATATGGAGTACCTCAGCTGCCACGTGGCGTACCCTTTTTGGCTAACGTCTTTTTACCTTTTTATGATTTTTGGGTCGTTATGTGCATGTTTGTGGCGTATCTCATCCTTTGGAAATGTCGCGCGCACTGGAGAGTGGTCCAAGGTACCTCTGCAGTAGTTGTAGGGTAGGTGGCCGAGGACCACTGTCCTTGGGACAATGTCCTTCACTTTTGGCAGAGTGGTAGGCGGCTGTCCCCCCCTTTTAGCACAGCATTTTTGATTCCTGATTCTAACAAAATCGAATAATACATTTTAAAAGGTGGAGACGTTTCTCACGGCGGACTTTTTCGAAGGGTTCTCTTGCATTCGATCTGCCGGGTACCTCCAGTTACATGGAGTACCTCAATCTATGTGGGGTACCTCTAATTGTGCAGGGTACCTTGAATCATGTCGGATACCTCGAATCATGCCGGGTACCTCAGATTGCGCGGGGTACCTCGGATTGTGGGGGGTACCACTAATTATGTGGGGTACCTTGAATCATACTGGGTACCTCAGATTGTGCTGGAGTTATTCCGTTCGTCAACACATGGCGCTTTACTACCCTTCCTATTTTTCCCCCAAACAGACTGAAAAAAATAAAATTATTTCATTATTTCACATAAAGTTAATATGCTTAATTTTTAAAAAGTCAATTAAGGACACAATTATACAGACTCACAGTTGCACAGTCTTGCAACTCTTTATTTCGATATTTGCACAAAGCACTTCAAATTTGCAAACATTGACAGAAGAAACCAGTAGAGACATAGGTCTCTTAAGTGAAAAAAAAAATAAAATAAAAACACAACCCTCATATTGCTCATTAACTGCTATATATTCACATAGCGGCAATCCTTTCTTACTTCACCTTGGTCTCCGGTAAGAGGATTATTCTCCGACAACAAGGCGATGGCCCTGGAAAATTGTTCGTGGAAGTAGCTGTTATCGGCGGCCATCTTCTGAACAAATGGAGTTGTTCTTGGATCAGAAGCCAATTGCTGATCAACAATGAGCAATCCCTTGTGGTTTATTATGTTCTTGTAGTAGTTGTTGTCAAGAATCATTGGCGTTTCTCTGTCGTTTCTTGCGTATACAACTGCATCGGGATCGGGGTCCGGCGTAGGGCACCGGCCTTTGAGATACTCTGCGTATACGGGATCCAATGTGGGATCAATGGTGGGATAGAGTCGGTGTACGAGATTTACGCAGTGGACTCGTCCTACAGAATGAGCTCCTGCTCCCCAAACCAAAACCAAAGTTATATTTTATGAGAAAATCCGTATTACATAAGAGTTAATATGACTAATTATTAGATGTGTGATATATATAATTGAATTTAATATAAACATCACTTCTATATTGGTTTATAAAATAAATGTTATAAGACTAACGTAGTAGCTCTAATTTATTATAAAATTTCTCATAATTTTTAAAAATAATAAATTAAGAAGACTAAATTACCCCTACGAAAAGTTAATTACAACTTGCAAGAAAGTTAAACACGAATTATGTCATTATCGGGGGAAAAATAGAAAAAAAAAAGATGTTAGGAAGTGGAAATACCATAAAGAGCAACGACTCCTTCATCATCGATGCCAATGGAATTAAAAACGGAAAGGGCTGTGGCTATGCTATCATCGTGATTGGGGATGAACTTTTCGACCTCCGCCAAATAACTCACTCTGCTATCCCTTCGTCCAGTTTTAATTGGGATACGGGGGCCTCCCAACTGTTAGTAATAATTAACACGTCCACCAAAATAATACATATCCGTTTCAATAATCAAATTTGATTTTCGGAAACATTTTCAATTTTCAAGAGGATAAAAGGATAATAGCGCCGTCCTGGTTTGCTGAAATGATCGCAGAGATTTCTTAATTTTAGAAATGGTCACATTAATTTCTTCCCATTTTTGTTAAAAAATGATTCTACAAATCTTAAAACAATAAACTTTCGTCATCATTTCGTCAAACCACGGCTATCACTGACCTTTTAACGAACTAATTGACGTACCATGACAATGCCTTCTCGTGCAGAAAGGGCCACGATATCGGCGCAAGAAACTTTCAAGGGGCATTCAGCCTCAAGAGCTGCTTTGATTGTGCTCACGTACTTGAAATTTCTCATTCCAAAGCTTCTTTCCGATGCCTGCTCCGATGCAACACCTGTCACTGTCTCCAGCAAGAGCGATGCATCGCATGACTGCAAAATTATTTAACTATTAATCATCACAATCTGAAAAGAGATAATCAATTAATATAAAGCTTATTATTAGATCAACATTGAACCTAAATCCGGATTAAAATACCTTGACGGCGCAATCGTGGAAAAGATTTCTGACCCAGGAGACTGCAGTGTTTCCATGTTTGTAGTATAGCTGAACGACTTGTTGCTTGATGATTTCTTCGGCTTTTGGGCAACTCTGTGCGTAGTAATTAAACTGCAGCTCACTCATTCCTGAGTCAAAGAAACAAGAAAATAATGTAACCCATGCAAGAGTGAAAACTGTTTTACGTACCAGCGTATTAAAAAAAGAAAAAAGAAAAAAAAGAAAACAAATATTTACCAGAATGAAACTGCAAGAGCAACGGTAATAACAGAAAGAAGAAACTTGGGGAAAGATGAAACCGTAGCCTCTTAGTAGTGGCCATTTTCTGATAAGCACTTGCAAGCTTTGGCTTTATTTTTGAGTGATACAAACAGCAGCCTGTGCGAGTGTTTATATAGAAAGTGGTAAGATGAAATTGTAACCTCCACTAAGCCACTTTCCTTGACCTTTTGGTAGCTTCCTCACGCCAATGGCTCCATTTGAGGCCAATCCTCTTCTAAATTAATAGAATAAATTTATCAATGTCTGTGTGTATTATCAGTAACACGCCATCGCTCACATTGTTAATCAGTTGAATTTTGTGAAATAATAAAAAAGCTCGTAAGACAAGCTAGCATTATTATTGGGTTTATTGGATCTCATTCAAATTTGATTGGTTGGTCGAGTATAATTTTCAATCTAACTCAAAAAGGTTATAAAGGGTATTACATATGGATTACAATCATTTATACTATTTATTCACATGTGGAACATTGTTAGAATTTAGAAGTAATTGCAAACTTAGAAGGAAAGTTTAATTAATAATTAAATGTACAAATGGCTTAGAAAATAAGTCCATTGATTCCCATAATGAATACTCAATGATTAGATCAATAATTCACGATATTTTTGGAAAGATTTTATTAAAATATATAGCTGCTTAGTCACCGAATTAATGGTAAGTACTTCAAAAACAATAATGTGAGACCTGGATTGTCGACATGAAAGGGATGGCTTAATTTGGACCACAAGGGGATTGGGAAAAAAAAAAGGCTAAAAGATTTAGACGGTTGTTAGAGGCCTTTCCATTTTTAAATTTATATTAACATGATGATCGACCTTATCCAAATAAAACGCTGTAATTTATATTAATTCTTTCACTTTTTTTTATATGCTAGGTTTAGACTTTGCTTTCAGTGTACATAATTAAAGAATATAATTATACGGAACAAACAATTGAAAAAAAAAAAGAATTTGTATGCCTCTCCGGCCGGCTTTCTTTCTTTCAGTGTTCTAAATTTTTGTTTTTTTTTTCAATTGCTTGGTGTTTTCTAGTTCAATATGTTAGAATATAATTAAATCTTTGATAGAAATCATCATCTATAATTTAAAAATATTTGTGTTGTATTATCAAGAATTAATAACAAAATATGTGGTAGTGTCGTTAAGGTGCACCAAATTTAAAACCTTACCACTAATATAAATAATTAGTACAGAGCAAGTAAGGATCGATCCCACAGAAACTATGCTAGTTATATTTATTATCAACTTTAAAGCAAGATTTAAAATAAAATAATAGTAGTAATAATAATAGTAATAATAATATAAATTAATCTAACTAAAGAAAATGCCAATTATAAATAAAAAGGGGGGGTTTATGAAATTTTAACTAAATAGTAAGAAATAAAAAAAAATTAAAACTACGAACAAGAATTTAATAAAAACTCTAATTAAAGGAAAAAGAAATAATAATGATGAAAACTTTGGTTAAAGGATCATTAGCCACCACCAAACATGCACATAATATATCAATTCTATCATCAATTTATATTGAAACTATCAACCGTAGACAACAATAAGCTTTGTTAGTCTCAATCTTTCCTTAGTGTGTCGTTAGGCAAAACAAGCTCTTCACCTAATCTCTAACCATTAAATAATTTAAAACAAGCTCTTTAAATTTAAGATAATGGAAGCATTAAACATAGAAAGATATTAGGTTGATTTAGGCAATAAACACACAAGCTCGGATTATTTAACCTGGGTTATGTTCTCCAATTGAAATCACTGATTCCAACCTGCTACTAATGATTAAAATATCAAGACAATTACGGATCAAGAATTTTAATCTAGCAATAAAAATTATTCAAGTCTTATCTAATTGGCCACTCAAATAAAACAAGAATAAACCATAAACATTAATTATAGAAGAACATAAACAATCTCAATTAAATAAATTGAATGATAGAAATTAAAAATTAATCATGTGACATGTTCGGGGTTTTGAATTCACCCTCAACCAAATAAAAATCTAGCCTAACATAAATGAATTGGGAATAAGAGAATTGACAAAATCAATCATGGAGATTAATTCAAGCGGCTGCCTTTGTTTCAATTTAATTATGGCTGCTGATTTTTTCTTCTTCTTGCGGCTGGTAGTTCCTTAAATCCTCTTGGCTGCCGAATATATAAAATCCCCCCGTGTTGCTTCCGCTTGATCCTTTTTTATAATGCTTCAATTGTGGCTTTTTTTTAAATCCTTGCATGGAAAGAATTAAATCTAAAGCCCAAAACCGCCACTTTCATGCTTCAATTAATAAGCCAATAATGATTTGGCCATGATTTCCTAAAGCCAAAAGGCTTTATTCTCTTTCCTTTCACATGCTGGCCACTTTTGGTTTGCAATCTTTGTTTTCCAATTTTGCTTTCATGTGATGGCTTGGCTTGTTAATTGGCTTGGCTTCCTTTTTTACTTTCATTTTCCAATTTTAGCTCCACGTGCAACATTAATTTTGCTTGGCCCATATAAGCTTTAATTAGAGAATATTCTTTATTTTCTAATTCCTTCCAATTCTTGATTTCTTGTGCACTTTTGTCTCTTAATCTTCAATCAAATTTTTTTCCTGAATGCTCCGATTTAATTTCTCTTTAATTCCAGAATATATCTAAAATAACAAAATAAATAAAACTAAGATAAAAATTAACAAAATAAAATATAATTTATTAAATTAAAAATTAACTAAAATAACTAGAATATTTAAGACCAAAACAAGAAAAAGATGGAAAAATTAATAGCAAAATATATGGAAAACATGCACTTATCAAATTCCCCCACACTTACCCTTTGCTCGTCCTCGAGCAAACCTAGAACAAAAATAAAAAGAAAACCTAAACTAGTCCACTTTCGTAGGAAATCACGATTGCATTTAGCGTATGCAACAAGCCTTTAAACCCCTAAGCGGTCCCAGTGGATGAGTTATACTCTCATGAGGGCTTCAGCGATGATACCCACAAACATCATTGCATTTTTTTTTTAAGAACAAAGAACAAAAGAATTTAAAATAAAACTAGCCTCAAAGATTGCATAAGTCATATAGCTCAAAGAAAATTTCAAATATTATCGAAGTTCTAACTTTAATTCAATAGTCAATCTTATCTCTCTTTTGATTCTCATAGTGTGTGTGTGAATCAATTCAATTAAAATTCATTTCCAAAATCTTCAATGTCAGCAGCCTTTGCCTCGAACAAAGAAAAGAGTAGGTCAAACTAATCTTATCATATTGATCTCCAATTTTTTTTTCTTTTACAGGCATTTGTGTGCATTTTCTTTTGATTTTTTTTTTTTATAGTACGTCTCGTTGACCAAACGATTAGGTATACCACGCCACGTATCATCCCCTCTTTCCATAGAAGAAAAAAAAACCAAATTACCCAAGGATAGCTTCACTCTTAAGGGTTATAGGTAGCTATTTCTGATTATGGTGCCTGTGTATACTACACTGTATTGTGGAGATAAGAATCAAGACAAACAGTCATTTACTCAATCTAAAATTCTCAACTCAAGCTGCGTCAATCTCAAATTCTAAGTTAAAATTATGAAAGAATTGATATTAGTGCTCATTGTTTAAAGAATCTCAATTAAGAGGAAATCAACACAAAAATCAAGTATAAACTAAGGTAATATTCAACCCTTTCTAAGAACCATATTCATTGTCAATCAAATTCTTATTACTGGCTAATATTCAAAACAATGTTTTTTTTTTGTAAAAAGAAAAAGACGAAGCAATAAAAACTAAGTTCGAAATCCACCCCCCCACACTTAATTCTTACGTTGTCCTCAATGTAAGCCTAAGCTAACAAAAGACAGAATTAAACATGGGAAAATAAGATGAGACACACAAACAGAAACAAACAAAATTCAACACAAAGTGGGTAAAGTAAATGAGAATGAGAGGGAGAAATATCAAATCTGTTATGGCGTACTCTCAAAATCTTTTCTCCAGCCATTGGGTTGCCTCCCAATAAGCACTTGGTTTATTGTCCTCAGCCTGACATGGTTCTCAAGTTTCACTCATCAACGTACGCAGATTCATAAAGTGGAGCCTTATCTACATTGAGTGTCTGAAAGTTTTCATAGTAAGGCTTCAACCTATGACCATTAACTTTGAACTTTTTACTTGTCTTTAAGCTCCTGATCTCAACTGCACCATGAGGAAAAACATTAATAACAACAAAAGGCCCAGCCCATCGAGAACATAACTTACCTAAAAACAGCTTAAGGTGAGAATGGAATAGCAAAACTTTCTGTCCAACTTTAAAATTCTTTCTCAAGATCTACTTATCATAAAAAGCTTTAGTTTTTTCCTTGTAGATTCGTGAACTCTCATAGGCATCATTTCGAATTTCCTCTAATTCTTGCAATTGGAGTTTTCTGTGTTAGCCGGCGGCGTCCAGTTCCAGGTTACATTGTTTCACAACCCACCATGCTTTATGTTCAAGTTCCACTGGAAGATGACAAGGCTTACCATATACTAACCTGTAGGGTAACATACCAATAGTAGTTTTGTATGCGGTCCTATATGCCCAAAGTGCATCATCAAACCGTAAGCTCCAATCCTTTCTATTTGGATTAACTGTCTTTTCAAGGGTTGATTTCACTTCCCTATTAGACACCTCAGCTTGCCCACTAGTTTGGGGATGGTAAGATGTAGATTCCTTGTGAGTGATGTTGTATTTTCGAAAGAGAGCTTTTACTGACCTGTTACAAAAGTGAGTGCCTCTGTCGCTGATAATTACCTTTGGTATTCCAAACCTTGTAAAGATGTTACTCTTTATAAAATCTACCATAACCTTAGAATCGTTAGTTCGAGTGGCTTTTACTTCCACCCATTTTGAAACATAATCAACCGTAAGAACAATATAGAGATTACCAAACGATAAAGGAAATGGTCCTATGAAGTCGATGTCCCAAACATAAAAAATCTCAACTATAAGAATGAGAGATTGTGGCATCTGATTTTTAGGTCCCAAATTACATGTTCTCTAACAACGATCACAAGATTTGCAGAACAAATATGCATCTTTAAATAGTGATGGCCAATAAAAACCGCTCGCAAGTACTTTAAGGGCTGTTCTCTTTGGTCCAAAATGTCCTCCACAAGCCCAAGTATGACAAAAGGTGAGAATATAAGTAAATTCAATTTCGAGTACGCACATTCTAATAACTTGATCAGAATAATGCTTCCACAAGTATGGCTCATCCCACACATAGTACTTGGCATCACTTTTGATCTTGGCCTTTTGTTCATGGCTTATCTCTTCTGGTACTGTCCTGGTAACTAAGTAATTGACAATATCTGCATACCAAGGAGTAACTGTACCTACCTGTAATAACTGCTCATCTGGAAAGTTCTCATGCAATGGAAGTGCATCTTCGTTATGGATAAGTTGACTCAAATGATTTGCCACCAAATTCTCAGAACCTCTTTTATCTAGAATCTCTATGTCAAATTCTTGCAATAGAAGTATCCATCGTATAAGGCACGGTTTGACATCCTTTGTGGTGAGCAAGTACCTAATAGCTGCATAGTCAGAGTAAACGATTACCTTAGATCCAATTAAATAAGAACGAAATTTCTCTAAGGCAAAGATAACTGCTAAAAGTTCTTTCCTTGTGGTGGAGTAGTTAAGTTGTGCATAATTCAATGTACGAGAGGCATAATAGATGACATGAGGAAGCTTGCCCACACGCTGGCCCAACATGGCTCCAACAGCATAGTCACTGGCATCGCACATAATCTCAAATTGTAAATCCCAGTTTGGTGGTTGAATCACAGGAGCCGATGTCAAAACCTTTTTTAACTTCTTAAAATCTCTTTGGCACTCTTCATTGAAGTCAAACGTTGCATCCTTTTGAAGTAAGTTGTAGAGTGGTAATGCTAGCTTGGAGAAGTCCTTGATAAACCTGCGATAGAAACCTGCATAACCAAGAAAAGAACGAACCTCCCTCACACTAGTGGGAGGTGGGAAGGAGCGAATAAATTCTATCTTAGATTTATCAACATCAATCCCCCTTTCAGAAATAACATGGCCTAGTACAATACCTTGATTAACCATAAAATAACATTTTTCCCAATTAAGCACAAGGTTTGTGTCAGTGCATCGTTTAAGAACAAGTGTAAGGTTATCTAAACATCTATCGAAAGAATCACCATAAACTGTAAAATCATTCATAAATACCTCAATGATGTTCTCTACATAATCAGAAAAAATACTCATCATATATCTTTGGAAAGTGGCAGGAGCGTTATAGAGACCAAACGACATGCGTCGGTAAGCAAATGTTCCGAAGGGGCATGTGAAGGTCGTTTTCTCTTGGTCTTCTGAAGTGATAACGATCTGATTATAACCTAAGTAACCATCAAGAAAACAATAATGAGAGTGACCACTTAACCTTTCAAGCATTTGATCAATGAATGGTAGAGGAAAATGATCCTTGCGAGTGACTACATTCAATTTACGATAGTCAATGCAAACTCTCCACCCAGTTTGAACTCTTGTTGCCACAAGCTCATTTTCTTCATTCTTGACTACTGTGATGCCTGATTTTTTTGAAACTACCTACACAGAACTCACCTATTTACTATCAGAAATGGGATAGATAATCCCTACATTAAGGAGTTTTAATATCTCTTTTTTTACGACTTCCATCATTGGTGGATTAAGGCGGTGTTGTGCATCTCTTGTTGGTTTAGACATTTCCTCTAGTAAAATGCGATGCATACACATGGAAGGACTAATTCCCTTAATGTCAGCAATGGTCCAGCCAATCGCCGTCTTGTGATCTCGAAGCACCCTAATTAACTTTTCCTATTGAACTAGGGTGAGGGTTTTTAGCAATTATGACTGGAAGTGTTTCATTCTCACCCAAGTAAATATATTGCAGGTGTTCTAGGAGTGGCTTAAGTTCTAAGGTAGGTGCTTGCACAACTGAAGGTAAAAGTTTCTCGTTTAATAAAGGCAATTCAAGATAAGAAACAATATACCCATTGGTGCGTAATGGGACTGCTCCATCTAAGATCGCCATAGCTTCCTCTATCTCATCATCCAACTTTATCAAATTTGTATGTTTCTTAGAATCATCTTTCGTAAGATTTTTGCTTATGGCAATTTCAAAACTGTCATTACCAAAGAATTCAAAGAAATCCTGCACCAAAGTATTAATATCATCTATGGCAAAAACATAATGAACATCACTAGGATACCTCATTGCCTCAAAGATATTGAAGCATATCACTTCACCATCGAATTCCATTGTAAGGGTTCCATCGTGAACATCAATCTTGGTTCGGGCTGTCTTAAGGAATAGTCGCCCTAATAGAATAGGAGTAGGATTGGGCGACAACTCATCCTCCATTTCAAGCATATAAAAATCAGCTGGAAAGACCAATTCATTGACATGCACAAGAACATCTTCCACAACCCCCTTCGGGTAAGCATTAGATCTGTCAGCCAATTGAATAATTATACCAGTTTCTTCCATTAGACCTAAATTCAAGGAGTTATAAATCGAATATGGCATAACATTAATTGAGGCCCCTAAATCTAGCATACATCTTTCGAATCTGGTATTACCAACAGTGCAGGGGATAGTTAAAGTACCTGGATCCTTGCACTTAGGCGGAAGTTTTCTTTGAAGTACATGAGAAACATTCTCTCCAACACTTACCTTTTCCTTACCGCTTAACTTTTGCTTGTTACTGCATAATTCCTTCAAAAACTTTGCATAACCCGGCACTTGTTTAATAGCATCAAGTAGAGGAATATTTACCTTTTCTTGCTACTCTTTCTTGGATTGTTTAAATCTGCTAGGACATGGTGGAAGAATTGAAAGAGTCTTAATTCGAGGTGAGGGGGTATTTACCTGGCCAAATGGATCGACTGGCAATGCCGAGTGGGAATCGTCTTTCCTTGTTAAAGGAAGAGCCTCAGGGGAGGAATTGGTCACAGAGGGCGATGATGTTGTGGACACTTTTGATGGCTTAGCTAATAATGGTTCCAATTGCTTTCCGCTCCTAAGAGACATGGCACTAGCATTCTCATTTGGATTAATTTCTGGTTAAGAAGGTAACTTTCCTGAAGTTCTACCCTCTATCCTACTCATAGATGTGGCCAGTTGGCCAATTTGATTATCTAAATGTTGGAGCTGTGTCTGGGTAGTCTGTTGGAATTGCATAGAGTTAGTAGCGAGAGCTTTTACAAGATCTTCCAAAGACGTACCTTGATTTTAAGAAGGTAGAGGTGGCCGAACTTGGTAAGGCTGTTGCACCCGGCGTTGGGGGTAGCCCGGTGGTCGAGACGGTGCCACATTAGAAATGCCTTGTTGTTGGTTCTCATACCTAAAATTAGGGTGATCCTTCCACTCTTCATTGTAAAAATTAGAGTAGGGATTATACCTTTGTCTTGGTTGGCTTAGGAACCCCTCAACTGCGTTGGCCTGCTCATGTGAACCCTCTTGAATAGCAGGGCACATGTCAGTTGCATGCCCGACCATAGAACATACGCCACACGGTCTCATTTGTTGCCCTAGAGCTAATTGTTGCACCAAAGAAGTAAGATTTGAAACTTGCTGTTCCAGAGAAGTAGTACTTACCTCATTGACTCACTTAGGTGGCGGCAGTAAATTGTTCCTGGTGTTGAACTGTTGGGAATTAACAGCCATGTTAGCAATGAAATTTCGGGCTGCTTCTGGTGTCTTATCCACGAGTGCTCTTCCACTAGCGGCATCAATCATACTCCTGTCCATAGGTAGTAAACCCTCATAAAAGTATTGAATAAGAAGTTGATCGCTTATCTGATGGTGGGGGCAACTAGCACATAGCTTTTTGAATCGTTCCCAATAGTCGTAGAGCGGCTCTCCATTATACTGTCGGATTCCACAAATTTCTTTCCGAATGCTGTCAGCTTTTGATGCTGGGAATTATTTCTCCAAAAATAGCTGACTCATCTCATTCCATGTAGTGACAGTACCAGAGGGGAGATAGTACAACCATTCCTTGGCTGAATCCGCCAAAGAGAATGGGAAGGCCATTAGCTTAACTTGCTCTTTAGAAACTCCTACTGGTTTCATTGTGGAGCGGACTGTTGTGCAAATTTTAATGTACTCGCAAGCGCACGAATCTATTGTAGTATAGACTAATGGTGACGAGTGTCGATCCCACAAGGAGGTGGATTTTAATTATATGTAGAATTAATTTTGTAAATGGGTAGTTGGATTTATGGTGGAAATGATTTGGAATATGCTAATAATTAAATTAAAATGGCGAGAATAAATTCTAAAATTGGAATTGCAATTGAGAGAATAAATTGAAGAGAAAATCTATTAAATTGACGTACTTGGGTATCTGGATCCGTATCAACATGCATCATGGGCTAAATATTCCTTATTAATACCAATTAAATCATGAGGGGGGAATCCACACCTCATGAACCACGCTCTAATTAATATGGTGCTAAGGGCTTATCGTGCCAAATAATAATAACCTTGTACCAGAGGGCCGGTGAAACCAAGGCGGTACTAGACAAGATTAGTATTATTTGTCGACGAGAAGTCAAAACATCCACAAAAACTAGAGGGGAAGAGAAAATAAATTTACCAAATTAAGCCCATGACACATGTTGAGACTTCACCTTCAACCCAAGCTTGAAAGAAAATTAGCCACTCATAATTGAACTAGGGGCAAAATGGGAATTTATTAAAATACAAAGAAAATACAAGATGGAGAGGGAATTACAGAAAATGGATCCCAAAAATGGATTCAGAGATATCCAATTAGGGGGGGGGGGAGGCCCCCTTTTTATAGATACATGGAGTAAATCATGGTTGGAGGGCGAGCATGAGCTCAGGTGATTTTGTAATGGAACTCATCCATTGCTTTACTTGATTACTTGACCCGACTTTGAACAGTAACGCGGTTTGACCCGGATGAACAGTAACGCGGTTTGGTTGAAAATAATCATGTGTGATGCATGCACCGTACGCGAGATTTTTCGTCTACTGATATGCTGCCACGTCACCATCAACAGTACATAAGAATTTTAGTCCAACAGGATCGTGACACCTCATCAGTCAATGCCACATCATCGGTCAATGCCACGTCATCATCCGTCTATGTGAACAGTGTCGTGAACAGTAACGTATACAGTACCGTACACGTGAATAGTACCGTACATGTGAATAGTGCCATTTTTCCTTTTATGCTCCTCCTAAGGTTTTCGACCGTCCTGAGTTCAAAAGTGATGTCCGTTTTGCCGTCTGATCTCTCCTTTATTGTGAAATGACTATAATGCCCCTAAAATACATAAAATACTTAATTAAAATAAAACACATGTAATTAAATCACAAGAAGGTTAAATATATAAAAGTAAGGGTTGTTAGTAAGACTTAAAATGTAAAATGACGGTTTTCTCCTTTATAAATATGCATTTTCTAACACTCAACACACCCCCCAACCAGCTTATTGCTAGTCCCTAGCAAATAAAGCGAAAATAAAATTCAAATTCAAAATATATATATATTTTTTTTAATAGAAACACTCGTATTTATTCCATCAGATTAATGATAGCAATCAAATAAAAGTATAAGCATTATCTCCAGTCTAAAGCAACATCACACCCACATCAACCATCCACATGAATTAGCCCAGTAGACTTTGTTTTAGCTACTCTCAAGAATGACATGTCAAACCCCAAAATCTCACTGGAAGTAGTGACACTCTCACAAATAAATTAATCCCAATAAAAATAGTCACTCCAATGAATGGTAATTGAGAGAGAAAATAATAAAGAAGTGATATCACATGCTCTCACCAAGATGAAATAAATATGCCCTCAGCTTAGAAATAATACGATCTCAAGTCAAATAAAATGTTAGTCAACCCACTTTATTTATCTTTTTTTTTTTTTAATTATGCATCACTACATCTTTTTAGCCCATATAACTAGCTTCTACTTCGGACTATAGTTCCCTAAAATCAAGAAGGACTTTTATTAGGACGTAACGTAGGCTAGGGACATGGTTAACAAAGAAGGGAAATAAGGAAAACAAAGTGTATGTTTGAGAAAAATGCAGAGAATTTTTTTTTTTTTTTTGGAAGTTGCAAGGTGGATTTCACCTATTTTTATTCTTTTGAAACAACAACTTTTGTTTTTGTTTTTGTTTTTGTTTTTTTGTTTTTGTTTTTGTTTTTGTTTTTTTTTTGCTTTTATTTACATTTTCTCAAACATAAATAGGTGATGGAACTTATAAGACATCGGGTAATACTCCAAATCGGAGTGGGTCAAGATGATAAGTTGACAAAGAAAATGTTTTTTTTTTTTTTTAAAGGCTCAAAAGGGTTAACTATGGATATTTAATAAAAGGGATGGCTAGAAAGGCTCAAACGGATCAAAGATGGCCTTTCCATCGTCTTTTAGGGCTCTGAATAACCTTCCATATCTACTAGTTAGATGGGCCTCCAAATGTAGCAACACACTTTTTTTTTTTTTTATTAAGGGTTAACTCAAAAGAAATTTAGAGATCGTGTATACAATAATAAACTGTTAAGCTGTATAAAGAATGGGCAAAAGGGTTACTCTCCAAGAAAAATGATAGGCTCAAAAACTCACTTGGTACTTATTATGACATGTTCATTCCTTCAAGCAACTCATATATGTCTCCAACATCAACATGTAGAGTAGCAAACATAATGTAACATCACTTAAGACCAAAGATAATACAAATACTAAAATTTAAATTAATCATGTCACCCAATGTTAAAACAAATCAAAATTTTTTTTTTTAAAAAAAAAAACATTCTACCCCCCAACCTATTCTAAACATAAAAAAGAAAAAAATATGCATGCAGAAATGTGAAAATGATGTAGAAAAATTAATTTAGAAAAGTTACATTTAAAATGATAGAAAAGAAAATGATTTTTTTATTATTTTTTTTAAAGAAGATGCGTTTCTAGAGGAACTACACTCCATATTCAGCCATCTTCGACTCAAAAGTTGGAAAATGCATTTTTATAGAGGATAAATTAAAAAGAAGAAAAATAAACATAAACACATAATAAAGAAAAAAAAATGTCTTAATTTTTTTTTTAAGTTTTTTTTTTTAAACGATGAAGATGCGTTTCTAGAGTCACTACACTCCATATTCAGCCATCTTCAACACAAAAAGTTAGCAACAGTTAGTTTCTACAACAAACAATTAGTAAAAACTTAACCAAAATTTCATAATTGTCGACTATTCCCTCCCCCCAACCAGAACGAAACATTGTCCTCAATGTTTGAAATGAAAGAAGTAGAGTTTAGAAGACATCACCTGGGTGGTGCAACACAGAAGAAAATATTTACAGGCGGAGAGTTAAATCTAATTTGTACTTCTTACTACTGCTACTGTTACCATCATTATTTGGGCGCTCCAACACAAAGGTCCAGGGGTCTGGCTCCGGTTTATACGCTTGTAACAGATCAAGTAGCTCATTAGCAGTGTGAGCACAAATAAAGAGTTTTTTCACATTAGCGGGAATGAAATAGTTTTTTATTGCATGGTTAAGAAATGCGATAAAGCCATCATAAAAGTTATTGACATTTAACAAACCGATGGGTTTTTGGTGGATGTGCAGATGGGCCCAAGATGCTAGCGTGATAAGTGCCTCTAGTGTTGCAAGATCTCCTGGAAGGAAAATAAAAGCATCAGCATGATTAAGCATTTCAGTTATTCTTTCTTGCATACCTGAGACGACTAACTCTTCTCCAGTTGATGAGTCAGACGAACTGCCCAATGGTTTTAAGACTCTTGGGATGATGCCTAACACTTGACTTCCTCTGATAAAAGCTGCTTCTGAGACCATTTTTGATAACCCTCGATTACCTCCTCCATACACCAAGTGTAATTTTCTCGCTGCTATGCTTCGACCAAGATCTATGGCTGCCTCAACGAACTCTTTATGTTTGCCATAGGTAAATCCAGAAAGCACACAAATGTTCTTGAATTGTCTATTGGGAGTAGCTGCCATTGTGATACTTCTCGAAAACAATTTGTGAGTGCTTGACAAAAAAGAAATCACATTTAAGAGTCTTGGTGATAGTGGGTCATGGTTGTGTATGAGGTAATATGTCAGTGTCAAATAACGCGTAAAGCACGTGGCTCGCAAGTCAAAAAGAAAACAGTAAAAAGGAAAAAGCAAACAGTAATAAAATTATTAAAGACAATAATGCAAACAATAAGACAATAGTGAAATAAAATAACAATAAAGTAAAAGGATATTTACAGGTAGTTGCGACTGTGGCTCACATCTTCCTCTGGTTTTACGTCCAGAAACGGCTTGAACGCCCTCTATGGGTCGAGGATAGGCTTCCTATCCAGTTTTCTTATAAACTGGCAAACAGGGTCGTTTATAGTCAGATTCCCGAGACTATATCGTGCATGCTCTTTCTGGAATAACGGCCATAACTGGAGAATCGCTCCTTGCACATATCCACTGGGATGCGTTTCAAGAGACAAAAGGATATCATCCAATGACTCCTTATTCAAGCCATCCCTAATGAATTGAATCTTATCTTCCCTGTTATCAGACACCATTCCTAAAGAACATGGGTTTTTATTGCAACTCATTCTGGCACACTTATGACAAGCAACAGAAATTCTTCGAGCTCGTCGTTTTCTTGCATAATTTCCTTTACCACAACCAGGCATGTATGCAATAAATTTTGGAGGTAACTCACCTGCCGATCGTACTTTAGCCTCGATTAACCAACGGATGTCAGCAGGTATGTTATTCCTCATGAGTAATCGCATGCGTTCGGACCGAGCTTTATAGATCGTAAGGAGGGCATTCTGAGGAAGTGAAGGGAATCGCTTGTGAAGCTTCGCTAGAATCTCGTTTCTGTCCATACCTTCGCCTCAGAATATCAGTTATTATGGGAAACTGAAGTAATCGACTTGATTGTCACAGAGTACCGTTATCCGCCATTTCACCGGGGTAACAAACTAAAGCACACAAATAGAAAAACAAATTAAAACACACAAAGAAAATTAAAATCGTCCTCTTATTGAATTTACCTCAAGCTCCAACTGGATGTCGTAAACACTTCTCTCAATGTCTCTGAGTTGGTGTTCTAAACCCTCAACATAGGCTACTAACTCTGGTGGTTGTAGAGCCCAAATGCGATGTGTTTTACAAAATTGAATCTGTCTTTTGAGATGAGTTTTGACACGTTGAAGTGGTTTAAGAATGTTCAGGAGGAACGGTCTAAGTATGAGACTCATGATTAAAAATGATAAGAGAAAACTTAATGGTAAAATAAACACACTTATGCAAAAACAATTTCAATTAGCAAAAGAATAATAATAAAAAGAAAGAAAGAAAAATCAAATCAACGAAAAGAAAAAAAAATCAATTCAAATTTGGTGGGTCACTCAAATTTATTTCGGTGTCTTCTTCATGTGGTTGGTACTCTAGATATGGCTTTAATCTTTGACCATTAACTTTAAACGTGACACCGTTCTTTGGGTCTTTAATTTCAATTGCCCCATGTGGAAAAACAGTATGAACAATAAATGGGCCAGACCAACGAGAGCGTAACTTACCTGGGAATAGGTGCAAGCGAGAATTGAATAAAAGCACTTTCTGACCTGGAGTGAACGATTTTCTCATAATTTGCTTGTCATGGAAGACTTTCATTCGTTGCTTGTAAATCTTGGCATTTTCGTACGCGTCATTGCGAATTTCTTCAAGTTCTGCCAGCTGTAATCTTCTTTCTGAGCTGGCTTGCTGCATGTCAAAATTGAATTTCTTGATGGCCCAATACGCACGATGCTCGAGTTCCACAGGTAGGTGGCAAGCTTTTCCATACACTAGCCTGTAGGGTGACATCCCAATCGGGGTCTTGAAAGCCGTTCTATATGCCCATAATGCATCATCAAGTCTTAATGACCAATCTTTTCTGTCTGGCCTCACCGTTTTTTCTAATATGTGCTTTATTTCTCGATTGGAGATCTCAACTTGGCCACTGGTTTGCGGATGATACGGGGTCGCCACTTTGTGTGTGATTGAATACTTTGTCAAAAGAGCCTTGAATGCTTTGTTACAAAAGTGGGCACCACCATCACTGATTATCGCTCGAGGGAATCCAAAGCGTGAAACAATGTTGCTTTTCAAAAATCCTATCACCACTTTGTGATCATTGGTCCTACATGGAATTGCTTCTACCCATTTCGAGACGTAGTCAACACCAACCAATATGTATTGATGGCCAAAAGAAGGGGGAAAGGGTCCCATGAAGTCGATACCCCATACGTCAAAAATCTCAACCACTAAAATTGGATTTAGTGGCATCATGTTTCTTCGTGTAATGCTCCCCATTCGTTGACACCTATCACATGAAGAACAGAAAGTGTAAGCATCTCGAAATATAGTTGGCCAATAGAAACCACATTGTAAAACTTTAGTCGCTGTCTTCTTAGCACTGAAATGGCCTCCACAAGCTTGTTCATGGCAGAATGAAAGGATATTCTGAATTTCACTTTCTGGGACACATCGTCTAACAATTTGATCCGCACAATACTTGAACAAATACGGGTCATCCCAAAAGAAATTCTTTATCTCTGCAAAGAATTTAGCCTTGTCTTGCTTGGTCCAATGCTCTGGAAGTTTACCTGTAACAAGATAATTAACTATATCAGCATACCAAGGTAATACTTCCACACTCATTAATTGTTCATCTGGAAATGACTCATTTAATGGTAATTGTTCTATAATTGTGTCAAAATGGAGACGAGAGAGGTGGTCCGCCACAACATTTTCTGTCCCTTTTTTATCTTTGAATTCCAAGTCAAATTCCTGCAAAAGTAACACCCAACGAATTAGTCTGGCTTTTGCATCTTTCTTTGTGAGAAGATATTTAAGAGCAGCATGATCTGTAAATATAATTATTTTACAACCAATGAGATATGATCGAAATTTTTCCAATGCAAACACTACTGCTAGCATTTCTTTTTCAGTAGTTGAATAGTTCAACTGTGCATCATTCAATGTCATACTAGCATAGTAAATAACATGGGGAATTCGATCAACTCTTTGTCCTAATACTGCTCCTACTGCATAATCAGATGCATCACACATTAGCTCAAATGGTAAGTTCCAGTTTGGGGCCTGAATGATGGGTGATGATGTCAACAAATGCTTTAATTTTTCAAATGCCACAAGACATGAATCATTAAAGACAAAAGGTGCATCCTTAGCAAGTAAATTGCATAAGGGTCTAGAAACTTTGCTAAAATCTTTAATGAAACGTCTATAAAAACCAGCATGCCCAAGGAAAGATCTTACTTCTCTGATTGTTTTAGGTGGAGGAAGATTAGAAATGAGATCCACCTTGGCTTTGTCAACCTCAATACCTTTGCTCGAAATGATGTGACCGAGAACAATACCTTGTTTTACCATAAAATGGCATTTCTCCCAATTTAAGACCAAGTTCTTCTCGATACATCTCTGCAGAACTAGTGTTAGATGATGTAAACATTGATCAAACGAGTCACCAAAGACAGAAAAATCATCCATAAAGACTTCAAGGAATCGTTCCACCATATCAGAAAAAATGCTCAACATGCATCGTTGAAATGTAGCAGGTGCATTACATAATCCAAATGGCATTCTCCTATATGCAAATGTGCCAAAAGGGCAAGTGAAAGTAGTTTTCTCTTGATCTTTTGGTGCTATGGGAATCTGATTATATCCTGAGTAACCATCTAGAAAGCAGTAAAATTCATGGCCTGCTAATCTATCAAGCATTTGATCAATAAATGGTAAAGGAAAATGGTCTTTACGTGTGACAGAATTCAATTTTCTATAATCAATGCATACACGCCATCCTGTAGTCACTCTAGTGGGAATCAATTCATTATCAGCATTGGTAACTACTGTGACTCCTAACTTTTTAGGGACAACTTGTACAGGACTGACCCATGAACTATCAGAAATTGGGTAAATGATACCTGCATCTAATAGCTTAAGGACTTCAGTTCTAACCACTTCTTTCATATTAGGATTTAACCGACGTTGCATTTCCCTAGTAGATTTAGCATTTTCATCAAGGTGAATGTAATGCATGCAGTCTACTGGATTTATACCTTTGATGTCTGCTATGGTCCATCCTAATGCTCTTTTGTGCTCTTTTAAAACATCCAACAACTTACCTTTTTGTTCATCATTTAGGGATGATGAGATGATTACCGGCAGAGTACTTTCTTCTCCCAAAAACGCATATTCCATAGTGTTGGGCAATGGTTTGAGCTCGAGTTTCGGTGGTGATTCTGATGATGGAATGAGTTGCTTCTCTGATGGTGCTAGTTGCTCAACTCTTGACTTCCATTTATTAGTATCCATAGATGGTGCTGAGTCAAGCAGGGCGTTGACCTCATCAACCGATCTGTCAATATCAAAATCAAAACCAAAGTGAGTTAAACATGTTTGTAAAGGATCATCACTAAGGTTTGAAAGAAAAGTGTCATCAACTAATGCTTCGATTAAATCCACATCAACAATTCCATCATCTGCACTGTGAGGTTGTTTGGCAATGTTGAAGATGTTCAACTCCATAGTCATGTTGCCGAAGGACAATTGCATATTTCCGGTCCTACATTGAATGTGAGCATCCGCAGTTGCCAAGAAAGGTCGGCCTAGAATAATGGGGATGTGCTTCCTTGAATCCTGTATTGGTTGAGTGTCAATTACAATGAAATCAACAGGAAAATAAAACTTGTCTACCTGGATAAGCACGTCCTCCACAATACCACGAGGTATTTTCGTGGACCGATCTGCAAGCTGTAACACCACTGGAGTTGGGTGTAATTCTCCCAGTCCAAGTTTCACGAATACAGAGTAAGGCAAAAGATTTACACTAGCTCCTAAATCCAACAAAGCATTCTCAATTGTGTGGTTCCCTATACTACATGAGATAGTGGGGGAGCCTGGGTCTTTGCATTTTAAAGGAATTTTATGTTGGAGTATAGAACTAACGTTTTCTGTTAAAAATGCCTTCTTTTGAACATGCATGTTTCTCTTTTTAGTACACAAATCTTTAAGAAACTTGGCATAAGATGGAACTTGCTTTATAGCATCAAGTAAAGGGATGTTAACACTTACCTGTTTGAAGATTTCGAGAATCTCACCTGTAGATTTTCCCTTTTTTCCTTTCGCTAACCTTTGAGGAAATGGAGCTTTCGGAACGTATTCTCGTGGGTTGGTTTCTTCTTTCTCCTCCGGTGATGAGTCATCAACATTCACAGGTACAATTTGATTTTCTTTTGTCACTGGCATCTCCACCTTGTTGTCGACTTCTTTTCCTTTTCGCAAGGTCATTACTGCTTTGACCTCTCCATGCTGTTGTGGTGAACTGGTACTTGCTTCATGTACTCCTTTAGGATTAGGCACTGGTTGACTTGGAAACTTACTTTTCTCAACGGTCATTGCCAAGGTTTGAATTGAAGAAGCAAGTTGTCCCACCATCTTCTCGAGGCTTGAAACAGATTGAGCTTGTGAGTTGAAGCCTGCTCTCAACTCATTTCGTAGTCCATCAATGGTGCGGTTCTGTTGCTCAATCGTGGAGTGAGTAACATTCCTAAAATTCTGGAATGCATCCTCCCATGGTCTAGGTTGAGAGTGGTTCTGGTTCTGATTGTATGGTCTAAATGGTGGCTGAGAGGCTTGAGGATTTTGTGGAATTGGTGGAGCTGGAGCTGTTGGTCCATTCTGTTGGAATCCTTGAGACCATGAAAAATTGGGGTGGTCTCTCCATCCAGGGTTATATGTGTTGGAGTATGGGTTGTAATTTGATGGCTTTCTCATTACACCTATGGCATTGGCTTGATCTGAGTATGAGTCATGGTCATGTGGCTCTGTTGATTTAGCAGTCGATAATGATGCTATTTGTCGAGAGAGACCTTCAATTATCGCTTTGACTTCTTTAATTTCTGAACTTGATTCGCCAATTTGAACCTCATTCACTCCTTTAATTCTTCTAGTAGTCCTGAGTGATCGACTCCGTTGTTGGGAATTATCTGCTTGTCGCTGGAAGAATTCCCAAATCTCTGATGCACTTTTTGACATTAGCTCTCCTCCACTCGTTGCCATTAGCCATTCTTGCACATTCGGCAATAATCCTTCCAAAAAGTATTGGCATTGGTGCCATTTCTCGTACCCATGATGTGGACACTTCAAGAGTAGCTCATTGAATCGCTCCCATGTTTCGAAAAATTGCTCGTCATCTTTCTGGGTAAACTCCGAGATTTCCCTGCGAATAGCATTGGTTTTATGCACTGGGAAATATTTATTTAAAAATTTTGTAACCATTTGTTCCCATGATGCAATGCTATTAGCAGGCAATGTATTAAGCCATGAACGAGCTCTATCTTTTAAAGAAAATGGGAATAGTCTAAGTTTAACATCATCATCTGAAAAATTCTCATATTTGAATGTTTGACAAATGGCATGAAAATCATTCAAATGATTATATGGATCCTCATTTTCTAGGCCATAAAATGTAGGGAGACAATTTAACACACTAGGTTTTAATTCAAAACTCCTGGCAGCTACATTTGGGTATCTTATGCATGACGTGCTCAAATTAGCTAAGGGACTGAAGTAGTCCTTAAATGGCCTCTCCTGTGGTTGCAAATCCATTTTATTTTTAACGTGTTTGTGTGTGCGAAGTGTTTTTTCTAATTCAAGGTCTATAGGTTCAAGATTAGGTAATAATGACCTACGACCATGCATGCAAAATAAATAAAATAAAAATAAAGATGCAAACAAAACAAAAAATAAAGATGGGAACAAAACAAATAAAAATAAAGAAGAGGGAGAAATTACGATACTAACCTTATTGCGCTATTACAACCTTTCTATAAAAATACACAAAAATAAATACGTGAAAGAAATTAACTAAAAATTAAATTAATAAGATAAACAAAAAAAAAATTACAAAGAAAAATAAATGGAAATTTTAAAGAAGAGAAAAAGAAAAGAAATACTAACCTTTAAATGTAGATTCACTTTTTTTTTTCTTTTTTTTTAATAATAAAAAAAAATACAAGAAAACAAATAAAAGAAATTATTCACAAAAATTAATTCTATGAATTAAAATTACTTACCTCCCCGGCAACGGCGGCAACGGCGCCAAAAACTTGTTGTGCAAATTTTAATGTACTCGCAAGCGCACGAATCTGTTGTAGTATAGATTAATGGTGACGACGAGGAGGTGGATTTTAATTATATGTAGAATTAATTTTGTAAATGGGTAGTTGGATTTATGGTGGAAATGATTTGGAATATGCTAATAATTAAATTAAAATGGCGAGAATAAATTCTAAAATTGGAATTGCAATTGAGAGAATAAATTGAAGAGAAAATCTATTAAATTGACGTACTTGGGTATCTGGATCCGTATCAACATGCATCATGGGCTAAATATTCCTTATTAATACCAATTAAATCATGAGGGGGGAATCCACACCTCATGAACCACGCTCTAATCAATATGGTGCTAAGGGCTTATCGTGCCAAATAATAATAACCTTGTACCAGAGGGCCGGTGAAACCAAGGCGGTACTAGACAAGATTAGTATTATTTGTCGACGAGAAGTCAAAACATCCACAAAAACTAGAGGGGAAGAGAAAATAAATTTACCAAATTAAGCCTATGACACATGTTGAGACTTCACCTTCAACCCAAGCTTGAAAGAAAATTAGCCACTCATAATTGAACTAGGGGCAAAATGGGAATTTATTAAAATACAAAGAAAATACAAGATGGAGAGGGAATTACAGAAAATGGATCCCAAAAATGGATTCAGAGATATCCAATTAGGGGGGGGAGGCCCCCTTTTTATAGATACATGGAGTAAATCATGGCCATCGGATTAAAAACAGTTTGGACGCTCAGGATTGCGCCACGTCATCAGTCAACAGTCCACGGTTTGACCACGCGGATGAACAGTAACACGGTTTGACCCGACTTTGAACAGTAACGCGGTTTGGTTGAAAATAATCCTGTGTGATGCATGCACCGTACGCGAGATTTTTCGTCCACTGATATGCTGCCACGTCACCATCAACAGTGCATAAGAATTTTAGTCCAACAGGATCGTGACACCTCATCAGTCAACACCTCATCAGTCAATGCCACATCATCGGTCAATGCCACGTCATCATCCGTTTATGTGAACAGTGTCGTGAACAGTAACGTATACAGTACCGTACATGTGAATAGTGCCATTTTTCCTTTTATGCTCCTCCTAAGGTTTTCGACCGTCCTGAGTTCAAAAGTGATGTCCGTTTTGCCGTCTGATCTCTCCTTTATTGTGAAATGACTATAATGCCCCTAAAATACATAAAATACTTAATTAAAATAAAACACATGTAATTAAATCACAAGAAGGTTAAATATATAACAGTAAGGGTTGTTAGTAAGACTTAAAATGTAAAATGACGGTTTTCTCCTTTATAAATATGCATTTTCTAACACTCAACACGGACGACATGGAGCTTCTTCAAGTGCTTATTTGGATCCTCTCCTGCAAGACCATGAAAAGTAAGAAGAAGATGAATCATCCCAGATTTGAGTTCAAAGTTTACCTGAGGGTTTGGATTCTCAATGCATAAGGGTTGCTGGTCCACGTTAGGAGCTGCCAACTCTTTAAGTGTTCGGTTGTTATTCTGAGCCATTGGTTCGGGTTTTGGGCTGCTTGGCTCTGTCTTCGGGAGTGGAGTGTGGATGGCAAAATCGAGTTCTGAATATGATGAAGTTGCTCTAAGTTGTTCGAGTTTCAATCGAATGTCCTCTATGATCATGAAAATCTAAATATAGAACAAAAAATAACTAATTAAAATAAAATAAATAAATAAAATGAGAAAAGGAATAAAAATAAAAATAATAAGATAAAACGACTGATAATAAACAAACTAAACACTAATCCCCGGCAACAGAGCCAAAAATTTGGTAGTGTCCTTAAGGTGCACCAAATTTAAAACCTTACCACTAATATAAATAATTAGTACAGAGCGAGTAAGGATTGATCCCACAGAGACTATGCTAGTTATATTTATTATCAACTCTAAAACAAGATTTAAAATAAAATAATAGTAGTAATAATAATATAAATTAATCTAACTAAAGAAAATGCCAATTATAAATAAAAAGGGGGGTTTGTGAATTTTTAACTAAATAGTAAGAAATAAAAAAAATAAAAACTATGAACAAGAATTTAATAAAAACTCTAATTAAAGGAGAAAGAAATAATGATGATGAAAACTTTGGTTAAAGGATCATTCGCCACCACCAAACATTCACATAATATCCAAGAACTGTGATTTTTTTATAGAGGAGACATGTGTAACTATACCTAGAAAAATTATCTATTAACATCATAAAATATTGTCGACCATTCCAAGCAAGCATAGGGAATGACCCACAAATATTAGTATGTATGAGTTCTAAGATGTCCAAAGTTTTGTTTGCCTCAAATTTCCTTTTATTGGTTTGTTTTCCCTTGGTACAATTAACACAACTATCAAAATCTGTAAAATCTAAGGGGTTTTGAATTTTATATGGCACAAGTCTATCTATTCTCCATCTGGAGATATTACCCAGTCTCCTAAGTTATAACGCAGCTGAATTCTCATTGATAAATCTTCTCTTTATATCTCGTGTATTGAATTGCGGGGATTCATTAAATCAAATAATTGCATCAAGCATATAAAGATTATCATTGCCTAACAAAGAATCAGAACCAACTAATTTTGAATCATAAAACGAACTGAATTTTCCATTTCCAAACGAACAAGTAAAACAAGACTTATCTAAAGTAGGAATGGAAATCAAATTTCGCGTAAAAGACGGAACAATAAATTCATCAAGATCCAGTTAAAATCTAGTCTTTAATAATAATCTAAAATTTCCAATTGCTTTAACTTTAACTTTAACTTTCTTGTCACTACCCACATAGATGTATATTACACCATCATTGAACTTTCGGCAGTTCAAGTAACCTTGAATAGACACACTAATATGAGTTATTGCACCAGAATCTATACACCACATATGTCTTGGTACCGAGTTTAAGTTAATCTCACAACTAACTAAACCATGTCCTTTAGCTTTGTAAAAGAAACAACTAGTATCTTTTGGATCAACTAGTTTATTTTGTTGTTCTTTTTTAGGTGCTACATCTACAGTTTCTGCATCCTTTTTTTTTTAATCCTAGCCCTTACCCTTATACATCATTGAAATTAGATTTGTCAAGAGCGTACCTATTTCTGCCTTTTCATTTTTGACAAATCTCTATTCAATTTTTGCAAGGAACTTTTTAGCAGTAGTTGTTTGTTCAGACATTTAGCCCCTGAATGCTTTTGAAATAGCCTTATTTATGATCATGATATACATGTAATTTGATCTCTCTCACCTTTCTATTTTCCTTTTATCATCAGCAATACCCTTATCCTTTAAAGGTGGGGGAGAATCAACACTTAACATAAAGTCGAGATCCATTACTGCGAGAACTATTAATCGATTCTCTTGCCATGACTTAAAGTTAGAGCTATTTAACATAATAATAGAATTGATATTAATAGTAATATTAGTAATAGAGATAGATGAACAGAGAGCAACAAACAAATAAAAAAAACTCATATAAGTTTCAAAATAAAAATAAATTCGAATAAAGATAAACCCCATCTAAAGATACTGAACACTCAATTAATATTTTATCTTTAGACAAAATATTAACTTGTAAGTGATATCTTGATGTAATAATCAAACATTGATAATAAGAACATGTCAAACAATAAATCTTCCTCTGGGTCGATTGATATTCATAGAAATTACATACGCACAACTGGTTATATTTTTAATTAAATTAATTTTCGTATGAGATGCCACTTTTGTGACATGTTGCTTCAATTAATTCATCTCAAAATATGTAAACATATTAGTATTTGAATTTAAAATTGCACAAAAATTACCAAAAAATTCGAGTCAAGTCAAAGCCAAAGTTAACAATCAACAATTTGATAGGTCAACTATTGACCGATCAAACCGTTGATCAGTTCAAAATTGCACCGGTTCAGGTTAACTAAAACCAAATCCTAAACTAACCACTGAAATCTTGGAAAACCCTTTTTTTTTTCTTTTTACTTTTCTTCTCCTCCTTGGTCGTCGCTTCACCAAATTTGCTCTTTAGGTTGTGCCTTTCCCTTATTGTACTTCATAAAGGTTTCTTGATGGTGCAATCACGGTTGCCGTTTCCCTCGATCTATCGCAGTCGCTTGCTTGCTTGTGGTGCGGCCGTTGGCAGCCTACCAGCCTAATCTCAATTCATATATATCTATATATGGCTGTCAGTCGCAAAAAAATAAAGAGAAGAAAGTGCCAAATATTTTACAAACCGAATTACTGAATATTAATATTTTCTTAATTTTGGATTTGTTGAATAATCTTTATGTAGAAAACAATCATAAATTGTTCTCAATGATTCAACATAAAGAGGCTTTTATACCAATTGTTGGAACATAATTAAACCTTTGATAAAAACTATCACCTATAATCCATGAACATTCATGTTGTATTATCAAGAATTAATAATAGAATATGCATAAGCATACATAGTTCCATAATGCTTAATTGCCCTCCAAAGTCATGTAATTTATCTTCTAGATCAACACGTCCTCTTAGAGAATTTGTTAGGGTTTTCTGTACTCTCTCTGACAATGGGATGTTAGAAACAATAAAACGATATGTGTGACCTGGAGACCATAACCACTTATATAGACAATTTTTTCTATTGTCTTTTGTTATTCCTATTTTAGCTCATCATAAAAATAGAAATTATCTTTAAGTGTCTACACATTAACGGCTCACATCCTATTAGATATATTGAAAGTCATATTACCGTAAACTTTAATAGATTACTTTTAATTGGCCTTAACCTTATATGACAATCTGCAACACATGATTATTTACAATAAAATCCATCACAATAAAATTATTAAGGTTAAGATTTGATTTTTTTTTGTATGGATTTTTAACTTCGATGATAGTTTTTGTTGTCTCCACTTGCACTAAAAGTTAATTACTTTTTCTGTTTAGAATGAGTTTGGTTGGGTGAATTAATTCTATCTTGTAAAATTTTCCATGCATTTCATTAGTATTAGTGGTGTGAATCTATTTTTCCCCTTTCTGTTTTAAGAGATTCATAGTCTTATTTATATTATTAGATGTTGTCCTAACTGAAATTTGCATCATAAATATTCTATGATATTTTTTGACATAATAAATGAGACATAAAGAATTTAGGTGGCCCAGCTCTAGGGTTACATCCACGAGTATAGAAAGAGTAATTTCACTATTCAATAAGATTATAATGGAATTTTTTTTCATCTCTTTATTTTTTTAGATATTTGCTCATCTCCAGTGCATCAAGAGTTCTCTATTTATAATACAATTTAGATATCTAAATTCTCGATAACTCCTCTGATGATCTTTATTACTTAATTAGAATTTTATATGATACCAACATTTATCTCCTTCTTAAATTGAGTTTGATTTGATATCAGCATTTATCTCCTTTTTAAATTGAGTTTTATTTAATATCAATGTTCATCTCCAACATTTGTCTCTTTCTTAAATTCACACTGTCCTTATCGAGCTTTTAGATTCTTTTACGGGTTTAGATAATGCTTTTGACTACTAGATCCTAACTGTTGGATTCAACTGAGCTTATTTAATTAAACTTATCTCTCGCAGTTGTGTTCTCATGCTATCATGCTCTACTTGACCAATGCTCTCCTGCATTCACGCCTATTTGACTTATTGAGCTTTTGAGCTCTCATGCTATCATGTAGTAGCTGTACTCTCCTGTAATCATGCTCTCCAACAATCATACTTATTTGACTTTTCAGACTTCTTACTCATGCTCTCATGATTCATGTTCTCATGTAACTACATTTATTTGACGTATTAAACTTCTTGCTATTGAGCTCTCATTCTCTTATACTTATCATATTATCACACTTATATGACTTTTCACATTTCTTGTTACAACAGTACTTAATTCTATTATGTCTTTGTTTTGCACCCAATGTAACAATGTATTATTGATCATTTTAACTAGCACTTTTAATAGGATTTACTAATTAAAAGAAAAGGGAAAAATTAGTTTTGGAGAAAGTTGGTGTTCAAATCTTGAATATGACGTGCCAAAGCAGCCCTCGTTAACAATCACAGTGGAATGAATCATAATCATACTCCCATAGAATTCTAGAAACCAGTGGTTCACAACCAGAGACGAAAGTCATACTTTCAGCTAAATCATAATGTACGGAGCTTGGGACATATATTTTAATCTAATATGAGTGTCATACAGTTATAAATTTTTATACGAACTTATTTTATATAAATTAATTTCACATTA
>NW_006262139.1:11015251-11017390 GCF_000493195.1 Citrus x clementina | reverse complement strand
GTTTTTTTTTTTCATTTTTTTATTGTTTACAAATAAACTTTTTCTTATGAAATTAGCTAATGAATCAATGATAAACGCGACGATAAGACTTGACTTTATTTTCATTCAGAGATGAGAGGAGGGCCTGAGGCCCCTGCTAACTTAAAAAAGAAAAAAAAAATTGAAATCGTTTTTGCTTTAAGGGTGTGATATTTTCACCTCGCAATTTTAAAAATCCATCATTTCAAAAAATAATTATAAAAGAGTCAATAGTATTTTTAATAATTTTATAATTTGAAATAAAGAATAAGTTTTAAAAATTAATTAATTTAATCCTCATTAATTGTTTAAACTTATGCCACAAAAGCACATATTTTGGCAAATTTAATCATTTTTTTGGTTATTGAATAAAATAGCTCTTTATCAACAATGATCAAGAGACTTATGCAAAGAATGGGATAAAATTAATTAATTATGTAATCTTTCTCGTTATTTTAAATTTTGAAAAATAATATGATTTTTTTTTAAATTATTTCTTGAAATGGGGCGGATTTACACATATCCTAGGAGTGGAGATATACCTGCCCTTGTTTTAATAGCTGATTCATTATTGATTACCTAAAGCAAAAAGCCCTTTTTAAGTTTATGAAAATTTTAAAATACAAATGTTATCTCCTTTTAGTTCCTTCTTTACTTTTTTCTTATCTAAAGAATTAGAATTTGTCATTTATTTATTACAATAAATTTTCTTATCTTCCTCTTATTTGTTAATTTCCTTATCAAATCAAGACAATTTGTGATAATTTTTTTCTCTTATCTCTCTTTCAATTATTAAAGAATTTATCATTATGAACAAATCTGTCAAAAAGCTACATCGCAAGCTCATAGTAAAGCTAAAATTAAAAGTTTTCAAGATTTTAAATTCTAACGAACTAACGGTTCAATTTACATTATATAATAAATAATGTGACATTTATAAAATCTTAACTTATAACTAAATATCACAATTAATTAAATAAACTAGTAAACCACTAAAAAATCATAATGGAATTTGAGCAATATGATGTGTGGAGTGAAATTTATCATTTTAATAATTTTCTTTTCAGAAATTAAATTACGATATCGCATAACTTAGGTGGCGTTTGTTTTTTTGTCTGAAATCTGAATAGACCTGAATTAGTCTGAATTCTGAATATATCTGAATGTCTGAATCTGAATAATATGTTTATTTTTTTGTCTGAATCTCATAAAATAAGTATTAAGTTGTTTGTTTTTTTCAACTTAAAAAGCTAAAAATATGTACTTTTACATTTGTATCCTTATTAAATTTGAATGTCAAATAAATAATATATTAAATACCACAATATTTTAACATTTATAAGTAAAACCATATTCAAGTGAATACATAATTATTTTGGAATTTTAATATATAAAATACCATAAATTTTAAATTTTATCGTATATAATATAAGAAAGAAAAACAAGGATATTTTTATGTGGGGGTAAATGTCTATGGGTGAGTTTGGGATAGACATGAAAAATAAATTATAAAGTAAGGATATTTTTGACATTAGCAAGTAATTGACTTAATTCAGATTTCTCCATTAAGTAAAAAGCTAAAAAAATTAGCTTATTTTATTAAGTCAAAATTATCTAAAAAGTCTCATTAAGTTATAAAAACAAACACCTCTAATTAACTTAATTAATTAAGTTAAGTCACTTTAAGTCATTAAGTTAAAAAACAAACACCACCTTAATCTTCCTATATCTAATTCCTGTCACCGGCAGTGGTTCTGGATTTTTATTTTATTTTATTTTCGTTTTCAGTGATGATAAATTGATAATGAATGGCCTCCCACTTAGTACTTGGAAGCCGCAATTTCCTTGTAAACCCTATTGAATATTTTATTAGAAATGAAACAGTTGGCACATACATTTATGTAAATGTCAAAAGCAGCAATGATTTTTTTTCTTTTTTTTTCATTGAACATGGAGGTCTTTCGGGCGCATCTGCGCACTAGTTCACGAGGATATAATTTTCCTAAATTATAATAGAAAAATTATCATTTTATTATTAAAGTTATTCTGACATTTCATGTCAATATCATAGTTTGTCGAAAAGTATATTTTATTACCAAACGTTTGCTCCATTATCAATTC
>NW_006262139.1:11010028-11015151 GCF_000493195.1 Citrus x clementina | reverse complement strand
AATTTAAGCATATAGTCAGAATAACTTTGGTAGTAAAATGATAATTTATCTATCAAATTAAGAGACAATTTTACTCTTATAGTTGAAAATGTTTTTGATGCCCTTATGACATCAGTAAGATATCAGTAAATTTTTAACGTTCTCAACGGAATAGTAGTGAATTGATAACGACACAAATGTTTAGTAGTAAAATGTCTTTTTTGGCAAACCATAATATTGACATTAAATGTCAAAATAACTTTGGTAATAAAATGATAATATCCCGTTATAATATTCATTGTATTGACAGATTAATTCAACGAATGTGATTAATATTAGCTGTTGAAACTTAATAGAGATTATTATTATTATTATTATTAAAAGAAATCTTGACAATTGAGCGTAGACTTCATTGAAAAGAAAAGAATTAAAATGAGGAAGACATAACAAGCCTAACCCTTCAGAAAATATATAACATACAAATAAAATGCGTAATTTTTTTTTCTAAAGAAAGTAAGGGCAAGTACCTTAAAAAAAAAAAAAACTATGGAGTGTTTCTTTAGAAATGCCTAATGGCAAATATTCTCTCCAAAAGGCCATAGATTGTGTATCTTAAAAAAAGTCATGGGCCATATCTCTGTAAATTGCCTTGGAAAAATATCTACAAAATTCATGGGGGGCAAAAAGGCATGTCTATACAGATTGCATAATGGCAAATCTCTATAAGAATTGAATGCTATGGGGCGAATTTTAAGAGTTCCTTCTACAAACATTTTTAACGGCCAGAATAGGGATGCCAATGGGGCAGATATGGGTTGGATCTATTCTGCTTCAAATCCAAATTCATAATAAAAATTAAGATCCGTATCTGCTCCAGATCCGTCATGAATCCATATTTTTCGCTCCATATCCAGATTTAAAAAAGAAATAAATATCTATATATGCTCCAAATCCGAAAAAAATTAAAATCCAAATCTGTTCTAAATCCGTCATGAATTTTAAAACTCAGTAATAAAAAAGTAATAATTTTTTAGAATGAAAATTGAAGGCTAAAATGTATTGATAACAAATAAATTATATAATTTTTCTCAAAAATATAATAAATATTGTAGCTTATACTTTTATACCAAAATAACAAATAAGAAAGATAATAAAATATCATTTAAAAGTAATTGCAGGAGTAAGATCAATATAATATTCTATTGTCTCCTTCATCATTCTAATATATACGACACACCTACCCTCATTCCTACAACATTAGATAATGACATGTAAATTAAATATAATTTATAGTCAGTCCTTTATTATTTTTATTATGACCGTATTTGACTAAATATATGAATAACTATATTCCTTAAAAATTATTTGGCCAATATAATAAAATAAATTGTCAGGTAGTATTACTTGGCTTGCAATTTAAATATTACATGTACATGTTTTGGGGCTGGCTAACATTTAAATTTACAAAACTAACCTTTAAGTTTTAAGAGTTTAAATGTATGGTAAATACCACTAATATGCTATGAATAAAATTTATTATCATTATAATTCCACAATTGTTAAGAAACTTTTAAAATAAAATAAAATTAAAAGATGAGAAGATATGGATATGGATTTAGATATTAAGATAGATCCAGACTTGCTCTAGATCCGTCTTAGATCCGCACATCGATATCCACATCCGATCCAAATTCATTTTAAACTGACCCAAATCCAATCCGATTGGATTTGGATCACATGGATCTTGGGTCAGATCCAATCCATTGCCATCCCTAGCCCAGAAATGTTGTTATTGGTATGTTTGATTTGAAGAAATGAAAAGAAAAGGAAGGAGAGGGTAAGAGAGAAGGAGAAAGAAATAAAGGAAGATTAGATAATTTCATGTCAAAACAAATAATGAAATTGAAATTCATATTATTTTTTTCCTAATTTTCTCTCCCCCTCTCTCTTTTCTATTGCTTTCGCTCCTTACAATTCTTTCAACCGAACACCAAGTATATATCATTTTAACAGGAATCCCCTAGAGGCTAGCACCAATTTCTACGAGTTTCTACAAAATGCTTAAGGACACGCATTTTAACAAAATATTCTATGACCTATCCTTACGAGTTTCTACAAAAATTCCTATGGACAAATTTTTACGAGAAATACCCTTGGGTCATTCTCTACAACAAACTCCTAAGGCCTATTCCTATAAGAATGCTCCAAAGAAGAAGCTGAAGAGAAACTTTTTTGCGAATAATGCCCTGAAGCCAATTTCTGCAAAAATGGTTGGGGTTTAAAAAGCCATAATCGGGTCTCTAGAAAATTGCCCAAGGGCAAATATATATAAGAATGCCCAAGCGCAAATATCCAAAAACATAGCCTATCGATAAAATCCTTGTGCAAATTTATTAGCATCGGCAACCTAGAAAAAGATCCGGAAGAGAACAAAGGATGTAAAAAATAAGAGTAATGCTTTTCACACTCCTTTAAAATCCTTACAAAATCCTATTTTTGTAATCATAATTCTATTGTTAGAGGAAATAAGATAAATGGACAATTCTGAATTTAAGTAAATTAAAATATCTATGCTCCTGCAAATTTCGAACCTTCCATCTTTAAATCCTAATTTATAGTGTTATTTATTTTTTAAATAAATGTAAAAGAATTTTGAGCCAATGAAGTAATAAATTGCTTAAATTTATTATAAAAAGTATATTAAAAATTTAAGTAACTCTATTGTATATTATTTTGTTCATTTATGTAAAATAAATTATGTATATTATTGTAAAATGGTGTTAGGGGCTCAATTCAAAAAAATATGAGATAACAAATCAAGCCCATTGGGGTTCCATTGAGAGAATATAGCCGTACAGGGCTTTCAAATCGATTAGGAGAACAAATCAAACCCATTAATGTTCTAATAATAGAACAAAGGGCCAAAAAACTACAAATTCAAAATGGAACGTAAAGGCCCCTCACATATCTTGGCAGGTGTCCAAAAAATGAATTGTCTTGGATAATTATTCAGGTACATTGCCAAGTGAATCCTGCTGTTACTCAAGTATTTGAGACTGAAGACTGAAGATTGAGTACGTTGTTAACGTTGTAAATATTTGAGATCTCGATGAATTTTATGAGTATTTGGCGGCCAAGAGAACAAAGACAAAATGCAGAGGGCGTCAGAGTCCGAGAAGTTTGTCATTAATGTTTAAGATACAAAATACATATACAAAACTTGCTGTATTCATTGCCTAGTATCTATTCATCTATTACCTACAAAAAACTGGAAAAAGTATACAAATACCAAAAAAAAAAAAAAAAGTGAAGTTTTCGTTTAAGCTTTTGTTTTTGCACTGCTTTACAAAGATTAGTTATTGGGTGATTTTATAATGCCGTAATTAAAACCACGATATTCATACCGTAATTAAATATAAATTGTATAAATGAAACATAAGATATATAAATGTAACATAAAGCTTTTAAATCAATATTAGGTGTAAAACAAAGCATAAATTATGTAAATAGAATATAAGGCTTGTGAATAAAAGATAAAAAAGTAAATTAACATGGGAGTGGTAAAATTGGTCTATTATTGGTAAACAAAACAAAAACCTATAGATGTAACATAAAACTTCTAAATTAACATCAAGTGTAAAATAAAATATAAATTAAGTAAATAAAACACAAGACTTGTAAATAAAATGTAAAACAAGTGAATCAACATAAAATTGGTAAATTGACATATTATTGGTAAATAAAACAAAAACTTATAAACTTAATATAAAACTTGTAAATCAACATTGAGTGTAAACTAAAACATAAATGATGCAAATGAAACGTAAGACTTATAAATGAAAGACAAAATAGTTGTAACTTAATATATTATTGGTAAATAAAACAAAAAATTATCAATATAATATAAAAACTTGTAAATCAATATTAAGTGTAAAATAAAACATAAATTGAATAAATAAGATATGAAATATGTAAATAGAATGTAAAATAAGTAAATTAATATAGGAGTGGTAAAATGATGTATTATTGGTAAATAAAACATAAACTTATAGATATAACATAAAACTTGTAAATCAACAATAAGTGTGAAGTAAAACATAAATTAAGTAAATAAAACATAAGACCTATAAATAGAAGGTAAAAAATGTAAATTAACATAGGAGTGGTAAAATAATGTATTATTAGTAAACAAAACATAAATTTATAGATGTAACATAAACCTTAGAAATCAACATTAAGTGTAAAATGACATAAATTATGTAAATGAAAGAAGACTTGTAAATAAAATGTAAAACAAGTAAATATTATAAGAGTTATTGAACAAAATAATACCTTACAATACAAAGTAAAAACTCATTATAATAATGATTACCTTATATATTTACTATTTTTATTTCTAAATTGAATAATAATAACTTTGGGTTTATATAATACGTGTGATGATATATGTGGAATTTTATTAGGGATAAAACTTATTCTCAAAATCAAATTTTAAAAAATATTTTTCTATATTTTTTAAAATTTTCAAAATTTTTTGTAAGATAACTAATTTTGTATCTTTTTAAACCTCCTCAACAGTAACACCAAATGATTTTTTAGTAGAAGTAACAAGCAAAATTTAAAACTACATGAAATATGTATAAAACTAAAAATTAGATTCAAATTTATTGATATTTCATAAATGTCTAGTAATATAAGAATGTCTTTTTATTTTGTTTTGACTTGATCCACATCAAGAAAAATAATTTTGCATAATTAACTTGTATAGTAAATAAATATTATGATAGAAAATGAAAAAAAATTATAAATGCCCTAGCATGAATATAAAATTTATGTTAAACCAATTTAATAAAACTTAGTTATTCCAATTGTTTTCAATTGATGAGAATTTTTTTCCTTTGCTCAAATAAATTAATAAGTAAACTATTTTTAAAAATTGAAGTTTAATGTTGATTTATAATTTTTATAAGTGTTTGTTTTGTTTCTAATTTTTAAACATCAACTAACTACTCTTATATTTGTTTAATTGGTTGACCTTTCATTTATTAATCCTATGTTAATTTATAAAATTTATATTTATCAAAACATTAATGTTGTAATTTTAATAACGGCATCATAGAATTTTCCTTAGTTGTGGTTCACTA
>NW_006262139.1:10992457-11002553 GCF_000493195.1 Citrus x clementina | reverse complement strand
GGTCTCTTTATTAGCCAAGCTTCTGACAGATATGATCTCATTACACGTTTCTCATAATCCTCATCATCTTGTTGATCAGTTTCATCATCATCATCTCCATCTCTAGCAACTTGATGCAATTTTACTCTTTGCAATCCAGGGAGTACGCTCATCATTCTTGGGCTTAAACATTCTTTATTGAATCTGAAACCAAGATCCATAAACCCTTTTACTTCCTCAAGTTCTAGCTCCATTAAGCTCCTGCAGCTCTTCGACTTTTGCGGTAAACTTTTCGAGTAGCATCTCTTTTTCAGACGTTTTAGAGTTGCTGGTGATGAAGACTGTGACCGATTACTTTTGCCTCTCGTAAGATTCAATCGCGTTGGTCTTTGTTCCAGGTTCGTGTCCTTATCTTCTTCTCCATTATTGTAAGCATCATCCTTGTAACAAAAATGGGAAAAAAAGAAAAAACAGTAAGCAAAAATGGAAAGCTTATGCTTATAGCTATTTGATGGAGAGGGCCTCCAAGTTTGGACTATTAATGCACTTGGCACATGAGACTAACTGTCTTTGAGAAATAACAGGGTTCAGAGAACAAGAGTTGGTTTTGGGTGAGGTTTCTCATCATCCCATCCTCACCAAGTGGGGAAAAAAAAGAAAAAATAAATTATGAGACTGTTATTGTTCTGTTATATACCAGTTGAGCACTCATTAGAGATGAGTCTCGTGATACTTCTTCTTCTTCTTCAAGAGGTGATGGAGTCCCTTCAACTTCATGTAAAGAGAGGTTTAATGATGCGGGTTTTAGGGTTTTTGAAAGAATTAGTGAAGTGGGTTCAGGGAAAAGAATAGTATGATGAAACCAAAGATGATCCATGACTGTTAGGAGACATAAAGAGAATTGATCAGCCATGGAGAGATTGTGTGTATGTGTGAGAGAGAGGAAAGAGAGAGAGGCAGAGGGAGAAGGTTTTGAGAAACAAAATCTAAATAGTTCTCAAAGAGAGAAGAGATTGTGGTGGTAGTGAAAAGAAGAGAGAATAACAAGTGAAAGCAAAAAGGAATATAGAAAAGTAAGTGGTGGAACACTGGACGAATATGGAGGATGTGGTCATGGGTTGTGAATTCTTCTAAATCCACATCTTTCACATGCTAAATGACTATCATGCCCATATATGGCAAAGCTGTATGCTGACATAATTCATCTGTTCGTTGCACATGTCCCATATCCATAAAATGGCATCAAGGATTTAAGGAATATAATAATAACAAGCAGGTTTATGTGCCACAAACTTTCAGAATACTTGAACCTAATTTTCTAGTACTCTTCTCACCAGAAAAAGGCTGCTTCTAGTAATAGAAAACTCAATAAGAATTTATGTTGTGCAAGCAGCAATGTGATTAGTTACTAAAATAAATCAGGTATTTGAGCTGTTTACGTGTGCCAAGGTCAAGGACTCTAGCTTTTCTAAAACGAATCTACATGACAAGCAGGTTTATTTGTGCCACAAACTTTCAGAGTATTTGAGCTGTTTTGCTGTTCAAGTTTAGCTTTCCCGTTATTCTTCTCATGAGAGAGAGAGGTGCTGCTTCTCTAGTTATAACAAACTTTCTAAGAAATGAGGTTCGATCTAGGATTTTTACAATATACGAATATTCAGAATACTCATCTAGCACACTTATTCGTGTATAATTTTATTACCATAAATGTTAAAAACTTTTATTTTTAACATCGTAATTTTAACTAATATTGAGTTTTATTTTTTGAATGAAAAGCTAATATAAATCAGATCATCGAAACCTAACCAAATTTTTTGGTGAGCATTATAAATAATGGCAGTGTGTTTTCTTAAGGTGCAATTAGTTCATGTTTCATGATTTACTTATTACTGCAATTGGCTCAAAATTTGATGTCAAATTAGTCAAAAATGAAGAAAATGTATAAAATTTCTTACAAATTTTTTAGGGTGCTGAATAATTATTTTATGGGTAGATGGAGTAAATAAAGATAACTAATTTAACTGTACAAGCCTCTAGCAACCTTCAATTCTTAAATTAGATTTTTAGTATAAGTTAGGCCAATGTGCTTTTATTATTTAGAGTGATGAAAAAAATTTGTTACTTCCAAAAAAAATGGGAAGTTGAATTCTTATCATGAGTATCTCTCAATTAGTATTAAATTAAAAATATTTTATTTTTAACTATAGATACCCAAATGGTAGAGAAAGAAATCTAAATTCCCAAAAAAGAAAAAAATGAAAATTTAAATTTTTATAATGTGTATCTATTAGCTAATATGTATTGAGTTAGGCGTGTGGACTTCTATAAGGTGAAATATTCCATTTCCAACAACATATACATCCAAGTCATTAGAAGAAAAAAAGGATTATGAAGTCGAATTTTTGTCACATATGTATTTTTTTCAATATTGAGTTAAGTTTGTGGGCCTATAAAACGGAATATTTCATTTCCAGATACGTATACCCCGGGTACATGGAAAAATAATCCACATTGTCAAAGAAAATGAGAAGTTGAATTATTATTACATGTATCTTTCAACCATGTGTATAAGAACAAATGCCTGTAGGGACAAGAATCCATTAGATAGGTGTGAATGTACATGTCTTTTTTCTAGAATGGATTTAGGTAAGGATGAGAAATTTTTACTTAACAGATATCAACTATTACCCCACTATTGTTACTTGAACTCGGGTAATCGCGGACGCGAAATACCTTCACAGCTAGCTTTAAAAGTATATATTAAGAACACACCCAAAACGTTAAAATTTTCTTTAATTTATTTTTTTCCTCATCACATGTAATATTCTTCTCGTAAGTATATCTTAGAATCAATAATCTCCTTTTTCAACAATTTTCCCATAACCTTGTCTACTCTCTCCTCAGCGTTGGCATTTCTAGCCAGGCCATTGGTGATGGAGCTCCAGATCTTGAAGATGTGCTTGGCTCTTCTTGTTCTCCTCTGATTATTTCTTCTTTGTAAATAGGGGTGGGTCTTCGGAGAGAAGAGAATCCGTTTGCACTGCCGATATACAAACAACTGCGAGGAGTACATGGTAAATATTTTTCCTGTTTCTTCTTTCTCTCCCTTGCTTCACTGTGCCATTGCTTTATGATCTTCGCCATTTGCTCCCCCATGATAGAAAACCAATTGTTGTGTTTGGTAAACGAGAAAGTTAAAAGAAAGAGAAAGAAAAATTTTATAAAGGAAACTTCTTATTGACGAATGAATGTATCTTACACACTTTATATAACAAGTATCAATTTCTTGTTAATAAGCTGTTACACATGCACGTGAGAATTCTTAAACCAATATAACAAACTGAGCCACGTCAGCTAAGTGAGCTAATCTACTACAGTCAAACACACAGTAATAACATGTGCTCGCTTCCTCTGTTCACAATTAATCAGCTTCACTAACATCCCCTCTTAGACTGAAGTTCCTTCTTCCTTCATTACTTTCTTTCTCTGTTGCTTCACTCATCTTCACTAACATCCCCTTTGAAACTAAAATGCTTGGCTTGAACATTTAGTTTGCTGCGTAAGTAATGAAACTGATTGAAAGTAAGAGCCTTGATTAAGACATCTGCTATTTGATCCTCACTAGGCACAAAACAAACATCTATTTCTTTTTATGCCACCTTATCTATGATGAAATGAATGTCCAGCTCAACATGCTTTGTTTTAGCATGATAAATTGGATTATAAGCTAAAGCAATTGCACTCTGATTGTCACACCACATGAGTGGTGTTGTGCTTAGCTGAACTTGCAACTCAACAAGTAAAGACTTTATCCAAACAACTTCTGATGCAGCATGAGCTAGAGCTCCATACTCAGCCTCGGCACTTGACCTTGATACAACCGATTGTTTCTTTGAAGACCATGAAACCAAATTTGGACCCAGATACGCAGCAAAACCAGCCACTAACTTTCTATCATCACGATCACAAGCCCAATCTGAGTCTGAAAAACAATTTATTTGTAGAGCTTCACAATTGTAAAATTGAAGTCCAAAATGAATTGTTCCTTTAAGATATCTTAATAATCTTTTGCAAGCCTCCCAATGTGAAGTTTTAAGATGAGACAAAAATTGGTTGAGCTTATTAACACTAAATGAAATTTCTGGTCCAGTGAGTGTAACATACTATAGTGCCCCAATGATGCTTCTATATTGAGAAATATTTGCAATGTCAGTACCTGAGTCTTTAATGAGATATTGACCTGTAGACATAGGTGTTGATACTGGACTGCAGCTAGCCAAGTCATGTTTTGCTAAGATGTCTACAATGTATTTAGCCTGTGAGAGATGAATACCATTTTGAAGTTTAGAGATTTTAATGCCTAAGAAATAGCTAAGTTCCCCAAGATCTTTCAAGGCAAAAGTCTTCTGTATATCTTGAATAACTTGTTGAACTTTAGTTGAGTTAGAACCAGTAATGATGATATCGTCAACATATACCAACACCAGGAGTAAGTGACCATTTTCCCTTTTGTAAAAAATAGAATTATCTGACTTTGAATTCTGAAAATGCCACTGAGAAATCATGGTTGTTCTGAATCTGACAAACCAAGCTCTTGGAGCTTGTTTTAATCCATGGATGGCTTTCTTGAGTTTGCATATATGCTGAGGCTTTTGAGGATTAACAAACCCCTCTGGCTGTGCCATATAAACTTCCTCATCAAGAATTCCATTCAAAAAAGCATTGTTCGCATCTATTTGCCTGAGAATCCAACTATTCATGACTGCAATGCTCAAAACTACCCTGAAAGTAGAAGCTTTAACCACTGGACTAAAAGTTTCAGTGTAATCAATACCATGAACTTGATGAAAATCTTTGGCAACCAGCCGTGCTTTGTACTTCAGTATTGACCTGATAAGTGTATATTTTCCATATATTTTGCTATTAATTTCTCTATCTTTTTCTTGTTTTGGTCTTAAATATTTTAGTTAATTTTTAATTTAGTAAATTATATTTTATTGTGTTAATTTTTATCTTAGTTTTATTTATTTTGTTATTTTAGGTATATTCTGGAATTAAAGAGAAATCAAATCGGAGCATTCAGGAAAGAAATTTGATTGAAGATTGAGAGACAAAAGTACACAAGAGACCAAGAATTGGAAAGAATTAGAAAATAAATTTAATTAAAGCTTGTATGGGCCAAAGCAAAAATTAATGTTGCACATGGAGCTAAAATTAGAAAATGGAAGCCAATTAACAAGCCAAGAACAAGCCAAGCCATCACTTGAAAGCAAAATTGGAAAACAAAGATTGCAAACCAAAAGTGGCCACGTGAAAGGAAAGAGAATAAAGCCTTTTGGCTTTAGGAAATCATTATTGGCTTATTAATTGAAGCATGAGGTGGCGGTTTTGAGCTTGGAATTTAATTCTCTCCAGGCAAGGATTTAAACAAAGCCAAAGCATTATAAATAGGAAGAATTCGGGCAGCCAAGAGGAGAGGAGAGCAAGGCAGCAAAAAGGAGTGCAGGCGCAATTCGAGGAAGAGAATTTGACATTGCAGCCGCGAGAAGAAAAAAATCAGCAGCCGGAATTCAATTGAAGAAAAAGGCAGCCGCTTGAATTAATCTCCATGACTGGTTTTATCAATTTTTCTATTCCCAATTTAATTATGTTAGGCTAAATTTTTATTTGGTTGAGGGTGAATTCAAAACCCTAAACATGCTATGCAATTAAATTTAAATTCTATCATTTAATTTATTTAATTGAGATTGTTTATGTTCTTCTATAATTAATGTTCATGGTTTATTCTTGTTTTGTTTGAGTGGCCAATTAGATAGGACTTGAATAAATTTTATTGCTAGATTAAAATTCTTGATCCGTAATTGTCTTGATATTTTAATCATTAGTAGCAGGTTGGAATCAGTGATTTCAATTGAAGAACATAACCTAGGTTAAATAATCCGAGCTTGTGTGTTTATTGCCTAGATCAACCTAATATCTTTCTTTGTTTAATGCTTCCATTATCTTAAATTTAAAGAGCTTGTTTTAAATTATTTAATGGTTAGAGATTAGATGAAGAGCTTATTTTGCCTAACGACACACTAAGGAAAGATTGAGACTAACAGAGCTTATTGTTGTCTACGGTTGATAGTTTCAATATAAATTGATGATAGAATTAATATATTATGTGCATGTTTGGTGGTGGCGAATGATCCTTTAACCAAAGTTTTCATCATTATTATTTCTTTCTCCTTTAATTAGAGTTTTTATTAAATTCTTGTTCGTAATTTTAATTTCTTTATTTCTTACTATTTAGTTAAAAATTCATAAATCCCCCTTTTATTTTTAATTGGCATTTTCTTTAGTTAGATTAATTTATATTATTATTACTATTACTATTATTATTATTATTACTATTATTTTATTTTAAATCTTGCTTTGGAGTTAATAATAAATATAACTAGCATAGTCTCTGTGGGATCGATCCTTACTCGCTCTGTACTAATTATTTATATTAGTGGTAAGGTTTTAAATTTGGTGCACCTTAACGACACTACCATGACCCATCAGGATTATATTTTATTCTAAAAACTCATTTATTGCCAACCACTTTAACAGTAGCTTTAGGTAATACCAACTCCCAAGTATGATTAGCTTGGAGAGCTTAAAACTCTTCTTGCATGGCTTTGAACCATTGTGGATCAGTTAAAGCTTGAGTGACAGATGCAGGTTCAGATTGTTGGGCTAGAAGTACTGAGAGATAAGATTTTGGTTTTAAAATGTCATTCTTAGACCTTGTGATCATAGAATGACCAATAGAAGGTGGTGCAGGAAGGATATGAGGTGGAGAATTTCTTAAAGGAGAATAGGAATTGGGAGAAGAATTTGAGGTATGGTTTAAAGTATTTGTGGTAGAAACTGAGAGCAAAGGTGAGTGTTGAGAAAATACCTATGGAGAGATTGAGACTGGAGCTGCAGAATCAGATGTTGAAGTTGCTGCTAAAGGAGCTTGAAGATGAATAACAAAAGGATACTCAGAATCTGACTGAAGCACAAAATCTGTTTGAGAAGATATTATGACCGAGGAAAAATCAAGACCATGAACATAAGAAAATGATTTTTCATTAAAGACTACATGATTAGAAATGTATGTCCTTCCAAATGAATGCAAACACAGATAGCCCTTATGGTTAGAACTATATCCAATAAAAATGCACATGCCAGTTCTGAATTCAAGTTTGTGTCTGTTATAGGGTCTTAGGTAAGGAAAACATGCACAACCAAAAATTCTAAGAGTAGAATAATTTGGTTTTTGATGAAATAGCTTTTGATAGGGTGATATATTGTTCAAGACTGGTATGGGAAGTCTGTTGATTAAGTAGACATCAGTCTGAAAGGCATTCCACTAGAATTTTAAAGGAAGATGTGCTTGAGCAAGCAAGGTAAGGCTAATATCAACAATATGTCTATGTTTCCTTTTAATCCTCCCATTTTGATGATGAATATAAGGACAAGGATGCCTAAAATGAATTCCTGAATTGTTGAGTAAAGAAGAGAATGATCTGAATTCCCCACCCCAGTCAGTTTGAACTGTTTTGATACTCTTTTGGAGATGTTTTTCAATAAAGATTTTGAACTTGACAAACATTGTTAGGGCATCAGATTTTGAGCTTAATGGAAATATCCAAGTGAAACGGCTAAAATCATCTAAGATTGATAAGTAATAGACATAACCTTGAGTGGAAGTAACATGGGAAGGACCCCAAAGATCTGCATAAAACAGCTGTAAAGGTTCTGTAGTCTTAGTTTGAACAGAGTTAAAATGCAACATATGATTCTTTCCAAATTGACAAGCATCACTGAATTGTAAGTTTTGAATTTTATCGAGACTACCAAACTTGTTACATGAGTTGAGGATTGTTTTCAAGACATGAACAGCAGGGTACCCTAATCTTATATGAAGAAGATTTACATCAACAGCTTTTGTAGCTATAACAGACAAACAATAATTTTTATTTCCCCGAAAGGAATTTGAACCAAAAGTTTCACAAGCTGAATGAGGAAGACAAGCAAAAAGAGACTGAAATTTATTTTGATTAAAAAGGATTGTATTGACAGCAACAGACTGAGGATGAGAAGTTGGACTTTGGTCTTTATAAAGACCTCCTTTAACAACTCCTTCAAGCAATATGATCCCTGTGCTCCTGGCCTTAACAAAATAACAGGTTCCAAAAAATTTAAGGGTAACATTATTGTCAGCAAGCAACTTAGAAACACTAAGTAAATTCTTAGTAATTTTAGGAATATGTAAAACATGATTAAGAGAAAATGGTTCAAAAGTGTTTATAGTAAGCTTTACTGATCCAACATGGTTAATAAGCAATGCATTTCCATCACCAACATATAGTTGTTCATTACCAACATAAGCTTTAGGATTAACAAGCTTACCTAAATCATTTGTGATGTGGTTGGTTGCTCCACTATCAATATACCAGGAGGGATCTTTAGCAATCTCAGGATTTGCAGCACAAGTTGCTTGAGTTGATGGTCCAGAGGTACTAGGCATGCCATTTAGAACATTTTCAGAAAAATATGGAGAGGGACTATGAGGAAAGCTAGGAGCAGAGATTCCATGAAAGTGTCCAGAGCAAAAACATTAAAACCATATGTGTAATTATAAGGAGTACACCTAGGAATAAAAGCAAGATCTGAGTAAGCCATGTTGGCTTGAAAAACAGCTTCTCTTGGCATATAAACATTCCCAAAATTAGTTCCAGAAAAATTTGGCCCTCTGCCAAAATTCTTAAAAGACCCGCCTCTACCAAATTGTCCTCTAAAATTTTCTCTGCCAAAATTCTTCTGAGGAACAAATGAAGGATTGAACCTATTTTTGCATATATTGGCTCCATGACTAGGAATGAAGCAAATCTGACAGACAAGATCAGAAAAATTTCTTCCACCAGCAAATTGAGATCCTCTATTATTATTAAAACCTCCATTATAACCACCAAAATTCGAACTATTATCATTTCCAAAATTACCTCCATAATTTTTCTTAAATCCATTATTATTTTTGCCAGAATATGATCCTTTTTAGCTACATTTGCAGACATATGATGCATGATATCACTAGCAATTTTGCTTTTCTTTTGATCGATCCTATCTTCATGATTCAAAAGCAGTGAGTACAAATTATCTAGAGTAATAGTTCCTTCTCTAGCTAAAATAGTTGTTATCAAAGACTCATAATCAGAAGAATCAAGACCAATCATCACATGCATAATAAAGTCACCTAGTTCAACTAGTTTCCCTGTTAAGGCTAATGTATCTGCTATACGTTTGATTTTAGAAAAATATTCAGCCATAGTTATAGATCCTTTTTTAATTGTCTGGATTTGCATTCTAAGAGTTTGAATTCATGCTTGAGACTAAGAAATGAACATACCGTTAAGTGATTCCCAGAGTTGCTTTGAAGTTGCACAATCAATCACAGTTGATAGTAAGCTTTGCTGAATGGATGACATCATCCAACTCAAGAGAAGTTGATATGTCTTCATCCAAGCGATGAACTCAGGATTTGCTGATCGTGATTCATTAGATGTTGAAGCTTCACCAGTGTTGGAAAGTGAGATAAATTTCTCTGGACATTTCAAATCGCCATTAATAAAACCTTCTAAACCGTTTCCTTTAATTGAAGCAAGAACTTGTGCTCTCCACAGAATAAAATTGTTTTGATCTAATTTAATTGGTGTGACAAAGCTATATGATGAATTGGATTGAGTAATGCTTGCCATTGGTAGCTCTGATACCATGATAGAAAACCAAATGTTGTGTTTGGTAAACGAGAAAGTTAAAAGAAATAGAAAGAAAAATTTTATAAAGGAAACTTCTTATTGATGATGAATGTATCTTACACACTTTATATAACAAGTATCAATTTCTTGTTAATAAGTTGTTACACATGCACGTGAGAATTTCTTAAACCATATAACAACTGAGCCACGTCAGCTAAGTGAGCTAATCTGCTACAGTCAACACACAGTAACAAACATGTGCTCGCTTCCTCTGTTTCATCACAATTAATCAGCTCACTACACCCCATCACTTGAATTTGATTTTGAAATCCATTTATATCACA
>NW_006262139.1:10989673-10991597 GCF_000493195.1 Citrus x clementina | reverse complement strand
GAAAAAATAATGGCTGCCAAGGACGATAAGAGAAAAAATCTACTATATAAAAAATTATTACAATTGCTCTAGTATTTTTCTGATACTAAAACCCCAATAACACTCAATCTCTCAATAGATCCATCGTTTCTCTCACATTAGAAACTATCTACTTGCAGAGACATTGATTATTTTGTTATATTGTATAAATAAGTGAATCCAATCTCCTATATGTAGTTTTCTTGTAAGAGAAATATTCATTTTCTTATACTAGTTGTTTCCTCCTAGAATAAGTTAAGTCACAAATGAAAAATTACTTATTTCTTAAATAGAAATTCTACTAAATAAGAAAACTACTATATAAGAAAAACCTAAGAAATATCCTAATTTAAGATTTACAGATTCTCATTAAAAAAGGAAACGTATTTCCTAACATTATGAAGTGAGAGGTTATCCTTACAGCAATACAACTCTTGTGACAGTGACAACAGTGTGCTTATGATAATGGGAATCTACCCAAATTGTATCTAAGATAATAAAACTTAACGAAAAGGATACATACACCCCCAAAGTTTGGGGAAACGGTTACAAAAACATTTGATTTTTCAAAAAATGGACACTAAGACCCCTTTTTGACCATAATACCCTTTGAATATAGTAATTAGAAAATTGATTTTAAAGTTATTTAATTAATAAAAAATTAATATAAATAATATAATATATCGAATAGACTAATAGTATTCAATTATTCTTAACATAAAGTAATATTAATATTTTAAATTATTATGTTTATTTTAATAATATATTTGTATTTACTTTAAAGATTATAAATAAATCTTTGGTTAAGTAGATTTTACAATTAACAAAATATCTCCCTATTAATAAAATGTTTTTACATAAGATTCAAAATAATTTCAATTAATTAATTTATTTTGATATTGTTTCTATTTATTATAAAAATTACTTTAATATAACAATAAAGGCCCAATAGATTGTAAAATATTAAAATATTTTTTAAACATTAAAATTATTTTAAAATATATATACTACTACATTTATTTTAATGCCATATTTCTATTTATTATAAAATTTTGGAGTCAATTTTCTTGACCTTATAGAGTCAAAGGATATTATAGTCAAAAGTGAGTCTTGATTTCCTTTATTGAAAACCTAGGAGTTTTTGTGACCATTTCTCCAAAATTTAGAGGTGTGGGTGTCCTTTTTTTTAAAACTTGTCAATGATCATATTTTGGCATAAATAATACATTAAGGGATTGATTGTTATAATGAAAAATAAAAAGTTGAATACTGAAACCCAAATGAAGAAGGCTAGCTCAAATGCATTCTGAAAAAATTATGAACATATTGGTTAGTTCAGTGTTACAAAATCACTGGGTATTGCAAGTTCTTTTATTCAATTTTCCTTTTAGAGAAGAATCATATGTATGTATGTTACCATGAATAGAGTTAAGTGAAGAAGAAACAGAACCAAATTTGGATGGCCGATCAAACCAGAAAAGACTATCACTTAGTTGAACACGAAGAGTTCCTTTTATTACACTTGTTCGATCATCGATTTGAAGTGTCATTTTCACTACAATTGATTCAAGTTTGATTCCCAGAACTAGCCCTATCTACACGAAATGTTATCATGGCCCCAAATGTTAGAATCGCAGACACGAAGAGAAACAGTCAATAAATAACGCTAAATCGTTCATATCAAATGCTGTAGCACTCATGGAAAGGGAAAAAAAAATAGTGAATTGAAATTTTGAAAAGTAAAATACTAAAGAGAGAGTGGTGGCAAAATGTCGATAGAAATAAGATAAAATTGACGTGTGCCCATTTATATTACTTTCAACTAAGTGACTAAATCAGCACCGATTTTATCTTGTTTCTATCAACATTCTACAAGATTTGTCTGTCCAAATATCATTTCATTTTT
>NW_006262139.1:10903800-10989573 GCF_000493195.1 Citrus x clementina | reverse complement strand
TTTAATAAATATAACTTTTTCTTTTTAAATTCTCCTTTATATATACACACACTTACTTACTGTGAGTGGAACATAAGATATCCAGAGATAAATAAGCCATTCTTGATGAAAATTAGGAAAAAAAATTGGGAGAAAAAAATATAGTCTGGGCAAGCACACCTATCGGAAAATCCACAAGCAAGAAGATGACAACAACAAACCATAAATGTCTGTCAAGAGAAAAGCATTGATAAAGCAATATTATGCCAGAAATTGAGAATTATGAAATTTTATTCTAATTATTATTATTTTTATTTTTTTTTCACTTAATTGAGATGAGAAAATGGAGATTCAAAAATTCATTAGCTAACCTGATTCCAACGAACGACTTCGAAATCTTCCTCCAAGAATCATTGTATGTATTTTTGGTAATCTAAAGTGTTATATCTTGCTGATGACAGGTGAGCCTCAAAATTTTTATCATTAAAACATAATCTTAATTAACGGAAAGCACTAATTTTTTCATCTCATCATGTTATCAGATATATATGAATGAAATAGTAATATTTAATTTAATTAATTACCGAGATAAAACCATGTCTCAAGGTGAGATAATCAACTTTTGCGAAGGAGCGAAAAAACTGCCTGAAAAAATATTTCTGTTCCATTGAAACAAGTCATTAATTAAGCAGCAACATAATATGTTCTATTAATTTTTAAATTATATTAGCTGAAGAGATTAATTACTCACAGTCCATAAATGAATTGATGTTTCCGTACACGAATTCACATGCCGTCTTCCGAATGTTGTTTGTCTCGTCAGTCTGAATTGTTAAGTATCTGGTTTAAAAGTACTAACATGAATATTAATAAAGCAAAATTAGAATGTGTAAAAAGTCATAAATTAGTCTGCTTTATGCTGAAAGAAAATTAACAAAAATTCCACCAAATTAATTAATTCTCTTCAACTGAATTTAATCTTAGGTCCTTCATATTCAATCTAATACACGTGCAAGTTTCTCATTATATTCCAGAAAATGATAAATCCAATGGGGACAAAATAAACAAAATATCAAGTAGACAATTTCAATTCCCCTAAGATGGAGGGAAGTCACCCGCACTGCTAAAGTTTCATTAAATGACCATACATACAGACCTAATCGGTCCCATAAATATGCTATTTTATTAGTTATATATATTTAAATATTTTATGTGTATTTATATGCTTTTTTATTATTTAGGATTGTATTTGTATTTATTATAAAAATTTTGACTATAATCAAAAGATATTATAATAAAGAAGGATTTGTGCGATGAATAGATTATGTATAAATAACTAATTTTCTGTGGCAATTATATATAAATTATAATATCAATTAAGACTCATTGTTCAATTGTTAACATCCCTTGCATTACTTTTTTTTTTATTTAATTTTTTTAGGAACATCATTCATTGAAGAATATCTAAAGAAGTCTTGACATACAGTTGGCAACTTGGTACTCGGTTGTTCGAGTTTCTTTCTCCCAAGCTTTCCAACGTCTCATTCGTATTAATTAATTAATATCGATAAAACAAAAAGGTGTAGACTCGTGGAATAAATAAATTCCATTACTCAAAGGAGAAAATTTCGGATGAAATAATTCTTATATACAACTAGGAAATACAACCGCACTTTGTGCGGCTTTAAAAAAAGAATTTCGTATTATTTTTTTATTACTTTACATTTGATAAAACTGATAAAAAATATGAATTGATTTTTTTTAAAGATGGCACAGCATTATAAAACTAATGTTATTTATGAAAGTTAATTAATTTTTTGTTAACTTTAAAAATATATATTAATGTGTATAGTTAAGTGTACATAACCTTTTCATCAATAAAAATTATGTTCACACTAATCAACTCTCCATTCTTCTTGGTATTAACAGACTCTCACATTTTACAAAGTCTAACCCTTATCATCCAACTATCTTTATCATTGTTTAACTCATGGAGAAAAGAATACTCCATGAAATACACAATACAAAAAATTTAAATAAGTTAAAAAATAAAAACACAAGAACATTTTTAAAGAGGATGTTGGTTAAATAATAATAAAAAAATCCAAACATAACAAATCTTAAATACTTAATATTTATATAGTTTGAATAAGTCAAAAGACACTAAATAAAAGGTTGCATAATTAAATATGAAATTATGACATTAAAATTAGGTCCTAGTGGTATTGGTAAGGGAAGATAAAATAACCTTCCTTCCTATATTAATTAGTTGATGTATTTTAAACTACAAAAGTTTAGTTGTTGGCTTAATAAAATAAATGAATGTTTCAAAACTATAATTAATTTATTATTAATGGTTACATATTGATGAATTTAAATAGAAAGAAGAAGAGACATGTAATCCTTTATAATCTACTAATTATTTTCTATTTTTAATATTTTTTAATGTAATTATTTTTTAATCTCAACCCAATATATTAAATTATAGAAAATATAAAAAGATGAGAAATAATAATGCCACAAATCTTAACTACTTAATATTTATAGAGTTTGAAGAAGCCAAAAGGCACTAAACAAAAGGTTACATAATTAAATATGAGATTATAACATTAAAATTAGACCTTGATGGCATTATTGAGGGAAGATGAAAGACATTCCTTCCTATATTAATTAATTGATATATTTAAGCCACTAAAGTTTAATTGTTGGCATAATAAAATAAATTAATGTTTGAAGACTTATAATTAATTATTATTAATGGTTACATATTATTGAATTTAAATAGAAAGAGGAAGAGACATATAATCTTTTATAATCTAATAATTATTTTTTATTTTTAATATTTTGTAATGTAATTATTTTTTTAATATCAATCAATTTATTAGATAATAGAGAATACAAGAAGATGAGAAATAGTGATGCCACATCATCTCCTCTAGTCCCAACTTTATATATATATATATATATATAGATAGATATAGATTTTTAAATGTAATTATTTTTTAATCTCAACCAATATATTAGATAATAAAGAATATAAAAAGATAAGAAATAATGATGCCACAAATCTTAAATATTTAATGTTTATGGAGTTTGAAGAAGCCAAAATGCACTAAACAAAAGATTGAATAATTAAATATGAGATTATGACATTAAAATTAGGCTCTAATGGCATTGTTGAGGGAAGATGAATGAACCTTCCTTCATATATTAATATTAATTAATTGATGTATTTTAAGCCACTAAAGTTTAATTGTTGGCATAATAAAATAAATTAATGTTTGAAGACTTATAATTAATTATTATTAATGGTTACATATTGTTGAATTTAAATAGAAAGAAGAAAAGATATGGAATCATTTATAATCTAATAATTATTTTCTATTTTAATATTTTGTAATGTAATTATTTTTTTTAATTTCAACCAATTTATTAGATAATAGAGAATATGAGATGAAGAGAAATGGTGATGCCACATCACCTCCTCAAGTCCCAACTTTATATATATATAGATATAGATGGTTACATATTGTTGAATTTAAATAGAAAGAGGAAAAGACATGTAATCATTTATAATCTAATAATTATCTTCTATTTTAATATTTTGTAATGTAATTATTTTTTAATTTCAACCAATTTATTAGATAATAGAGAATATGAGATGATGAGAAATGGTAATGTCACATCACCTCCTCAAGTCCCAGCTTTATATATATATATAGATTGGGGTGTAACGTGCAAACCACGAAATCTCTTTCATTTTCCTCTTTTGTAGGGATGGTAAAAATCCCCACGGGACGGGTATCTTCGGGGATTTTTCCAATTCGGGGAGGGTATGGGGATAATTTCATTCCCAATTTTTTATTCGGGGAAGGGACGGAGAAATTTTTTTACCCAATTTCTTATTCGGGCAGGGGACGGGGATGAGATGGAATCCCCATCCTCTACCCATTTCCCCATTTTAATTTTAATTTTAATTTTAATTTTTTAAAATTACTAGTAAATAAATAATAAAATTTGAATTATAAAATTATAAATATTGGTAAAAATAACAAATATCAAAATATTTATATTATTAAATTTTTAGGCCTAATTAACTAATTAAAGTCCTAAATTTTTATTTAGGACATTAAAAAAAACCAGGTAAATTCTATTAGCCCAAAAAGTTTGTTTTAATTTTACTATTCATTAAATGTTTTAAACTTAAATCTATTTTTTATTTATTTTTAGATGTTATAATTGCCCATAGCAAATCACAATTTTAATAGCTAATTTAATCTAATATTTGCTCTTGATTTGCTCCCACTTAATTATTGAAAAAGTTAATTTTGAATCTAAATTCGATTTTATTTGTAACAATTTTGTATTAGACTATTAATTTATTCACGATAGTTTGTAAAAGAAGTTTGTATCCCTTACATGTTGCGTTACTTACTAATTTAATGTATGTGACTTTTGTAATGGATATTAATGTAAGATATATTTCAAACTTTACTTTTATTTGAATTTTTTATTTTAATATGATTAACTCAAAATCGAAAATAAAAAATGTATTAGTTATTCGGAGATCGGGGACCCTTAGGGATCCCCTGTTATTATTCGGAGAGGGGATGATGATTCTCTCAAGTAATTCTGACGGGGACGGAGAGGGAACAGGGACATACGCAAAATATCGGGGATGGGTACGGGGAGATTGGTCCCCTCCCCTCCCCTCCCCATTGCCATCCCTATCCCTATTCTTTTGTGATAAAAGGGAAATTAATTAATCGATTCAGCTATTCTAGCCAGCTGAGGAACTTGCTAAAATCATAATCATGTAAAGTTGCAAGAAGTGATATAGGTTGCATAAAATCAGACCCAAAATTAAATTGAAAGTACTTAAAAATGCGCCAAATTCTCTCAAGTAAATTGATATTTCCTACTAATTTAAAAGTCTGCTGTATCACTATTATTAAATACATGAGATTAGCTAAATATGTTTATATTTGTGCATATTCAATATATAATTAATGAGAGATCTAAAAGTATACCTTTTGATCCTGAACGCAGAAGCGGATCACAATAAAGTTATGTCATTGTCCATTTGATTAGAGACAAAGGATAACCTCAAAGGAAAATCCTCGTGCAACCATATATTTATGGCCGGAGGATAATCATAATTAACAAAAATCTTCTTTGATCAAATTAAAAGAATCCATTGCCGTTTTTTCTTATTTTCTCTCATTTTCACACATGCACATTTTGGGAGGTTTCTTTGTATTTCTTATATGTTTTACATATTCTCATGCCTTTCACACACACCTTTTTTTTGTGTACAATAGGTGTGTTTATAAAGAAGCCAAGTCAACCAAAAAAATTTCATGACTCTCAGAGTCCAATTAAAATTATAATAGTCATTTGAAACTCTTATCTAAAATGATTAGATGGTCCAGCGAATCATGGGCACCAATTCCAACAAAGTAAATGTGAGTAAAAAGTGATTGCTTTTAAAAAAGCCTTTTGAGTTCGCTGTGAATATCTACGTGGTGAATGAATCATGTTTACCCTAGCCCTGCCCAAAGCCATAGTGAGAACTATATACAATCTGCGTGACTGATATTACAAAAATAAAATGTGTAGCCGATGGATCCAATCTTTTGATATTAAAGAAACCTTTCCCTGCAAAATTTTGATCATTCGTAACAACTGAATCACCATAAGAAAGATATAGATATAATATAATATAATAAAAGAAGAAATAGAAAAAAAAAATTGTTCTACTTCTACTCAGGGCATACTTTAGAAGTACAAGAATGAGAAACTGCAATGGGATCTTTTTTGCAGCCTCATCATCAGTGCCAGCTAGCTGTCGCCACAGATTATGTATTGAAGATAAGTTTCGAATAATTTCCTGTGTTTCCAGGGATTGGCCGGATTGGGGAGGTTTACGGCCGGATTGGTGGGCATGCAGATTTTAGATATAGAGGTTTGAGCAACGGCCAAAATTGGCGACATGAATCCCAAAAGCATCAATTCTGCATCATAATTCACCAAATTTAAAAAAAATGAAAGAAAAAAATAAATGATAGGTCTTGAAATCAATTATTCACATTAAAATTTTGAACTTCTAAGGAAAGATGAAACTTTGAAATGGAACCTGATTTGAGCTTCTCTACTGCATCAATTCAAGGCATTTTTTTTTTTTTTGGTTTTGACCACGAAGTATCCTGGGGATGGTCCCAACTATGGGAGGCACCTTTAAACTTGTACCACAATCCATACTAAAAGTCCCCGCTCGAACCGAGAGGCACAGGTTCTTCCAACAAAGGCGACTTCCCTGCGACTCGAACTGGGGAGCAAACCCAGTCACGCCACTTAAGGGGACTCCATTGCTAGTGGAGCCAACACTTTGTTAGTAATTCAAGGCATTTCTTCCACGCCTCTTAAGCCACTGCATGCATGCACCCATGTTTTAGATGCGTGAGTTAATTGGTATTTGAAAATGTTAGGTTAATTATGTGCTCTTTAATTTGCTTGAAATTAAAAGTTTATTGAAGTAATTTGAGTGAAACTTACGGAGCTAAATTATTGAAGTGGATATGATCACAAAACAAACAACGGGCTAGAGCCCATGTTGGTGTTGTTTTCCAATGAACGAATGGATGTGTACATGGCAGCAGCCATAATCTACTAAGATGATTAATTAAACTTTTATCAGGACTAAGGACTTGAATATATAGGACTCTAGGGGAAGCTGAGGATCCACTTCTTTCATTTATTTCATTTCCACACTAAACTTTGGTTTATTTATAAGACTAAAATTGAAAAAATTCTATCTTCATCTAGCTTTTGCATAAGCAAATATATAGATGTGATTGAGAATTAATAAAAATTAAAAAGAATAAAATAATACATTGATACATTAAAATAGTTAAAATTATTTATTTTATTTACTTAATTTTATAGTGTTGGTTGATTTTGAATTAGTCAAAGTAGCTGCATTTATTTTATAGAAATATATGTATATAGTAGAGCATTATGTGAAAACATGCTTAGTGTAACTAATTTTTAGGTTGTAATCGTAAATAAATTTTATTATATAAAATTTTTCTATAAAAAGAGTCTGGAGTATTATTATTTTTATAACTCGAAAGTTATATTTAAGAGTTTATTGACTTCTCGAATAACCAATACTTATTTGAAAATCTGAGTTTTCTCTAATTAATCTTATTTATTATCTAATTTTTCTACTTCATTTGATTTCTCCAAACTATACTATTCGTATCATGCATCCGAACTCTACAGTCTCACGAGCATTGTCTAAAACGGTTGTCCATATTGGAGACTATTGCAGTCATTGGTTTTCTTATTTTGACAGGTGTACTATCGTTTGTTTTTGTTAGTTCAGATTAATCGATTCAGCAATCATTGATAATCGATTGCTAATTATTGGTAATCTGGTAAATCATAAAAAAAATCTTGCCTGCAATATATGCCTCACCAACTGCAATATTTCGATGGCAAATCATTGCCAAAACTCTTATCTATTTCAGTTTTCATTTCATTGATGCAATTATAAACGGACTTGCTATTATATTTGTGTTTTGTGCGTCCTCTTCCAATAGTTGTTGTTGTTGTTTTATTCTTTTGTTTTCCAAATTCACCCTTGAAAGTGATCATAAACGAATAAAATTGAAGTTTTCAGAATATAGTACTTCGACCAAATTCTTTAATACCGAATTTAAACAGCCTTAAAAATATCCTTGAATCATCTTAAATAAAAGAATAACACTATTAATTAATTAGTTCAAAAATTAATGTTATTTTTTTTCTTTAGTTGAAAATATGTAATTACGCTACAATTATCAAAAATCATTTTACTTCTAAATAAAGTAGAACTTCAATAAATTAATAGCCTGACGACTATGAAAAATCTATTAATTTAACAAATATTAATACATTGATAAATTAATAACTTATTTATTTAGAAAGATAATATCACGTTCATAATAAGAATTTTACGAAATATAAAGATAGTACAATTAAAAAAATGTAGTGATTCCTTTTTCTAGTTTGATGATCTTAATTGAGTGGATTAGTCACTTGATAATTCCTTACCTAGATTATTTGACTTAATCATGATTACATGGTAATCCATCGATAAAGACTTTTTTTAGGCAATATGTTGAGTCGATCTCTCTATTATTTCTCTTAACATGGGACATTGAATATAACAATAACTTGTCAACTGAATGGTGTAAAGAAAACAACACTGATCAAAATAAAATGCATAAATCATTATGCTAGTACAACAAAGAAACCTTAGACATATCATATGTATTTTGTTTATATGTATTAGTAAAAATAATTTTTTTTGAAAATTTATTATCTAATAAATTTATTAACTTATTAATTTACCATATTGGTTCTAGGTTGGAACCGATAAAAATATTATTTAATCGAGGTTATCAATTTATTGAGTATCTTTCAAATTATAAATATATTTCAACTACTTTGAAGTGACAAGCTTTGGCACGAGCTTTTGAAATAAAATTTTAAATAGCATTTAGAAAATAACCTGGGCATTTGGTCTAGTGGTATGATTCTCGCTTAGGGTGCGAGAGGTCCCGAGTTCAATTCTCGGAATGCCCCCAACTTGCTGTTTTAATACCATGTTTACCCTTTGGATCACAAGCAACGTTAATCATTCCCAACTTGCTGTTTTTATAGCAACTGATCCCTATATGAGCTTTAACTTGTTGCAAATTACGGAAATAGTACGGATAAGGTAATTTGACAAATTTTTATTTTTATTTTTATTTTTTTGATATAAGGTACAATGACACATTCTTTTACTTCTCTATTGATTATTAAATAAAAATGTTAACTTTGGTAGACAGATAACAAATAATGTCATCAATTTCTCTCATTCTTTTCTATAACTTTATATATAAGTTTGGAATAATTATGATTAGAACCCATTTGAGACAGCTGCGTTGTGGCAATGTAATTATAAATTTTTTTAGTTCTCTATTTATCATAAAATAAAATGTTAACTTGGTGGACAAATAATGATAATAATAATAATATTATTATCATCTGTTCCAAGCAGTAAAAGAAAAGAGCCGACAAACCAATAACTTAATAGAGATTTTCTCTTAAATTATATATAAGTTTAGGATATTTACGTTAGGAGCCCATTTGAGATAGTTGCGTTGTGACAGCGCACAACTATCCCAAAGCCAATAATTTTGGAAAGATACTCTCCTAAGCAATTGCCCAAAGGAACTCAAAATTTTAAGGGTATTTTTTAATTGAGTCCTCATTATTTCTAGAAAAAAATTCAGAGACCAGAAGTTTACTAAATGAATTAATTAAATCCTTTCAAGTACAAATTAATATAATTCAAGTCCTTAACTTAACTCTTCAGTTAGAAATATTAACAACGTTGAGGACATTTTAGTAAAAGAACAATTAAACCCTTCTTCATTCTTTTATTTTTGACAGGTGGCAATAGTTTGCTTACAGGTGGCAATAGTTTCAAGTAAAGTCAATTCACCTAACCAAGTTAAAGTTCTTTCAAGCGGAAAAAAAAAAAAAAAACCTCCAAAAGAAACTGTTGTATTCTTCATGTGAGAGGAGGGATTGAGAGAACGTGGGATGGCGCCAAAAATGTTATATAAATCTACTGTGATTTTGACCAAAGCTTTGTTAGCATTGGTTGAGTTCAAGTATTGGAGAGAAGCCAAGCTTAAAGGTTAGTAACTCTAATTTTTAAGTGATTTTTGCAAGTATTTTATGATAAAATTGTTTCCATATTTAGTGATCTTTGTGAAAATTAGGTTTTTCAAGTCTATTTTTCTAAATGACAAACTATGTTTAATTATTGGTGGATTTTTTTTATTGAATGTTGTATTTTGTTAATATACTTTTTTTAATTTGCTCTTTATATAATAATTAGACCAAATACACCATATTTATATATGTATTTATTGAACTTATTTTGCCTATTTTATGGGCTTTCTTGAATTGTTGTATATGTACAATATTTCATTTCAACCAATTGGTATCGTTATATTAATAAGATTGAATTCATTGTATTTGCTTTTTTGTTCATGTAAAATTGAATTCTATGTGTTATTATGAGTGGTAATTTTTATATATATTAGACTAAATTCTCTATAGTTGTTGGGTTATTTTTTCTTTTCAGTTTTTATTTTTATATGTATTAGATTGAATTTTCTTTTATACTTTTTTTAACCGAATTACATGTATATTTCATTTAGGTTGAGTTTTTTATTCTTTGCTAAATAAAATTGTATTAGTTTAGCCATTTTTTGATGCAATACTTTTTTGTTTTAAAATTGATGCAGGTATTCATGTTACTTTTTTTTTTGTTGGTTAAAATTAATGGGGCGGTGTATGAGATAGGATATAGGGACCCAGAGGAATATAAGATTATTAGGTTGTTTCATGAAATTCTAGAAGTCATGGTTAAGTATGGACACAATGAAATGGATTTGATTGAAATTTTTGTTGTGTTGCCATGGACTAAAAGTAGGCAGAGGAAGCTAATTTCAAATGATGGTGAATTGTATTCGGTTTTTGAGGAGTTTTTTACTAATAGTTGTCTTGTTATTGAGTTTGAGGTGCACACTGGGTTAGGTGGTCAATCATGTCATGAAAGTGTTGTAATAGGATCTGAAAATCCTGTCAATATAGGTGTTAGTATGGGTAGTGATAAGTTTGAAAAACTTAGTGAGGATGACTTTATCGGAGGGCACTCATCTGATGAAGAGAATGGTCTCTCACAGATGTATGAATCCATTGTTGATAATGAGTTGAAACCAAATCTAAATGGTTTAGTTAGTCTAAAAGTAGGAAATACCTTTGAATCTTTTGCATTATTAAGAGAGGTTATGGTGAAATATGCAATCCAAGAGGGTTTTGAGTTAAATAGGATTAAAAATGATGGTGTTAGGTATACTTGTTGTTGTGTTAATCCAAAATGCACTTGGAAACTTCATGCTTCATCGATGGTTGATGGGATAACTTTTAAAATTATGTATATTAAAGGGAAACATGATTGCCAGATTAAATCAATTAACAAAGATGCAACAGCACCTTGGATAACTAAAGTTTGTGCTGGACTTATTCAAACTAACCCAAGAGTTGGTGTAAATGTCATAAGAAGTGAGTTAAAAGATAAACATGAGATTAAATGTGACAAACAAAAACTATATAGGGCAAAAAAAATTGCATTAAAAAACCTAGGTGCTAACCACATTGCTTGCTATGGAAAACTTTTGAAATATGCTCACATTCTAATGAAAATGAATAGAGGTGCTTGTGTTAAGGTAAAGGTTGATAGGCCATTGTCAAATAGCCCAGTTTTTCAAAGGTTTTTTTTGTCATTTCCTGCACTTAAAGTGGGGTACCTAACTGGGTGTAGACCTTTTATAGGATTGGATGGGTGTCATTTGAAGGGGCCATACAGGGGAGTATTGTTATCTGTTGTTGCATTAGATGCTGATAGTGGAATTTTTCCACTGGCTTTTTGCATATGTGAGGTAGAGAACTATGATAGTTGGGGTTATTTTTTATCTTTGCTGTATGAATTCATTGGGGCTAATGATCATAGGTCTATAACTATTAATAGTGATAGACAAAAAGGTCTTTTATGGGGATTGGAAAAATATTGGCCTAATGCTAGTACTAGATATTGTGCTAGGCATATCTTTGCCAATTTGAAGTGTAAGTTTCCTAGTTTGAATGTCATTGGGTTATTCTAGAAAGCTTGTAGTGCTGCAAATCAGTATGACTTTGAGAAGGCAATGAGTCAAATTAGGGCTAAAGACCAAAATTGTTATGAATGGTTGAGAAAAATACCACCTGCACAGTGGTCTAGAAGCGGGTTTGATCATCATGTGAAATATGACCATGTTACAAACAACATGACTGAATCTTTTAATAAGTGGGTGGATGAGGTTAGGAATAAGCCTGTCCTAACCATTCTTGAGCATATTCGTAGACAACTAATGGTGAGAATGTTGAAAAAATATCAGTTAGGTGAAACTTGGCAAGACCATTTGACTCCATATGCTAGAGAAAGACTAAATCAATCCTCAAATGAGGCAAGGAGAATTAAGGTCTTTGGAGGTAGAGGGGAGCTGTTTGAATGTTGTCAAGCTGGCTATAGAAACTTCCTGGTACATATTACAGATGGTACGTGTGAATGTGGGATGTGGCAAGTTAGTGGAGTGCCTTGCAAACATGCAGTAGCTGTTATTCTTCATAAAGGAGGGCAACCTGAAAATTATGTGCATCATTATCTGACCAAGGAATCTTTTATGATGACATACATGGGGACTATAAATCCTATTCCTGATGAGTGTGCTTGGCCTGAAGTGGAAGTTGAACCTTCCCCTAATGTTGTGGTGCCTGTGAAGGTTGGACCACCTGACATAAAGGCTCTAGTTGGTAGACCGAAAAAGAAAAGAACAAAAGAACCTGGTGAGACCAAACTAACTAGTAAAAGGTTTACTATCAAATGTAGTGCTTGCAAATGTCTTGGGCACAACAAAAAGGGCTGCCCTAATTTTCCAAAAACCACAAGAACTATAGAGGTATAACATAAGAGTCATTTTTGTTTTTTAAATTTCATTTGGTGAAGTTAACAAATATTGATCTTGATGTTGTGCAGGGAAGCAATAGGACTTCATCAAGTGCACATGTTTAATTTAATTATAAAATTTTAATTCAAAAGGATTTTTTTTTCTTTTGCACTAGATATTGCTTAAAACTTGGTGATATTGGTTGTGTGCAAGGAAGAAATAAGGTTTAATCAAGTGGACATGTTTAATCTAGTTATGAAAAATTTAATTCTAAAGGATTTTTTTGGTTCTTTTTTCATTAAATTGCTTAAAACTTGGTGATATTTTTTATGCGCAGGCAAGCGATATCACTTCATCAACTGCACAAGTCTGATTTTGTAATTGAATCTCCTTATATATGTTTTGTTATGTTAACAAATGGATTAATAACTTGGTACTATATATGTTTGATTTGATCATGGAATTATATTGAATAGATTGATTCTTTTTTTTTATTAAATGAAATTGATGTCTTTTTTTTTTCTTTTTGGACAGCATGGAACTAACCCACAATCTCAAGAAGTAGATGTCAATGAACAATCAATTGGCAATAGTTCTCAACAAGCTAGTTAGGTTTCAATCAATGTCACTCAACCAGTGGGGTTGTATACACAACTATTGTGGACTGTACTTCAACCTCAAAATGAAGAACTTATCACTGTTAACAAGGAATAGGATAGTACAATTTCACATTGGGTTGACATTTAATTCTCCATTATAGAATTCAAAAGACAATTAACTATTTTTTGTGTTTAAATTTCAGTTTACCTTAGTATTGTTAAGGTATTTGTTAGTTTGAATTTAATTGATTTTCATACTTTTAATTTCATTTTTAGACCGAATGTTATTGTGATTTTTTTAATATTATATTCAATACATATGTTATTTAGTTTAACAATTATTATATTTTTATAGATGTGATGAAATTATATGGATAGCAAATTACATTTTCATGTATAATTCACTCAAATTGATAAATAGGATGTTAGATTGAAAAACAAAATGTTCAAGGTTAAAATTGTACTTTAAATCACTAATATGATTATAGGGATATACCTGTCTTTTATGTTTAACTTAACATTGTCACTAATTTTTTTAACGGAAGAATTGGGTTAAGGGCTTGAATGACATAAATTTACACTTGAAAGGATTTAATTGATTCATTTAGTAAACTTTTGGTCTCTGAATTTTTTTCTAGAAATAATGAGGACTCAATTAAAAATTACCCAAATTTTAAATACAGAATTTGAAAACTGCGAGAGAACTTGAAGCAAGTAACTGCATATCATATTGAACAAAAGTACTTTTTAAATGTGGAAAAAGTTGCAAGTTATGGTAGCAAATAGAGGAGTTACATAGATCTGCACTTTGCTTGAAATTGTGATTTTTTCGTTCATTTCCGTGAGGCACAAAACCAGCGGTCAAGTAAATCAATTGTTTTAGTTTGTCCTTACTGTTTAGGTAAAGGTGACAAAAATGGACCGAAATATAAAGTGAGGCAAACCCCAACATGCATTTAATGTATGTTACTCCACTCATATGAACAGTGAGTGGAGTAACATACATTAAATGCATGTTAGAGGGATTCATAAAGTGATATTATTACACACAGTTATGTATTAAGAATTATTTATTTTAATATTCCTCGTTATTTATATGTACATCATATTAAGTAATGAGATATAAACGGGTAAAATTTTATTTGGTCTCTACATTTTGAAATTAAAACCTGTTAATTTTTATATTTTAAAAAAGTACTTCAAAACACTCTTAATAGTAAACTAGTGAAACTCCTTTTTTTTGTTTCTTTTAGCATGTATTTACACTAATACTCTTTTACAACAATGTTTCTTTTTCTTAGGATGTTAATAAAAATTAAAAAATTAAAATTACTAAATTAGAAATGAAATAAAACAAAAAAAATATAGATATTGTTGCATTTATATTTATTTTATTTTTTGGAATTAATTTGATAATTTATTTTTTTATTAATGCCTAAAAAAAGAAACATTAATGTAAAAGTGTATTATTGTAAAATTAATTAAAAAGTAATGGCAAGGTTGTTATTAATTTAACGTAAGGGTGTTTTGAGGTGCTTTTTGAATTATAGGGATTAAACGGTGGCAATTGTTGGCGCGATGGCAATTGTTTTTTTTTGTGTGTTTAGGATGAGACGGGGGCGTACAAGAACCTATTACAGGAATGAGGAAATTGCACAAAGAGTTGGAGCTCCATTGCCGCAATACACAACAATCAGGTCGGGCCTTGGACACCTGCCTGTTTTTACTGGGATCGTAGAGTTGGCTGGGATAACATTTACAGGGAACCTGCCAAGAACAAGAAGCAAGTTGAGAAGAATGCAGCCATGGCAGCGTGGACATCTCTAAAACAATTTAAGTTTCAGTCTTAAGCTTTCTTTTTGATGAACTATCTGTGTGATGGAATATAATAATTGAACTGAAGTAAGCCTCAGTCCCAAACTACACGAACCCTCCTCCTCCAATGTCCTGTGTGTAGAATTATGTCGTTTCATTAGGATAATATCTCCACTTCAATGAGAAGATCTTTGCTGGGTGGCCAATCAAATTCAAAATAGAAAGAAATCCAATCCTAACTATTATTGGATTCCTTGTTTCAATATATTAGCGTATGTCGGCGTAGTTGCAATAAAAGTCACGTTTTCAAACGGTTATTTAAACGTGGTTCAGTCCGCATTCGTTAACTTATTCAACAATCAGCATTCGGCAGGCAAGGCGAGGTTTTCTTTTCTGCGAAGCATGGAATCAGAATCAATTGACAAGGAGAGCAGGATATCTTCTTTCCTCGAGATCGCCGTTGGCGCAAGTGGTGTGACTGCCATAGAATGCCTACAGGTCTTTTTTTATTCTCTTATGGTATGTTTGGTTTACAAAAAAAATATAAGAAGAAGAGAGGAGAGAAAACGAGGGTGAGAAAAAAAAAATTAGGAGAGAAATATAAATTCTTTGACCAACCAAATAATGGAACTAAAATTTTTTTTTTTTTTTTACTCTTTTTCTGTGCCCTTGCTAACTGCTTGCTCGCCTTGCCTGCCTGTGTTGCTGATCAAAGTTTTATTTATTTTATGCATGTTAATTTGGCGACTTGCCACTGGGATTGTTCTGAAATTTTGATCGTTAATTGATTTTAACTTGTTTGGTTCGTTCGTTCTTTATGTACATTCTTTAATATTACGCTGATTGAGAGTGGCTTGCGATTTAACAATTTTTATTTGTGAAAAACTTTTAAATTGTTATGGTATTTACGTACATGACTCAGTCAGCTCACTTAAGCTTTATATCTTTTTCTTTATCATAATCTTCGTTCCTGAGTCACCGTTATAGGTAGTAAGGCTATTAAGGATTCTTCGGTGTGCAACTGCCAGTGGTAATTCCATTTATTGAAAATATTATTATGGACTTTTTATCCTCTTACTGTGCACGTTTTTTTTCGGGGTTAGGCATCCGTTCAGATGTTTTCAGAACTCAATGGTTGAATATTATGGAAAACAGGCTACAAGTTGGAAGCTTGATGAAGCCATTCTGCTGTTCTTTGCGGTTAATGAGGCTGATGCAACTGTCCCCCCTTCATATTCTGCACTTGCAGAGAATGCTAATTCAAGGCCTGACCAGAATTTAGTGTAAGAACATTTGTTGTAGTCATCTGGTTTCTTCTTGTTTATCTAGATCTATCTTTAACATCAGCTTTCATTTAATGTCCCAGAACTGGGGGACAAGATGGTGGATATGAGGTCTGTGTTCCACCTCATGCGAAGGATCTTTTTTATAATGATGCATCTACAACTGACACTTCACATGATATTTTGGCTTCTTTATACCGTCCTCCATTTCATGTGATGTTCAATGGCTCATTTGAGAAGGTATCTGTGCTCCTCATTAAGTTTCCTGCCATTTGATTTAGAATTATAGAACTAATGTGTTTTACTTTATTAAAAATGGCCACAATCCATTTTTGAGCATTAACTGTTAAGTCTCTTAGCTAAGAAGTATTTATAGCTTTTTAATATATGTAGGATTTCAATGATTTGCTGCTCCCAATGAGGGGAGTTATACAAAATTTCATCTACTGCCAATAAATTTGAGGTTCTCTAGTTTTATTGAATTATTCAACTGATATACAGAAGTGTACAGAACTTGATGTTCAGTCAATTTGTCCAATTGCTTGATGATAGTATGTTGTGTTTGTCTTGCTGCTTTATTTAACCAAAGTTAAAGTTGAAGCTCTATCTCTGTGCATCCAGGCGAAAGATGCTGCCCTTGCTCAGGACAAATGGCTCCTAGTGAACTTGCAATCTACAAAGGAGTTTAGTTCTCTTATGGTAATGCTTTGTCTCTTTCGGCTTCCCAAAGTTGAACTATTTCTTTATGCTAAAACTACTTATTCTCGTTATATATTTTGTTGTCTGCAGCTTAATCGGGATACATGGGGAAATGAAGCTGTTTCTCAAATTATTAGTGGCAACTTTATCTTCTGGATGTCTTTAAACACTGTTCTTTCCTTGTGGTGAATTGGGTTTACTTGTTGGAATGCTACAACTTTATGGAATGCTTCATATGACGTGCCTAAAACACTCTTCAAATTAATTGCTGTGCTGTCGTATGCATTTTGTACCCTTTGTTCCCACATTACCTGGATCTGGGCTTTTCTGTCAATCGTAGATAGTACATTTAGGTAGCGTCATATGATTATTTTCCCCCCTTGAATTGAGCTGCAGTTGAAGAGTAAGTTGATTCATATACGAAGTATAACTGGAGTTATTTGGCCCTTAGTTGATTGATTAGGTTAATCACACATCAGAAGATGTTTATTTTCTTTGTTTTGGGAATCTGTCTTATTAGTGTGGGAATGGTTCTAGTTTGTGAATATGCATTTACACTTTCAATTTTTACTGATGTTATTTTTCATCTGTTGGAGAAAAGTATACAATTGTTCATCCAAAACTTTCTCCTGTTAAATTTTTCTTCTTCCAACCCTCTCAACCATCCTCCGGTGTGTTTTTTCCCCGCTTTAAGATTTACCTTTAATCCTGAAAGTTTAATACTAACATTCATCATTATAGACCATGTAATAGCAGCCAAGAACTTCAGAAATATGCCTATTACTGTTCACTTAATCTGTATACAGCAAAGTGACACTAACCGGTTCTTTGTTTTCGGCTATCAGTTCACCATGATACATAACCTTGCCTTTGCCATGACCCTGATTATTTTATTAATCATATAATTTTTTCCACTATACATCAAGAACATCTAGAGATGTACAGCTTATTCTTTGTCAAAACTCTAAAATGTTTACTGTGGCACTTAAGGCAAGTTATTTGAATCTTTTCTAGAGCAAATAGCTTCCTAATATACTTGGTTGTTTCTAAACTTTTTTAATCCTGGTTTTAATTGCTGTTTGGCACGGGTGTGGAAATTCTGTATCAATATCTTCTTCATGCTACTCATTTTGGTTTGTGGCTTTAGGAGTATGATGATACGAGCGAGGGCTGGAAAGTTTGCAGTTTCTATAACATGGATTCTATTCCTGCAGTGCTTGTCATTGATCCTATCACAGGTCAAAAAATTTGTTCTTGGTGCGGAATGATTAACCCACAGCCTTTGGGTGAGGTATTTGCCAGCTATGTATATCATTGTATCCTTGTAGCAAATTAAAGTGGTTTAGTAACTGCAAATCTCTTTCGAACAGATGGGGTAGGTAACATTGAATATGTTAATGTATTTGCCTTGCTGATGCTAGTAAACATGTCTATAATTTTAGATGCTATTACCTTTCATGGATCGTAGCCCAAGGAAATGTGCAACTATCATTATTGAACGTCAAAGAGCAAGTTCCACAACTCCTCAACGAAATATTAAAGGTAAACTGCAATTGCTTTTTTCTGCCATGTTATTGTTGCATATAACTTCCGAATAAAATGAAAATAGAGAACTGGCAAAAGGCGATTATAGTTTCACTGTAAAATGCACAAATTTCAGTTATTGTTCCAATTTATGATGCAAAATGCCCATGTAGCTTAGGGATTATTCAGGAAGAAAATTTTCATCAACGTCTTTCTTTTTTTAAGATAAGTCTTTATGCTGGAAGTAGTTGTAGTTTATTTTTGAATCTGACATCTTGACTTGTAATTTGGGTGAAAATATTTCTAAAACTGCAAAATGTCTGTGGAAATTATCAGAAGTTACTTTTTTAAAGATTGAATTCTTTTACAATTGTGCATACGTTGGCTAAATTTTATTTGGAAGCTCTGTATTTAAAATTGGTGCATCATAAAGCTCCCTAGACACAATTGGAGTATCTCCCAGTGATGCTGATGTAACCAGTGCTGACAAGGAGGCAACATCCACCACTCAAGAGACTGCATATCCTGCACTTCCTGAAGAACCCAATGTTGATGGAAAGCGGTAAGCCCCTTTGTTGGGTAGAAGTCTGACTCCCTGATGGCCGTAAGAGGCATCGACATTTCTTGCCTATAGATCCAATATAGGCAAGATATTTGAAAGGCATAATATTTTCTTATGTGTACTTTGTTTTCCCCTGTACTAGTTTCTATAGATTTCTCATTTGAATATCAGTTCTCCACGACTTCTTATGCCAAGTAATATTCTGAATGTTGCATCTTAAGTATGAGGGTTGATGATTTCATATTCTTTGAGGTTTTGGGTATGCATTTAGCATGTCTGGTTCTGTATTCATTGTATAGTTTTCAGTTGAGATTGCTTCAATATGAATGGTGAAAATGATGCTTCAGTATGGCTTATAATATGGCGCATACGAAGTTCTTTTGGGGACATTATGTTATGAGGTTAGGGACGTGTCTGAACTCATTTTCATATTGCCTTCTGACTTCCTGCTAAATTAGGCTCAATTTGGCTCTCAATTAAGCTTGTATATTGGAAATTATGCACGTGTTAGAGAGCCTCCTGAATTGAACCCTTGTCACAGCATCTTAACCCTATCAAAACGATTAGTTGTCCATTGAGAGGGCTTTCCTTCTTTGGTTAATTTAGAAATATCACTTGGTGCATTCAGCTGCCTCTTTTTCTGTTCTCGGTTTGTTTTCTAGAATTTTCTCCCTTCAACCAAATGTGTAATGATCTGAAATAATCCTGTTTTCATTATCATTAGCTACCTTGCATAACCGAGGTCAGAGAAAGCCATCAAGTCATTTGGGCTACCATGACCAAATGTTTATTATAGGTATAATCTGAATTTGAGTTCCTCCGTGAGCTGTTTTCTTAGTCATATTGTACCATAAGCTTGAAAATATTAGTGAGAACCTGAGTCTACTTTCTGATTTGATTTCCTTGTTCTGCGGCTGCTATGGTCTTTTTGCCATTCTCAACTTGAAATGGGTAACATAAGGCTTTTCCTTCTGACACAAACTATGTCAGGGACTACAAAGTCTCTCGATTATGAAAGCAAATTTGACCTTTCTGGATTCGGGGCTTGGCAATGCAATGATCGCAGATTCGCAGTTACCTGGGATTGCGAATGTCAGGCTTTATTTAACGCGTTTCTTTTAATTTCTGGAGAATCCTTGCACCAAGCTGTTTGGCTTACGTTTCTCGCATTCGCGTATTGGTTTTTAGGGATGACAAAATTTTGCGTATTGGTTTTAGGGATAAATCCTATATAGGTTTGGAGCCCTATGGGTCCCGCCCCAAATGTGATATATTTTATATAATTTTTGGGGAATGAGACGAAGAATGAGAGAAAAATAATTTCTGCATTTTTAATAGAGTGGGGTTTGATTTTGTGCTCTCCGTCCCATATACTCCAATTCCTATTATATATGAATTTTTTTTTGTTCAATGATTTTTGTTTTATTAATTACAATGTTAATTAATGAATTTTTATTTTATTTTTACCTAATATAAATATGTTATAACTAAAAAAAAATCTTACATTATAATTCTTATTCAACCCTAAAACATTGTTATTTTTTCTTTTCTCTCTTAGGGTGATGCTCTCTTCAAATATTTTTTAATTTTGATATTATTTCAAGATATTGTTTCAACCTTTTAGAGATCTTTTAAATCATTTAAATATTTTATAATGTGATAATGATTTTATTTAAGTCTCTAATGTTTAATTTTTAATTTATTGAAATCATTTATCCATACCTACTATAAAATAAGTAAATGGGAAATGGGGTAGGGATGGGAAATCATTCACCATATGGGGATTCCCCATTGATTTTCCATCCCCACCATACTAAATTTATTGAAAAATAAGATGGGTAATGGAGATGAAATTTTTAATGTTGACAATGGTGCTAGGTAAAATTAATAATTCAAAAATAATAGTAATTCACTAAGTTGGGGTTATTTGTTCCAAACATATTTTGAACACATTATTAATCTGTACATCATCTAAAAAAAAATTAGTTTTTACTTTATACAATTGCTTAAAATGTTAAAAAGGTTCTCACTAAAATTCTTTGAATTAATTACATTTTATGTACCCCACTCGTTCGTAAAAAGGAAAAATTGTAGATGAAATTGTGATCAAACATATTGAGTATTGAACACGTTCTGGTCATCAGTTGCATCAAGAGCTGCGGTTTTAGGGTGGTTGGATTGATCGAACAGCTAATGGACCCTTAACAGCGAATAATAGATCGGGATTTCGTTTGATAAGTCCAATACGACATAACTCGAATTTCTACCTTCACATATATTAAAGAGATATTTGTTCTACTTATTTCAACAAATCTAATATAGTACAATCTGAATTTTTACTTTCAAATAATTTTGGAAGGATTTTTGTTCTACCTATGCTAAGGGGGGAGAAATTTACCCCTCAATTTAACTAACAGGGAATTAAACCTGCACACTCAAAACTCTGAGTGCACAAGTCGTGCCAATAAATTAAAAAAATAATTGCATGGGTTGTACCAATAACGTTTTGGATATACACAATGCTTTTCTATAATTTATGCTTACTCAAAAAAGTACTTTGTGTTCGGTTGAAAATAATAATGAGTACTTTTCGATAGTTTTGATATTTTAATAAAAGTTTAGATGTATTAAAAATTACTAAAAGACATCGAATGTATATTTTTCGTATTAAATTTATTTTCTTTGAAGATATCCTATTTGGTTTTGTAAAAAAATAACTATGATTTTAAAATAATTTTTATGGTACAAATTACATAAATGATTAGTTAACAGTATAATTAGTTAAATTTTAATTGTATTTAATGTTATACTCATATTTTTACCATGATTCGTTGACATAAATAAATGGGCTCTCGAGCCCAATGACCCATATCCAATAACATATCTTAATTTAAATATGATAAAATAATATAAGTCTTAAATATCCAAGAATGTTTGGCACAAAGCCTTCTCTCAAACCGTAATGTTTACCCATAAGAATTTCCTCCATGATCTTCTACAAGAATACATTACCACTTTGTGCCTCTTTATTCTTTCAATCAAAATAGGTTGCATCGATTATGTAGCTATATATGCTTCATTATCAGCTTCAACCACTTCAATGCCAAGCTTCTGTAAATCTGGCAAAATCTATCTCTAAGAGATAACAAGTGTAGCTACATGTTCTCAAGATTTCCTGCTGAAAGCATCTGCAACAACATTAGCTTTCCTTAGATGGTAGTTTATCATATAATTATAATCTTTGACTATCTCAAGCCACTACCTTTGCCTTATATTTAACTCATCCAGTGTGAAGTACTTAAGGCTTTCGCTTTTATGATTTGTGTATATTTCACACTTTTTCCCATAAAGATACTGCCTCCAAATTTTAAGAGTATAAACTACTGTCACCAGTTTTAAATCATGAGTAGGGTAGTTTTGCTCAAAACTCTTAAGCTATCGTGAGGCATAAACTATAACCTTCCCATTCTGCATCAACGCACAACTGAATCCCTAAGATAAGCATCACTGTAAATTACATATCCACCAGATCTAGAAGGAATGGTTACTATTAGAGGCTTAGAGCTAGAACTAGCCACTGCTTCAATTCTTGGAAACTCTACTCACACTCTTTTGACCACTGAAACTTGACATTATTCCTTTTTAGTTGCGTTAAGGGTGAAGCTAACTTGAAAAATACTGTAACTAATGTTCTGTAGTACCTAGCCAAACCAAGGAAACTACGAAGCTGGTCTAGGCCAACTCACCGCTGCTTCAATCTTGCATGGATTTACTGTGATTCCTTTCGAAGAGACAATATATCCCAAGAATGAAATTCGATCCAACCAAAATTAACACTTCTTGAATTTTGCATAAAGTTACTTTTTTCTTAGCATTTATAGGACCTTCCTCAAATTCTCTTCATGATCTTCTTTACTTTTGGAATATACCAAAATGTCATCTATGACCACAATAAAAAATTTGTCCAAGAAATCCTTGAATTCTCAGTCCATAAGGTGCATTTATCAACTCAAATGGCATCGTTGTAAACTTAGAATGCCCATAATGTGTGCGAAAAATAGTCTTTTGAATATCTTCTTGATCTTGAATTAATGATAGCCTAATGGAAGATCATGTGATTAACTGTCTGGCAAAAAAAAGGGGATTAACTAATTTGATGAAATTCTTTGGCCATTTCCCAAAACTTAAAAATAATGGTGAGAATATAGAGGTGTTCGCTGATCGGATTTTACGAATTAGATATCAATCCATATCTGATCCACAATTTTACGGATTATAATTTTTCAATCCAATCCAATCCACGGATTGATTAAACTCAATCCAAATCCAATCCATACATCTGCGGATCAGATGCGGATTTGACTCAATTCATATCCAATCCATACGTCTACGGATCGGATGCGGATTTAACTTAATCCATATCCAATCCACCATTTTGCGCATTAGTTTTCGAATTAAAAATTTTTAGTTCTCCCCAATCCATGAACTAATGAAATTATAAAAAAAAAATCTTATATAAAAATAATTTTACTACCAATTAAATTTAAAATTGAATAAAATTTAAACAAATTAATTGTTTAAATAAAACTAAAATAATACATTCAAAGTTTCAAAATATAGCACACCGAGATTAATTGTTCAAATAAAGCTACAATAATACGTTTAAAGTTTCAAAATATAATACACTAAGATTAATTGTTCAAATAAAGTTACAATAATACATTAATATAATACCGAAGTTAATTGTTCAAATAAAGTCACAATTAATTGAAATGGCGAAGTTTCTGAAACCATACACAGTCTGATCCTTCACCAGGGCTATTGCACTTGTCGAAAAGTGGTGATTATGGAGCCGTCAACGATGGGAACCAGGAGAAGTACGGGTGGCGATCTTGAAGGTTTTGATAATGCAATTGTTTGGCTGGAACCAGTGATTGTGAAGTGGCTCGATGGACTCGGGGAAGAAGATGGCTTGCTCTCGCTGGAATCACGCGGCCGACGTCCTTCAAACCGGTGTCGAGAGTGTATCGAACCAGTATTGGGTGTTTCTAGTGCGTGTGACAGCGGGGAAGCTTAGGGTTTTTTGTTTGCAAATTGTTGGTGACTTGGCGTTATGTTACTTTGCTTTTGGGTGACTTTGCAAATGTTGATAACTTGGCATTATATTACTTTGCTTTTCCTAGTGCGTGTGACTTTGCTTTTATTTTGTTTTACAATTTTTACAAGTTTTATTTGTATATTTGATTATTTAATTATTTTTTATTTAATATTATTATTGGGTAATCTCTAAGATATGTTATAGTGCTTATGTAATTATGTAATGTCACATTTATAATATTCTTTAATTAAATTTATAATAATTTTTTAACTAAATAAAATATATATATATATATATATATATATATATATTTTGCAGATTCACGGATTTTTACGGATTTACAGAAGTAAATTCATATCCAATCCATTGACTGCGGATTTTTAAATTTTCAATCCATATCTAATCCATGGATCCACGGATCGAATTTTCACGGATCAGACGGATTGAGCGGATCGGATTGGATTCAGAACACCTCTATGAGAATAGAGATGGATAAAAAATTAATAATATAATAGTAATTACAATTTGTCTGCTTCTAGCAAGGTGTGCAAATGACGTGCTAATTGTCGGTTAGGTAATTTCAGTAAAGGAAAGAAGGTGAAACAGCCAAGGATGGAGACCAGAGAAAGAGAGAGAGACATTGAGAGTGAAAAAGAAACACAAGATTATTCAAAGAAGATTAGAGAATACAGACTCTGGTTTCAGACATTTCCATAAAGAGTTGCGAGATGAATTTAGAGGGAGTAAAGAAATTTTTAAAGTTGAGGAAGAAAATCAAATAAAAGGTTAGAGATTAAAAAAACAAAGGAGGGGGGGGGGGGGGGGGGGGGGAGAGCACCACTAAAGGAATTGAGAAAATATAATATGCAGAAAGATTTTAGGATGGAATGAGAGAAAATATTAATTTTTTTAAAAAAATTTTATTTATTAATTCATCTTAAATTTAATAAATATTAATAACTATACAGTTAAGGATATTTTAAAGAAAATATTGATCCCTGCTCTGTTTATATGTATAAATATAATATCATTGTCAGGCTCAGAAAATATAAGCCTAGTATTGGAATCTCGTGCTTAAATGTTGAAGGGGGAGAAATTCTTAAGGAAGAGACAAGAGGCCTTTTGAAAAACGTGGTCATAAATCTGTAATGTGGAGCGAGTCCGACCACAATTCTGGAATTGATTCTCTTCTTGCATCAACATAATAGAACCTACACTTGTAGCTATTCGGGCATTGTGTTTGGAGACATTGGGGAAAATAAAAGTCATCATAGCTATCATATCATCATCTGCCAGGAGGTCGCACAGCTCGCACGCCTGCAAGCAATATTAAATGCGCTAGGAGTTAGTGGCAAGAGCGTGAGTATCACGGTGGCGTAAAGAATCGAGAATGGATTGGCTGCAGTAATGCAGTTAATTATTTTCAATCGCGAGTTGGATGGATCATTTTACGTACTTGACTTAGGCGTTATTGCTTCTCTCTACGAAAAATGGCGCTGCAACCTTCCTAAGATCTATCCATATTATGCTGTCAAGTGCAGGCTCTTGGATCCAACTTTGACTACGCGAGCCAGGCTGAAATTAAAGGGAAGTGGCACCCGAGATGTAATTCGTTGATCCGGATCAAAGCCCTGGATGATAGTAAAGCAGTGTGCCCACAGGCACAGGACTCCAAATGCGGTGCAAATCTGGCGGAAATTGGAGCTCTGCTGAAAGCCGCTCTGGCTTCACAGCTCAGCATCGTGGGCGTTTCGTTCCATATAGGAAGCGGAGCCCACAGACTTCGGTGTATTTGATGGAGCCATATCAGCGGCTAAAGCAGTTTTTGATGCAGCATCAGCTCGGCATGGCTTGACTGATCAAATGCGTGCCAAACATTGGCGGTGGGTTTAGCCCTAACAAGAAATTCCAAGAAGCTGCTTCAATCATAAAAGACGCCGGGCAATCTTATTTCTGAAACGAATTACTGCCACTAGAAATTATCGGGAATCAAGTGCGTGGTGAATTAAGGGAGTATTAGATTAATGATGGCAAATTTGGGTCCTTCACTTATGCGAAGATGCAATTGCTAAGTGCACGCCTCTCGCTTGCACCTCCAATCGTACGTGCACGGGTATGATCTACAATTCGACGGTGTTTGGACCGACGTTGGATGCATACGATAAGCTATTTACTAGCCACCCGGAACTTCTCAGGTGGGCAATTGGCTTGTGTTTTCCCAAATAGGTGCCTGTACGGCGGTTTATGGATCCGGTTTTAAAGGCTTCAACACGGCTGACATTCTCACTTGTTTACTCATTAAAATCGAGCTGACCGGCCATGTTACGAATTGTTTGGTATGTTTTCTATTACCGCTTTGCCTATCAGTGTTTGCGCCAATTTTTTTAAAAATTTCATAGTACTTTAAAGTGATTGATGTTGCTAATTCATTTTCGTGCTTTATTGCTTAAATAATGATTGATTTTAGATAAATAAATAAGTGGAGCGCTCTAACAAATAAGACACAAAAAATTTATATGGATCAGAATAGAAAAAGAGTAATTTTACTGTTGTATAAAGATTGTAACAGAGAATTTGTTTAGCTATTTGCTTGTGTCTTCCCTACTTATTAAGAATTTTCTATTTATAATACAACTAGAAAATAGAACCGCGTTTCACGTAGCTTTAAAAAAAAAATTTAGTATTATCATTTTTTTTTACTTTACACTTGATGAAACTGATAAAAAATATGAATTGATTTTTTTAAAGATGAGACAACCTTATAAAAAACAAAAAAAAAAACTATTAGCCAGCAATACAAATAAAGAAGCAACGCAAGATAAAGAATAAAATGAGAGAATATATTATAGAGTGATTTTATTCATTCCAATTGTGTGTGTACAAAACAAAAAGATGAGCTCTCCTTTTATAGTTACATAATCACTCCATGAAATTAATGAAAAATTATGGATTATAATTCCTTGTAAGATAGTGGGAGTTATAGAGAAGCTAAAGGTTACTAATGGGAGATAGTGAGGAGACTAAGAGATATATGTTATGAACATCTACATATATTTTAATAAATTCATAACACTTCCCCTTGGATGTTCATTACAAAGAATATGCCTCATTAAAACATTTACACAATTGTTATTGTGTAATAACAATCAAATTAATTATGAGAAGATAAAAAGCTAAATCTAAAAGAAATTTTCTCTATTTATTAGATAATAGAGAATATATAAATATGAGAAATGGTGATGCCACATCACCTTTTCAAGTCCCAGTATATATATAGCTTAAATTCTTAATAACGCTTTCTTTTGGTTATTTTGATCAGTTGACTAGAGTTTTATATAGAGTCAATATTTATTTCCAACACTTATTCTTTTTCAAACTCAAATTGAGTTTCTAGAGCTTCTAAATTCTTCTTATTTTAATAATTATGAATAAAACTTAACTGGATAAGGCTTCGACCAACTCAGCTAATGGATTCAGAAGCTAGACTTTTTTAATTAAATTTATCTTCTATAGTTATGTTCTCCTACTATCGTGCTCTTCTACAATTCTACAATCGTACTTGTTTGACTTTTTCAAACTTTCAACTATTACGCTCTCTAACAGCTAGATTTATTTGACTAAAATCTATTTTTTTCTTTTTAATCTTCCACATTTCTTATTACAACAAGTGTCCTTAACTATTTGAAGTTGATTTACAGAAGTTAAAAGGCGATAAAATTATTATTATTATTATTAGTCATCATTTGGCCTTCTCTTATAAGAAAAACTCATTCCTCCGCCTCTCTGAATTTAAACATGTCTTCATTTATCTCTTATGAGTGTTTATTACTTCTTTTTTCTTAAAATATTTGATTGATGTACGGGCAATATCTTCAGACTCTAAGGACTATTTTGGCCCAACCATTTTTGAATACCTTGTTGAAGATGACGATTATTAGCCTATCATAAGTAATAAGCCATCTTTTCTTGTGAATTCTACTCACACTATCTTTCATCATACACTTTCATTGTTATCCTAATTGGAGCATCAATGAAGTGAATAATCACATGGGTGAGATGTTGTTTGAATCTCTCCAAGTCTCGTATATTGTACCCAACTCAATTTTTCTTGAGAAAACAAAAGACAGTGAATGGCTTAACTGTCCTCCTCGAGGAGCTATCACTATGCATCTAGATTTCTTTACACGTGCTACACTTTTCAGCTTCTATAAATAAACTTGAAAGAGTAAAGTGGCAGTTGTTGAAAATAAGAAATGTAGAGGGTCAAAAAGTGAAATGAGGATTTTATTCAAATAAGTCTAGTTATTGGAGAGTTCAGCAACTGGAAGTCTAAACAAGTCAAATAAACATGACTACAGGAGAACACGACAACAGCTGATATGTTTAACACTTATCGCTAATTTTAATACTCATAATTCAATTAATACAAAGAGTCTTCTCTTATTCTTTAATGGCCTTAAAGACAACAGCAAAGTTGTTGCCTTTCCTAAAGCCTCCACATCCCCCTTTCTAGTAATCAATCTCTTCTTTATCTTTGTCCACATATTCTATTCTCTCAATTATTTCGAATAAAACATGTCGGCCCGTCGAAGTAATACAAGTTAAACCAATCACAAAATTATTAGTGATTAGGGGAAAATTTGGATGCTGATAAGGACAAATCGATTGATGAAACATGGTAAAGAAAATCAGCAAAGTGAAGTCAGCTTATTTGATTGAATGGCAATATAGCTCTTAAAGGTCAAAAGATAAGCTTCCTAAGGGCAATTTGAGTAAGTATGCCCAACGTCAAGGGATATTATCAGAATCTAAATTTTGGTGGTTAGAGCCACCATGGGAACCATGCGTGCCATCATAAGAAGAATACAATATATTTTTTAGGTTAAGAATAAAGAGCCAATAACAGTAAAAATACCTTGACCAAAGCCATAGTAAAAGACCATGTCACCTGTCTTTTGCTATCCTTTAAAAAGTAATGGAAGGACCACAAAGCAAAGAGGCTGGCACATGCACAACTATGGAGGCTAAAAGGAAGTTAAAGGTTTCATTGCCTCCTTTATTCATGGATGTCACCATTAAAGGACAAAAGAAAAAAAATTAAAATAAACTCACTTTTGAAAATAATGAAAATTCATTGGCTGTTCAAAATTACCAAAACACCCTCAAGAGCACTCCTATTTAATCTTGACATGTTTAATTTTAAACAGGATCTCTCGCTCTTTCTCTTTTTCTACTCCATCCAACCTTAACCACCTTTTTTTTTCCATATCTACTTGTTGAAGAGGTTGCTTCATCTTCTTTTCCCTCCATTTTAAAGATTTTTTCCTCTATTTTTAAATCTCTATGGGAGATATTGGCTATCTTGTCTCTCAAAGAAGCATTTTCCTTATTTTTCTGTTAATGAACTCTCTAACCTGTATAAGACCCACATCTCTCTCATGTTATTATTGACTATAGACAACCTTTAATAAGGTTTTGTTGATATTGTAAAGTAATCATGTAATACTCCATATACACAATGGATTGGAGATGATTACTCTGGTAGATGTAGATAAAAGGCAGAACCACATAAAATATTATGTGTTCTTCATTATTTATGTTTATTTTCTTCTTTCGATGATTATTTTCTTTTTACAATGATTGTTTTCATGCCCTGATTGCATTTCATATATGAGCTTACCTCTATAAGCTTCACTAATTCCTTGGGTTAAGCTCTTTAAAGTTAGGAAAATTATCATTGCACCACCTTTATTTTGCCTTATGTTCATTCAACCACTACAAAATTTTAACATGTACTTTGCACTACCTTTTTTTTTCAAATTTGTATTAACTAGCCACTTTTGTATTAACACTATTAAATAATTTTACTCTCAAATAAATTAAAAGACCATTTTATTTTATAAAAACTTTAAAAAATAAAAAAATATAATGATAAAATATCCCTAAATTTAATAAAAATAAATCCCAAAATTAGAATTTTTATTTTTAATAAAAATTATTTTAATATAAAATTATAATTATAAAAATAATTGCAAAATTTTGGGAATTTTGCAATTTAATAAAAATCCCCTAAATTATTAAAATTTTAGGATTTATTCTTTTAAGAAATAAATTCAGTTATTTCAATAAAAGTTTACAAAATTAGAATTTTTTAATAAATAAATTCATTTATTTTTATTAAAAGTTTGTAAAATTATAATTTTTAATAAAAATAATTATTAAAATTTTGTAAAATCTAAATTTAGTAAAAATCAATTGAGCACCTCTATTTGTGATTTTTTTTTAAATTTAGGGATAGTTTTATGATTATAATTCTTAATTTTAAAAATTTTTATAAAATAAAATAGTCTTTTAATTTATTTAGGGGTAAAATTGTTATTTTATTAAAATTATTTAATAGTATTAATGCAAAGTGACTAGTTAATACAAATGTGAAAAGCAATGTGGTGTAAAGTACATGTTAAAATTTTGTAGTAGTTGGATGAACATAAAACAAAATAAATGTGGTGCAATGATAATTTCCCTTAAAGTTATTACCTGAGTTCTTTTGAGCTCTTTATGCTAACTTTCTAAATTAACTCTCACGAGCTCCACTGAGCTCTTCACATCAGTCTAAACTCATAACACTTAGCTCACCTCCCAATATACTTTAGTTCACCTTCCAAATCACTTTAGCTAAACAATAGTTTGAAGGAAATACTTTTATCGTAGGTTGTTTGTCATAGTATCCTAGGATAAAAATCTTAGAACCTATGAGGTTTATCTTATATAGATTTTCTTAGGATCTTGGGAATCTTAGAGCCTATGAGATTTTTCCTAAGATCCCGGGGTTTAGAAACCTTAGAACTTAGGGGAATCTTAAGAGCCTTAGACCTAGGAGGTTTATCCTAGGTTATTTGTCTTGGAATCCTAGGATTCTAAGAACCTTAGAGGTTTATTGCATGTGTTTTATCCAGGATTCCAGAAACTTTGGAGGTTTATTGCACGTGTTTTGTCTTAAGTGATTTCCCTTAGGATCCTAAGATCTTAGAAACCTCAGAATTTAAGAGGTTTATCTAAAATGGTCTGTCGTAAAATATTAGATCTTAGGAAACTGAGAACCTAAAAGGCTTATCTTAGGTAGTTCGCCTTAGGATCTTGAGCTTCTAAAAACCTTAGAACATATAAAGTTTGTCCTAGATGATTTATATTAAAAATCTTGAAACTCCAGAGGTTTATTTTAGGTGGTATGTCCTAAGATCCTAGTATCCGAAGAACTTTGAAAGATTTATCCTAGTAGGTCCTTCTTAAGATCTTAGGATCCTAGGAACCCAGGAGGTTTATCTTAGGTTATTTTTCATAGAATCTGGCATACTTGGAATCTAGGAACCTATAAGGTGTTCTTAACCTAAGTACTCTGTTTTAAAAAGTTTATCCTAAGTAGAGATGGGCAATGGGTTGTACCATGATAGTGTGACTCGTCAAAGTAAGGACCACAAGGCCCGTGGGTCGGCACGGCACGGCCCACCATGTGAACAAGCCATGTTGTGCTGTGCTCAATTCTTTTTAGGCCGAGCATGACCTACAACATGAACCCATGCATTCCATGCATAAAAAAAAAAAAGAAAGATACCTTTTTTTTTCTTTAAAAGGCATGCCTAACGTGCTTTTTCAAGCCTATCAGCCCATGCACTAATAATAATAATAATGATAATAATAATAATTTAATTGTTAACTTGAACTTACATGAAGTCATAAATCATAGTCCATAATAACATGAATGCTCACAAGCTTCAAATTAAAATATAAACATTTTATTAACACAATTTCAAAACTATGTCATCTAATTTCGTAATAATCAATTATAAAATAAGAATATATAAATCTAATTCCATGGACTATGGTAATGATTAATAAAAATTAAAATTACAATCCTGAAATAACAATTTCAAGATGTTACAACTATGAGGTATCAATTATAACAAGTCATAACTCATAGGTAAGAAATTCTTATTATAATAAATCACAACTATAAAAATACGAAATATCGATTATTAATGATAAAATAATATTTATTAATCACAACTATAGAAATGGTAGATAAATAAGGCTAATTCTGTGTTGGTGGCGTGTTAAACAATTTGACACATTTCGAGGTAAATTCACTATGCCAAGGATATCTGAATAGAAAATTTTTCGATGATAATAGTTACACTCAAAGATCATTCCTTTGTAAGGACGATACAAGCCATTATTTATTATTTCCTCCTTATAGTAAAATGTTGAAAAAATTCATTTAGACGGTGCCTTTTGAACTGATTTAGCCTTGTATTGTTGCTGTTATGTTGAGGTCTACTGCATCGAGACCGTGTTCTTGAAGGTGTTGAAGTTCTTCTGTATTCATATTGTGTTCTTGAGGATCATGGTGATTTTGAAATGCAGCAAAGGTTTAAAAAACAAAAGAAGAAGAATTCTAATATTCTAATGATATTCATAAGTCGCAACTTACAAGTGTGAAGTGTTATGGTTTATTTGTGTGCATGTACAGTTATTTGTTAGTTCTAAAAGGACAAAAGTTGAATTGGTTACATTGATAGGTGGAAATAATTGAGTAGGTACGATATATTTAGTGAAATATGTCAATTTTGTAATTTTGTGGGGTCGTGGAGGGAAGCGAGTGGTTGATAGGAAAAAAGTTATTAAATTATTTAAAAATAAATGAAAAGTTAAAAGAAATGAAGAAATAGTATTGAATTGTATCGATTTGACATTTTGACTACACAAACACAATGCTTACTATTTTCTATTACAAATTGCATTGTTGGGAACTCTATATAATTGCATAACACACAATTCAAGTTGCAAAGACTATAAAAGTGAAATTGATTTATACACAATTTAAAAGCCTTGCACGGATCAAAAATTAATTTTTTTGATTAATTTATAAAAAAAACTTTTGAATTGAATTGATTACTCATTCAACCCAAAAAAAAAAGAGAATTATAAAAAAAAGTTTGAATTGAATTGATTACTCATTCAACAAAAAAAAAAAGAGAATTATAAAAAAAAATTTGAATTGATTTTGATTACTTATCCAATGGATAAACTAGAGATGACCAATAGGCCAGATAGCACATGACATGGCATGGGCATGGGCATGGGCATGGCACAAGCACGACACATGGTATAGCACGGGCATGACATAACATAAGCATGTTTTAGTAGGGAACGACATGGCTCGATAGATATACTGGCTAGTCTGAGAATTTTAGGCACGTGAGCTTTAAAAACATGACATGATTAAAGATAGCATAAAGTACAGCATGTAAGAAGGCCTATAATAAGCGTGCTTTATTGATGGGCTAGCACACTGCCATTGGGCTATTAATAGCATGCATGCTAGTACATCAAAGTAAGATTTTTTAATAAAAGTAAATATAAAATGTTATCATTTTACGGATAACTTAAAATTTAATTTTTTAATATATTTTATTAGTATAGGTTCTTTAAAATTCATTTCAGTCTTAGTTTTAAGAAAAAATATTCTAATTGTTTTATGTCAATAATTAATTGTAGATATTATGATTTTATAAATGATAAATCTAAACTTTTATAGTTTTAGTATTTCATTCATGAAATCATAAATTAGTCAAAAGAGATATGTTTCATTTGTGATTGAAATGTTATCCACATTTACACACACAAAAAAGAAAATTATAAACAAAATATGTTTTACGATAAATAAGAAGTAGCATTTTCATGCAATAGAGTTCACGTGTAAGTGTAATATTAGTAGTTCTAATAAAATTAGGTGTACATTTTCATGCAATAGAGTTCACGTGTAAGTGTAATATTAGTAGTTCTAATAAAATTAGGTGTAATATGTATCACTACAGTTAACAGTACATTCCAACTACTAAGCTATATATCATTTGCAAATTCGTGACCTTTTTACTCGTAAAATTTATTCTAAAAAGTTACAAGGAAAGAGGGACTCTAATATTTGAAGGTATGTCCGGTGTTCACTAATAGGCATAATTTAGATCCACTACCTCTTAATCAAAATCCAAACTTTGAATTTGTTCAGTTAAAGCATTTTGCCAATCTTGTTGCACTTAGCTTTCATCATCTCCCCAATCTTTCAAACCCATTAAGAATAGTCAAATGTTAAGTTACATTAAATGTAACTTAAGGGCTCCCTAAAAGATAATGTCTCTAATGACAAATTCAACCAACACTCTTCTAGAATTCTACCACTTGCATTAAAAGCTGACTTAGATGATACAATTAAAACTGGAGGGGGTAGTAGATCACGGTTCATAATGAATTGTATAGGAAAACAATATGTCTTATCTATCCAAAATTCTAAAATATCTAAATTTTACAATTGTGAAACAGTCACTAAATATTTTAAGATTGATAGTATAAAACCTTTGCAATTCATTACTAATTAGTATTAACACCAGAAGCAATACCCTTACTTTGAGCAATAAAAGTTGAGCTGAATTTTTATGAAAAGTCAGTGCTTGTTGAATATTAGAATATGTAATACTTGATCTAAATTTGTTTTAATAAAATTCAAAAATTTCATTCATAGAGGGCATAATTGTATAAAAATTTGCATCAAGTCCTTTTTTGTAAATTTTTGGTAATACCATCAACTAAAATTTTTGCACTAATTTCCTTCATTATATGATCCAACACTGCTGCAAATGTTAATTGGTGGCGAAACCTTTCCAATATTTTTGGAATTTTTGAATATTTCTAGATATAATATTTTCTCTAAAAATCTTAAAAGCATCACTCATATTATACAAATGAATTAACACTTTACATGAATTAAGCTCATAAATAGTAGAAGATGCATGAGTAGCCTTATAAAATACGTTAAAAGATCCAAAAATTTAAATGCAACATTTCAATCATAATCAGTGATATGGTAATCTTTATCATTTATTCTTCCATTGTAAAAGCTTAAAACTGCTTCAAAATAGCTTTGGCAAGAAAGTAATATCAAATATATAGAATTCCAATGAATTTCCATGTCAAGGTTGAATATCCTCTTTTTTCAATCAAAAAATTTTCAATGTATATAAAAATTGTTGATGTCTTGAAGGTGTTCTAATATATAAAATGGTTGTTGTAATTTTTTCTAAATAACGATTTATATGGGTTATAACAGCTTGAACAATTATATTAGTAATATGACATATACATATAACATGAGAAAATTTTGAGTTAGGTGTAAGTATGAGAGTAGAAATATTCCACAAAAATATATCAATTGTAGTAGTATTGCCTCAGGCATTATCAAATGATATGCTAAAAAATTTATCAGTAATTTCATGTTCTCTTGAAACAAGCATTATGACAGATTAAATTACTAAATCAACATGAGGATATTTTAATTCACAAAATGCAAGCAATTTTTTTCCAACCTTTATGTGCCATTAATTTCATGAATAGAATGCCAAGTCACACAAAAATAGCTAGTTGTATTATTATCAATCCAACAATCAGAAGAAATTGAAATAACACCTATAAAATTAATAGAAGATTAATCAAGATTTTTTTTTTCATATCATAAAAAAATTTAGTTAAATCACATTTTAATGTATTTTTAGACACTTTCTTAAGTTGAGACTAAAAATACCTTTGCAAAATATTCATTAGTCATTCATCTTTTACAAACATTAAAGGTTGCTCTGTAGCAGCAATATACGTAGAAAATTGTCTCGCATGTTTTGTTATGAATATTTAAATGATGTTACAATACCAAAACGTCCAAAACCTTTTTGTGAAATTTGGGTTTGTGTTAGATCTTAAAAATTAATTTCGCTTGACAGATTTTTGTATGTCGTTTGAGATATCTGGTTCCATCTTTCCTTATGTCACTTAAAATAGCTTGACAAAATTTGCACACTACTGCATCTGTCATTTCACCCTTTTTGTTTAGACATTTTTCCAAACTAAAACATGACCAAAAATTAATGTTCTCGGTCATTCGATTTTGATGGTAGAAGTAAAACTGACAGTGGTAGAAGTAGAACCGTTATGACTTGCTTGAGAAGCAGGAGGAGATTGCTCAGTTAGGACAATAATTAAATTGTTTGGATCTAATTTTGATGCAATAATTTCTTCATTTGGAACTCCCTCTCCCATTTCAACAAAATTAAACTTCTTATCTAACTTAACATGTCTTCCCTCGTAATTATTATGAGAGCGAGACATCTTATATAAATAATTTTTTTTGGTAAATAAAAGTGCTTGTGGTGTATTTGTGCGGGTTAAAAAAAAAAGTGAGCAAGAGAGAAGTATGTCAAATGACAGAGTAAGCAATTGAATGATGTTTCACTGTTGTTTAAGAGTTGAGTAAGAAGTTGCTTGGAACTATAGGAGAGTTTAGAGGAGGTTGGGTACACATGAGAGTTAATGAGGTGAGATTGAGATTATGATGAAAATTGAAAATGATTAAATTGTTTAAATAGAATGAAAAAACAAAAAACATTAACGGTAAAAAATATGTTATATTGAGCCGTTGCATTTATTTATTTTTAACCTTTGTTTTCAGTTCTTGTACGTTGTATCTGTTCGATAAGTAATCAGATCAATTTAAAATCTATTATATTTGTTTCTTTTGAATGACTAATTAAATCAATTTAGAATTTCTTTATTTTAAAATGTCAAGTTAAAATGTCAATTCAATCAAATTCGATACCATTTTTTTATTTCTTTTAATTTTTCATTTATTTTTGGGGTCTAGCTACCTTGCAACAGTTGCAAGGTACCACTTATTTTTGTCTTTTGTTATGTCAAATTTCATTTAACTCCTTATCTTCCTTTTTATTTACAATTTATTTATAACGTTATGTGTTTTGGCAAGTGACTTTTTAAAATGTAATTTTATTTTATTTAATATTATTACTTTTTTATTTATAATTTATTTATAAGCTTTTGTTCTTTGACTGGTGATCTGCTAAAATGTAATTTTATTTCATTTAATATTATTTAACTTTCTAAAAGAATAAATATAACAATAAGCCTATGACTAGATAATATTAAATAATATTTTTAATAAAATAAAAATATTAAAATTTATTCTTTTAAATAAAATAAATAATATTAAAAAATAATATTTATTTTTTAGGACTCACAATTGCTTATTCTATTTTATTTGATATTATTTAATTTTGAAAAATAAATATAATAATAAGCTATGACTAAATAATATTAAATAAATAAAACAAATGTTATTAAAAATAATATTAATTTTTTGAGACTCATTACTGATTATTTCATTTTATTTAATATTATTTAGTTTCATGAAAGAATAAATATAATAATAAGCCTATGATTATATAACATTAAATAAAATCAAATAAATAATATTAAAAAAATTATTTATTTTTAATAAAATAAATAATATTAAAAATTTATCCTTTTGAATAAAATAAATAATATTAATTAAAAATTATATTTTTTAAGACTCACAGTTGATTATTTATTTTATTTAATATTATTTAGTTTTCTAAGGAATAAATATAATAATAAGTCTATAACTAAATAACATTAAATAAAAAAATAAATACTATAAATAATATTAAATAAAATAAAAATAATTAATATTAAAAATTGTATTTATTTTTTAATGCTCACCATTGATTATTTTATTTTATTTAAATTTTTTTAATTTTTTGAAAGATTAAATACAACAATAAGCATGTAACTAAATAATATTAAATGAAATGAGAATAAATAATATTAATTAATATTTTTTAATAAATAAATGATATTACAAATTAATTTTTAAATATAATATATAATATTAAAATATATTTATTTTTTAAGACTCGCTACTAATTAAACAACATAAAATTTTAAATAATTTGGATGTATGTGCTAAAAGTTTTAATTCTTTAACTCTTTTGCATTTTTGATAAATAGTACGGAGCATAATGTTAATATTCAAACAAATGAATCTCCACCCTTAAATCTACTTTTTTATTGAATCCAATGACCAATAATTGAAACCACAAAAAATAAAATCAGGTGGTACCTTGCAACTGTTGCAAGATAGTTGAGTCCTTATAGCTTTTTCCTACCTTATTTTATAGCTTTTTCCTACCAACCACTCAGCTTTCCTCCACAGCTCTACAAAATCAAAAAATTCACAATACAATTTTTTATATTTCACTAAATATATTTTACCTATTCGGCTACTTTCACCTACTAAAGTAACTAAATCAACTTTTGTCCTTTTACTACTAACTAATAATTATATACAAACACGTCATAACAGTTCATACTTACAAGTAGGGGTGTTCGCGGATTGGATTTTACAGATTGGACATCAATCCATATCTGATCCATGATTTTGCGGATTATAATTTTTCAATCCAATCCAATCCACGGATTGATAAAATTCAATCCAAATCCAATCCATACATCTGCGGATCGGATGCGGATTTGACTCAATCCATATCCAATCCACCATTTTGCGCATTAGTTTTCGAATTAAAAATTTTTAGTTCTCTCCAACTAATGAAATAAAAAAAATCTAATATAAAAATAATTTTGCTACCAATTAACTTTAAAATTGAATAAAATTTAAATAAATTAATTATTTAAATAAAGATAAAATAATACATTTAAAGTTTCAAAACATAACATATCGAGACTAATTATTCAAATAAAGCTACAATAATACGTTCAAAGTTTCAAAATATAACACACTAAGCTTAATTGTTCAAATAAAGTTACAATAATACGTTAATATAATACCGAAATTAATTGTTCAAATAAAGTCAGAATTAATTGAAATGGAGAAGTTTCGGAAACCAAACACAGTATGATCCTTCACTAGGGTTGTTGCGCCTGTTGAAAAAGTGGTGATTACGGAGCCGTCCACGATGGGAACTAGGAAAATCCGCACGGGTGGCGATCTTGAAGGTTGTGATAGTGAAATTGTTCAGCTTGAACCAGTGAATGTGAAGTGGCTCAATGGACTTGGAAAAGAAAATGGCTTGCTCTCGACGGAATCGCGTGGCTGATGTCCTTTAAATCTGTGTCGAGAGTGTATCCAACCAGTATTGAGTGTTGCTAGTGTGTGTAACGGCGGGAAAGCTTAGGGTTTTTTAGTTGCAAATTATTGGTGACTTGGCGTCATGTTACTTTGTTTTTAGGTGACTTTGCAAATTGTTGGTGACTTGGCGTTATGTTATTTTGCTTTTGCTAGTGCGTGTGACTTTGCTTTTATTTTGTTTTACAATTTTTACAAGTTATATTTGATTATTTAATTATTTTTCATTTTATATTATTATTAGGTAATGGCTAAGATATGTTATAGTGCTTATGTAACTATGTAATGTCACGTTTATAATTTTTTTTAATTAAATTTATAATAATTTTTAATTATATATATATATATTTGCGGATTCACGGATTTTTGCGGATTTTTAAATTTTCAATCCATATCCAATCCACCAATCCACGGATCGGATTTATACGGATCGGATTGAGCGGGTCGGACAGATTGAACAGATCAGATTGGATTCTGAACACCCCTACTTACCAGTTGTAACTCGTGAATATCATAAGAATATTATAATTCTTTTTCTTTGCTCTTTTCAAACTTTTCCTGCATTCTAAAATCACTATGGATCCTTAAGAACACAATATGAACGCAAAAAAACCTCAACACCCTCAAGAACACAGTGTCGATGCAGTAAGACCTCATGAAAATAACAACATTGCAAGGCTTAATTAGTTAAGAAGGCATCATCTAAATGAAAATTTTCAGCATTTTACTACAATAAGAGAGGAAATAATAGATAATAGCTTGCATCGTTCTTACAAATAAATTATCTTCGAGTGTAAGCATTGTCATTGAGAAGTTATCTATTCAAATATTCTTGAAATAATCGGTGTCATTGAGAAGTTATCTATTCAAATATTCTTGAAATAATGGGTTTACACTGGCACAAGTCAAATTTTTTACTTGTCCACCAAGAAAGAATTTAACCTTATTCATTTACCGTGTCTATACCTTTGATTAATAAATGTTATTTTGTGACTAATAATTGATATTTCGTATTTTCATAATTATGATTTTTCATAATCAGTATTTGTAATTGTGAGTTGTGACTTATTATAATTAGTATCTCATAGTTGTAACTTTTTGTTATCGTTATTCCAGCATTGTTATTCTAATTTTTATTAATTATTACCAAAGTCTATGGAAATAGATTTATGTATCATTTACTATAATTAGTTATTGCGAAATTAGATAATATAGTTGTGCAATTGATTAAAAGAAATGTTAACTATTATATATTTATCTAAAACTTATAAGCATTAATATTATTATAGACAATGCTTTTGTGACTCCATGTAAGTGTAAGTTAATAATTAATTGTTAACCCTTAAGAAAAACTTATTATTATTATTATTATTATTATTATTACTATTACTACTACTATTACTACTACTACTACTATTACTACTACAAGTGTATGGGCTAATGGTCGTGAAAAAAGGTCATGTGGGTTTGAAAAAAGGATGCCAGGTGCGTGGCTAGGCACGCCCTCTAAAAAAGGGAAAAAATAAAAGTTATCCACATTTTTTTTTTTGGGCGGGCATGGGCTAGGCACACCCATTGGCCATCTTTAGGTACAACTTACAAGAACTTAAAACAAAAGCAAAAAGTAAGTAAGTGCAACAACTTAATTTATTGCAGAACTCTACGCATCTGCCGTTTTGACCATTAATATTTTTCTTTTTTATTATATTTAAACAATTTAATCATTTGCAATTTTCATCTCAATCTTAATTTCAACTTATTTACTCTCATCTTTACCCAACCTCCTCCAGATTCTCCTTTAACCCCAGGCAACTTCTTCTTCTTACTCTAATCTAAAGAGAAGTGAAACATTGTTCAATTGCTTACTTTATCAGTTGACACACTTCTTTCCTGCTCACTTATTTTTTAAACCTGCACAGATACTGATACGGTCAATTTTGGAAGAAGGTTTACGAAGGCTTAGAGAAGAAGAGAGATAGAAAGTTGAATACTAATTGGCTTGATGCCTTTATTGAATTCAGAGTTGGCCTTTTTAAAGGCTTACAACACAAATATCTAACTAGAAATAAGGAATAAAAATCCAAAATATAAGGAGATAATGCAGCACCATGTGCCACGATTCCCCCATGAAATTATTCGGTTCTATCTAAAGCAACAAAACTACTAACAGCTAACTTACTCACTTGACTAGGTCTTACAATCAGCAACAAAGTAGTGACTGCAAATAGCACATATCAGATACACCACATGCATTTTTATTTGCAAAAAAAAATTTACATAAGATGTCTCACTCTCACAATAGTTATGTGGGAAGATATTTTGAGTTGGATAAGAATTTTAATTTTATTAAAGATGGAGAAGAAATTCCATATGAAGAAATTAGTGCATTAGAATTAGATCCAAATAATATATTTATTGTCCCACCTAAGCGATCTTATACTACTTCTCAAGCAATTTATAGTGGTGGTTCTACTTCTATCATTTCTGATTGCACTTCTACCATATACTAAACAAACCAAGAACATCATTTTGGTCATGTTTTAGTTTTAATAAAAGGTCTAAACAAAAAGGTTGAATTGGCAGAAGCAGCAATGTGCAAATTTTGTTAAGCCATTTTAAGTGCCAAAAGTAAAGGTGGAACCAGACATCTCAAACAACATATGGAAACTTTCTAGAAAAAGCATAAGCTATAAGACCCAACACAAACCCAAATTTCATAATATGATCCTGAAGCTTCTAATATTGTAACATTATTCAAGTATTCATAACAAAACATGCAAGAAGGATTGGGTAGGTATATTGATGTGGTAGAACAACCTTTAACATTTGCAGAAGATGAACAACTGATGAATTTTTACAAAGGTATGTTCAACCTCAACTTAAGAAAGTGCCTAGAACTATACTAAAACATGCTTTAACCAAAATTTTTCATGATATGAAAAAAATTCTCGATTAATATTTTTATCAATTTTAAAGTTATTATTTTAATTTCTTTTGATTGTTGTATTGGTAGTGATACGGTTAATTATTGTTTGTGACTTCGTATTATATTCATGAGATTAATGGCAAATGGTGGTTGAAAAAAAAAATTGCTTGCATTTCATGAATTAAAATATCCTCATACTGGTTCAATAATTTACTAAGCCATAATATCTGTTTTAAGAGAATATGAAATTACTAATAAAATTTTTAATATATCATTTGATAATGCATAAGCTAGTACTACTACAATTGTTATGTTTTTGCGGAATATTTCTACTCTCACACATACACGTGGCTCAAAATTTTCTCATGTTAGATGTGTATGTCATATTAATAATTCAATTGTTCAAGTTGGTATAACCCATATAAATCCTTATTTAGAAAAAAAAAATTAGAGCAGCCATTTTATATATCAGAGTACCTTCAAGACGTCAACAACTTTTTTTACATTAAAAATTTTTTGATTGAAAAAGAGGAGATCCACCCTTGACATAAAAGTTTGTCGGAATTCTACATATCTAGTGTTACTTTCTTGCCAAAAATATTTTGAAACAATTTTTAGTATTTAAAATGAGGCAACAAATGATGAAGATTATCATCATTATTATTGGAATGTTGAATTTAAATTTCCAGATTTTTTGAAGATATTTGTTAGGCTACTCTTGCATATTCTACTGTTTATAAGCATATTTCATGTAAAATGTTAATCTACCTGTATAATATGAGTGGTATTCTTAAGAGAAAGGATATTATGTTTAGAAATATTTGCAATGTTATGAAGGAAAAATCCCAAAAATATTGGAAATATATTCTCCATTTATTTGTATTTATAAAAGTATTGGATCCTACAATTAAGAAAGTACAAAAATTTTAGTTGATGATGTTAATAAAATTTGTTAATAGGGCCTAATACAAATTTTGACACAATTATATCCTCTATGAATAAACTTTTTAATTTTTATCAAAATAAAATTTGGATCAAGCATTATATATTCTAATGTTCAACAAGCATCAACTTCTCATCAAAATCTAGTTTATATTTTGTTGCTCAAAGGTAAGGGTATTGCTTCTGGTATTGGTACTAATAGTAATGAATTATAAAGTTATTGTGCTATCAATTTTGAAGATTTAGTAAATCCCTCACAATTGTAAAATTTTGATATTTTAAGATTTTAGATGGATAAGACATTTTCTTTCCTTATACTATCCATAATGACATGTGATCCACTCATCCCTTTAGTTTCAATTATAGCATCAGAGTCAGCTTTAGTTGTAGATGGTAGAATTCTATACGAATATTGATCAAATTTTTCATTAGAGAGATTACACTCTTTTATGCGTTTGAAAGATTGAGAAAATGCTTAAACCTAAGTGCAACAAGATTGGCAAAATGTTTTAATGAAACAAATTCATATTTTGGATTTCAATCAAGAGGAAGTGGATCTAGATTATGCACACTGGTGAGTGAACATTGACTTATCTCTAGAGACTACAGACCGTCTTTTCTTATAATTTTTTGGAATAAATTTTACTGATGGAAATGTTGTAAATTTACAAATGATAGATAATTCAGTAGTGTCAACCTAGTTGGAATGTACTGTTAACTATAGTGATGCAAATTACACCTAATTTTATTTAAACTAATAATATTATACTTACACTTGAACTCTATTGAATGAAAATACAATTATTAATGTTAAAAATTGTATGTTATTTTGTGCTATTAATGTAATTTATATTTGTAATTGTGTAACATATTGTGAATTTCTAATTATTTTTCTAAGTATTTGATTTTGTGTATTTTTGTTTGTTTATTAGGTAAAAATAATAATTTCATACAATTTGAGGCTCCAAACAAATGTATGGATGTCAAATTTGGATTCTGAAAGACCGAGAAATTATGTCATTGTCGAGGAGGATCCGAGACTTTTGTTGTAAATTTTTACGTTTTTACCACGGTAATGTGGTAATTGTAAACTTAAAATTTTTTACCATGTTAGGTATGGTAATTGTTAGTGGAATGTGTTGGATATGCTTGAGTGGATTTAGTTAGGTTTATATTTTATTAGTGGGATTATTAGTGAGACAAATGCAAGGTTAAGATGTAATTATATTTTTTTGGTGTGGATTTACCATGTATTAGTATAAATAGAGGGGGGTGAACACACCTCTTCACACCTTCTCTTCTCTTCTTTCCCTGCAAATTCTTCTTCTCATCTCTCCTTATAATATATTTTCAATAAATAAAATTAGTTTTATTTTCAATTTTCAAGCATTTTTTTAATTATGTCTTTTTTGTTTTTAAAGAAAATTTCTTTTATTTTAAATATATTTAGCTAAATATTAGTAGTTAGGGGAAGATGAAACTCTTAGTAAAAATATGGTTTAATCAAATTCTATTTTTAATTTTATAAATTATATTGTTTTCTATTTAAATTTATCCATATTTTTTATATTTTGAAATTGTGATTTAGTGTAGACAAAAATAGGAATTTGGCACAATGAATTTTTAATATCTTAGTATAAAGTATGGAAAAATGGTATATTGATTTAATGTATACAAATTAAGTTTTGGCACATTAAATTCTTAATCCACAATAAAATAAATGGGAAAATAATTTTAATTTATATAATTAATCTTTTGGGAAATAAAATAAAAATAAAAAGAATTTGTTAAACTATATTTATTACTTAGAGTGGATCCATAACCCTAACTAATTCAATTTTATATTTTTTTCTTAAATAAATTACATGTTTTTAAATTTTATTCTTATTTGGATAAACTTAAGTAAACAAATTAAATCATTTCTCTATGGATCGGCCTTGGACTCACCGAGTTATAATATAACAAGAAACTCTTATACTTGGGACTATAAATAACTTTTAAGTCGTGTCATACAACTTTTAATCTTATCATAAAACATATTTTGTTCATAATTTTATTTTTTGTGTATAAATATGAAAAACCTTTCATTCACAAACACATATCTCCTTTGACTCATTTATGATTTCATAAATGAAATATTAAAGTCATAAAAGTTTAGATTTATCATTTATAATATCATGATATTTATAATTTTATTTATTAAAATCATGATTTATTTATTCATTTAATAAATTATGAATATAAAATAATTAAAATATTTTTTGAAACTAAGACTTAAATTAATTTTAAAATATTTTTGATAATAAAATACATTAAGAGATTCAATTTCAAGTTAATTTAGAATATTAACATTTATATTTACTTTTCGTTAAAAAATTTTACTAATATACTTTATCTGAGGTACTATTGACGGCTCACAGGCTGCTTGCTAGCCCACCAATGAAACTTACTTATTGTGAACATTTTCACATGTCGTGCTTTAGAGCATTTCTAATCATACTGTGCTTTTAAGACCCATGTACTTAAAATTCTTAGCCTAGGCCAGCCCATGTGCTTGCCGTACCATGTTGTACAAACATATAATGTGCTCGTGCCATGCAATGTGTCACCTGGCCATCTCTAATCCTAAGTGATCTATCCTGGGATCCAAAGATCATAGAACCTAAGAAACTAACCACCAAGGAATTTAGGATGTGTTTCTTAAGGGTTTTTTTCAATCTCTTCTTGGGCTTTTCTAGGACCATGTTTATTTAAGCTCTAATTGGGTGCATTCTAGTTTTAGTTCATTAGTTTCCTCCCTAAGTCCCAAACTTTTAAAGTAACACATTGAGACTTTTTCTTTTAAGGATTTTATCTTAGGGTTTTTAATTAGAAGGTTTATTTTATGAGGATGATTCCATCTCTAGTATTTTCTCTAAAATTTTTTATCGTTGGATTTTAACCTAAGATTTTTTATCCATGAATTTTATCCTAGGAATATTTTTGTAATACCCCAATTCTCCTAACAGTATTTAAGTCTTTTTAGTTTATTTTAGTGATCTTTTTACCTTATTATAAAAAGAATAATATGGCTTTCCCATTATAAGAGAGAGGAAGAGACAGTTCGGCTGAGGAAAAAAAACGATAGAAAGGAAAAGAAAAGAGAGAAAAGAAAAGAAGAGAAGAAGAAAAAGAAGAAAGTCTTCTTCTTGGTCCTGTCGTAAGCAACACATGAGATCAAGTTGCATCTTTTGAGTTGGATATTGTTGAGAGAAGATTTGAAGGTATGTTTTATTTTTGGTTTTCATTAATTTGTTATAGATAAGCATGATTAGATATTTGCAACAGAAGTAAAAACCTAAGATTTTACAGGAAATATGATGAAAGTGCATTATTGGAAAATCATAGTAATTTGTACAAATTGATTTTGATTTTGATTTTTGGATATGTTAAACTATACATCGTCTAAAATGTTTTGAAACTTGTTTCAAGCTAATTGAATACGAGTTCAATTAATTACAATTTTTCAAACTCAAGTCTAAAAATCTAGAAAGTTCTGATTTCAGTGAAGAACATGAATTACGAGATTTTTTTTTACCATAACTAGACTTCTTCAAAAATTATGACATTTGGACCAGTGATTTTTATAAATGTATAGTATGATTCTACAAATTGTCATGATTTTATAATAAAACAATAAATTGTTTTGTAATTTTAAAACAAGCATGTTTAAAATAAAAAACTGCTTGACAGTATTGATGATGCCTGAAACATAAATTGATTTCAATAGTTATGAAACTTTACTAATATGAAACTTTTATCAATGAATTTTCAATATGTCAGCATATGATTTGAAAACAAGTTTCGAAACATTCTAGACAATGTATAGTTTAACATATCTAAAAATCATAATAAAAATCAATTTGTACAAATTGTTATGATTTTCGTAATAATGCACTGTCAGCATATTTCCTGTAAAATCTTAAGTTTCTACTTCTATTGCAAATATTTAGTCATGCTTCTCCATAACAAATTAATGAAAACTAAGAATTAAAACATACCTCCAAATCTTCTCTCAACAATATCCAATTCAAAAGACGCAACTTGATCTCATGTGTTGTTCACGGCAGAACTAAGATGAAGACTTTCTTCTTCTTCTTCTTCTTTTATTTTCTCTCTTTTCTCTCCATCACCCTCTGTCTTTTTTTTTTTCCTTTCTGTCTTTTTCTTTTCCTCAGCCGACTTCTCTCTCCCTCTCTCTTATAATGGGAAAGACATATTACTTTTTTTATACTAGGGTAAAAAGATCACTAAAATAAACTAAAAAGACTTAAATATCCTTAAGAGAATTGAGGTATTACAAATTTTCTCTATTGATTTTTCTCCTGGGATTGTATTCTAGGTTGATTTTTCTCCGAGGATATTTATCCTAGGAGGACTTTTTCCAAGGGCCTTTTTTCTTATAATGATTTGCTTCTATCCTTGGAAGATTTAAAGCAATTTCAGGAAAACTTTCCTTTAAAGATTTTTATCGTAGGACAATTTAATTCCATCCCTAGATAATAGATTTAAAGCTATTTTAAGAGGATTTTCTCCAAAGATTTTCATCTTAGGAAGATTTGTTTCTATCCTTGGATAATTGTGTTTGGAAGATTTAAAATTTAAGCTTTTAAATTTATAATTTTGAAAGTTTATTCTAGAACTTTTTATTCATATCTATTCCATCATTATTTGCCTTCAAAATTGATCTTCTTTGATTGGCTTGGATTATTTGCCTTTAGTAATTGAGATTTTCCACCAATTATTATCTTTATTTAAGATCCTCTTTAATTGACTAAGATTCTCTTCCTCTCTTATATAATCCTCATTTTCCATTCTTTCTCAGTTAAGATTTTTCAAGAGAGAGCATATGTTTTAGCAAAAGAAGCTCTCAAGTTTCCAAAGAGAGAGGTGGTGGTTCATGTTGTTTGACAAAGGTATTCACCGTGGTTGGTGACAATTTTTCGATGACTTTTCGGCATTTCGCTGGTAGTTTTTTGGTGATTTTTTATTTATGTTTATTTATTTTTAATTTTAAATAATTAAGAGAGTATTTGTAGGTCTTTGTCACTTTGTAGGTTGGCTTAGTTCAAGATTACCAAGTGTTAAAATGGCCAAGGATAAGAATATAGAGATAGATGATGTTCATTAGACAACTACTCATGCTACTATAAGCAATTTCGGTAATTGTAAGTTTTAAGAGGAGATAGTTGAAGATAATAGTGCATATGCAGATGAAGTAAAAGGAAGAATTGATGTTATTGCCTTAGGAAATTATGAGGATGAGGCTGAGCTTGTAGTTGAAGATACATGTCTATGACAGATAAAAACGATTAAATGTGGATTAGGCCAAATGTCTCTTGAGATTTTGATGATTGGGTATAACATTCATAGGTCAATCACTCTTCATCATGCTTCACTCAGGAGGAACAACAATCCTCCTAATGGGTTTGTTGGGTTTACTAAGTATATGTTAAATTCTTGAGTTCGGCTTCCATTTCACCCTTTAGGAGGATATTACTTGCCATAGGACTTACCATTGTTTAGCTTACAACGCTAAGCTTTAGAAGTACGCTGAGCGAGGGCAAATCATATGGCATGTAATATCCTCTAAATATAAAGGTGAAATAGAAGTCGTACTAGTAATCCCAATAAAGTCATTAGGAGAATTGGTAATACTCTTCCTAAGTCAAGCACTATAAAGTATGATTGACCTAGGAATATGATACCTTATCATTAAAATCCCAAGGTACATTTGGCTTAATCCACATTTAATCGTCTTTATCTGCCATGAATAGGGATCTTTAACCACAAGCTCATCCTCATCCTCATAATTTCCTAAGTCAATAATCTCACTTCTTCTAATTACTTTATCTGCATATATGCTACTATCATCATATATCTCCTCTTTCAACACACAACTAGCAACATCATTTATAGCAATGTGAATAGTTATCGAATGAAATTCATCCATCATTATATTTTTATGCTTGGTTACTTCAACACTAGTTCTTCTTGAACTAGGACAAATCAACCAAGTCCCAAAGACCTATCATTATTATATTAAATATGTAAAATAAAAATTTTAAGAAAATAAATAAAATATGTAAATAAAAAAACTCATTGAAAATTGCCTAAAATTTGCCAAAATAAGTCACCAAAATCTATTGAAAAATCATCGAAAAATCGTCAATAGCCACCCTGAGTGCCGTTGTCAAATATTGCAAATCACCACCCTCTCTCTTCGGAAATTTGAGAGCTTCTCTCTCTCAAAGCTACGGTTTCTCTCTTCAAAAGTCTTAATTGCGAACTAAGAGGATTATATAGGAGAAGAAGAGGATCTTAGCCAATTAAAGAAGATTTACAATTAATGTAATTATTGGTGTAAAATCTTAATTAACGAAGGCAAATAATCTAAGCCAATTAAAAAAATCAATTTTCAAGGCAAGTAATGATGGAATAGATATAAATAGAAATTTCTGGAAAAGACTTCCAAAATTCAAAATTTTAAAGCTTTAATCTTTAAATCTTCCAAATTTAATCATCTAAGGATGGAAACAAATCATCTTAGGATGAAAATCTTTGGAGAAAATCCTCCTAAGATTGCTTTAAATCTTCCAAACATAGTCAGCCAGGGACAGAAACAAATCTTTCTAAGTATGAAAATCTTTGGAAGAAAATCCTCTTGAGATAACTTTAAATCTTCTAAACACAATCATCCGTAGATAGAAACAAATCGTCCTAGGATAAAAAACTTCGGAGGAAAATCCTCCAAAGATACTTTAAAGCTTCCGGTCACAATCATCTAAGGATGATTGTGAATCATCCTAAGCTAAAAATTCTTAGAGAAAAATCTCATGGGATGAAGTCAGATGATAAAAGTCCGAAGATAAAAATTCCTAGAGAAAAATATTCATAGGATAAAATTCAAGGATAAAAAATCTTGGAGAAAAATCTTCTTAAGATATAATCTGAGGATAAAAGTACTTAGAGAAAGTTCCAAAGATAGAATCATCCTTAGATAAATTTTCTAGGTTCAAAATCCTAGGAAAAAAAAATTTCAATTTTTTACTTTAAAAAATTTGAGACTTGGGAGCAAATTGTTGGACTAAAAATAGAAATGGCCCAACGAGAGACCAAATAAATGAGGCCTTGAGAAAGCCTAAGAAGAGACGGAAACACGGTATTAAAATCACTTTCAAAGTTTTTAGATTCTTAAGATCCACTTCCTAAAACAAATCACCTAAGATAAAATAGGCACAAAAAAACAAAAAAAAAACTAAGGAAAACCTCCTAACATAAACATTCTATGATTAACTTACAAGGTTCCAAGATTCCTAGGTTCTAAGGATCCTAAGACAAATCACTTAGGATAAGTCTCGTACATTTTTAAGACAAAACACCTACGATAAACCTCTAAGGTCAAATGTCATATTAGGCAATAGAGTTAACAATAATATATATATATATATATATATATATATATATATATATAACTCTTTTTTAAAACGAAATAAAATTTCTTAATAAAAAATAGATGCAAATGAAATAGGACATTACCAGACTTCAAATCCCAATATTTTAGCAAATCCCCGTAATCTGCCTGCAAGCCCTTAACAAATAGAAGCTGGCGGGCAAATCCCACCAAATAAAATTAGAAGACTTAAACTTTTTACATATTTTTTATTTCTACAAGACATAATACCCCAGTCGGAAACTAACTCCAACATATTTGAAACAAAATCAATTCCTTACCAGGAAAATTACAAGACTCCTCTCATGCCGTTGATCTGCCGAAGATTGCATACTTTCTGTCCACTGTCAAGCACTTGGTTGTCAATTCTTCTAGCAAGACTCTGCTGCATTTTCAATCCTTTTCCCTGGAGCAAGTAGTTCCTGTTCAGATCTGTCATTCAGGACTTGTGAGGATCCAATAATTGCAACAAAGAAGTCAACCATAACTGTCATAGAAAGATTATAATAAGCAAGTGGGTCATGTTATCTTTGTCAAGCTCAAAGTTCAAACGTACCTCTGGATCAATCAAAGTTGAACAGTCCACGCTCGTTAAAACCTTTCGCAGTTTAGAGCAATAAATGACAGTAATCAAAATGAACGATCAATTTAAGAACTCCAGGTAGTTCCTACCCACCCACTTCCCAGCATCAGACGGTACTATTTACAGTCTTCCTAAACTCCTTTGGTCCTTTTCAAGATGGTCCAAAAGGTGACAGGATGATGTTATCATGCACAAGCACCAATTACAGCAAAGTGGCTATTTTTTTACAACAGCACTAACATATATAGCCCCTGCACAACCACATATAAAGCGAATCACACAACAGTCTAAGAGGAAGCGCCCTAACAGTCTTTTTCCTAATTTTATCAAAATGCTAGATGTCAAGGTATTGAATCCTCTAAAAGTTCAACAAGCAGACACAAATTGCCAGACATGAGATCACTTTGATTTCAATAGAAGTGAATATGGGGACGGCCACAATTCAGGTAAAACGATGCAGCTGCTTCCATACATTGACGCGAAATGCCATTAAATTGTACTATTGTCGAAAATAAATAAATCTTTCTCACATGTTGGCATGAAACAAAATTCGTGCATGAGTCCAAAGAAAACCAACCAGATGATCCATATATCTCATTAGATATCCTTCATCAGATAGTCCTGTCACTACAATAATGTCCAGAGGAAGCAACTTTCAGCTACTAACCACGGTTATTTATCTAAAAATCCAAATGCATGTTGCTTGAAGAAGCTCTGGAACATGGGCTGCATCTCAGAAAGTACTTACTGCAAATGCCCCTTCGAGTTAATGACCGATGGGATTTATCCTCAAAAAGTATATCGTTCGGTAATGTCCCAATCTGTACAGAAGCAATTGTGCCTGCTTCAAACAAGAAGAGTAATTTGTCTCATTATTAAAACTACCAAAATCAGCAATTGCCAGCAACATTCTTACAGACAGCAAGGAATTCAATATATGCCAAAGAACAGCACAGCAAATTACCTGAATCATTCCATCAGGAGGAGATATTCTACTCTGCTCTGACTCCCTACCGGAGGCACCATAACTCTTAAATGAATAATCCACAAAGCTTGAATGCTCATGGCAGCCTGATGAATAGTATCGTCTAACAAAGGCCGGATTTTTAAATCAAGTACAGCTTCGAAATGAAATTTTCCTGAAATTTTTCTGGAAAAGATCAGAATGAGATGCCATTTTGTACTATATTTTGGCCAGGGAAATGCACAAAATGGATACTAATTGGACAAATAACAAACTTAGGTAAGAAAAGAGCAACCAAAATTTAATCCGAAATGGGAAGGAAAACAGGATTAAGCCTCACCAACTACCTTGCGTGTGCCAAGCAAGTGTAAAATCAATGGCACCAAGTTCACAACTTAATCCAGTATGTCAATGTCAGACACAGCACATAAATAATGAACGGGCAAGCTGAACTGCAGAATTCCACTACCAATTCTAGGATTATCTTATATGCCAACAATGAACTTATATCATGAATGACGCAGTTATATGATAAATCAGATACTGTAACAAAATACGTCACGCAGAGTCTTTCCCTCTGACAAATAAGAATAAAACCAAACAAAGGAAAATTGCTCCATCAAAAAACAATTACATAGGCATAGCACAAGTATCACAAAGGCAAGGCATCCAAAAACAATAATAATATTAACTACTAAAAAAAGAAAAAAAAATCAACTGAAGATCAAGACATTTATTTAAACAAAGAGAAATTTATTCATAGATTTGTTTAACAAAAGACAGATTTAAGAGAACGACCGTTATAACAATAAGCAAATACTAAAATCTTGCTGTGAGCAGACAAACACAGACAGAACTCAAAATAGCTCAGAATTGACCCCCACGAAGACGGAGGACAAGATGGAGGGTGGACTCCTTTTGAATGTTATAATCAGCTAAATTACGGCCATCCTCAAGCTGCTTCCCAGCAAAGATGAGCCTCTGCTGATCAGGTGGAATCCCTTCCTTATCCTGAATCTTAGCCTTGACATTGTCAATGGTATCAGAACTCTCCACCTCCAGGGTAATTGTTTTCCCAGTAAGAGTCTTGACGAAAATCTGCATACCGCCCCTCAGACGCAACACCAGATGAAGAGTCGACTCCTTCTGAATGTTGTAATCCGCAAGCGTCCTTCCATCCTCCAGCTGCTTCCCAGCAAAGATCAGGCGCTGCTGATCAGGTGGGATCCCTTCTTTATCCTGGATTTTTGCCTTGACGTTGTCAATGGTGTCAGAGCTCTCGACTTCCAGAGTGATCGTCTTTCCCGTCAGGGTTTTGACGAAGATCTGCATTCCACCACGAAGCCTGAGGACAAGATGCAAAGTGGATTCTTTTTGAATGTTGTAATCGGCCAAAGTGCGGCCGTCTTCGAGTTGCTTCCCAGCAAAGATGAGACGCTGCTGGTCCGGCGGAATTCCCTCCTTGTCCTGGATCTTGGCCTTGACGTTGTCGATTGTGTCGGAGCTCTCCACTTCGAGGGTGATTGTCTTGCCGGTGAGGGTTTTCACAAATATCTGCATCTTCACAAAGTTTGTTTCTTTTCCTGTGAGCGAAAGAAAAATAGATGTTCTTGGAATGTAATTAAGAAAGAGGCTAAGCAGTCAATAGAAATAGAAAAACTGACGTGAGGAGTGAAGGCCGGCCTAGGGGCTTGTGTTTAAATAGAAGATAAAGCCGACCGTATTAGGGAATTCTTAATCCTGATTGGATTCGAGTTGGTCAATTTAAGTCGTGGAATTGGACGTTTCGTTATCACCTACTCTCTTGGACGTTACGTTATCACCTAGCTACTTCTTGTTGAAGTTATGATGTGCCATCTAGAATCTTTACGTCCATCAAACTGCCTTGTTTCTAAAGGTATTAGAACGTAAGAACCGCGTCAAAGTAAACAACTTGATGCACATTTTCATCATACGTTCTAACATATCAGATCGTTTCTGACTTCTTTGTAAACAACAGAATCAACGGATCAATACTGGTTCAGACTGTATGCGCCAAAACTTCTGCGAATGAAATCGGTCCATTCAGCTGCCATAACAAAATGAAGCTTGAATCAATCCCTTGCTTCCACTGCAAGAAATCAGACTATGGAATCGTGTATTCTCTGTGAACCATGATCTGGCTGCGTGTTCTGGAATTAAACCGTACTTTTCCAATAGACATTTCTACGAGAGCATCAGAGAGTCAATTTCTTGACCTGCACTACCCTAGCTGCAACATGCATAACTGCCATAGACTACTAATTAGGCAGTTACTTCTGTTGCTCCAAAATTTGTTATCAGTGGCTGTTCAAATTAAAAAAGAAATTTATTCAGGAAAAGTGCAAGTTCAACCATTTAGGCAGCTTTAGTTATAGTACCAATTCCTTCAGATTCGTTTCCAAATCACTTAAACCTTTGCAAATTTGCCCAAAATTTTCTCAACAAGAATAAGCCTATGTTCTTGTGATCTTTATAATATAAAACTGAGAAGCGAGAAATTTGCAACTCAATTGAATAGGAAAATATAAAAAAAAAAAAATGAAGCACTAAAATATGCAGAGATGCTGTAGTTAGATGTTTGATGAAACCCAACTGAAATTTCAGACATTAGGAGAAGGGAAAATCAATCGCCAAGTTTGGTTATATAACTTCCTTCCAACACAGCTTTAATTATGCAACGTTATGTTATCAAATCAAGTCAAACACAACCATAGAAAAGCCAGCACTGGCCCTCCTCTCAACCGAATTTTCCAAGGAACGTTCCTTGACAAGTATAGTATTAATCAGACTGTGAACATAATATCATGCTTTTCTGATGCAGAGCAAGAAATTGAAGAAATCTTAATTAGATTTAAATTTATAATATTTAGGAATATTTTAATTAATTTGTATTCTACTTTAATTTGGTTTCCTATTTAGAGTTTTATTGTTTAGGCATTACTTATTTGAGTAATATTCCTAATTTAGGTATAAGTCTTATTAAAATAAGTTTTCTAATCAAATTAGGATAAGTCTCTTAGTTAGTATAAATAAGTGTCTTTTGTATCTTTTGGAGCATATATGTTCGATTTCAATAATATTTTCAATTTTCAAATCTCTTTGTGAGTATTTGAGTTTAGTTAATTCTTGGTATTCTACGGAATCAACGAGTCTTAACTCCTAAATTCGCGGTATTCTTTTGAATCAACGTGAATTTAATTGTTCTTTTGTTCCGGTATTCTCTAGAATCAACGGAATATTTTGAACATTAAACTTCCGCTGCATCATTTTCTCACCCATCCCATAATCTGGACTGTCACTGAGCACGTTTGACAACTTCTAAGAACCGAGTTTCTAAGGCTGCTCAATATATATTCAAATTTTCAGTTTTCATTTTTTTTGTATATGTCCGACAGACGAACAATTTTTTGTTCAGTTTCTTTGATCTTTCTTTTTCCTCGTATTTGTGGTATGCTGCCACACTTGGTTTTCTTTAGTCTTCTCATGAACCAGCTGTTCCAGTCTTGACTGCAAAGGACAGAATTTTAATAAGAAAAAATGAAACAAAAAATTCAAGAAGCAAAAAAAGAAAACTGAGAGATTTCAACTCAAACCTTGATGAATGACTTATAAATATGGGCAACACTATTAACCTATAGTCATAACCAGATAGCTCTCCAAGTTTGTAGGTTATATAGCTTCGTGTTGCAAATGCTTCCCTTTATCCTTGCATCTTCTGAAAAAAATCTAAGGGATTGAGCATGGTCAGACCAAAAGAGAACAAAATAGCTGAATAATTAAAGAATCATTTGGCTAAAGAAACGAAAGCTAATAATACTCGCATCATTTTGCAACTGATTTCTCCATCAGTAAATTTTTTCCCTCGGACACTCATCTGATGGATTCAAGTTTTCGTGCATTCTTAGCCTTTTCTTAGTGTGTTTCTAGGACATTCAAAATAAATTCTAGCTCAAACTGATCATTACTCGCAGCATTACCATTCCACTCTTCAGCTGTTTTTGCCATTCTCTAAGCAGGGATGCAAGAGTTTCCTTCACAGACTCTTGATTTTCCTTCCTTCATTTAAGCTTGTTCACACATATACTAATGTCGAAAAGAATTAATTAAAGTGAAGCATGGGCACATGAAAAGACAAAAGTACAGAAACCTGGAATCAACAAAAGTGAAAAGTGGAAAGTATGAAAAGACAAAAGTAACAGTAACTAGAAATCAAGAATAAGAAAAAGTCAAAAGTAAAAAGTGAAAATTGGAAAACTAGGAGCTAGGAACCAAGAAAAGTCAAAAGTGAATAGTAAAGAGTATGCAAAGACAAAAGTCCAAGAACTAAGAATTAGAAACCAAGAAAAGTAAAAAATGAAAAGTGGAAAGCATGATAAAAGTCCAGGAACCATGAACCAAAAAGTGAAAAGTGAAAAGTATGAAAAGACAAAAGTTCAGGAACTAGTAACCAAGAAAAATCAAAAGTGAAAAGTGAAAAGCATAAAAAAAAAAAAAAACATGGCATGTAGGACACAATGGAAGCAAAGTGTAATAAAATTCTAATTAATTTAAAAACTTCAGAACCTACTTTGAGAATGAAACAAAAATAGACTCCAAATAAAATTCTAATTAAGTAGGAAAAATCGACCAAAAATAAAGAATTAGTGAATACTTAGGATACTCAAAATTTGTATTATAAATAGAGAGCTCTAGAGGTATAGTGGGGGAAAAAAATTTCAAAAGTGAGTAGCAAGAAAGAAAAATTTGTATTACTAGTAATCGACTTAGAAAGAAAAGAATTAACCCCGAAGCTTTGCCGATCTGGAAGTTATATGTGGAAGGATCATCAAATCAACAAGGAAGTGGGGCATGATTGATTTTAGTGACTCCAAAAAATACAAAACTAAGTTATGCCCTCCGATTTAGATTCCAAGCCTCTAACAATGAAGTATAATATGAAAAACTACTTACTGGACTTAAATGAGCAAAAAAAATGGGGGCAGAAAGACTAAAAATATATAGTGATTCACAATTAATTGTGAACTAGGTTAAGTCAGAATACTAGGCAAAAGAAGATAAAATGATGGAATATCTCGGGAAGGTTAAGGGTCTATTAGAAAGTTTTATGGAATACACTGTAACACAAATCTCAAGGGACGAAAATAGTAAAGCATATGCTCTTACTAGGTCAACCTCAACTCTGACACAAGCTTGACTAGACTTATTCCTATGGAATTTTTGCCAAGACAAGTATTAACAAGAAGGAGAGTGGTAAGGTCAATCTCGTTGTTACAAGTGAGAGTTGGATGGATCCCATCATTGATTATTTAAAAAATAAAACGTTGCCGGACGATAATCAAGAAGCAAGGAGAGTAAAACTAAGATTAGCACAGTACGTGATTTTAGAGGATGTACTATATAAGAGGGGATACTCGCTGCCCTACCTGCGATGATGCCTAACACTAGAGGAGGCAAGTTATGTAATAAGGAAAATCCATGAGGGAATCTGCGGCAATCATTCTGAAGCTAGTTCCTTAACTCTAACAACAATTCGCTAAGAATACTTTTGGCCCTCGATGAAAGAAGATGCATACAAGTTTGTCCAGCAATGTGACAAATGTCATAGATATTCTAATATCCCTTGTCAGCCTCCAGAACAACTCACGCTAGTCACTAGCCCCTGGCCGTTCGCGCAATGAGGCATAGACATCATTGGTCCAATGCCAATAGACAAAAGGCAAACCAAATTCGCCGTTGTGGCAGTGGATTACTTTACTAAATGGACATAAGCAAAACCTTTAGCGCAAATTACAGAGCAAAAGACAATGACTTTTATATGGAAATCTATTATATGTAGATTTGAAATCCCTCAAACTATTGTCACAGATAATGGAAAACAATTTGACAATCCCCGCTTTAAAGGATTATGTAAGAGTCTTGGAATCAAGAACTTCTTTTCTTCACCAACCCACCCTCAAGCCAACAGGCAAATATAGGCTATTAATAAAATAATCAAGCATCACTTAGAAGACCAAGTTAGAAAAGCACAAGGGCGCCTGGGCAGATCAGCTCCCATTTGTATTGTGGTCCTATAGAACAAAGCATACTACAACAACTGGAAAAACACCATATTCCTTAGCATTTTGTACGAAGGTAGTGATTCCAGTTGAAATAGAGATGTCATCATATAGAGTGCAACACTTTCAACCAAAGCAAAATAAGGAGCAGCCAAAATTCAATCTATACTTACTAGAAGAAAAGAGAGAACATGCATGACTTAGAGTTGTAGCGTATAAGCAAAAGACATCTTAATATTTTAATTCAAAAGTAAATCCAAGAAGCTTCTGAGTTGGGGACCTGATTCTTAGAAAAGTATTTCAAAGCACCAGAGAGCAGAATATTAGAGTGCTAGGCCCGAACTGAGAGGGTCCTTATAAAATAATAGAAATTATTCGTCCTAGAACCTACATGATAAAAAATATGCGTGAAGTTGTGCTCCCACGTCCTTGAAATGATCTACTATCAGTAGAAAATTTATTAATTTTTCAGCAGTGATAATAAGATCCTCTTTGAGCCATTAGAAAGTTTAATTGTTACCAAAAAAACCGTTCACAGACAAACTTATAGCTATTTATTAATAAAGGTGTTTTTTCGCAATCTATATTGTTTTTCTTTTTAGTTACATGTTCTAACAAGAAAGAAGTAGGAAAAAAAACTAGGAAAAAAAACTATGAGCAAATTCTAAGCAATTTCCTGAAAAAGTTAAAGCTAATTCCAGGAAAAGTTAAAGTAATTGTTAAAGCAAGTTTGCTGGAGTAGGAAACGTGTAGAAAAAGTTAAAGCAAATGTTAAAGTAAGTTTCCTGGCGCAGGAAAAGTTAAAGCATGCGGAAAACTTAAAGCAAATTTCTTAAAAGTCTGCGTTAAAGCAATTTCCTGGAATTATATAGATTGGGGACTGTACAGAAAGCACCAGCATTCCATGAATCAGAAAAAGAACTATAGAATGCACACAAAGTCTTTGGCCAGCATTACGGCTTCAACATTCTAAAATAAAATATAGTCAAGATAGTGGCCCTGTGAGAAGCCAAAAAACGCAATTCGATAAGCCAGCCAGCCTTCCCTCCAGAACAAAACCAACATTTATTAAGACTAAAAACATGGAAAAAGACTAATCAAACCAAGAATCTATACAACTCATAAGACATTTTACCCAAAAATATTCCACAATCTGGGCTCAAAGAAGTTAGGTTAAGTACAACCTTCATATTTTGCACATTGCAGCCAACTGGCAATAGGAATAAAACAAATCAACTGGCTATTGCTTCGTTGTGGCATAAATCACTGATGCATGGCATGAGTAGCACACCATCATGGAATAAAAACAAAGGAATACGAGATTCTAAACTAGAAATCTTAATTCATAGGCACATATAATTTGTTTGAGCAAAGACAGATAAACTAGTCTTCAGTTGAGGTCTATGAAACTTTGAGAAACCTCAGTCTACCCAAATGAAAATCATTATGTAATGCCTCAATCTACTGAAAACAAAATTATCCCCAATATGAACCAATGCATTCCTAGCTCTGCTTACAGCGAGAGAGTGATTTCGATTAAATGTCACAATTTCAAGCAGCGGCATGATGCACGTTCGCTTATCGGACCCCATAATGAAGGCCCCACAAAAAAGAATCTGTAATGCGGCAATTTACCCTAGACATATTATGATACAGTATTTAAGAATTGTAGCCTAAATAGTCTACACCTGTCTGAGCTTGTTGAAGGCTCCGGCAGGATGCTTCAGCAAACTATAGACATACTTGGAGATACAGGAAGGAACCATTTTCTGCAATACCAGGCTGCGATATAAATTTATCATTATAAACAACTTACTTCTCTTTAGCAAAAGCAGTCCACATGTACCAACGGATCAGACAGAATGAAATGTAGAATTAGCCACAAATGACAGTCCTTTCATAGCACTTCATCAGCCTCCAGATGACATGTGCCAAACCTCGATGAAAATTTCTGAGCAAGCATAGAATGCCATGCCCTATATGCTTATATAAACAAACAACGCATGCTAGGGCATTAGATAGATTAGGAAGGGACAGAGATAATTTCCAGCCAAAGAGATTAAAATCTGACGAGCAAGAAAAGTAAAAATAAACTTCTGACCAAAAAATACATCACAACCTTGCAACTGCTAGTGATCTTAGAATCAAGAGGCAGCGAGGAATTGTGGAAGAAATATTAAGACAGCAATCAACATTGTACCAAGCATGATAGAAAGCATGCATGTCAAATGTCAGATAATAATTGAATCACCACACCAAGTCGCACAATTATACAGTTAATTCTATGATACCATGCTAACAAGATAGGATGTTTCAGTCATTCTCTAACCAACAATGCATCAATATAATACCCCAACAAACTAGGCAGCACAGAAACTTATTTAAATCAAACCCCAACAAATTGGGGAGCACATGAACTTATTTAAATCAATTTTTTATTCACCACTGCATAAAACTTGTTCAACAAAAGACGGAAACAGAGCACCATAACCCAAAAGCAACAAACTAATTCATGACGGAACCAACAATAACCCAACCAAACAAAGACACAAGCACAACTTAACAACCATCTCAGCATTCACCACCACGAAGACGGAGGACAAGATGGAGGGTGGACTCCTTTTGGATGTTATAATCAGCAAGGGTACGGCCGTCCTCTAGCTGCTTCCCAGCGAAGATGAGCCTCTGCTGATCTGGTGGAATCCCTTCCTTGTCCTGAATCTTTGCCTTGACATTATCAATTGTATCAGAACTCTCCACCTCCAGAGTAATAGTCTTCCCAGTCAAAGTCTTGACAAAAATTTGCATGCCTCCACGGAGACGGAGGACAAGGTGAAGAGTTGACTCTTTCTGGATGTTATAGTCAGCCAACGTGCGGCCGTCTTCCAATTGTTTCCCGGCAAAGATCAATCTTTGTTGATCTGGTGGGATCCCTTCCTTGTCTTGGATCTTGGCCTTGACATTATCAATCGTATCTGAACTCTCCACCTCGAGAGTGATCGTCTTCCCAGTTAGGGTTTTGACGAAGATCTGCATGCCACCACGGAGCCTGAGGACAAGATGCAAGGTGGATTCTTTTTGGATGTTGTAATCGGCCAAGGTGCGGCCGTCTTCCAATTGCTTTCCGGCGAAGATCAGCCTCTGCTGGTCGGGAGGGATTCCCTCCTTGTCTTGGATCTTGGCCTTCACGTTATCGATCGTGTCGGAGCTCTCGACCTCGAGGGTAATCGTCTTCCCGGTTAGGGTTTTGACGAAGATCTGCATGCCGCCACGGAGCCTGAGCACGAGGTGGAGCGTTGACTCCTTCTGGATGTTGTAATCGGCCAAGGTGCGGCCATCTTCGAGTTGCTTTCCGGCGAAGATCAGACGCTGCTGATCCGGAGGGATCCCCTCCTTGTCCTGGATCTTGGCCTTGACGTTGTCGATTGTGTCAGAGCTCTCCACTTCGAGAGTGATCGTTTTGCCGGTTAGGGTTTTCACGAAGATCTGCATATTGACAAAGGTTGTTTATCTAGCGAGCAACGAGAGAGACTTTACAATTGTTTTGAGAGAGTAATGAGAAAGATGATAATAAATTGAGCGCGTTGGGTTTATATAAAAAAGCTAACCCTTGTCGAACGATTCAGATGGAGGGCGGACTCGTGTTACTAGAATGTAAAGGAATGGTCAAGATTAGTCGGTACGGAGTTAAGTTTGATGACGTAATTGCCTATCAGTTTTGAACAATCTAGAAACTTCCTGTGATTTGTCGTTGGAATGGAATTTGGGCCAACGTGGTTTTACTTAATCCAGCGAGCCCATTTGTAAACTTTAACTGATCGGATTCTAAGCAATTGTGTGTTTACGAGCTTCTACATTGGCCAAATTCTATTCTAATTAAATGAATCAGCCTGATTCTATTGATCAAATGGTGTGTTTGGCACACTGTATTGTATTATATTATATTATATTATTTTAATATTGATATATTATATTATATTATATTGTATTAGTATTGTATTATAATAATACTGTATAATGTTTGACACTACACTGTATTGTATTAATTTTTTTGTAATTAATTTAAATTTTATATTTTATTATATTAATATTTATATTTTTATTAATTTTAAATTAATATTATTCAAATTTGTTCATATTTAAATATTTATTATTAGTTATATTATATTATAAATTTATTAATAAATTATAATATAAAAATAAAAATATAATATAATATTATTGAATAAAAAATTATATATTTATTAATTTATATTAAATTATAATTTAAAAATAAAAATATTATATAATATTATATTAAATTAAAAAGTTATCTTTATTTTTTATTATTATTATAAACAAAAACAAAAGTTAAAACAAAAAGCAAATGGAAAAGAAAGAAGAAGGAAAAAAAAAAAAAGAAACGCAAGCCGCATTAGCTACAGTGCCTTTTATCTCATGTGATATTTTTCCAAACATGATATTGGTATTAACTTAATGCAAATAGTAATTTAATACCCCCTTCATACTACAACCAAACACACCCAAAGATCAATACGATAGAGAATTAAAATTGTTTTGAATTTTAAGAGATTAGAGTATTTATATCTTGAAATTAGTAATTATAGAAAAATAAAATAAAATTTAACTGAAAGAATTAAAGTTAGTTCTAGCATAGAATATTTAGAAAATCAATTTACACACATTCCTCACACTAGTAATAGTCAAAAAATTTTGTAGTAGCACATTAATTTAGGACAACACTTAGAAACTAAATTTTTAGAAATTAAAACAATTAGTACTAGGATTAGGACAATTTTTTGAAACACTAAGACGAATGTTAGATTATGTATGAGGAAAAATAGATGAGCAATATATGAATGCAACCTATCATTATGAACAAAGAATGGTTGAATATCAGGGAGAGCTAGGCTATCTCATTCTCAAGTATGCTAGGAACAAGTGAAATATTACAAGAAATGCAGTGACAGTAACCGATTAGACGGGTAAAATAGGAAGAAAATTGATTTATTTAGAAATATTATCTCCTTAGCTAGAAAAAAAAAGAAGAAAACTAACGAGCAAACTAAGAGCATCATCAAAAAACTCTTCAAATAAGATTTTATTACTTATTTAAAGAGCCACATCAGTATTTAAAGGTTCAAAAAACACTCCAATTAAGATTTTTTAAATAAAAAATGATCGTCTCTCTTTAAATTTAGAGAATTATTTTCTCCCTCTTCAAGTTATATTTTATTACTTTTTGTTAGAAAAAGTAATAAAAGACTTGTAGTTCAATGGTAAGAGTGTTATTTAATGGTTTCAAAACCTTAGTTCAAATTCCATTAGCCACATTATTTTATTTTTTAAAATATTTTGTGGAAACTACTTCGGAAAATGATATTTTTATGCATTTAAAAATAATAATTTATTACTATTATTATTTAGAATTTAAAAAAGTAATAAAATTTGAGTTTATAAGACTTAATATGTATTCAAGTGAACATTAAAAAAATCTAAATTAAATAAAATTTTTTGAACTAAGCCACCCTTCATTTTAGTTTCTGGGTCCGCCGCTGCGTGTGCGTATAAACAAATTACATGAATAATGAGTCAACTTATTTTTCAAACATACTCCTAGGTCCTAGAGCGCCGTAAATATAAAAGGACATGGATATCCTTAGTGCGGAAAAGAGGCTATAGAATAACGCGAGATGCATGGTGATAGGAATACCCCAGGGCACTCCATATATAAATGCTCAAGCTTTCTCTCTCTCTAACAAAGTTGAATACAAAGAAAGAAAAAAAGAAAAAATAGCCAAAGTCATCTTAGATCTTGAGCTCTAACCATTATTGAGGGTTGCGAACCTTTAACTTCTCTTATTCGTCATAAATTAACTTAAGCCTACTGCTGCTCCACTTCTAACCTATGTTTCCTCATCTTTGCAAGTTCTTCAAGCTCTCAATCCACTTTCTCTCAAGTTCCTCACTCACGCCAACAATCTACCACAATTTCTTGTTCTTTTAAGCTCATCAAAGTCCAAAGCAAGTGTCATAGCCTGGAGAACCTTTGCACACACCTTTAAATGCAAATTTCTTGTGTTTGACCTGATTTTCGTTTTATTTTGAGAAATACCCAAAATCTATTTAAAACAGATTATATTAAAGAAATATTATTAGATTTCATAACAAGCAAGAAATAGTAGATTTAATTCAATTACTAGATACAAAAACACCTAGACCTATAAAATTAGAAATTATAGATATACTACAAACCTTAAAACTTGAAATTGAAAATATTAAACAAACACAAAGAGATTTTCAAATACAATAAGACTTAATAAAAATTGTAGTAAGTGAATGAATATAAAAAGACACTTAATAAAATTCTTTGCCGAATTAAAAAAAGACTTACCATAAATTATCCCAACAAATAATAGTTGTAAAGAATTTAACTAAGAAAGTAATAATATACAACAAGCACTGGCTAATACTATTGTTAAATTATTTATTACAACATGTATTAAATTAGAAGATTTAGAAGATAGTTAATTTTATCAATAACTAATTTCCAATCATTTAAAAAAAAATAAAGAAGTTGTATCAAACCTAGAACTCTCTAGTTCGCTAGATAATTTAGATAAAGAATTAAATATCTTAACTACTAAAGTAGGGAAACTAAAAATTAGTAAATCACCTATATCACCTACAATAATTAATGTTAGAGATACCATAGGACAAAAAGTTATACTAAACAGTAATGGAGCTAATAAAAAATAGTAATATAGACTATACTATAGGAGAAGGAATAAAAAGCTCTTTATCGTTTCCACCTAAATGGATTGAATCAGGACTTATACTAGCTCAACATATAATATAACAAGATTTCATAAATTCAAAAAACCCCTACTTTTTGTAACAGAGTTTCCTTGGCCATGTAAATTTTTTAGTTCAGAAGAATAGCTTAGACATTGGAGAATTAGAAACAATTGGTAGGAACTTCCATTGGCACATTATCATTTTGAAGACAACCTTCTACAACCAAGCCTAAACATAAAAAGTTAATTGAGCGCTATGCAGAAGAATTCAAAGAAGAAATGAAAGCTTAATGCGAATAGGCAATTTTGGCCAATGAGAATCAAAATGGTGGGACAATTAAAAGATGAAAAAAAAGAGGTAATATTGATAATATAATGGAATCTTAGCTAGCTACTCTAAACAAAGTTTTCATTATTTTATAGCCTTTTCTTTTATTAAATTATGCTAATTTGCATCAGTCAAGTGTGGTCTTACAGAACCATTAGGCCTTTAGCCGAAGTGGTTGAGCTGCTGCCCTCACAAGTATGAGGGCAGTGGTTCAAGCCCCCACAAAAACATTGTGGGGGCTAAAATATTTATGAGTTATTTTTCGTTACGAAATGTGAGTGTAGTAGAGACATCTCTCGTCTATGAGAATTATTTGTCTGGACATGTACTTCATCTTACAAAGGGCTAGTGACCACCTTTAAAACTTTGGAGGGATGAAGTTAAATGATTTAATGTTCATTATGCAGACAACAATTGGTTTTCAAAGAAAAATAGCAACCTTTACTTCAAAACTCTATCGTTAAGCATGCTGGAGTCGGAGAAATTCAACGATAGGTGACATACTGTGTTACAACAAGCGCCTTCATCCAATAAGTGGTATTACGGCCCGATCACATGTTTGATAGTTGATAGCACTATATCAACTAGTCAGCGATCCAATAAGTGGTATCAAAACCTAGTCAGTGTTCGATAGCTGGTAACACCATGTCAACTAGTTAGCAATGTTGTGTCAACTAGTAGTTATATTGAAATATGAGTGCATGACAGATAAGGTGCAGTAATTACCCTTAAAACTACGAGGGGATGAAGTTAAATAATTTTAATATCCATTCTCTGAACAACAATTGGTTTTCAAAGGACTATACTGATAACCTTTAACTAAAAAATCTGCAGTTCAATGTGCTGAAGTTTTTCTTTTATTAGTTCAATGACGAAATACCAATTGTATATATAATCTTATCTTCTTATCTCTTTGTTGTCAAGTCAATAATTATAAGTTAATGTGAATTCAATTGTATTATGTAGGTTGGCCGGCTAAAAAGAAACAAGCTTAGAAAGAGGGCCTTTAACCCTTCTAGTAACAACCAGTTCAAAACAACAAAAAATAATTTAAAATAAACATTCTTTAATTTTACATATCAATTAGATAACGATTAGTGAATAAATCTTTTTCATTCCTTTTAATTTTATTTATTTTTGAGTTAAGAAATTTTGCTTAATTAACAAAAATATAATTTATATTTCAAAGCATCAGCATTGTTATTGTTCAAGAGAAAAGAATTTTTCAAAAAAAAATTATTTTTACAGAAATTTAGGAATTCAGTAAAAGATTCTGTTATTTTTTTGAAAGACTTATTTTAAACACGGCTTTGGTAGCCCGATTATAGCCTAAAATATTTTGGTAATTTGATAAAGGTTTATAAAATAGAGTCAGGAGTTTTAAACCGTGTTTCTACAAACATATTTTCAAACCAATTTAGGGTGCGTTTGAAATTGAAATTAGACAGCTGTACCTTTTAAGTTACAGCACTAAAGTATTTGGTAAACACTAGTTGTTGTAACTTAAAAGCTATCTTAATATGATTTTTTACTTGTATGATGAAAATTTTATTATACCTTTAATAATTTTGTTAAAGTTATTATTAAATAATTGTATTTACTATATATTATTATTATTATTTTTATAATCACAACTTTTTTTACAAGAACTGTTCCTGTAGCTTTACCTTAATTCCAAACAGACTCTTAATCAGGATCCGACTTCAACCCAATGAACCCGAATAATCTGGGCCGGGTTCAACACATACCAAATTAAATAAATTCGTTACCTGGATGCGATTATATCAATACGGGTCTAGGTTTAGGTAAACCCGCAAGAATCCCGGACTCGGATATGTTTATTTTAATATGATTAGGAAAACAATTCAGCCCATGCCTAATTCCCGCTTCCACAAGCGCGGTTGCCAAAGCTATTATTTTCGGGTTTATTTATTTAAATATCCCCGATTTATCTTTAAATACCAAATTTATACTCTATTATATGCATATACCTCATGAAGATAGGAAAAGTAAAAAATAACCTTAAACAAACCAAGAATCCACACATTTCTTCCTCTCACAACTTCTCTCTTTCAGGCTTCTCTCACCATTCTCTTCTTCTTCCTCTCACGGCTTCTCTTTTTCGGGCTTGTACACACACTATTTCATAGAATGTAGGGATTTAAGACTCCATTTTAAGTTATGAGTGATTGAAGAATTAGTGCAGGAGAGAAGTCGAGTACGAAGTCGGGTAAGTCGAGAACTTAGTTGAGTAAGAATTGGAGATAAGTAAGTCGAGTATATCGTCCAGTAGGAAGTCGAGTAAGCATATTAAATGAGTTGAGTAAGAAGTGAAGACACTTGAATAAGTCGAGTATTTGGTCGAGTACAAAGTCAGGTATGAAGTCTGGTAAGTTGAGCATTCAGTCGAGTAAGAAGTGAATGCAATTGAATAAGTCGAGTATCTAGTCGAGTACGAAGTTGGGTATGGAGTCTGGTAAGTTGAGCATTCAGTCGAGTAAGAAGTGAAGGCAATTGAATAAATCGAATATCTAGTCGAGTATGAAGTCTGGTAAGTTGAGCATTCAGTCGAGTAAAAAGTGAAGGCAATTGAATAAGTCGAGTACGAAGTCGGGTATAAAGTCTGGTAAGTTGAGCATTCAGTCGAATAAAAAGTGAAGGTAATTGAATAAATCAAGTATCTAGTCGAGTACGAAGTCGAGTATGAAGTCTGGTAAATTGAGCATTCAGTCGAGTAAGAAATGAAAGCAATTGAATAAGTCGAGTACGAAGTCGGGTATAAAGCTTGGTAAGTTGAGCATTCAGTTGAGTAAGAAGTAAAAACAATTGAATAAATTGAATATTTAGTCGAGTACGAAGTCGGGTATGAAGTCTGGTAAGTTGAGCATTCAGTTAAATAAGAAGTGAAAGTAATTAAATAAGTCGAGTATTTAGTCGAGTAAATCGATTGAATGAGTCGAGTATTAATTTTTTATTGGTATTTTATTGAGGCTATTTTTATATTTTTTATGATTTTTTTAAGTATGTATGTATAAAGTTATAGATTTTAATGGATGGAGGTATATTTTGAGAATTTGGAGGGAAATGGGGTACATCCCACGCAATTCCCTCATTCTTTTCCTTTCCATTCAACTCTCTTTATAAAATCATCGTCGTCCCTCGTCATCGCTTCGCAAGCTTCGCTGCGTTCTTGTTCATCATCATCATCTGCCGTTTGTCCAGCTATGTCACGGTTTTTAGCCGACGTTCGTCCACCTTCGCGAATCATGATCGCGGCTGTGACGCTGCGTTCATCTTCAAGAAAAATTACTGAAGAGGAAATCGTTGAGTATTTGGTTAAGAAAGCACAAAGAAAGGTTTAGTAAAAGGTTTAGTATTTTGATTATTTTCATTGGATTTTATTTTACTATATTGTTTCACTCAATCTTTGTGTTGCTTATGTAATTTTCGACTGTGCAGGCAGCAAAAGTTGCGAAGAAATTGAAGGCACAAAAGGTTTCTGGTTATTCTAACGATTCGAATCCGTTTGGTGACTCCAATATTAATGAGAAGTATGTTTTCTTTATATTTTCTCTTGAATGGGCATTTATTTTTCTTTCCTTCTTTTAATGCATTTGAAGTTTGAAGATTCCGGCCGATGATAATAACTAGTCCAGAATACATGTTTTCATTTTTATGAGGTTGATCATGTTTGTCTTGAATGCATTCTCAGTCTAAAACTACTTATCTGATGGCTAATGGATCTGAAATAATTACAAATTGGGGGAAGATTTTTCTTTCTTTTATTTTGTATTGATTATAATCTGTGGGTTGCAGATTTGTGTGGCGAAAAAAGATTGAGCGTGATGTTTCTCAAGGTGTGCCCCTTGAAGAGTTTTCTGTTAAAGCAGAGAAAAAGAGACAGAGAGAAAGGATGGTATGCGTTTTGTTTTGTTTTTTATGTTGTTAAATTCTTTGTCGTCCAAATTCTAGTGATTTCATAATTTAGTAATTGATATAGCTAGTTTTTCAGTTCAGTATTTCAATTTATTCATCATCCATTCTCGATGCAGGCAGAAATTGGAAAAGTTAAAAGAAGGAGAGAGGAAAGAGCGCTAAAAAAAGCACAACATGAGGAAGAAATGGTAATTTTTGTCCTTTAACAGAGTAAAGTTTTTCTTGTAGAATCTGTTTTCCAAGAGAAATATTTCATGGCTTATTATGATGGAGTTATCTATACTACTATTTGGATGCATTTTGGCTTGGTTAATTATATCCTTCTGCAGCACTGCTGGTTAGAGAACATGCTCTTGCTGAGTTCCAGGACTGGGAGAAGAAAGAGGAGGAGGTTCGTTGCCGAGCTGTTCATTTTTTAAATTATTTTAAATTTGATCCACTACTAATATTTTGATTCTACAGTTTCATTTTGATCAAAGGAAACTCGGGTCAGAGATTAGATTGCGTGAAGGTCGTGTCAAGCCTATTGATGTTTTGTGCAAGCACCTTAGCGGCTCGGATGATTTGGACATAGAAATAAATGAACCATACATGGCTTTCAAGGTGATTTTTTGCTGTAACCTCAATTTTGATATAATAATAATTTTAACAAATATGCATTGACTATGTTTTCTAACTATTCATGTTGGTATTTGATTTGTATTGTTTAATATAGGGCTTGACTGTAAAAGATACGGAAGAGCTTCGCGATGATATCAAAATGTATTTAGATTTGGACAGAGCTACACCGACTCATGTCGAGTATTGGGAGGTATTATCCCTTCTCACTATTTTGCTCTTGCTGAGTAGAGATATTCCTTAGTGATGGGTGACAGCTAGAAATTTCTTCGTTTTACAGACTATCTATCTTGCTACCTTTCTAGAATTTGGATATTTTGTAATATCGGTCCTGGTATGAGAACACAATGGAATAGGATTTATGTTGTTGATTCCATAATCATGTAGAATAAGGTTTTTGTCAATTTGAGGATTTATAGTGTCCTCCAAAGTCTTATATTTTCCTTTTGGTCACCCTCTCTTCTTGGTTGAAATGATTGCTTTTAGGGCATTTCTCAATGACAGGTGACAGTTAGAAATTTCTTCATTTACAGACTATCTATCTTGCTACTGTTGATGCGAGATTCTGGTTGTCCTCTTTCTACGACCAGGCTCTCTGCTCGATCAACTTTACCACGATCAGAATCTCTCCTCGTAAACCTTTTTCTCCAAAGGTTCCTGCGTACACAGATAGGTCAGAGCACGCCGGTTGTTTTCCCGGCGCAAACCCTCCGACGCTCAAGTCAGAAATGAAGGTTCTGGGAATGTTTGCCACGAATCTTATGGCTTCTTTTCGATCTCAATTTTTAGAGTTCTCATTTCTTAGTTCTAATAGCAAAAAATCTAACCCTTTTACCTTCGTTGGCTACCATTTTATAGGTTTCCTCTGAATCCCGGTCTTCCGTAGTCCACGCCCGTTATTCTCCCCACCCTCGGATGTGGATGCCTCATTATCGCCATTGTGGGCGAATGGAGATGGACTTCATGCCTTGATTCTCGGATAGGGATGCACGTCTTGCCAACTGTTGTTGACCGGGTCTCCTCGCCTCTCGACCTTTAGCCGGAATGGCCTTATGCCTCTAATAGGAGTTCGACCGCGTGAATGGCATATTCGCGGACGAGTAGAATATTTCTGCTCTTGTTCCCCTACTACCTGGCTCTTACAGGACACACATGTTCGCAGAACTCTGCCATCAAATATCTGCTCATCACGTCTGGTCTCTTCGAAGTATTTCCCTTAAATACCGGTCCCCCAGTTTCTAGTGTTGTGTAATGTAATGGACCAGCAGTTGAAACTGAACGATTCTTGCTCGCGTGGGACTGGAAAAGGTTGCCAAGAGTCGTGTCACATTTAATTGCGGATGAGGTGATGTGGCAGAGATCTACCCCTCCATTTGAATTTCAAACCGACGGTTACGAGACCCTCGGGATTCGGTGCTGTTAAATGCTGGCTATCCAAGAGTTTTTCTTCCAATAAGATAACCAAAAACCTCTCGAAGGGAAAATTTGCCATTTTCGCCGTCTCTGTCCCTGTCTCTCCGGCAAAGAAGTTTCGGCATAAAAGCCCCCATCTTTGCCTTTCCCCGACTGAAACATTACTTCAGGTATTACTTTTTTCTCCTCGGTCTTGGATAGTTTGTAGATAACTTCTTTTCTCTTTGCTTTGCTTGAGGTAGTAGTTGGTGGTGGTGTTTTGGTTATTACTTAGGGAATGTCGAAGGGTAAGGAGAAAGTCGTTGAGATTGATGACGACGAACTAGGTTTCTTGCCTAGTCTGCTCACTGATCCTGCTTTTGACCCCGGGATCCCCTTAGAACCCATTAGGTCTAGTGTCGGGACTAGTGCTAGGAGGATGTATCCCCTAACAACCTCCACGAGCGGAAGTAATGGTGAGGAGGGATCTTCTGGCTCTGAAGACACCTTGAGTGAGAATGGGGAAGGTGACTCTGGTGAGGTGTCTCCATCTGGAACATCACGACCAGAAGAACGGAGTGCAGTAGGAGGTAGAGCCTTGTCGCGCGATTATGCCATTGATTACATGTCGTGCACGACCACGTTTGACGAGCTCGATGACCTCCGGCTTAGGTATAGCATTCCTGGTGAAATACTTCTTAAGATCCCAGGAAAGAATGATACTCCTAGCTGGCCTCCTAGGGGATACGTTACCTTGTTTTTGGAGAGTTTTAAGCATGGGCTGAGGTGTCCCTTGCAACCCTACTTTGCCCGGATTCTTAACGGATTAAATCTAGCTCCTGGTCAGCTGAACCCCAACTGGTGGAGAGTGCTCTCTGGTCTGTTCCTATTGTGGGACAGATGTTGTTAAAGCGAGCCTACGGTCGATTAAGTGAAACACCTGTACCAGCTAAAGAGCAGCCCCAAAGATGTCGGCTGGTACTACTTCCAATCTAGTACCAAGAGCAGGAAACCCATAACTGATCTTCCAACTGGTGGTGGTGGGACTTGGAAGAGAAAATTCTTTTTTGTTGGGGGTCCTTGGGGTCAGGTTGCACAAATGGATGGGAAGGATTATCGCGTCCCATCCTGTTTCACGGTCCTAGGTTGCCTACTCGCTTTAGATGTCTTGTATCCATAATTGTTCTCGCTTTATTGGTTTGTCTCTAACCAAGTGTTTGTTTGTGTTGCAGGTTCTTAGGGTGTTCACTTCCCGCTCCAACCTGATCAGCTCAAACGGGTCGAGGCTGTACTAGCCAACTCCTGCCCGAGTCAAGAACTGATAATTGTTTACAACTTGCTTAAGTCTCGCTTGGTACTCCCTGGCAATAAAATGGAGGACGCTGTGATTGGGGCTCTGAACAGGAAATGTTCTCGACCTTAAACCACGAAGAGGGACCAGAACAAGGACGCCCCTACTGCAAAGCGGGCTAACATTGTGCAGCAAGTCTCTCCCTTGAAGACTTTACCTCCTGCTCCTGCCAAAGTCGGGGAAACTAGTGGAGCAGCCACATATCCTGCTTCCTTTTCTCCTCTTGTCGGGCCTCGATCTCGCTTACCTGACAGCCGAGCAGAACACTTGGTCCCCTATCTCAATGAGTTATCTAAACTCGTGAGCAAGAAGGACCTGGATGATTTTGATGGCTGCACCCTAGGCGAGCTGGTGGGAGCCATGCAGTATAGCCCTTTCCATCTCAGCTGCATGACCACATACTATAAGGCCAATGTTGGCCGTTATGACAGGAAGATGAATGAAGACATTCAGTCGGCGATGACCAGAGCTGACGACGCCGAAAAGAAAGCAGGAGAGCTGAATGTCGAGAACCTGAAGCTGATAGAGTAAGAATCTTTTGCGCAAGCAAAAGCCATTACCCTTGAGGAGGAGCTGACCAAGGTCAAGGAGGATCTTCAAAGGCAGAAGGCTATGTATGAGGCTCAGCTCGAATCTCTCTGCGATTCCCACCGAGCTCAGGTCGAGAACTTGGAGAAGGAGGCCGACAACCAGTACGACCAGGGACTTCGGCATTTCTATCGTTGCATCATGGCCGTCCTCAGGAATTAGCATCCTGAACTGAAGATGGATGACCTTGCAGCTGGTGTTGCTTAACACATGGATGAGGAGGCGGCCAAGGAAGATGCCGAAGGGGTAGAGCCGATCGTGATTGAGGAGGAAAACTCTCCTCCTCGTGCAATCCCTGCTAACGTTGGCGAGGCGATCACCCCCCCGGACGTAACTGGTGATACCCCCCTGCACCTGAGGAGGTCCAGCCAACCGATGCTGCTCGGCTTACTGATCCACCATCTTCTTGAACATATTTCTTGTGTTGTAATGAACAACTTTGTTGGTTATTGATAAATTAATGAAAACTGTTTTTGATTACTTTCTTGCGTTTGTATTTACAAGTTATTTTTCCGTTTGAGGGTCTGCTTGCCTTCGCTTGGTCGAGCAGGCTCTGGCTTAGAATATGGTCTTTCTACATGACTTGGGATTCTGCTCGCCTTTGCTCGATCGAGCAAATCCTGGCATGCTTGGCTTCCGGTCTTGCCATAGACAGGCTTTGAGACTTAGTGAGCCTTTGCATGCCTTAGAAAATTTTCAATATTCGAGAGTCTGCTCACCTTCGTTTGGTCGGGCAGATCCCGGTACGCTTGTCTTCTGGTCTCGCCGTAAACAGGTTTTGAGACTTGACGAGCCTTCACATGCCTTAGTAAATTCTTCGATGATTAGGATTCTGCTAGCCTTTGCGCGGTCGAGCAGATCCCGGCACGCATGGCTTCTGGTCTCGCCATAAAATAGGCTTTGAGACTTGGTGAGCCTTCACATGCCTTAGTAAATTCTTCGATGATTAGGATTCTGCTAGCCTTTGCGCGGTCGAGCAGATCCCGGCACGCATGGCTTCTGGTCTCGCCATAAAATAGGCTTTGAGACTTGGTGAGCCTTCACATGCCTTAGTAAATTCTTCGATGATTAGGATTCTGCTAGCCTTTGCGCGGTCGAGCAGATCCCGGCACGCATGGCTTCTGGTCTCGCCATAAAATAGGCTTTGAGACTTGGTGAGCCTTCACATGCCTTAGTAAATACTTCGATGATTAGGATTCTGCTAGCCTTTGCGCAGTCGAGCAGATCCCGGCAAGCATGGCTTCTGGTCTCGCCATAAAACAGACTTTGAGACTTGGTGAGTCTTTGCATGCCTTAGAAAATTTTCAATGCTTGGGATTCTGCTCGCCTTCACGCGGTCGAGCAGATCCTGGCACGCTTGGCTTCTGGTCTCGCCATAAACAGGCTTTGAGACTTGATGAGCCTTTGCATGCCTTAGTAAATTTTCAATGCTTGGGATTCTACTCGCCTTCACGCGGTTGAGCAGATCCTGGCACGCTTGGCTTCTGGTCTCGCCATAAATAGGCTTTGAGACTTGATGAGCCTTTGCATGCCTTAGTAAATTCTTCAATGCTTGGGATTCTGCTCGCCTTCGCGCGGTCGAGCAGATCCTGGCATACTTGGCTTCTGGTCTCGCCATTAACAGGCTTTGAGACTTGATAAGCCTTTGCATGCCTTAGAAAATTTTCAATACTTGGGATTCTGCTCATCTTTACGCGGTCGAGCAGATCCTGACACGCTTGGCTTCTGGTCTCGCCATAAACAGGCTTTGAGATTTGATGAGCCTTTGCATGCCTTAGAAAATTCTTCAATGCTTGGGATTCTGCTCGCCTTCATGCGATCGAGCAGATCCTGGAACGCTTGGCTTCTGGTCTTGCCATTAACAGGCATTGAGACTTGATGAGCCTTTGCATGCCTTAGAAAATATTTCGATGCTTCAAGTGAATGAAATTCCTCGACGTTTTATTAATTGCAGGATTCAACTTACAGGAACCTACTTTGGCATAAAAATAAAAGGCTACGAGCACGAGCAGAAATAGATTTAAAACATGAACAAGTCTTACTGGAAGTATTTCCTGAGGTTTGCTGCATTCCATGGGCACTTCACCTCGTGGCCATCCGTGCGAACCAGCTTGTAAGCTCCGGGGCCAACTAGCTGCTAGACTCTATATGGCCCCTTCCAATTCGGTCTGAGCACTTCTTGAGTCGAGTTTCTGGTGTTCAGATTCACTCTCCTTAACACCCAATCTCCGACTTTGAACTGCCGTACATTCACCTTCAGGTTATAATACCGGGCAACCCTGTGCTGGTAAATGGCTGATCGCTCGGCTGCTTGCTCCCTCTTTTCCATTAGCAGATCAAGATTCAAAAATATCTGCTCGTCGTTTTCCTGCTCATTGAAATGATCTGTCCGATGCGTCGTTGTTCTTATCTCAGCTGGTACGACTACTTCATGCCCGAAAACTAAGGTGAATGGTGTCTCTCCAGTTGTTGTTTTGTGGGTTGTCCTGTATGCCCATAGAACACCTGACAACTCATCAACCCATGCACCCTTTTTTGCTCCAAGCCTGGTTTTCAAAAGCCTTTTGATGGTCTTGTTGGCTGCTTCTACTTGCCCATTCGATTGAGGATGAGCAGGCGAGCAATACTTCAGCTCTATCCTGAGGTTCTGGCAGAAATCCCTAAAGTTGTGATTATCGAACTGCCTGCCATTATCTGTTATCAAGGCACAGGGGATCCCGTATCGACAGACCAGGTTTCTCCACACAAAGTCTGTTGTTTTCTTCTCTATGATCCTGCTAAGGGCTTCTACCTCTGTCCATTTCGTGAAGTAGTCTATAGTAACTATTGCATGTGTTACTGCTCCTCGTCCCTTTGGCAATGGACCGATCAAATCAATTCCCCATTGAGCAAATGGCCAAGAGGAGGTCATGGAGGTGAGCTTCTCTGGTGGTTGGTTAGAGAAACTTACAAAATTCTGGCAGCTTACGCAACTCCTAGTCTTCCCCTGTGCATCCTGGTGCATTGTCGGTCAGAAATATCCCTGCCTTAGAACCTTGTGGGCGAGGGACCTCCCACCAGAATGATTTCCGTAAATTCCTTCATGTACTTCTCTCAGTACGTAATCCGCGTTGTCCTCATCCAAACATCGCAGGAAAGGTGGTGTATATCCTCGCCGATACGGTACCCCATCAATCATCGTGTATCTCGAGGCCTGGGCTCTAATCTTCCGAGCTTGCAGCTTATCTCGTGGCAATACCCCGTCTCTGAGGTATGAAATTATTGGGTCCATCCATGAGCATTTTTGTTCTATCCGCAATACCCCCAAATTCTGTTCGATGCTCGGGCTGGACTTCACCTCCAGAGGGATCGATTTTGGCAGTTTTGAGTCTGCTACCGCTGCCATCCTGGCCAAAATATCTGCTCGACTATTCTGCTCCCTGGGGATTTGTACCACCTCTACTGCTTTAAATTTTCCCATCATCTGCCTGACTATCTTCAGGTACCGCTCTATCTTCTCCTCTCTTGGTTGAAATCTTTCACTGACATGATTCGCAACCAGCTGGGAATCAATTCTGATCTTCACTCTGTCTGCTTTCACGGCCTTAGCCAATTCCAAACCTGCTATCAAGGCTTCATACTCTGCCTGGTTATTTGTGGCTGCTAATTCTAACTTTACAGCATAAGAGATCTCCTCCCCCTCCGGGCCTTCCAAGACAATCCCTGCTCCCTTGATGACCCATCCACAGACATTTGCCATACTTGGGCTTCACCACTGTCTGTAGCTACATCTCATTGGTCCAAACAAACTTCGGGCTCTGTAAATTCTGTTACGAAATCGGCCATTGCCTGAGCCTTTATCGCTGCTCGGGGTTTGTAGTCTATGTCGAACTCGCTCAGCTCTATAGCCCACTTGACGAGCCGACCAGACGCGTCTGGCTTGTGTAGAGTTTGACGCAGTGGGTGGTTTGTTATTACCGAGACTGGGAATGCTTGAAAGTATGGCCTCAGCTTCCGAGCAGTAACCACAAGGGCAAGTGCCCATTTTTCCAACGGTGGGCATCTGGTCTGAGCGTCGAGCAGGGCCTGGCTGGTGTAGTATATCGGATATTGAACCCCTTCTTCCTCTCTCACCAGAACAGAACTTGTGGCCCGATCTGATACCGCCAAATACAGAAATAACTTATCCCTATCCCTCGGTGTGGACAGCAGTGGAGCTTGCTGCAAGTATTGCTTCAAGTTCTAGAAGGCTTCCTCGCATTCTGGGGTCCATTCTGTTTTCTTTCCCCTCCTTATCACTTGAAGGAATGACTGACACTTATCTGTAGCATTGGATATGAATTTGCTCAACGCCCGTAACCTCCCCATGGGGCTCTGCATCTCCTTCAGGTTACGAGGAGACCTCATCTGCACGATCGCCTGGATCTTCTCGGGATTTGCTTCAATCCCCCTATGGCTCACCATGAATCCAAGAAATTTCCCTGACTCGACCCCAAAAGTACACTTCTCCGGGTTGAGCTTCATCTTATACTTCCTCAAAAGCCCGAATGTCTCATCGAGGTGTCCGACATGTTCTTTCGGGATTTTGGACTTGGTGATCATGTCATCCACGTACACCTCCATGGTTTTCCCAATCAATGGCTTAAAGATTTTGTTCACCAGCCTCTGATAGGTGGCCCCAGCATTTTTGAGACCAAATGGCATTACCCTGTAACAGAATAAACCCTGGTTAGTGATAAAAGCAGTGCTCTCCTCATCCTGCTAGTACATGGGGATTTGGTTATATCCCGAGAACGCGTCCATGAAACTAAGCAGGCCGTGCCCAGCTGTTGAATCTACTAGCTGGTCGATTTTTGGCAAAGGAAAACTGTTTTTCGGGTATGCTTTATTGAGATCTGTGAAGTCTATACACATCCTCCACTTGCCATTTGCCTTCTTTACCAGCACCACATTCGATATCCATTCAGGATAATTGACTTCCCGAATGAACCCTACCTCAAGAGCTTTTCCACCTCGTCATTTATAGCCTCATACCTCTCCTGGTTGAAGCACCTCATTTTCTGCCTTACCGCTCGAGCACCTTTCTTTATTGCCAGCTTATAACATGCTACCTCAAGATCAATCCCTGGCATGTCTTTATGTGTCCAAGCAAACACATCTGCATGAGCATGTAAGCATTTCACCAACTCCTGCTTATGCTCTTCCTTAAGTCTCGACCCGATTCTGATCGTCTTTCCCGGATTCTCTGGTGTAAGGCTTACTGTCTTCAGCTCCTCTACAGGTTCTTGTCTGCCATTTTTATTTTCCACTCAGGTATCAAAGGATGTTATCTGCATTGCTTCCCTTGCTGCTGAGGAGTAACAGCTTCTAGCGATTCTCTGGTCTCCTCGTACCACTCCGACAACCCCATTCACTCGGTACTTGAGAGCCAGATAATGGTTGGACAATACCGCTTTGCTCATCCTTAGAAATGGCCGACCTAGGATCATCTGGTAAGGACCTTCTTCATCCACCACCACAAAGTCTAGTATCATTGTCCTTTTTGTCGATGAGCTCCCAATCGTGATAGGCAGCTCGACCACGCCCAGAGGGACCAGCTTTCCTCCTCCAAACCCTTTCAAGGAGGTATTGGTGTATTCCAACTTTCGGTTTGCTATTCCCATCTCCTCCAAGGTTGACTTAAATAACACATCAACTGAACTCCCTATATCAATCAATATCCGGTCAAACGTCTTGCTAGCGACAGTAGCCTTGATGACTAAAGCATCCTCGTGGGGGTATAGAATTCCTTCCTCATCTTCATCCGTCCACATGATTGGCACTTGCCTGACCCTTACTCGTTTGACTGCTGGGGTGTTGAAGAATACCTCTTTGCTGATCATGGCGTATCTAGCATAATTTTTCCTCAACCTGTTGGAATCTTCGGCCAATGTTGGGCCCCCAGCTATCACCCTTACTGCAGGCTGCTCGCGCCTCAAGTTCATGTCACTCTCCCTTCACTTGTTGAGGCTACCGTTGGGAAGGTCTCATCTATAAACTCGTCCAGATACCGATTTCTCACCAAATCTTCAACCTAGGTCTTGAGATCTTTGCAATCTGCTGTGGTGTGGCCATGAGTGCTATGGAACTTACAATAGCGTCCCCTATCCCTCCTGCTGGGTAGCTTTATTATTGGAGCAGGGAGGTATAGCAACCCCCGATCCTTTATGGCCTCGTACACTTCGTCCAGGGACATCTTCAAGGAAGTATACCGCCCATAGTCCTGGTTCTGGTCGATCAGGTGCACTGTTCTTTCTCTATTTGCTTCGTTCTGAGTTGGAGGCGGTGGCAGTACTTCTGGTCTGCTCCTTCTGCTACCATGGGAGTATTGATGAAGACCACCATATACCGAGTCATGCCTTCTCCAAGGCTCCCCAGCTGGGGAACGAGGAGGTTGCGCCCTGCTGCGCTGATACTGTGGTGGCCTCTGATGAGGCTGGTAAGCAGTTACCCGACCTCCTGCTCCACTGTCTGCGGCCTGGTGATCCCTCCTCCTGATTGGCCCATTCCCCGGTAATGCTTTCTTCTATTTCCTCCCCAATCCTTCTAACTGGTCTGTCTTAATCCGTGCTGCCTTTTCCTCTTCAATCTCAATGTCTCTCTTAGCCTGCTCATATGCGGCCGCATACGTCTGAATAACTGGGCTTCTCAAGTTGTACCACAGCCTTCCTATCTTCACCCCTTCTTTCAATCCCCTTAATGCCTGAGGGTGGTTGAAGGCTCCCAAGTCGAGGACAGCACGATGAAACCTCTTGATGAATTCCCGAAGGGTTTCTTGCTCCCCTTGTTTCATGCTTTTCAGCTCCATCATGTCATCTTCTGGTGCCATTGCCCCACTAAACTGCTCTGTAAATTCCTGGCACATCTGCTTGAAGGTTTTAATGCTCCCCCGATGAAGTTTCCTGTACCACTCGCGTGCACGTCCCTTAAGGGAGAGTGGAAACACTCAGCACCTTTGGGATTGAGATAATCCTTGCACCCTGGTAATGTCGTTGAAGCGCTCTATGTGCACCAACGGATCAGTTCGTTCTGAATATCTAAGGTCTGGGAGGCAAAAATCTCTTGGAATGACTGCCCTCATGATCTCTGCTGCGAGCGGTGATTCTCCGTCCAGTATTATCCTCCAACCAGGAGTTCTGCTCCTTCCTTGCATGTTATCAATTACTTGCACTAGTCTGCGCACTTCCTCCTCTAGTTGCATTGCACGACCAGGGTCACGTGCTGCAACTTGATCCCGCTCTTGCTCTATATCATGTAAGTCTTGTCTGAGCTCTGTTTCCTCTGCATTCGCTACCCCGTCGTCCTCATCAAAAGTCTGTCTTGCTGGGGATTGCTCTTCCTCCCTCTGAATTTCTCCCCGCAGAGGTATGTTACCTCTCTCACCACCAACTCTCCCGGTGGTTTGACTTCTCCTCATACTATCGGGACCTGGTGCCACTCCACCACCTCTCACCCTTTCCTCCTAGGTTAACTCTTCGTTCACTCCACAACTCATGCAGGATGGTTGTCAGGGTCTCCATCAGCTTTTCCATCCGTTCCATCCGGTCGAACATGGCTTTTTCCCGTGCTTCACTGGCTATCTCCCTCAGCGTCACGGAATCATTAAGCCTCATATCACCCCCTTGTGCACTACTTCCTCCTGTCTCCATTGCTTTTCACTTGCTTCACTCCTCTTCTTACTATCAACAGAAGCTTTTTGCTCAGCTCCCCACAGACGGCGCCAAAATGTTGATGCGAGATTCTGGTTGTCCTCTTTCTACGACCAGGGTCTCTGCTCAATCAATTTCACCACGATCAGAATCTTTCCTCGTAAAGCTTCTTCTCCAGAGGTTCCTGCGTACACAGACAGGTCAAAGCACGCCGGTTGTTTTCCCGGCGCAAACCCTTCGACGCTCAAGTCAGAAATGAAGGTTCTGGGAATGTTTGCCACGAATCTTATGGCTTCTTTTCGATCTCAATTTTTAGAGTTCTCCTTTCTTAGTTCTAATAGCAAAAAATCTAACCCTTTTACCTTCGTTGGCTACCTTTTATAGGTTTCCTCTAAATCCCGGTCTTCCGTAGTCCACGCCCGTTATTCTCCCCACCCTCGGATGTGGATGCCCCATTATCGCCATTGTAGGCGAATGGAGATGGACTTCGTGCCTTGATTCTCGGATATGGATGCACGTCTTGCCAACTGTCGTTGACCGGGTCTCCTCGCCTCTCGACCTCTAGCCGGAATGGCCTTATGCCTCTAACAGGAGTTCAACCGCGTGAATGGCATATTTGCGGACAAGAAGAATATTTTTGCTCTTGTTCCCCTGCTACCTGGCTCTTACAGGACACACCTGTTCGCAGAACTCTGCCATCAAATATCTGCTCATCACGTCTGGTCTCGTCAAAGTATTTCCCTCAAACAGCTACCTTTCTAGAATTTGCATATTCTGTAATTTCGGTCCTGGTATGAGAACACAATGGAATGGGATTTATGTTGTTGATTTCATAATCATGTAGAGTAAGGTTTTTGTCAATTTGAGGATTTAGTGTCCTCCAAAGTCTTATATTTTCCTTTTGGTCACCCTCTCTTCTTGGTTGAACTGATTGCTTTAAGATAATATCTCACGGTCACTAACTTATCAGAACATTATGACCATGAGTATTGTATTTAGCACCTTAGATGTTGGCTAAAAATAATTGCTGGTACTTGTCACAATAAGATGTGAATGTCTCATAGGTGGTGCTTCGACATGTGTAATTAATTCTACAGGCGCTTATGGTGGTTTGTGATTGGGAATTAGCTGAAGCACGGAAGAAGAATGCACTAGATTGAGCTCAGGTGCGCGGGGAGGAACCTCCTACTGAGTTGATTGCAGAAGAAAGGGGTTTGCATTCTAGTATTGAAGCAGATGTCAGGAATCTTTTGGAAGGAAAGACTCACAAGGAGCTTGAAGCATTACAAACCAAGATAGATCTGCAGATGTGGGCGGGCACAGCCATGGTGGTTGAGTACTGGGAAGCCATTCTTAAACAGCTTCATATATATAAGGCAAAGGTACTCAGTTCTAAACATTTGTAAATAATTTTTCTATGTAATGTGCAACTTGTTCTGGACTTCACTACTAACTAGATGCAATTATAGGCTTGTTTGAAGGAAATACATGCTAAAATGCTGCGTAAGCATCTACAACGCCTTGAGCAAGCTCTGGAGGGTGCAAAATTTGAAACTGATCTTGATTCAATGCATGAAGCAGAGGTTATTGAGCATAATGACGACGGTATGTGTATTTTTATTAGCTATGGTAAAATTCTGGATTCTTTTTAACGTTATTGCATTTATAGTCATTGACTAATATTTCTTTGACATAGATGCTGGAAATTTCTCTCCAGAACCTATATTGGAGAAAGAGTCTCAAGAGTCGGAGGAAGAGGCTGGATCATTTTCACCAGAACTATTACATGGTGATGGTGATGAAGAAGCTATTGACCCTGACAAGGATAGGGCTGTTAAATAAAAAATAAGAATATGGAGGCAAAGAACAAAGAAAATTTCTTAGGATTTGATACGTGTTTGCACACTTTCCTTTAAGGTTTTATTTGCCCTCTCCAATCTTGGTTTGCTATAGAGTATTAATGGCAAATTACCCCCAAGATATATCAAATCCTGAATACAATCTCTAGCAAATAAGATTGTATTTCCAGAACATATATGAAACCTGCAAAATCTGATGATCAATTATAAAATATGTATATTTCTTTTATGAAGAAGATGTTAATTCAAAAGAATGCAACCATTCGAAATGGTACTTCTTCAAAAAACTCTTTTGGTTTGAATTTGCAACGATTAACACTTGAAATTTTCAAGCTTGTCAACCGTTTCTAGTTGACGCCTTTCTGGAAATAAATGGTTAACCGTTTTCTCAATAAACGGTGAGCCGTTTTATTTCAGAATGTCAAATACGTTGCTCTCTGTACATAAACGGTTAACCGTTTTCTCAATAACCGGTGAGTCATTTTCTCTAGACCATAAAACATGCTCTCTGGAGTTAAACGGTTAGCCGTTTTCTCCATAAACGGTGAGCCGTTTTCTCTAGACCATAAAACATGCTCTCTGGAGTTAAACGGTTAGCCGTTTTCTCCATAAACGGCAAACTATTTTTGTCCAGAATATCAAACCAAAGATTAAAAATGTTACAATCTCTCTTACAATCCCCACTAGATTGTAATATTTTTTCAGATTTATTAATGATCAACTTATACATACAAAAAGGTATCTTTCGATTTTAACCTTTAATTAGTGAGTGTATTTCAAAGCATTTACAAGACAATAGTGTGCTAAGCATTAAACTTTGTCTCTTAAGTAAATACCGGAGATACATCACATATAAGCTATCCCATATTTCAAAGTTGTGTTCCAATAGTTAGCACTATTCCGGCCTTGTGCTCTATCTTGGATTCATGAACATTTACAAGATTAAACCATGACCTTGTTAGAAACGGCACCATTTCTTATGTTCACTTAGGTGAAGTTTCAAATCATGTCTTTAGCTATTATAAGACTTGAACTTCATTAAGAGTAAATACTCAACCTCAACCTCGTAGCTATTTACACCGAAACTCTCGAATGGGATTATTTATTACTCGGTGCCAAACCAGTCACATAACAACTTGTTATTACCCATTTAACTATGGAGTAGTGGTATAACTACTACATAGTTGGGTTACCGTCGTTGGTGACTTTATTATGTAAAGGTTTCAATCCCATTCCAAAAGATGTATCCTTAACTAAGTCTCTTGAAAGACCTTTTGTTAAAGGATCTGCTAGGTTCTTATTAGTCCTAACATAAACAATATTAATAACACCATCTGCTATTAATTGTTTCACATATTCATGTCTCAAGCTAATATGTCTAAACTTTCCATTATATACTTTATTATAAGCTCTAGACAATGTAGCTTCACTGTCGCAGTACAAAGAAATAGATGGCATCGGCTGTGGCCACAACATTATATCAAATAATAAATTTCTCAGCCATTCTGCTTCTTTGCCTGCAGCCGCAAGTGCTATAAACTCACTTTCCATTGTTGAATGAGTTATGCACGTTTGTTTCTTTGAAGCCCAAGAAACCGCTCCTCCAGCAATTGTAAAAATCCAACCAGAAGTGGATTTATTATCTCTTGTATTGGTTACCCAACTAGCATCTGAATATCTTTCCAGTACTTCAGGATAATCATTATAAAACAAACCCAAATTAATGGTCTTTTTAAAATAACCAAGTATCCTACCAATTGCTTTCCAGTGTTCAACGCTAGGGTTACTCGTGAATCTTGACATTTTGCAAACTGCAAATGCTATATCAGGCCTCGTACAATGCATAGCATACATCAAGCTACCAATAGCACTAGCATATTCTAGTTGTGCTACTACTCGGCCTGAATTCTCTAGTAATTTAATACTAGAATCATATGGGGTATTAGCTTCTTTAAATTTCAAATAATTGAATTTAAGAAGCACTTTCTCTATATAATGAGATTGACACAACGAGTAACCCCCACTATGTTTATTCACTTTGATACCTAAGATAGTATCTATTTCACCAAGATCTTTCATCTTAAATTGTGAAGTTAAATACTTCTTTGTATCATCTACTCCTTGCATATTAGTTCCAAAGATAAGCAAGTCATCAACATACAAGCATATAATCACACCAATATCATTCGTAAATTTAAAATATACACATTTATCAGCATTATTATGCTTAAAACCATGTGATAAAATTACCGAATCAAACTTCTCATGCCATTGTTTTGGTGCTTGCTTTAAGCCACAAAGAGATTTGACTAACTTGCATACCTTTTTCTCATTTCCAGGAAAAATAAATCCCTCAGGTTGTTCCATATAGATTTCTTCATCAAGATCACCATTAAGAAAAGCTGTTTTAACATCCATTTGATGCACATATAAATTGTTCAATGAAACAATTGCAAATAGCACTCTTATAGAAGTTAACCTAGCTACCGGAGCATATGTATCGAAATAATCAATACCATTTCTTTGCTTAAACCCTTTGGCTACTAATCTAGCTTTAAAAGTTTGCAAAGAACCATCACTATTGTACTTTCTTCTAAATACCCATTTGCTGCTAATTGGTTTAGATCCTGGAGGAAGATCAACCAAGACACATGTTTGATTCGACATAATTGAATCCATTTCATCATTTACCGCCTCTCTCCAAAAAGAAGCGTCTCTAGAAGACATAGCCTCGCTAAATGTCTTTGGATCTTTTTCAATATTTAACAACAATGGTACTTTGTTAAGTACATTCTTTCTATCCCCTTCAACCAAGAAGAGTAGTGCTTGTGATGAAATAAAATCCGGAGCTAAACTCTTTTTTTTCTTTTCACGTTGACTCCTCCTTGGTTCGAAAGATGTCATAGACTCTTTCCTTTTATTATTATTAGTGGAGGTACTAGGAGTATTAACACATGGTTGATCAATACTTGATTCTAATTTCATATTATAATCATGTTGAAATTTATTCTCTATAAATTCAACATCTCTAGATTCCATAATC